>NC_138823.1:166453953-167053953 GCF_965183815.1 Platalea leucorodia
TCAGCTGCCGCCAGCCCTTCTGTTATTCTGTGCTTCTATTCTCGGTCTCGTCTTCCCTCACGTGGACTGTGGGGACTAACCTGGATGTTGTCCATGGAGTTCCAAAGCATCGTGTTTACTGAACCTCTCTCAGGTCACAGTGCCTCAGTGGTACAAATGAAAAAAAATACAGGCTGCTGATGTGGGGAGCAAGAGAGAAGATAGAAATGTCATCATGGCAGTGTCTGTACAGAGGGTTAAAGCACTGGGCAAAATGATCTGTTTAATATCTCAGCCCCTGTGCCGACATGCAGCCTGTTCCTGAGGTTAACCAGCCGATGTGTGACATAAACCTGTTATTACTGCTTCTGTTATGGGAAGGTCTTGGGTCTAGGTGAAATCAGGCTTTCCTTATGGCATAAAGCGGGTATGTATCTAGCAGGAGATGGTCTTCTCTGCACTCTCACCTCATCCCCAGCATCCAGGAAAACTGGCAGAGAGAAAAGGAGGAGTTGAACCCAGTTGAACCAAGGTCAGTTGAGGAGGAGTGACTTCCAGACCCTGTACCCACAGCAATGTCTACCACATCAGGGCACAAAATCTTCTTGAAAGAGCTTTTGGAAATCAGACCACTGTCCACCCTGTCTTGACCTGCTTCTCTCTGGGACCTCTACCAGCACTGCCACTATTCCACATATCTCACTCTCTGAGCAGATTTAATTAAAAGGCAGGAGCGGATTTGGGAGGGAAGAGCCCTCTTGCCATTTATTCATCAGTTATCTCTCATTTGAGTGGCACTTGTCTTTGGTCTGTGTGACCCATACCAAAGACTCATTCTTCCTGGGTGGGCTTGAATCTTAAAGGGATACATTTCCAAAGGGGATTTTAGCTCTATGATGGCTGAAATCCAACAGACATTGCTTTGAAATTGTACCCAGTTGTATATATACCATACCGCTCTCACAAACAATATATATTCCCACATGCAGAACAAATCATCCAAAATAATACAATATTGCCATAAAAAATGTTATTATAATAAAAAAATCAAGTTTCTCTAGAAAAAAAAAGACGGTTAGATGTTTTCTATAGGACTCCTACGAAAAATCCAGCTGAAAAAAATCACATTTAAAAATGTGAAATGTTCATTGGTTTCACCCAACAATAACTAGAGGGGAAATCATCAATAGTAGCAATCACATCCAGGCAAAAAAGAATTGGCTTTTACACGGCAACATCTAAGCAGTAAATATGACTGCAATTAGTACTCTTCGTCAAATACTGCCTAGCGAATCTCATTGTCCCAGAAATTACTAGTTATTTATTAACAAGAAGTTGCTACCCACTTCCACTGCTCCTGCGCCTGTTGACACAGCAAAAATTTCTGCGTAGTGAAAACACTTTTAAATCTTTTAATAGTATCGCAATATCAGAGTCTTTGAGTTTGGCAGAGACTGCTGGAGGTCGCCTAGTCCAATGTCACTGTTCGAAGCAGCAGCAGCTGCAGCAGGTTGCCCAGAACAGAGTCCAGCTGAGTTTTGAATATCTACAAGGATGGAAACTCCACAGCCTCCCTGGGCAACCTGTGTTCAACAACTATCACAGTGAATTTTTTTTTTCTTATGTTCAAATAAAATTTTGTGTGTTTAAACATTTGAAATGGTTTCATTCTCTTGTGTACATAGTAAGTCATGTGTGGGTTACTTTTTTCCTTGGCCGGTGGCTCCCGCATTTGAGTTTGTGCTTGCTGATGAGACAGCAGTGAGATATTAGGATGGACATCTGATTCCTACCTCAAATATCTCTGAAGACTAAGGAAGAAGGAGGTGAACCGAATCCTGCTGGATTTTATGGAAATATTTCAAAGAGGTCTGGAGAAAATTCTCAGTCTTTAAATGTTTTTGTCTGTTTATACTTGGAGACAAGTATATTGTTCACTCTAGGCAATGAAATCATAATGTTCCATTAGCCATCTGATAAATGCTGTTAATGATACTCATCACCATATCCTATAGAAAGATCTCCACCCACTCCTTCTTCTTCGTATAAACACTACAATAACACAGCTCCTTTTTTTGACTTGTAAAGGAACAAAAGACTGGAAGAGACCTTCTCAGGCCTTGAGACTATTACAGACAGGGACACGTTACTAACTCCTTCGTAAGCCAATTAAATGTGGCCTTAATATCGTGAAGGATTTTCCCCCCATTGATATCAGAGGGAATCTCTCCCTGACTCTAAGTTCTGGGTGGTTATATCAGTGCCATTGATCTCTTTTGGGTTGTGTTTGCCTCCTCTTGCGTTTCCGCACATCAGTTATGGCCCCTCTGAGCCTGCAGCCTATTGAGTTATACAAACCAACCCAGCCCAGCTTCTTTGTTGTAGCCACTTAACTCACCAGGCCATGTATTGACTTTTCTTATTTCCTCACCTCCCTATTCACAATCCACTAGGTCACACCGTGCTCCCAGCTGAAAGGGAGGAGATAATCTCCTCTTTGGGTCTGGAAGAAGAGCTTCTGTGCCTGAAAGGTGATTTTTTTTTCCCAACCTCTAGCAATTAATCTAATAAAAGATATTACATCATGCCACACTTAGCCTCATTGTCTAAAATTCCTCCATATCAAATGAAAAGAAGCAATCATGTGTGGAGTATAATTCATTCCTACACATTGGAGACAGATGAGATTAATTCAACTTCAAGATAATCTCTGTCTCTCTCTTATGATCATAAAAGGAGTGAATGGAGATCTAGTTAATGAAATCTAAAGAGAGATTCATCTCCTTCTTCAGAGGATGTCCAGATGTGGTTAGATGAATGGCTCCCTGGACTCTGACTAGATCACCACTGTCTTACCATGGGGCCTTGGTCATTCATGTCACACGGAGACCTCTATCTGAAGACACCTTTAATGATATCTGAGGTGCTGTGAGGATCTGAAATATTCATATGTGGATCATAGATATGGCACTGGACCTGCGGGAGACCAGAACCAAGCAGGACTGGAAGCTGAGCCAGAAGGGATACACTTAATTAAGCTACTATATGTATAGAATCATAGAAGCATAGAAGCATAGAATCGTTAAGGTTGGAAAGGACTTCTGAGCTCATCAAGCCCAACCTGTTAACCTAACTGCCTGGTCCACCTCTAAACCATGTCCCTAAGCACCACATCCACACGTTTTTTGAACACTGCCAGGGACTGTGGTTGCACCGCTTCCCTGGGCAGGCTGTTCCAATGCCTGACCACTCTCTCCGTGAAGAAATTTTTACTAGTATCTAACCTAAATCTCCCCTGGCACAACTTGAGGTATATATACTTGATGTATATATGTTAATCCAAATGCTGAATCCCATACCTATGGTGCAACATTTTGTTTGCTTGTTTGTTTTCTTTAAACAAACCTAAAAAATCCCACTGATTGAAGAAATGTACCATAGCTGGTGCTGCAGGTAATAGGGTGTTGGTTTTAATTAAATGGATATATGTAATGTGTAAAGCAAGAGAGACGGGTTTAGGTGTTCATGTGCATGAGAGCATCTAATGATCCACTCTGCTTCTCTGTATTCTGCTTTTTCTTAGGTATTTTTTGCACCCTCTCAATCTCTACCTTCAGTAGCACCCATCTATCCCCAATGGAACCTGTCAAATGCCAATATATGAAGCTTGAACTCAGCTGATTAGCCGCTGAGGGAAGTGAAAAATAGATGCCCTCTCCGGAGCCTTCCTGAACTCCCTTGGAGCCTTTACATTTTTTGATTGTTTGTGAAAAGGTGACTGTTTATTCTCACTGTGTTTTTCTTCCGTCTTTTTATTCGTCTGTTTTTATACAGATGTAAAATGCAGCTCTTCTGTTGAAATAAGACTGAGTATGAAAACCCACAAACCCAATTATTTGGAAATGGCCCAAGCCCGTTCCAGTCTATTACAATCTATTGGGAGACAAGTGCTGGCAAGTTTTTTCCAGATACATCATCAAATTAATGGCCATCAGAGGCCTTTCTTGAAGCAAAAGGGGAGGGGGTGAAAGTTATAGACGCAGACAGGACATAAATAATACAGCTATGGCAGAAAACAAACCACCATTTGTTGTTAGTTACTGTCTTTAAGCTTGAAAGTGACAAAAAACAAACAAAAGAAATTTGTTATGTACATTGAGGTTGGAGGAGTGTAGGAACCAGGCAGCTCATGAGAACATTCAAGGAAATGGGCTTTTGCCAAGTATACTACTGCCATAAATCTGTATTTCTGCCTGCTGTTTGCTTATTATATCAGAGATTTTGTTGACAGAGCAGGGAAATTCAGGGAGATGAGTGACAGAAAATTTAAAAAAAATAATAAAAGCAACATTTTTTTCTCTTTCCTTAAAGTTAATGAAAGGTGAAACCATCCCCAAACTGAAAGAGTGGGACTCAACAGGAAGCCAACAGACTCCCACCACCCCAGACAAGGTGCGGGGAAAGTTATATCCAGTAACCTTAGGGTGTGGCTTTCCAAAGTAGCTGGAGAGTGAAATACTTCTCACCCAACTTTAGCCACCTAGAAGTGAAACATCTCCAATAGGTAGTCCCCAGTCACCTCGAGGGGACACTTCATTATTTACATAATTATCTATAAAAATTGGGTTGCTCTTCAGAGACGCCTGTGTTTCTCCATTGACAAAATGGGAGTCTATATTCCTAGTTTAGACTACATACATAAAAGTTAGGTGATCAAAGTTGGGCAAGGAGAATCTCACCTTAACCACTCTTCCGTGGGTGCTTTTGAAAGGTACCTAAGAAAAGCAGACCTGGGCTTTGCTGTCCTCAGTCAAATGCCAAAATTTGAAAACCCCATGCATCACCATGTATGGAGCCTCTCACTAATCCAGAGGAATGCCGCATGTTGTGAACAGTCCCCTTGAGCCCAGCCAGATTAGCACTTTACAAGAGTAAGCTGCCTTCAGACTGAAACACAAGTGTTTATTTACTCAGGGTAAGACAGGTCTATATGAAAGTTCCTATATCGACCCCTTGATTTTCCATAAGTGCAGAGCACTTTGCAACTCTGCATCCACTGGGGCGTATTCAGTGTGGCTTAGTTTGACTTCAGTGCCTACAAGTGAGTTGGCCACATGTTCACTGCCATCAGTAGAGATCAAGGGTGAGAACCTAGGTGCCAGTAGATGTCTCAGGTGTCATGAGACCTCTACGTTTGGGCAACTGAGTTACACTCCTAGTCAATAAAGCTAATATATCTCAGGGAGCAATTCATCTCATCACCGTCTGTGCTGATCAGATTAATCTCTTTCCCAGCTCCGCTGGCTGCATTAATGAGGGGCTGATTGAGCCACCCATACATAGATGTTTCATGGACTTTGAGATGCCCTGTGGTATCTGAGACTTGTTGACAGGGCTGACAGATAAGACACAGGGCCTGCAAGGCAATTGTACCATTCTGGAGGAGCACCTAAAGGTCATTTGAGTTTCAACCTTATGAAGGCTTTCAAATGGCATTACATGCATGTTTGTGAGTCACTCGTTAGAGGTATAGATCTCCATTAGTAATAACAGGACTGACACATCTATGTCTTATGAAGATGAACATACTGCAGACTGAAGATATCTGTACTGCAGGGTAAGATGCAGAAGACCACCCATAGGCATCTGATGCCATTTTAGATGCCTTTAGTTTTTCTGGATGTCCTCACATGTAGATAAGACACAGAGTCTACAGAAGATTCATGTTGTTTTGCAGCAGGAGACTCTACAGTGACTAACTGACACTAAAAATTATGATTAGGCAAATGATATACACCCACAAAGTATATTCATCTAGAGATGAATAACAACTTAAGAGTCTAGGCTTTAAGCCAAACCCGCTTCCCTCTGTAATTTAAAGTAACTCTGTTTCAGCAACCTGGAAAATTAAGATTCAAATTCTCAAAAAAAAAGAGAGATTTGGGGAACAGGGAGATGACTGCTGGTCCTTCCAATTATTTCACAAGATTAGAAAAACATTAAACCAGTGACTTTTTGTTTAGTCTTGGGTTAAGGAATAATAAAATACAGAATTGACGAGAGATTGGGAAGGGGGTGGTGGAAATATATCTCCTCTGTAACAACGCTAGAGACAAAAGTTCTGGGGTGGTGCATGGAGAGAGTATTTGCCAAGTTTGTGAGGCCACTACTCAGAAAATCACATCACATTGATCTTGCCATTTAACTTTGCTGGGGAAGAGAGATGTATAATAAATACAAATCTTGTATCATGTCAGGACACCTGTGACCTAAAATGCAACAAAATGTGAATGAAAAAATTAATAAAAATGTTTTCTACACATTTTGGAAAAAATTACAGGTTCATTTTAGTTCAGCCCTAGGAAACGGAGACAGGGCTCTTGTTTTTTCTAAACTAGTTTGATGAGGTTTAATGGCCTAATTACAAGAAAACACTCTGAAGCAGAAAGGAGTAAGTGAGGGTAGAAGAGAGTTCATCTGCTTCAAGATATGTTCACTCTAAAACAGAGCAATAAAGTTAAGAATTAGCTCTTGTGTCACCAAGCAACACATTGTGCATTCAGGGCAAAGCTGAGTAAAACTCCGCTTATGTCCCTGGCAAAACATTTGAATTTTACCCTTGTGTAACCAAGACCAGAATTGACTGTTTTCTCTCAGGAATCAAGTCTAAAAAAGTCTTGGAAAACTCAGGACTGATTCAAATTAGTTGCAGGTCACAATGGATAAAGAAAAACAACAAGTAAAGCTCTGGATGAGGAAGAGAAGTGCTTAACCAAAAAAGCCATACGCAGCACAGTATGTTCCTACCAGAGCGGTAGACAGGCATCCCCTGTAAAAGACCTGCTCTTTCCTAGCTAAGTAGGGATGACTGGAAGTCCCTGTGGAAATGCTGATTTAGGGCGATGCCAAGACCTCAAAGAAGAAAACTTTGAAGAGCAGCTCTCGTCATGAGTCTGGTCAGATGAAGAAACACAGCGCGGAGAAGTTGATGAAGGAATCATCCTGGAGGTGGAAGATGAAACCTATAGAAGAGCTATTTCGCCCCAGAGAGTTCTGCACATTTAGTTGCTGATTACGACTATGTGTATCAAGGATCACGTTTCTCACTACCTGCTCATTAACTTTAGTCACTCCAGTGGAGCACTACACCTGTGTGGAGTGGTAGGTTATTCAGGATCACGGCTGCTTTGCTTTGCTTTCCAGATCAATGCAAGGGTGATGTAGCCCACCAGTGCACCTGGCTGTAAATGCTGTAAAATGCTTTTGAAATCCCGCAGAGCAAAATGAGCCATGGAAGTGTCAATCATCTTCACTGAGTGTATAAGCAAGCAGGTATGATGTTGGGAATTTTCAGAAACTCGCTCACAGCTGAAGCCTGATGCCTGCAGCTATTTGGATGGAGAGCCAAATAATTTGTCCTGCTTTTATATAGAAGTAGAAGTGACACTAGCCGACTTTGGCCAATTCACACTCTCCTTTTTACATGCTTTCCTTGGCCTCTCATATACAATATTAGCAGTCAGTTTCCTGTACTGATTCTTCAAGTCGAGTGGCTAAAAATGCTTAGCACTAAATGACTAATGCAAACGTCAGTGAATCAGTAACTTTCTTATGGCACTAATATACTGCAGCACTAACACACTACCAAGAAAACAGTTTCTTTAAAAACAGTGCAAAATCTCTTCCCTCCCCCTTTCTTTTAATAATATGGAGAGTTTCAAGCCTGTGTTCCTAAATCACACCCTGATGAAATGCCAAGTTCTGGTTTCACCATGCATATGATTCTCATTTAGGAGACACATACTTAGATGAATCAACGTCAAAGGCTCATTTAAACAGAGCAATTCTGCAATGAGCTAATAACTCATGCACAACAAGGTATTTCGTTTGCTAGCTCTAAACAAATTATGAATGTTAAATAAACATCATCTTCTTGCTTAAACTAGTCAAAGGGAGAGGAAGCACCCGGCTGCTTTTAATAAAAATGTTGTGTAAAATGAGAGAGTCACAGATGGCAAGGTTTATTTTTTTGTTTTCTAAAGGGTGATTTTAATTTTGATTGAAGCTTGGTAATTTCTTTTCTTATTTGATTTCCCTAAAGCAACGTTCCAGCAGACATAGTTTCCCCAGTTTGGATACTTAGGCAATGCTGAGCTGAAATTATCATCTGGAAGAGTTTTTCAGCCATTCACATAAGATGTGATCCAGTGCCCATCAAAGTCAATAGGATTCTTTCTACCAATTCCAATAGGCTTTGGATGAAGTCCGTGGAGTTTGAGCTAAAGCCCAGTGAAATCACAGAAAGATCTTCTTGACCTTAAGAGAAGGTGGCTGAGACTCCTGAATTCTGCTGCACCTGCAAAGCAGTGGAGACTTTCTGACAGAGGCTTCACACAAAATAAAGCATTCAATTTAATGTGAAATTGTATTTAAAAATTATCAGATTTTGAACTATATAAAAAAAAGATATTGTTTTGGTGTGAAGTTGTGGGTTTTTTTAAATTTATTACCCTCTTTTACCCTCTAATAACAAAAGAGGGAAGATATGAAAGAAAACAGTGGGAAATGTTACGATTTTTTTTTAGTTCATTGTCAAAAAAAAAAAAAAAAATCCCTGAACCAAAATACTGCATTCCATAGTTCCCTATTTTAGTCAAGACTAATTTTCAGCAAGAGAGGAAAAGGAAGTATATCAAAGGTATAGAAATTAAAAGAAAATGATTATTTTTACTTTAGGCCTCAGAGTTCTTTTTCAAATGGTAAACTGAGAGTTAGCAAAGCTCTAGTGATGCCATTTTAAATCTGTCTTGCTTTTCCCAAGTTATACTCTTTACTTGATCTTTTACTTAGATGTAGTATTATGAAAGATAGTAGAGAAGCACATATTAAGAATTGTAACTGTAATTATTGAAATATTTAAAAATAAATTTGGAAAATGCTTCTGTAGGAAAATTCTTGGGGCAACATACCAAACTGACTAAATTTTGTTTCTCTCTTTTGAAAAAGGGAAAAAGGTTATTGAAATATTTTCACCTTTGGAGAAAAAAGTTTTTTACATTTGACACAATAAACAATAAAAATGATGATTGATAGTGCTTTTCAAGTACATTGAAATGCTGTTTCAAAGCTTTTTCAAGTACCAACATAAGCTTTTTCCATCTTTCCAAAATAATTTAAAAAGGAACTTCTAACTTCCTTTTAAAGTGAACAAAAATTGATTTCGTTACCGTAGAATTTAAATTCCAGATTCTGCTTAGCATCCTTAAGGTATAAACAGCAACTGGATAGGAAATGTAACCCTAATCTATAGAAATGAGTTTAAGCTTTGTTATGCTGCAGGATGGATGCACTTGGCTCAGCAGAAGTGGGTGCCTGGTCCTTTAGACTGTCAGGTCCTGTGTAGTGAACCATGTACAAACCAACTGCTCTGTTTTGTGCTGTTGACTTTAAAAGTGGTATTTTTTCCCCTGTATTTCCTAGGTGACTGTACACATTTTAACAGACTTTTGATCTCTGGCTTCATACAATTCTAGCTGTGATTTGAAAGAGGTGAGAGGCGGGGTGTCTTGAAGATCACTCTGCTGTTGTGATGATTCATTCCCTTGGACTACTGGAAGGCACCAGTAGATTAGTAGAAGATAAATTGAAATTGGGAGGGACAATTGCATTAATCTCTTCTTTTCCATTCTGAGGGAACATGTTGGCTCTTTAACTAAAGGAAAAGCAGCTCATAGTTCTGCTGCAGGAAGAATAAATCCACTCTACTAGATCAGATATAAGAAGATTTTTCAGTTACAACACAAAGAAATGTACAAAACAAACTCTAGTCTTTTGAGAGAAATAAAGTTGGGTGTTCAAAGAAATAAAACATTATTCCTTCAAAGACCAACCTTTTATGTTGCATTTTTTTCAGGCTCTGTTTCAAGTGGCCGGTTAGAGACAAGTGGTGTTAAGAAAAGTACTTGCAGTTTCTCTGTGAGAAAAATGCGAGTGAAAAGCGAATAAGAATACAAAAAATGAAGTTATTCAGCTGAAAAAAATTTCCCTTCAAGAAAAAAATGTTCAGTTTTGTTGCAAGAGGGCCTTGTCTTGGTGGAGGAGAGGTGGATAAAAACTAAAAAGAAATAAAATGTTGATGGAAACATATTGAAATAGCTTGAGTAATAAATACATGTGCTTCTATTGGCATATACAGTATTGTTCTTTTACAGCATATTTAATGGTCCCGAAAGAGATGGAGGAGGCCTTGCTCTGCTGGAGCCCGGATCCTTGGTATCAGGCAAAGAAATCCCACCCAGAAGCAGAGCACTAGTGGCTGAAAGAAAGATGTCACTGAAAAAGGGGCTCTGATGAGGGTATCAGTAAGCAGAAAGAGTGAGCAATGGGAGACCCAAAGGAGATGCCTGCCCTTAAAGGCTCAGCAAGACAAAATGTACGTCCTAAATTTCATTCCCATGAAGGCTCATCAAGATAGTCTGGAAGCCGATGTGAACAAAACGAAGGCGCTCTCTCTTTCTTCTTGCTTGAGTAGTTTGTCTAGGCTTTATTTTCTCTTTTGTTATTTATGGCTTTTGGTAACCTAGGGAGAAGTGAGCACAGGGGCAGGAAGGGCACTTCCCCAGCTCCCCGCTTCTGATTGTTCAGAGGTGCCACTCCCATTGGTATTAATCAGTGCAAGACCATCAGGACTTGGCTCTGGCTCCAAGTGAAGCAAGATCCTGCTCTGTTGCCTGGAAAACATCTGCTGGGGTGGAAAGAAGGAACAACAAACACAGGAGAGAGGAGGGAGAACCAGGATGCAGAGGACAGGCAGTTGGAAAAAAGCTACAGACCTTGCAAGGTCTGATCCAAAGCCCACACTGATTCAGTGAGTCTCATGACTGAGGTCAAAGAGCTTTGGATCAAACTCAAGAAGGCTGTTTTAAGCCTTCCAAAGCTAGAATTTTCAACCTGTGGCTTGCAAACCCATGATGGGTTATGATCTGGAAAAGTCAACTAACAAATTGTAGCAAAAACCTCAAAAGAGGCTTTAAGCTCACTAAAGGATGGGGAAACCTCCACATGAAAACCTTGGGGGATCTGTAAAACAGAAAAGGTAGACCACCATCACAGAGCATTTCACTGTGTTTTCCCTGCATCGCTCCTGTACTCCATCACCACTGGGAGCTTCCTTAAAATCTGCCACCTCAGAAGGCCAGCAGAAGAAACTAGTAATGACTTGCAAATAGAAAAAGAAATCATACCCAGAAATTTGGATACAATTAATTTTCTTGAGTCTTAACTCAACCAGGAACTACACTAACACAACTACAAATTTTACCTGTGCAAGGAAATACTGATGGAAAAAAACAATTAAGCAAAGACACAAAACCATGGGGGGATCCCAGAATATGGATCAGCTCCATTACATTGCTGGACTAGTTACCAAAGCTTTGCCTGCTGTGGTCAGCATATATATATATGTAAAGACACATAGAATATCAGCTCATGGTCTAGGAACCAATAGTTGCAACCACACAGTTTTTCAGTGGTGGATTCAAAGCTGGGTTCAAAGCCAAATTTGCTGGACTGTTTGTCCACATGAATGTTCTTAAGTCAAGCCTCAAGGTGACCAAAGTGGGACTGCTTCAGGCTTAGCGCTGTCTAAGCTTTTGTGCATGCTCTGGGGAATGTTCTGGATGCACCTTCAGCCTAACCCGCAGTGGCAGCCTCATGTTGAGCCTCTTGTCAACCAGCACCCCCAGATCCCTTTACTTGTGCCTGACATTACTCCATCCTAGGTGTGAAATCTGGCATTTAGACTTGTTAAATTTCATCCCATTAATCATAGCCCAATGTTCCTATCTAGATCCTCTGCAAAGCTTCTTGTCCGTCACGAGAGTCAACAGCACCTCCCAGTTTGGTATCATCAGCAAATTTGCTAATGGTGCATTCAACTCTTGCATTCAGATCATTGATAAATATATTGGACAGGACTGGCCCTAGAATTGAACCCTGAGGAGCACCACTGGTGACTGGTTGCCAGCCAGATGTAGCCCCATTCACTACAACCCTTTGAGCTCTGCCATTCAGCCAGTTCTTCACCCAGCGCACCGTGAACCCACTCATCCCACAGCTGGACAACTTGTCCAGAAGGATGCTGTGAGGAACAGTATCAAAAGCCTTACTAAAATCCAGAAAAGCTACATCCACCACCTTCCCTTCATCCACTCAGTGGGTGACCTTATCATAGAAGGATATCGAATTAGTTAAACAGGACTTTCCCTTTGTGAACCCATGTTGACTGTGTCTGATGATTGCATTATTCTTTAAATGCCTTTCAATCATACCCAGTATAATCTTCTCCCTAATTTTTACAAGAACTGAGGTTAGACTAACAAGTCTGTGTTTTCCTTCATCTTCCCTCATGCCCTTCTTGTAGATTGGAATAACATTGGCTAACTTCCGTTCAGAAGACACCTCCCCAGACTCCCAAGACCTCTGGCAGATGATCGAGAGGGGTCCTGCCATAATATCTGCCAGCTCATTGAGTACGATGGGATGAATCCCATCAGGCTCCATAGACTTGTGAACATTCAGCTGACACAGCTGGTCCCTTACAATTTCAATGTCCACAAATGGAAAGTCACTGTTTCCACACTCGTAGTCCTCCGACTCAGGGGATTGGGCAGCCCAGGGTGCATCAGTATTATTAAAGGCTGAGGCAAAAAAATGCATTGAATGCCTACAGTAATCCTGTAGTTGGAGCCACATGTAATATCTTTGCTTGTCAGAACTGCATGTACAGATGTAGCAGCCTTGGAGCCGGTGAAGTTTCTCAGCGCTATGACCCAGCCAAACCTGTTAAGGTCTAAGCAGCTGAAGTCACATCTATATTAGCAGTTCTGCCAAGAAAATTTTCACAGCATGGAGATGCCGTTGTTAGCGAAGTGCCACTATAAAGATCAGCTGTCAATTCCTACCCCAAACAAGCTGCATTAGTAAAGGAGAATCTGGTTGTGGGAATAGTTCCTATGCTAAAGCCTTGTCCTGGCTGTAGTTATTCCAGATGAATATCATCTACCTGCTTCAAAGCTCCTTTACAGAGTCTGTAGCAGAGTTTTGATGATGTGTCTGTCTTTAAAAAAATCTCTGGTGTGTCAAAATGGTTTATAGTCAGATGTGTAAGTGTTTGCCCAGTGCAAGGAGACCGCTGAAGAAACCCTCATGAGACCTCTGAACAGCGCTACCGTGATCACACCATGCAGTGCAAGGCAGGTTAGCATTGGATAAACTTTGAGCTGAAGCAATTATACTGATGCCAATTCTCAGCTCGCTCAGCCTGCATAGTCTTGACATTGTCTGGTAGAAACATACCTGGATTTATCTGCCAAAAATCTTTGGAAGGAATCTACCGGGGAAGTTACAAACTGCTCAAATCCCATAGATCTTTGCTCTTTCGGCTTTCTTACACTTCTTGCCAGATGGCCAAAAAAATGAGTTTGTGAATCAAAATCCCCTGTACAATTAAGAGCGTTGGTGGATGGCATAAAGTTGCTACTACAGGACTTCAGTATAAGGAACGTGTTATTGTACCAGAAATCTCCAGGCACTAATATTGTGTCACATCTATGCAGTCTGCAGTGCTTATGTGCTCTTCTTCTTGCAATACTTTTTGAATCCTTTGATCAACTACTGTCAAGTCTGGCAGAAGGCAGGGAGCTTTAAGGATCCAACAGTTATGATGAAAAAATATGGTTCGTAAAGGGAAAGAGAATCTACGAGTTCCTTACCAAAATAAAAAATGAACTTGCCCCATATTAGGCACTAAGGGGTCTACAGAGGCAGGAGGTAACACAAAATCCCTAATTTCAGGAGATTTCTTTTAATCCAAACTCATGTTTTAGTAGACACAGAAAACTCCAACCATGAGACCTTGTGCTATAGGAAACAAAACTTCATCTGTTTCATCACTCAGGACTTATTAACTCTCAGGCTAGCAATATCAATTCTGCTTTTTCCTTTCCTTATTTCTCTTGACAAGTATTGTTTGGCTCCGTATGTTTGTGTTTGATCCCTCTCCCCTTTCCTGTTTCCAGAGTATCCTTGAATACCAGGTCTTTGAAGAGCCTTTCATGAAGCAATTGCCCACGTACTTTGGATTTTTCTGTTCCAAATGGGCTGGAGCCAGTTTTATATTAAATCAAGTACCTTTTAGGATTCCCCCCAACTTCTCTGTACTTCTGGAGAGCTATTTCTTGTCAGAAGCCCAGGGACTGTGATCATTCCGTGCTTCAAGTTTTCTTATATAGTTTCATGAAGAATCATGCTGGCCATGATCCAAAACAGGTTACTGTGCTGATGGACATTTGGTTGGAGCCAATTCGCTTAACCCTACCTTCATACTATGCTGAATTCAAGCACAACGCTATCACTGATTCTCACATGACCAGGCCCACAACAGCCTCTTAACTTGTTTTTATTTCTGTTAAAAATTAAAATCAAATTAATGGCTTTTGAGAAGACACTTTCAGGAAAACATTTCCACTTTTAACTAGAAACAGGTTTTTCTGTTCTTAACAACAGATTGTGGTTTTCAAAAGCCAAAACTCTTTCAAAATTGAGATTTTTTTTTTGCCCTTTTCTTTAATAAAATAAAAACAATTCCTAAAAAGAGAACCATGCCCAAATGGGACCAGTCCAGAGGTCTAGATCCATATTCCATGTCCAACAGTGGATACCCATTAAACCATGTAAGTGATGATGTTTAGGGTAGTCTACCTGCTGAGACAAGAATGTCTCACCAGTCCAGACCACTGCAAGCAGATTGAAGAGTGTGTTAGAAAATGGTCTGTAAAGAATTGTATGCAGAAGCAGAGAAACTAGATGGGAGGTAGACCCCTTGTCCAGAGTTTCCACATCTAGACCTCTACCTGCTGTAGTTAATCTAAGCTGAAGCAATGAGCATCACAGGACTGAAATACCTTTCCCTCAGTCTTCCCATTGGCATTAGCTTTGGAAAACAGTCAGACCAACACACAGGGAGGTAACATACCAGCAGGCATCCCTTATGCTAATAGGGGACTAAATTTTCTTCAACCAGTCCAACCCACCATCAGTAACACAAGATAAATCTGCTTTCCAGTCCTTTTTGGCTCTTCCCTCTTGAACCACAGTGGCTGGATAGATGGATGAATGACTTACTTTTTATCCCTGAAAATAAAAAATAAATCTTCTATATGTGTGCATGCATGTAACTTCATTTTTTAACCCTGCCTGAAGGCTAGCTCTTTCAGACTTGAAACATTTAAGATAATTTCTAGTATTTGAAGCTACCCACTCCTGTTCACTGGGATGTTGCAGATAACAGCTGATCTCATAGTTTACTTTGACCAGATTACATGTGGTATGAGTTCAATAGGAAGAAGCACACAAGTTCAGCAGCGTACTATTTTGTGTGCTTGACATTAGGCTCTGGGTTAGTTCATGAGGCAGTCTCTTTTTTGGGGAGGAACTGTGATCTTAGTCCCCTCCTAGTGATACCTTTTGAATGTCACTGGATATAAACATCACCGCTTAAAGAGGGCAGCACAGAGGGGAAACTCTTTCCCTTCCCAGCAACTGTTGTATGCATTCTGCTTATCCCTTTTTCTTGAAATGAAGAAGAAAGAAATGAAGTCTACACGGCACACAGACTTGCAGTGCACTACTAATGCAGGGTCACCCTTAAGGTCCTATGTTTATGAAGTCCCTGTTGGTCCTGCCCAGCCAAATATATTCCCCCATCATCTTATCACATCTGCAATGACTACCTGGGCAGCCTCTTTTTCGAGGCACAAAACATATGTTTCTTTGACCCCTCCATGGAGAGAAGCTATGTGTGGGCAGTTGCTGGAGCCCAGTACATTATTGCTGGGTGAGGACAAGGTTTATGTATCCTTTTGCTACTCCAAGGCATCCTGTGACGGAGCTCAGCTTGGGCAGAATCTGCTCCTCCTGGTGAGGATGTGGAGGACATGGAGACACACGATAGCAGACAAGTCATTGCAAGGATGTTTTTAAAGCTATCTGTATAGTATTAAACTCCCAGGCTTGGATGACAACAGTGTGAGGACTTAGCCTTCCTACACGTCGGTGCAAACAGGCCATGAGGCCTATTGTTTTATTGATAGGACTGGGGAAAAGGTTGAAATCCAAAGACCTGTTTTCCCGCATGCTGTATCTCTCTGTGACACTCTGTACTTCACCCAAAGTGCAGGTGGGGGGCCTGTGACATCTGTGTCTCACAAGAGGGAAGCTCTTGTGTCTGCTGAAGATAAGTCATTACCATATCTTAGCAACTGCTAACACAACCCTACCTGCTTCCCCAGGTAACACACATACAGACACTCACACACAACAGCTCCTCTTGGAGCTCCTAGATTTCCTAACCAAGCCTGGGTTGTGGATTATCACAAGGCTCCCTCCATACCCCATTTTATTCTGATTCACAGGTGGCAAAAAGCCCTAGATTTGATCTTTTCCCTCTCCCTTATTCAGTCTTAATAGTAAAAGACAAATATATAGTCAGATCAGGAGTGTAGGTGTAAGACAGGAATAGAGAGAAGGAAAACAAAAGTCAAACACAGATTGAATATGCACTTTACAGGACTGTTGCCAAGGTGCTTTCAATATCCCATTTCTAGAATCCCTTCAGTATTTTCTCGCTGTAGAAAGAGGGCTCCAGCATGCCACCCCAAATTGCAGATGACCCTGTAGAACCACAGAGCTTCCTTTCTGTTTTACCTTACTTCTCTTTCTGTGGATTTAGGTATGGCACACAGATGAAAATGCCCTGGATGGGTCTAGTTGGAGCCAAGAATGCTGGACACTTAAAAGCAATTTCCCGTCCCTATTTCACACTTAATCAGCCCAGGGATGTGTGTGAACTATGTAAATGTTGTTGATGGCACTTTGCTTTTCCAGCTGCAAACAGACTGGCTGCTACTGCTTCAGCTAAGAGCAATGTGGTGTGGCTACTAAGACAGATCCCTTGTCCTTGACCTGGTATGGACACCAGAGGGTATCCACACATATTCTTTTCCCCTCACCCTGACACACCTTTGGTTGACTCTCCCAGGTCTCCTCCCATGGTGATATATAGATCTTCAAAGGATAAAAAATTGGCTTTAAAGACACATTGTATAAGACATCACCTTAGTACCTGTCTCATCAGAGAATGGTCTTTTGCCTACAGGTAGATAGGAGCTGTGACTTGGGTCCATGCAAATTTGTTCTATAGGGAATTATGAATAATTTAAGGAAAAATAGGAGAGGTTAGATTCAGGTTAAATCCAACTTAGCAAAAGTGTGGGGGAAAGCAGAGAGGAAGAAAGGATTGTAATTTGGGATGTAATTCCATCCCTGGTTTACCGCTGATTTTTCTATTGAGACCACAGGCAATGAGTTTAGAGGATGAGCTTCTGCGAGTGCTTATCTCCTTCACAAGCTATTGAAGGAGATGACGGTTTCTAACTAACTTAAATGCCTAAGGTAGGATGTTTCTGTGTCTTAAACAGCACACAAATTTAGGCATATTTGAACAGCTGCCAAAAATTAGATATACTGATTGAGAAGATGCTTGAATTCCACTCTTGGTGTGGGACCTGTAAAAATAAGGGTGAGTCTGGGATTGCTGGTGTTGGATTTCTTTGGTTTTTTGATTGTCACTAGCGTTTTCCCCTACCATATGCATATAGAATCAGTCTCAACAACCAAATGTTGAAAATGTGATGATTAGGAAAAAACAAAACAAATAAACAAATAAAAAAATCCCAAGAAAGCAGAGTACCAGAGCTGAACAGCTGAAATATTTCAGCTACTGGGTGGTGTGGGACCGGAGTACAAGTTTTCCAAGTTATTGATAAGGTTGTGAAAGACTGCTTGAAATTTTGAGGGAAGTTCCTCTAAAAGAGAGATTCTCCAGCACATTTCTACTCTCTGTTAGTCATTTAATAGTTTGGAATGATATCTGCTATAGGCTTAATAATAAATGGAGGGAAGCATGACCATTCAGTGGGTGATTTTTTTAAAATCTTAAGAAGTTTTTGAAAAAAGTATTTATATCTAGATGATTAATTTCAACTTGAATACCTTTTTGATAAGTGAAAGTAGGTGAAGCCCATCTGTAGAGTATAAAATTTTGCTTCCAAACTTTGATTGCCTGTTCCTATAGGAAGCTTGTCAAATACATCTGTAAAAAGTCACTTTTGTCCCTGACCACTTATAGGGATAACCAAAGTGTCAAGGCTGGAGCAGACCACTTAAATCTTAAATCTTTTACCCTGAGGCATTTTTTTCAAACTGTTGGGTCCCAGTATCCACTTGCTTTCTTAAATAAATCTCAAGGAGGTTGATACTTTTCTGCACCCTTAATTACTTTTGTTGGCACTTTGTGCCAGGCATCATTTTTCAAAGCTGTCCTCTGGCTTCTCTATTTGAAAAGAAATCACTCTTCTATTGTAAGACACAACCCTTCCTTCCTCTGTTGAGTAATATTATTGGGGCTAAGTTTTTTTTTTTTCTTTTTTAGTGAATAAGCTTAAATAATACCATAGGACTGCTCCTTGTATTCTATGCAATACCTTACATCAGAAATTTCACAGTAGCTGATGTGCACCTCTGAAAGGCTGAAGAGCCATTTTTATCTCGCCATTGAAATATACTGAACCAAAAAGGAGAGTTCCTCTAAATATTCATTGTAAAAGAAAATGTTCTACAACTATTGCTACCTGCATTAACCTCAGATTTTCCAGTCCCAACAGCATAGCTTCTCTGGTGATGAGTTAGAATCATAGAATAGTTTGGGTTGGAAGGGCCCTTTCAAGGCCATCTAGCCCAACCCCCCTGCAATGAGCAGGGACATCTTCAACTACATCAGGTTGCTCAGAGCCCCATTCAACCTGGCCTTGAATGTTTTCAGGGATGGGGCACCTACCACCTCTCTGGACAACCCGTTCCAGTGCCTCACCACCCTCATTGTAAAAATTTCTTCCTTATATCCAGTCTGAATCTACCTTCTTTTAGTTTAAATCCATTACGCCTTGTCCTATTGCAACAGGCCCTGCTAAAAACTTTGTCCCCATCTTTCTTATAAGCCCCCTTTAAGTATTGAAAGGCCTCAGTAAGGTGTCCCCAGACTCTCTTCTCTTCTCCAGGCTGAACAACCCCGACTCTCTCAGCCTTTCCTCACAGAAGAGATGTTCCAACCCTCTGTTCCCCCCTCTCTTTCTCTAGGTGGCTCTTAGACTGTGGCAGATCAGCCAGTCCTGTCTCTATTCCTTCTTCACCTCTTTCTAACTCCCTGTTGAACTCTGAGGGGCAGGAAGCCAACACCTGGCTGCAGTATGGACTCCTTATAACGATAAACCTTTTGCATGAACTACAGCAGCCCTCAGGCTAGTTTAGTTTGGCAGAAGCAGACTGGCCATACCAAGGGGTAACACCAACTGTTAACTATTTTCACACACAAAATGATCTGGCTTGTCTATGTGATGTTTATCAGCAGTTCCCCAAAACTTGGCTTGAAGTACTTTTCTACAGCTCTTTGATGATGAAGCAAATGAGGAGGATAGTGCTAGTTTGACACATTGGCTTTCAACTTTTTCTGAACTGTCATTGCCTTACATGTTTTCATTTTTGGCAGGTGTTCAGCATCTGCATATTGAATTTAAACATGCTGGCAACAGAAATGGCACAAGATCCCCCACTTCCTCAGGCGAGGCTCCAGGAACTCTGTAAGTCTGTCATCAAACACAGTGCCCAGCCACCAAGGACTGTAACAGTCATCAAAAGAAGACACTGCCTCCTGCAGTCACTCTCAGATCAATTTTCTTATAAATCCTTCATAGATTTCCAAGACAGCCATTGACTCCCAGGGAACAGTAGGCCAGTGCTTGTTCTGCTGCAAAGGGACACAAAACCAGCAAACAGTGGCAGGAAATATCAAGTCTCAGCCAGGACCTTTGAAACTTTAGAGAAAGCGGACTGGTGAAGCTGAAAGTGTGTATTCCCAGCATGCAGCAGTGAACTCCACCATAGCTAAGGCTGGAGAATGATCCAAGGATTGATATATGATTTTTAAGGGAACTTTTACTTCTGTTTATGCAATTATTTAAAATGAACTAGTTACCTCTGGGAAAGAGAGTGTGCATTTGATTTAGGTTTTTTTAATAAATGGAATCTATCCAATTCCTTCACAAAGTTTTGGGTAGGAAGGTGGTTATTTGCATGCAGCAGTATATATATTTAAATGTTCATGGCTATGTAATAGATTCACAGATTTCAAGGTCCAGAAGATCCGGTATGACTGACTTTACTGATCTACTTTGCACAGGCCTTATACATTCTTTATGCTGAACAATAGTTATAATTTTGGATTCTGGGGGGTATTCTAAGATTGCAAGATCTGTTTTCATTCTAAATTAGGATGAGAAGATTCGTTCTTCTTTCTTTAACTAAATGGAAATGCATCTGTCAAAATGTTTTCCTTCAACATTTTTTACAAAAAATGAAATATTTCAGCATTCCTTGAAACTGGAATGTTTCACTTGGATACACTGATGTGACCGGAAGTATTTTATTTGACATTGGTTCAATGGTAATCTGCTTTTATTTTTTGCTCACTGCGGCACATTGCCACTTGGAAGCTCTAGTCCCAAGCCTGCTTGTGTCATTATCACCTTTGGTACAGGTTTTATAGCTGGGTTGTCCTTCCTTAGTGTCCTTCCTGTAACTCCATAGAGGCACTGTACAGTCTCCATCCTTGGACATTTTCAAAACTGAACAGAGTTTGTCCTAGCTTTACAGTCAGCCTTGAAAAGGAGTTAGCCTTTGAAAAGGCAGTTGGACGAGATACCACTGGAGGTCCCTTCCAACAGAAACATTTCCATGATTCTGTGATTAAAAGTCTGTTTAAGAGGACTGGAGTTGCTCCTTGTACAGATCTGCTAAATCTAGCTTTCAGTCTTCAGTCCCACGTTTGACCTCTGCTGAGAGCTGTTCGTGCACAGATCCTTCATTCGCTGCACTGGCGCCTTCTAGTCATACTTGTTCTGTACTTGTACTTGAAGGCATCAATCAGGCTTCAGCTATGAGTGACGACTTGAGATATGTTGCCCAAAACACAGATTGGGTTGACACAAGGTGGTTTCTTCTGGCCTTAAAACATATGCAGTCTATGCATGCTAAGAGTGATAGAGCCCCATTCTCTCACAATTTCTTCTCCGTGCTTCTCTCCCTCTATTTCCTTGCTTTCCTCTGGGTCATCTGGAAGTTGCAGTAGGGTCTAGGAAAAGAGCAATCCTGTAACTTCCCCTACTGTTGATGCCAAGTTTGCACCAAGGACTCTGGCAAGAATGTGGCTAGAAGATGTCGAGCCAGAGCTTTCTCTCTGGAGAGTTTCCCAAAGTAATTCCATCTAACGGAACAAAAGCTCCAGAAAAGTACTGTGTTTCTTATAAAACAGATGTTTTAATGCCTTGCCAACGCCTAATAAATGGCAATGTATCCACACTGTCAAGGTTGTAAACTTAATAAATTACATTTAATACTGATATAAATACAGAAAACCACATTGAAAATAGACAAGAAAAGTAACCATGTCTTATATAAGAGCAAAAATGCTGGTATGAGATTTCACCCAGGCACATGTGGGCGTCTATCTGTATATGTCTGTATATACAAGTGAATCTTGCCAGTTAGCTGAATGGTTCTGGGTTACTCAATCAAGACTTACCTGAAATAAAAAAAAAAAAAAAAAAAAAAGGAGAATTTATAATGTCAGGAGGATTGGGTAATGCTTCGCAAATCGCCATTCAGAAGTCAAAGCTAAAGCCGTAGCACTGACTAATGGTTTCCACAATTCATCTCATTCTTTTCAGCTTCAGTGCCCTGACATGCATATTGCAGAAGTGAAACAAGGACTAAAGCTATTTCAGGTAATTCTGACAGCAACAAAAAGGTAACATTCATAGCCAACACTCTGAGGGAGTCAAGACTGAGTGACTGCCTAAACACTTCCACCTCCTGGCTCCAGAGACTGAATTCTAGAGACTGCTTCTCCATCATCTCGCAGTGTGTGTACAAAACAGATAAAAATGACTGATAAAAATAGGTACTGTTCCGCCCAGCCGTTTACCCTCATCTTGGACACTCATTTTACGTGGGCAGAGTCTCATAGTTGAAAAGTCTGTTCACGCCTCAGACCTTTCAGATTGGACCAAGTGAAGGAGATGAGTAAGTAATAAGTTTTTTTCATGCTGGCATGTGGTGGCTGCTGGTTATATACATGGGATGGTGTTATCAATATATTTACAATTCTGCTCTCCAGTTACTCCTGCGGTCATAGTGAAATCTGTGCATTATCTGTTTTAATCTCCACCTCTGAAGCCAGACTGAATCTTTCCAAAGACAAAGAAAGACTTTTTCATTTATTTGAACATGGCTTGGATGAGATCTTTCACATTTATGAGCATAATTTGATGCTGTTATAGATACTTTGGCAAAATGCATACCTAGATCTGTCGTTGCAGCATGGGGGATATTTTATACCTACTTTGCTCTTGTTTAAAACCTCCTAACAGCTGTGAGGCCATAAAAAAATCAACTTCATCCCAAGTCAAAACTGAAATGCTGAATCTCGGGAACAGCTGTATAAGGGAGTAGAAAATAGATCTTCCCCTTTGTCCTGAGACTTTGTGAGTACCAGTAACTCAGCATTTTCTCTGTCAAGGGCTTCCCCCTCCCTCTCACTTTGGAATTTCCTCCTCTTTGGCTTTTGTCCAGGACCTGTCTTCAGAGTGAGATATAAGGTGCATTTATTTGCTTTAGCTTTTGCCTCCTTTTTGTAATTATTTGTTTTCCTTGGTCTAGGGATTGTATGCTCTTCAATGCTGCAAATAAACATCTCCCTGCTGCAAAGAAAGGTGCTGCACTGTGGAGCCTGGTCCATGTGGCATGATGTACAATCTTTTCCTCTATCAGCCAAAGAGATAGCGCAGGCTTTCACTCTGGGTGAGACCTTTCGTCACTGCCAATGACCAGCATGTGCAGGTTTACCAAATGGAGACCCTTATATTTTTCTCCTGTTGTTCTGGCCCTCTCTCTTGTTTGCATTACATCTTGCACCTGGGCCTGAGGTAGGCTCCGCCCTTCTTTTTGTGGGTCTGGATACATCAATGCAGTATTACAGAATTGCTGAGTTTGAAAGGGTCCAACCCAGCAGGAGAAGGATGTTTAGGGCTGTGTCCAGTCAGGTTTTGTATATCTCTGGGAATGGAGACTCCATAACCTCTATGGGCAACCTGTTCCACTGTTCAGGTACCCTCACAGCAAAAAAAAGAGCTCTCTCTTTAAACAGAATTTCCTGTATTTCAGTTTGTGCCCATTGCCTCTTGCCCTGTCTCTGGACATCACTGACATCACTGACTGATGTTGGCTCCATCTTCTTTTCTCCTTCCCCATCAGGTATTTATAAGCATTGGTAAGATCCTCATGAACTTTCTCTTCTGCAAGCTAAACCACCCAGCTCTCTCACTCTCTCCTTATATGACAGATGCTCTGATCCCTTAATTACCTTCATGGCCTCCACTGGACTGGCTCCACCAGTTCCATTCCGCTCTTGTCTTGGGGAGTCCAGCACTGTTCACAGTATCCCAGATGTGTGTCACCACTTCTGAGTAGAGGAGAAGTGCCATCTTCTTCAACTGCTGGCAATGTACTTGCTAATGCAGCTGTGGGCCTCTTCTGCCACAAGGACACATTTCTGGCTCATGTTCAACTTGTTGTCTACCATGCAACATTTTAATCTCTCTGTCCCTGTTGAAAATTATGGCCTAATGAATGAGCGTATCAAATCTAACTCTGTGGTTGGTCTTTGCGGAACAGGAGTCTATTACTGTTCCAGAGACTCTAGCTCAAGGACTAGTATCTCCTGGTTTTTCATTCAGGAGGTTGCCCACTCCAGCTCTGGAGTCCCTATGACCAACAGGAGCACAGGTCCACTTCTCCCCATCTGTTTGTGGAGCTTACACAGAAGATTAGTCTATGGTGAGGTCACTGCTTTCTGGTAAGTCACTTCAAAGGGCCTATTTCTTTCCTTTGACTGTAAAGAATGGTTAGGGTGGTAGCTTGGATAGAGACATTCACATGAGATGTATCTGTTTACTCAAAGGAAGCCCAGCCATAAACTCATGGGTCTCAGTCAAACAGGAATATAACTATTCATTTTAATCATCAGTTCTCTGGGGCTTCTTGCAACAAATCTCTGTAGAACCTTGCTTGACACAGTTCTCATGCCAGTGTTGGCCTCCGGGCATTGCCACACAAGGTAGAGGATGAAATTACTTCCCACTGAAGTAAAAGAAGTACAGATATAGGTGTTTTCTGTTCAGGGAACTGTTTGTTTGCTGTCTTCACATGAAAGCTGTGTAACCATGTAAACAGAGTTGGGATTTTTGCTTAATTGCAGCAATATGCCCATTTGTTGTTTTTCCTATTAACCCTCCAGTGATGGAGCAAAGAGATTAGGAAATGAGCTACATGAAAGAATTCTGAATGATATTCCCTATCAGATCTGGCTGTTCCGGAGGTATGTTAGAAATGAGCCTTTCAAATGGGGGAAGGGTTATTCATCAGAGTCCTTTAAAACTTGGAATTTACAGGTCGAAATGAGTGTGTGTCTCTCCCTCTTTCTCTTTCAAAAGAGTATCTAAATAAAAGGGGACATGTTGACCTTAGAAATTGCCTCCTTCTGTTCCTGAAGGAGATGAGAGGCAGAAGGAAGAGGTTAGAAGTGCGAAGTGCTTTGGGGTTTGGATGTTGAACACTTCAGCCTTGTGTTGCAACACGTTTGTTAAACAACACAAGTGATGAAAAATAACATTTTTCTGCTCGCAGCCCCTTTATCAGCCTTCACATCTGACAACAGAACTGCTAATCATGACTAGCTATTAACCATTAAATAGGAAAAAAGGTGACCTGATGACCCCCACGGTGCTGGAAGAAGCCTCGCAAAGCATCTAAGACTTGGCTTGGTGCTAACCACTGCAGACAACAGCATCTCTACAAAAGGATCATGTCAAAAATAACCAACATTAAAAAAAGGCATTAGTTCTGAGCAAACCTAATTAACTGCAGGCTCTGTTTCTTTCATTTTCCAACCTGCCTTGTGATAAGGCCTTTATTTAAATTCCAGACAAGCCAACAGAAAGACTTCTAGTAACTGGATATGTGGATACTTTGGCATGTCTGGCAAACCAGACAGTGCCTACTGTGACAAATATTGCCACAAGAAAACCATTGACCACACTTTGCAGGTCGGACCCAGGCAAATCTGCCACTGGATGGGTCATAGGCAAGGGACCAGTTTTATTTTTTTTGTTTTGTTTTGTTTTATTTTATTTTATTTTATTTTATTTTATTTTATTTTATTTTATTTTATTTTATTTTTTCATAATTATTTCAAGTGTCACTCAACAAGGGCAAGTCTCCTGAGTGCTGTCATAGGCTCATGTGGATATCTCAGATACACTGTCCGAAATACCCATGTTTAGGGAACTAAGTCACACAGTTTCCAACAACATAGGTGTCTATGTGTGACCTCTGTGTGCTCAGCTGAATTGTCAACACTTTGGTGTCTAGTGTCATTTGAAATACCCTAAGGCATCAGAAACATCCCCATTGGGCTCAATGATGAGACACAGGAGCTAGAGGAGAACTATGTGGTTCTGGAGCAGCAACTGGAGGTCATGAGGTATGTCCTGGGGATCTCAGCTGGACCTAGATCTGCACTTGTGTGTGCAGAACTGGATTGAGCCCAAGGTGTGAGCTCCTGTTACAGTCAAAAAAGAACCTAGTCAATACATAAATTTAGATTGCTTAATCTGTGAACTGAATCCCACATCTGGGTTTGGAATACCTAATATAATAGGTATTACTACTTTTAATTTGCATAATAGAGACAGGCAACTTGCTGGTGAAACTGAATTTCCAGGCTCACTAGGTAGTGTACTCCAGGATTTGGAAAAAACAATTATTTCCTTTGTCCAAAAGTTTCAGGATAGCGCTACTGCAATGCCAAGATGCACAGATTGATGTACATGCAGACACACTGAGTACACTGCAAAGACAATCTTATGGACCATCCTGGCCTTTTCTGACCCAAAGCTAGTACTGCCATACTCCTGTACAGCAAAGTACAGCTCTTCCCCCAAAACGTTAATAATTTTAACTTGTTTAGAATTTGCCCCACCAGAGCATGACTTAATCTTGCCTGAGTTTAGTTGTCTAAAAGTTGGACATCCATTCTATGCACGTTTTCTTAGCTCTCTCTAAAGTCAATGGAAAGGGACAGGTCTCATCTGCAGGAGATGAGTCACCCCACTCACATGTTCTGGTTAAACTTTCTCCTGAAGGACCTAATGCCCTTCCCTTGACTTCCCTTACCAGTTTGGATCTTCTACCTTACTGTGAGTTCTTCATTTATTTGCACACCTATAAGAGTTTAGTGCCATGTGAGCTGTCCAAGTGCAACCCAGCTAGTGCCCAGCTGCCACTCCAAATGGACCAAGCCTTGTAAAATTCAGGGGTATTTCAAGTTATATGAAAGCCATCCATACGACTGACATAGTCTAGACATTTAGCTTTTAACCTTCAGATAGCTAGGGTGACAGCCAGGCCCAGGGCAGCCGGACATTGAGATGCAGAAGGTGTTTGCCATGGTGCCAGTTTCACAAGTAACGTCATACGAATCACTAAGGCAAACACCGAAATAAGAAATATGAAATCCCATTGAGTCAGGCTGATATATATCAGTCTGACTTCAAAGGACACTATGCACTTAGTAAACTGTGCAACTATCTGGAGATATTTTATAATACAATCCAGAAAGCCAGCTGGGTGGAATTACCACAGTTGTAAAATTAAATGAAGAGGACGGTTCTCAAAGATTTCTCCCAGGACTGCTGTGAAGAGTTGAATTGTCAAAGTGAAGGAATTAAGCTAGCCAAAGGAATACTAGCACAGAGGTAGAATAGGTATCTACAAATATTTGCAGACAAAAGCAAAGAGTGACTTCAAAAAGAGTTAAGTGCCATAAGGAGGAAGGTTAAAAACTGAGAAGAGAGTGAGCAAAACATCCTGACCTTGAGATCTTTTTATTGTGTGTAATTTATCAGCAGACATTGCCACTCAGGGCATAAAATATTGGAAGAGCTGCTCAAGATACTTCCATAGACCACTAAAATTTCAGACTTTAAAAGTAGGTTTCTAGCTTCAAAATGAAAATATTTTCATTATATTTTATCAATATTTTAATGTATTTAATTTTCTATGCTCCTTTAAAAAGACTGGATTTTGAGTTGATGGAGAATGTCAGTCACTACAGTTATTTTGTCTCTAATGTTATGAAGGGAAAATAATAATCAAAAGTCACAAGAGAATAGCAAATAAAGATTTTATGAAGAAAATATTAATTTAGAAATTCTATTTTTATTAAAAACAATCTAATCTGAAAGAAACTTTACCTGCATGTAAAAGTGGACTTGAAAGAGCAGTAGAAAACTTAATAGAAACTATACTTTCCCAAAGGAATCTAGATGACCTTTTCCTGTTCTGCGTTTTGGACAGGGTGCCCAGGTACTGTTTTCTGGTTACTTGTGGTGATGAAAACTAAAATTACATGTTGATTTTGATAACACCAAATCCAGAAGTCATTACATAATCCATGAACTTGAAAGTGCTTCTCAACTATACAAATGGCGGAAATTTAAATAAACATTTTGGAACTTTGTGGATTGTTGTGTTTTATTGATCCCTCCAAGTCTTTTCTCTTAAAAAACAAACAAACAAAAAAAACAAATAAAAAGAACAAAATTTAAATGCAGAGCAAAAGTTCTCTGGTGGTACAAAGGGAAAGGAGAACAATATGAGAGAAAAGAGAATAAAAGAGAAATTAGGAACAAAATTAGAAACTAATTAGTATTTTTTATAAAAATATTTTTATTTTAGCTATTAAAAAAAAAACAAAAAACAAAACACAAAACCAAAACCTTTCCATTTTGATAAAAGACAGATAAACGAGGAAACATTTCTTAATGCCAGCTTGAAAAAAAGCTAAGCAGCTGAAGTGTTAATCATAATGGAAAAAGAATAAGAATGGGCTTGATCAAATCTAAACTATTTTTAGTGCCCTGCTTTAGTGATAATTAATGAGGAAATTTTCAAAGCTTCAAACCATAGCTAGTGATGGGATCCACCTGATTATTTGTGGACAGTTACACCCAAGCTAATCAACTGGGTTAATCATCATTTGTACTTGAGGGAGATTTAATGGATTTAATGTATGATTTGTCCAAAGCAGAGGTCTAAAATGGGACTGATGAATCAGGCCATAGAAACTGCCATTTTTCTCCATTGGGTTTAAGTGAGAGTCAAGATGACAAGTTTGTCTCCAGAGGTTATCATTGTAAAATCAGACAAGATGAATCCCATCTTCTGTTGCCTTCAGCACCTCATGTGCTAAATCCTTCATGGACATTAAATGCAAGAAGTCTGTTCAAAAGGAGACTTGCAGTACTTATAGCATTGTCTTTCACAGAAAACTGGTAAGTACGGCAACTGCGATTTTAAAGCGATGGTAATTTTGTACTGCTCAAGGTCTTAGCAGTTTGCTTAAAATGAATATCTAGCTAGCCCATAACATTCATCTGAAATTCATTCAAATTTGGATGCATTCTTTAAGTTTTGTTACTTTAACGTTTTTTGTTGGAGTTGAAAAATGGAGGAGAGCAGAGGAAAAGAAACTTAATGGTTGCAAATCCCTCCTCTTTTTTCCAGCTATCTGTAAGAACCAGAAAGTCTGTCTGAAAAGAGAGACTGAATTACACAGTCCAGGATGACTTGTAAAACTCATTCCACATCGCTAACAGAAAGGATCTTTTCCAGGGAGCTGAAAGTGGACAGATTCATCAAACTCCTGTTCCTCATGCCCTTCTTACAAACAAATCCGTCTCCAGGAACCCAGGGAGTTGACGAACCTATGTAAAGAAAATGACTTGGAGAATTAACCTGTGGTTCCTAGGCCTTCGTTACTGGCAGGAGAACTGGAATCTTTTGATTGCACCACTATTAATCAATTTAACGGCAATACAGTCATGCATTTGGTTATGAGGTCACCTTGGGTTACTAGCTGAAGCACGGAATGACCTCAGACCTTACTAAACCGCTAAGGGGATTTTGGATAACATACTTACATGTTTTCATTACATTTTGGAGAAGCCCAAGGAGGGGCAGGTGGGGAGAAAAGTTTGCTGTGTGCTTTTTCTATTGGTTTTGATCTTATCCTAATTTGGTTAAACACCTGCTGTGTAATGGAAAGGTGTTCCCGTAACTAAAAGAAACGTGACAATTTTTTTTTCTGGAAAACAGGAAAGGAATGGCTTGGAAAACAGAAAGCCAGCAGCATAAATCTCCTCCCTTCCAATATCTCAACGGGTGTAATGGTCCTTGCCACTCGTATGAACTCAGAACTTTTGAGTTTAATTTTAGGTGTTCATTTGTATTGGGTCAGTTCATGCATAAATGCTGTGACAGAGTCCTGGCAAATTAGCTGATCTCCTGGATGTTCTGCTGGATTAATTATAGTCTAAGATTTTTTACTGGTTATAAAAGCAATTTGGGTTTCAATGCCCTCCTTTTCTGGATGTTAGCTTTCTTAGTTCGCTTTAAGAAGTGCTTTAAAATAGTTATGTGTGTCTTGTTTTATTTTATAAATGTGCTAATAGCATTTAGAATGGTACGTATTATTCTTTTAACCATATTAAGATCTAAACTTACAGGTTTGTTCAGTTTGTTTTTAAAAGAAAGAAAAGAATCTCAGTGAAATCATTGTGAGGAGTTTTTTTGATAAATATTTTGGGGTGCAGTCTTTTATTAGAAAATGTTTGCTAATCTTCTACTGCTTCCATAAAATGAAATTTCCCTAGAAGAACCAAGCAGGAAAGAAGCATTAAAGACTCCTTTCCAGACTTCAAATAAATTGGGAAAGATCCTTACCTGAAATATATAATCATAGAACTGTTGGAAGAAAGTTGACTTTATGGTCCATTTCGACTTTTCCCATTCGTTTTCCCTGTAACTAACTGCACAGGGAGCTAAGAGAAAGATTTCTCGATCTATTTTAATTCAAGACAGATCAATTCAGTGAAAAAAAAAAAAAGAAAAAAAAAATCGTGAACATTAGTTCATGTAGTATTTCTGCAATACTGACTCAGTGTTTTCCATTTATAACTGAATAAAATGTAAACTAAGCTTTAACACTTTCTGTATCATTTTATATTCCATCATTTGTTTTATTTTCTCTGTTGTGAGCATGTAAAGTATACTTGTGGTTTTCAAAGCAAAGAAAGTAAGTAAATACTGTGTTTTCATATAGATAGGTCCCAGAATCTAGACCTTAATGTCAGCATTTCCACTAATTTTGCTTGCATCTTCTGTGGGCTCCTATAAGCCATATCAGATTGCTTTGAGAACTACACATTTTGTAAGATAATGCCTTCCCTTGACATAACAGCGGAGTGCAAGCATACAAAAACTGGCTGTATCTGTCAGAGCAACCTGGGCCAGGATCCTCTCTCCAACACAGGATGCTAAAGTAAGTACAGAAGGAAAAAGCAGAAGAAACTCACGGTATAGAGTTACTTTTCCCCCCCACACCCTCCCAGCTTTCAGCAATTGACTTTATAGACTTCCTCAGAAAATCATGTTTAAGTCTTTGCTGGATTTCTCCCCTGTGATGTGGCCTAACCCTGTTTCAGTGCTTTTCTGCTTTTCCTTTCAGAACATCTGGAAGCAACAAGTTGCTTACTTTTTTCAGAGGAGTGTGAAAAAGGGCTGCCTTTTGCCTCCTGATCACACTGGCCACCACTAACCTGCTAGTGCTGATATGCCAAAAAGGATTTCAGAATTCACTTGATTTATACCCCCATCTGTAATTCTGATCCACCTCTGTTTACTTGGCCTTGAATCAAAGTGTATTTCATTGGCATTTACACTGGGATTTTCGAGTGAGCTGAAAACTATGAACTAGATATCTCTGATTTTAGTAGACGTTTTTATTTAAAAAAAAAAACACACAACAATTCCAGCTGCTTAATAAGTGACACAACTTTAGCAAAGAAGTGTGACCAAAATAAGTGTAATTAGATAAATTTAGACAACTTTTGTCAACTAGATCCAAGGAAATTAAGAGGTATATATTTTACAAGGTAAGACTCCGATTTGACTAGAGTGCTCTTTGCTTCCCAGGCCCCCTTACACATGAACTCACAGGGATGCTTAACCAACACATCAGTTCAAACTAAATACCACCTGAAACGATGCCCGTGTCTCACATTGAACACAATGCTTTGCTAGAGCTTCTCAGAAAGGATGTCCCCAGGGAAACACCCAGCCCCCTCTCAAACAGGAGGTTTCTCCCAGGAGAATCACATGGGATTCATCTGATGAAACGTGAGCATCTGCAAAGAAGTTGTAGTTATACTTGAACCTCTGCTTTATCTTTATATTTGGAAGATACTGAAGAAATCCAGTCAAGGCAATCTGGGGTGCAATTCATCTCTTTGCAAAATTTGTACTTAAATTTTTTCAGATCTGCTCAGTAAGTGGGACTCTCTTTCTCCAGTACCTATAAGGAAGCTCAGGTGTCCTAGCCCCGCTCTAAGTACCCACCCTGCAGATGTGAAAAGTAGGACTTTTGCCTGGATTACCACCCCAGTTGACTATTTTGGATCTAGCAGTTCCTTGCCTCCTCTGTCCCTACCCTTTCATCCATCTTCTAACACTGGCATTTTCCCAGAGTAATTCTGGATGATTTGTGCATGGATCTCCAGCAAAAGCAAAGTGATCCCTCCTCCACCTCTTTTTTCCAGACCCCTTCCAGCAAAGAGGTGATAAGAGTATGGAAGAACCCAAAGCCACACACCAGGAGCCATATGATTGATGCTCCGTCACAAAAACTGAACAACTAATTCAGTTCCCTCTTTACAGTCCTCTTCCATACTTGCTCCTCTATGATGCTCCCCATGAGGCCCTTCTCCAGAAGACTTGTTCACAGCTCTTTATTCCTTAACTCTATTTTGCCATGGGAAAAAGAGTAATTTCATGTACTGCCTTTTTTTCCCAGCAAGCTTTCTGGTAAGGGGCTTTTATCCCTCAGGTGATGATCCCTGACGAGCTCTGGTGCAAACAGCAGTGGGGTCATGCCAGAAGCAGCCTGCCACGGGGTTAGCACAAGACAGTACTGTGACCTGGGATTTAAAGAGTCCACTTCATAATGCCTATTGCTTGATCAGTTTTTTAAAGAGTCAACAGCTGGTTCAGTATGCAAAATGGATGTCTGGCATTTATCTAACTACAAGCTTCAGGGAAAAAAACAATCTAATTCAAATCATCCTGGAGAAAGGCACTGTAACATCATACGATAATATTTTATGTAGTAAAACTACTGTAACTAGAGACTGAATTTGCTATCAGTTGGTGGCTTCTTCCCAGTTTTTTTTTCTTCCATGTTTTTAATCAAAAGACCTAGATATACTACTCTGTATTAAAGTCTAGCCCCTGCGGATATTTTCTTGATTAAGAAAAGACATTTTTAGCTCAGCACTTGGCAAAAGAAAAATCGTCTGGAACTATCGATCACAGAAAACTTAACAGGTTAGAAAAATGTTTGGACAAAGGGAGAAGGCAATAATAATAAATTGCATCTGGGTTGATAACCTCCTTGCCAACATCTTCAGCCAGCTGGAATTGGAAATGGCAATGATATGAAGCTTTGTATACACAGCAGTTACTAAAACTTAAAGCAAAAATAATGTACAGTAAATACTGAAAATATGCCTTTGTGATCAGTGTACTTTTTTTTAGAAATCAGAGTCTAAGAAATGCCTGTGAAATACTTATTTGCAGTTTTTTCTGTAGGAAACGCTAATGCTGTTGCCAACGACATGTGAAACAGTGCCACACTAGGTCATGGATAAGGGGTCATGTTGGAGATAGATAGCAGGTCTTACAATGGTGGCAGGTTACAGCTGCCAAACATCTCCTAGCAGGGCTTTTTCTTCTGGGTAAAGCTCCTTTAGCAGGGTCTGGCGGTGCTGCACAGAGCTGGGATCTCCCTGCTCATCTTCCAGGAAGGGAGGAAGCTAAGTCAGAATTAAATTGTGTGAGTCTCATAGTCAGCGTAGGATACTTGGCAGCTCCAAGCTACCCAAACAATGGACATTGCACTGGTATGCTACCATGTATGCCCCGGGTCAGTCACACTCTGCTGTACAAATCAATGGCAGCGTGATATCAATGGGATTAAAACATGTAAAATCCTGTGTGTTTTCATTTAGGCTCTAAGCCTAAACCTTTTAAAGCCCTTTCATCAGGGCATGTTTATTATCTGCCAAAAACTCAAAAAAAAAAAAGGAATAAAAATAATTAAAAGCACAGGGGAATAACTTCCTAGAGGATATCTCCCTTTCCACTCACCAGCCATGGGAGAACCACCTTATTCTCTCCCACCTACTCACCCATTTGTTGACCCATCTTCCTATGCCTGTCATCCACCAGTTCGAGCAAAGCCGGAACCAGCTGGGATCTGTTAACCGCCCTGTGCCACTGCAGTTTCACACCCGTGGTTGAAGTCAAGCCCATGCTTAAGTGGTTTCCCTGAACGGTGGCTGTGACCTCTAACACTTGATCTTACATGCTGGACAATTGCAGCTGCCATTCACCTTGGAAATAGCAGCGGATTTCTAACAACTGTTAGGAAGAAGCCATGAAGATGTAACTAGCGTTGATGTACAAGCTAGCAGAAACTTCATCTTAAATCCAAGGGTTTGGTGAGAAGTTCAGTAACTACCGCACATGCTCAAATGCTTTTTTTTTTTTTTTCCTACTTCAGTATAAAGCTACTTATCTCCAGATGTGCCAGACCATTACTGCTACATGTAAAAGAAAGTGCAGTGTAGCTTCAATAGGAAAGTATAAATATGCAAAAATATGTTTGGCATGGCTGTTCTAAATGCTTTAAATTTTAAAACCAACTTACTCATGATGCATTGCCGCTATTGCCAGGACCAACTGACATCTGAGATGAAAACTCCTGGTCTAATTTTAAGGTCAGTGCCTTTTCATTTTAAATCCCATTTTTTTAATTGAAAACATGTCCTTTTTAAGCCAAATCAACACTCCAAAATGGGTGAACATACAAAGAGAAATAATAATAAATTATTATCATCACTATTATTATTATTTTGGCTTTGTAGGGGTAATTACGTCATTCTTGTTCTCATCATGATATCTGATCAAAAATGGCCCTGTGGTGACCAAGAATAATGTGGACTGTTTCTCTAACACTGATTAGGAAGCCTGGAAGAGGGTGTGGATAAGGATTGCCTAAGCAGGACTTACACACTGAAAGAAACGGAGATAGTGTTAGTGTGGGCATTGTGTCCTGCGGGCTGAATTTGGCCTGCTAGAACAATTCCTGCAGCTCTGCCTGGATCTCTGGCTCTTCTTTCCACATCTTCTTCAGCACATGCCCACAAATGCATCTGCTACAGGACCTGAACTTTCGCATCCCCAACTCCATGAAAAAGTGGAGGCCGGTCCTATGTTGGGAGTGTACACACTTATCCGCATACGTGATGGACACGGCACACATGTCTTGCAATATCACCAAAATCACACTTTTTACACCACTGGCAATACTTGCACCTGAAGCGACATCCTTCCAGCCATGCAGAGGGACAAGGATGGAGGACAGATGTACATCTCTGTAAAAAGCTGGGACAGACTACAGTTGGGATTCCTCTTCCCCAACCAACACTTCCATCTGCTCTGGTCACCCTTTGCTCCCTTTATACTTCATGGAGATATAATTAACACTGTGAAAGGAGTTTAAGTTGCAGAACATCTCATCTTAAAAGAGGTGTTCAAAAGAGATCAGCCGAATCACACCCAAAAGTGCCCATTTCTCTCCTTTGACTAGAAAGAGAGGCTAGGAAGATGGTTTTAGATGTAGATACATACAATACAGACATATGTCTGTCTGTGATCAGACAAATCCCACTGCATTGACTAGCGCAATAGCTGTTACTCACATCAGAAAACTAAATGTCATGAAGCTGTTTGTATGACTTGAAGACAAGGAGTGCTGTAAGGGATGCTTTGAAAGATCAATACAGCACCTCTAAAGATGATTGCAGGCAGCTCCTCCTGTATTACAGACAGCATGGCAGAAACTGCATGTGCGTTCTCTAAAAATACAGAAAGCAGTGGGTGGAAATGGGTACAGAAAGCAAGAAGGAGCCTCATGACACGAAATTAAACATAATTCCAAGACCATGCAAACATGGATACAAAGCCAAAATTCTCAGTTTCTTTCCTGATTATACATGACATTGATCATAACTGAACACCTCTAAAAAATCAGATCAATTAAAATTAGCACAGGAGAATGGGAATAGTGAAACAACTGGATATTTTAAAAGACTCTTTTAAGAAGAACGGTGTATTCTTCCACATTTTCTGCCTGAGCCAGGGTTTAAAGAGAAAATATGTATTACTTTTTGTCTGGAGAACACACAGTACTTTACAAAATTTTGGCTTAATCTTTAGCTCTTCTAAGTCAGCATTGCTCCCCTCATAACAAGTGCTCGTAATGTTAATTGATACCAGCTGAAAATCCAGTCCTTTGGGTATAGCTCCTCTGAGATTCATTTTACCTTTGTAGTTCAAAACCAAGCAGGTTAGAATGGGATGTTGATTTTTCCACAGAAAACATTGATTTTTGGTAAAAACTCCTTCAGCTGAAAAATGAAAGCTTTTGGCTAAAGCCTGAAAATACACATTTGGAAAATGTGTAGCAGTTTCTCATTGGACTGTAATACCAATATTTCCTATACCCACTCACTTCCCTGGACAGCAAATACCTCAGAGTTTTGCCTTCCTGAGAACATCATCAGACCACTTGGCACTGCAGCATCATGGGAGATGTAGTCTAACTGAAAAATTTGGCCCAGACCAGGGAAGGGGGACTTGAGGTACCAACAATACAATTCCCTCGAGGTCCTACTGTGCTTTGTCCTTGGGAACATTTGTGGTCTTTAGGTATTTCCTTTTACTGCAAATATTGAAATATGCCATGGAAAGCAAACACTTTTTGGAAGGATGAAAAAGTCCTTTTGCCAAGAATCTTAATATTCTATCAGAAAGCAGTTTGAGTGGAAACATTTCAACGAAGGTCCACAGAGGCTTTTTGAAGAAGATAGTGTAGAAAACATTGCTTAGTTGATGGAGAGTATTGAGTTGTCTTCCAAACAAATAACTGAGATAAAAGGTGTTGTGATAGAAGATGCCTCTACTTTGGAGAGCATAACTTTATGATTTATTATATTGCAGATCAGAAGCTGAAAACTGAAAAGAGGTTTGTTTAATTTTCCTTTTCTTTTCCTTTTCTTTCTACAGTCATATCTGCAAGGGGAGAACAATCTCCTGCAGTTTTATTGCTGTGTACAAGTTAGCATGTTGGATATATTAATGACGAACAAACATGGCCAAAGTGTCCTTCCCTCCAGGCTTGATCATTAAATGAAGACAATGCAAGTCACTTGACTGGCAGCACTGCTGAAAACACACAGCACCTCCTATGCCCTCCTTCACTCTGCTCAAACTTATGATTGCCTTCGAGTGTTTCTCACATTAAACTATATCAGACATCACAATCATCATGATAGAAGCAAGTGTATTGCTTTAGAAAAAAAAAAAAAAGTAGTATATCCTATTTCCTTTATGGAGCTCCTTGTCATTTCCTTAATATGAAGAAAAAAACTGTTACCAGAATATCACTGTGAAGCAACAGCACTGAAAAATCACCATTCCTATGTTTCCCTCAGTGTTCTTTCAAAGTTGAAGATGAGAAATGAGATGCAGCACCATGATTTCACTCAGACAGCAGAAAAGGATGCTGGCAGTTGCTGAAAGGGATGCTTGAACTGATTCATGACATACAAAGTAGACAACCTTTTTGTGAAAGAATGGCTCAAACATGGTTGCCTATACTGCAATGCAGTGAATACTCTGCTGATCACAAATTAAGATGTCTTTGGGAATTTTTTGTCTACAAGGACCAAGACCACGGTTTCCAGCATCACCCAGAAAATGGTGTTTCCATCCTAATGATATCCTCTGGGACTACTGTTACCGGGTTCAGGTGAGTAGAGGCCTAGCTGGGATATAGATCCTCTCACTGCTTGGGCTTTCTATGTTCTCCAGGTGTTTTCCAGCCAAAATGAGATTACGTTGTCATGACAGGACATGATGTTTTGGACATTAAGTGATCAAGAATCACAGAATCATAGAATCATAGAATCGTTAAGGTTGGAAAGGACCTCTGAGATCATCGAGTCCAACCTGTAGATCATCGAGTCCTTAGAAGCTGGTGTACTAAGACACATGAATTCTGCACTGGGCAATTGAATCACTCTATGTTCAGAGGGGACCTCTGTAAGCCAGGTTCAAGTATGCCTATATTAATATCGACAGATGTTTATCTCACTTTCTCATAAAGACACGCACTGATGGAAACCTCACATCCTGTCCAGGAAACTCATTCTAATGTTTCCCACTCTTCAGCAGCAGAAAGATCCCCTTGGTATCTCATGAGAGCGCAATATTCTCCAAGGGTCTGTGTCTGGAAGAGCTCTGTGAATGAGGGTGTGTTTCTTGGATGCTTTCTCTGTCTAGGAGGTAGAGAGAGGAGTATTTTTATTGCAGCTTTTAAATATTCCCTTGTTTCCAGTCCATACAGGATTCCTGGATATGCAACCTATCTTCCACTTACCCAAAAAAACATCCACAAACCCAGTAAGCACTAATTAATTTCCACTTCTCATAACAGTCAACTAACTTGACTAAGGGTGACCACACTTGAGCCAGGCCCTCTCTTGTTCTTTTTTAGTCTGGCAGCGATACGATTCTGTGAATCACAACACAGAAAGTAGCCAATATGGATGGGCTGTATCATTCCAGAACTACTCGAAAGCTTGCTGAATAGAGATGGACCACAGCCATGAAGTTATAAAACATAAGATTATTTCTTCCAGGAAATATCCCAAGACAGAACAAACTGATCAGTCAGCACTTTCACTATGATCTGAGGAAGAACAATTCCGTCTTTCCCAGTTTCCCTTCGACATTCACAGAGACTATAAAAAGCCGACAGGCTTCAGGATAAGGGATGAGGTCATGAACATCCTGTAAAGCCCCCTCTTGTAGTCGTATCAAAACCACCAACAGGTAAGTAGACTTCTTGGAAATGCCCAGCACCTGCCTCCTGTAGGTTTCAAAAGAAGCCACACAATCTCTGACTGTCAGGGCTCTGGCAGCAGCATCCCACCAGTGCCCCTGATTGTCAGGATACGGCTCCCTCTCCCATGCCCAACCGGGTTATTGTCCTCCGACCTCTCATTTCCTGGATCAGAGGAGAAGACGTCAGATTTTTGGGTGGGGAAGGGAGTTAATGTTAAGCAAACCTAATCTACAGTATAAACCTTCCTCCGTGGGTTCAAAGACCATGTCAGGGAGTGTTTGGGACACAGTGATAGCTCCAGGACAAACCCAGACAGGACCGGTGTACTGCTTACAAAGGTAAAACACATCCTGGCCTCGGCAGTGCCTGCCACCATCACATGATAGGAAATGGATTTTCTGCTGATGCTTGTAGCCCAAGCCTTTTCCATTTGTAATCCCTTGATGATAAATGTATTTCTAGACTTCTAAATTGTGCCTGTCAGCTCTATTCATTATATTTCTAAGGAGTGTCTGAACAGTGGGATCATTATTCCACTTTGGAATATGGCTGGGAAACTTTCTCCCTGTGAGACAAGGCAACTTGTGGTTCTCCCTTTCCATATAGATACAGTATACATGCTGGTTATATTTAGGAGAGACTGGACTTCCAGCACACAAGTTCCCAATTTGGGGCCAGAAATGCAAGCCCTCAATTTCTTGCACAGTAAGTATGGGAAAAACTTTATGGCTGGGATGTGCTGTGAGCCCAAGGGCTTTCTGCAAGGAAAGGTGAATTCCTACTAGCAATGGAGTATAGAAAGGACTAATAGGACTCCCTGGAAATGGAAAGGCAAGTGTCTGGAATGACACAGGAATTTTTGTCTTATGTAATCTACCAGTGCTGCTGAGAGGCAGTTTGGGTTCATGAGTAAATTAGGACATTGAAGAGGAAAGCATAATAATAAATTGGTCTAAACTGGTCATAAGTTAATGTAGGCTGTAAGTTAAAAAAAGCTTCCTAATAACTAGAGTGAGTTTCTGGAAGAACCTCCTTTTATAGTAATGAAGGAAACCAAGCTAAATGGGGAAAAGGTGGATGATGTTGTGTTGCATTAACAGAGGTCCAAGGATTTCCATTTTAATTCTGTGGTCCTATCAGGAGAACCTTCAGCTCACCTTCATATGACCACTTCAGAGTGCAAGGTAAGTCATTATAGATACAACTGATGAAACCAGCAAACAAAAGACAGCACATTAATAAAAAAGAAGGATCCCACTAACTCTGACCATGGACCTGGCTTGTCATATGGATTTCCCTGGAGATTCCTGCTGCCTCTGCTGCCCCTACTGTCATGTTTGGTTTCCCCTTCCCATAGGGAGCAGCTGGGCCTCGTTGCACCCTGACAGCAGGATTCTTGAGTCTGTTGGAGTTGTCTTGTTCTGTTAGCAAAAGACTATCTCGAAAACCTAGCATCGATTAGCAGGACCCAGTTAAAAAGTAGAGTATTATCAATTTACTCCACCTGCAGTTCCCCCTAACACCAGCAAAACCCAAGCCCAGGAGCCAACTCCTGAAATCCTTACTCAGATTTGCAAATCACTCCAGACCAAGCATCTCTGACTAACTCTTTGGGAAACTTCTCTTTCTCCATGCTGGAGTTTGGACGTTGGTCTCTGTTCAGTGTTAGTCTGGCAGTATAAGATACTGAAAACTACTGCTTCGTTTTCCATCTGTGAATCTTTTCGGATTGGCCACCAGCCCATTATATCTGCAATGGGGTCAAGGTTTGGCAATTCTGATTCCAGAGGTTGGTCTCGGGTTTGTTTAGTTTTAGGAAGAGGGGTGAAGTATGCACACAGAGGATGAGTAAATTCTTTTTTTGATTGACAGTATGGGAAAAATCTAAGCCACTCTCAAAATGGAATTTGCTTGAGGTAGTGGCACTAACTGTTGTCTTCTGTCAGAACAGGTCTGAGCTCACATTACCAATAGAGGGTGATCAGGAATCCTGTGGTGTATCTTCACACTCATTCAAACTTAACTCCAGTCAGTCAGAGGCCCTTTTAAACCAAGTGGTGAAATTAGTTTGGTCTTCTAATTTTACAGAGAGTATTAGAGGTGCTTTACTGGTACCTTACTGAGCCTGCCAAGGAGCTTACTGGGTAAGGCTCCATGCCTATGCTAACCAGGACTTCAGATGCAATGACCACAAGAGACTGAAAAAGGGTATCTGGGGGCATTATATGCAATTATGAACTATATTAAGCAACTTAATCTTTCAATTCCTCTCTGCATTTATCAAGTTTCATTTAAGACCATTAAGGACTCTTGCCCCCTCTGTTACCATTAGGGAATCTTTCCATAACTTTGCTCTTCTCATATATGCAAATCTTCTTCTCATTTCTGACCTAAAATTTGTTATGGTCTATGAATTTCTTTGTATGTTTGTACCACCAACATCTTTTAGTATATATAGATTTCTGCCTTCCTAATATTTACATCTCTCAGGTACTTCTAGACTAAGCAAGAATAGGTATTGTAGTTTCCTCATCTGTAACAAGCTCTTAGGTTCCATGATCAGTCTTATAGCCTTTATTGCCTTTATTGCATTTATTGCAGTCTGAATGGAATCTTTTTGAACAGACATAATTGGAATTATATTTGTTGCTTTAAAGAATAAGAATTTTGTACAATTTTATCTGTGCCTGACACATTGCTCTTAAATGTGCCCTGTCTGTTGTCTGAGCCAGCCTTATAAATGAGTTTTCCTTTTTCTTGCCTGTGCTGATTGCATCACATTCATTCTGCAATTGACAGCTACATCCATATTCTTATCCTTCTCAGGTGCTTTAAATGATTGAGCTACAGCCCTGCTGCAGAGTGATCCGATCTGATGATAGAAATATGAAGTCACCAGCTTTCCTTAGTGCTTCCCACCCAGGCCTAAACCAAACCTTTTTAACATATGTCACAAAAAGCTCACAATTTTGTTGCTTCTTATTTAAAAATAATGCCATCTGAATACTTTCTATGCTCACCAATTTTAATGTGTCCATAGTTCACCCATAAATATGATCCCTTTTTCAGTCCTCCTGGGGCATGTGGCGATTCTGCAGTGGTCCCCAACCACAGAGCTCCCTTGATTCTACAGTGCTCGTGTGGACTAATTCTTTATGGCTTGCTGAAAGAAAGCAATTAAGTACATGGGAAAAAAATCAACTCTGTTTTGCTGAGCATATGATTCAAGCTGATGAGAACTAAGAGGATTAAGAACTGGGAGAAGCAAGGATGCTTTTACTTACAGGTGTTGTGATTAGGTTAAATGCTGGGAAAGAAAAATAAAACAGAGCAGTCCTTCATAATAAACTACTAAAGAAGAAAACACTTGGCCAAAGGGTCTGTTATTTCCACACTTAGCATTTATTAAGCAAGTGGACATATACATGTCATCAAGAAACTCCGTGAATTTTGTGACTATAATATTTATATATTTCTGTCAGTGACACAAACAAAATATGAAGAAACAAATAATAATTCAGCATCTTGTCAAAAACAAAAACTGTTATACCTGGAGTGGCTTAATAGGTATCTGATGTTAGAGCTTACAGAGTTTCTAAAACAAACTGGTTTTGGTTATTTTCTTTTGGGAATAACATAGGTATAGTCAATCTGCTGGATAACGAAACTTAACATCCATCTGGCAATAATAACTCCCTGCAGGGGAAATCGAGTGTAGCAAAGGCATAACAGCACTTTGCCTTTCTCTCCTCTCCTTTGTGCACATGTTCTGATGTACCTTCAGTGAGAAGCATGCTCTGTACAAGAAGGGCAGCTATTCCCTCTGGATATGATGGAAGCCCTCTAGCAGGTCAGTCTGAGTTTATTTCCGAAACCAACAGAACCCAACAGATCAGCAAAGATAGTAAGGGTTCACTGAAAGTGTTGTCAGGCACTGGCACAGGCTGCCCAGGGAAGTGGTTGAGTCCCCATCCCTGGAGGTATTTCAAAGACACGTAGATGTGGCACTTAGGGACATGGTTTAATGGTGGACTTGGCAGTGTTAGGTTTACGGTTGAACTCAATGGTCTTAAAGGTCTTTTCTAATCTAAATGATTCTATGATTCTTTGATTCTAAGTTTGTGTAAATATGTTTACAGCTGTTATTATCCCATTTGCTGCCTGGTTCTGTTTTCTGGTTTCCTTGTATTTTTAATGCTAAATGCAAAGGAACAGAAGACACAAGGATCTGTGACAGGTAGTCCTTGTGATGGTCACTTCAATGTCTGAGTAGTCTTGGGCGTTGGATTCACTTACCTTAATTTCGGACCTCTGACATTTAGATGTCTAAACCACAGCCAGTCATCCTAGGCTCCTAGTTAAAATTATTGGAGAGAAAAAGGCACTTCTAGAGAGCAACTTGTTGAATTTATGGTGGAATTGCCCTCATTTGTTTCCCTTCATTACAGGAGGTTTGGAGTAGGTGGCTCAAACTCATATATCTCACTTTAAAACTCCTAAACTAGGTCAGATTAACCCCTGCCAGGAGGTGCATGCCCTGAATTGCAGGCTCTTTGCTACTTTCGGTAGCATCCTCAAAGCCTCCTGATTGCACCGGGCACGTGGGCTCACAGAGGGGAAAAGGGCTGTGGCACCGGTCTCCCTGTAAGAGGGTGTGAGGTGGGAATCCCTCATGTCAGCCTCCTGCTGAGTGTGTTCATCTTTCAAAAGCACAGCGTTTTTCCTCCCAGAAGGCATGGTTAAATATAACTAATAGGTTAAAACCCCCTGTAGTTGGCCACTGTGATTTCTCTGACTACAACGGAATTTTAGAAAGCAGGAGGAAAAAAAAAAAAAAGAATGAGAGAGGGATTTGAGAAGAGTGGCTGTTTGTTTTTACTTCTCCTGAATTATGGCTCATTTCCTTTGAAGTTCTGCTGACTTTGTACCACAGTGCGTTAGAGTGAATTAATCCATCTTCCCCTTGCCTGCTATGGAGGTGCACTTCACTCTTTCTTTCTTTCTTCACAACTCCACCCCAAACTCACCCACCACCTCCACCCTGCTTCATGTGAGAGTAGAAAGCAGTTTCAGCCCGTAGCCAAAAAGTGACTGTGGACTTGGCAAGATGGATGGGCTGGTTTACATAAAAAAAAATAAAAATAAAAGGGAGTCAGGGGAGAAGAAGGTGTGTTCTCTGCTTTACAGGAAACAGACCTTTGCAGAGCTTTCCAGGGAAGATAGTCAGGGGACACTTTGCCATTTAAAGTGACAGCTCTATAGCAAAGACCCTGGAAAAAATACAGTGATAAACTGCTCAGGATTTTATAGGCCTTTGGGTACAAAAAATAAAACAAAACAAAAACCGCAGCAACCCTCCACTGGTTAATATCAGAGCTGATGGGACTTAGGTTTAGCTAAAGACCGTGTCAGTTATGCAAGCTCTTCTGTACAGCTGGGCTTGTTTCTGAACAGAAGGAAAAATGCGACTGCATCTAGACTTTCTTCTGTGACTGCTCCTGAAATGAGGTTTAATATCACCACAACTCTGGATGTGATTTGCAAGCAAAACAAAAGCCGGTTCTGTCTGATTACCAGCAGGCAGATGCCTAATACGATAACTTGCAATGGGCATTTTCACTATTTTTAGCTGTTAGATGCTCTGTGGAAAAAGGAGGAAAAGGAAAGAAAAGGAAAGAAAGATAAACTTGTGGAAAAGGCTTTAAACCGTGCAAAGTCAACTGAGCAGTAGAACAGACTCAGCCAGGGACACAGGACACATTTTATTCACTTATTACATTCACTCTATTTTTCCCTTATTGGTGCAAAGGTGCCAGTTTACTGCAGCTGAATCCAAAGACCTTTTCAGATTCACAGACAACCATATTGAAGGAATGTATTGAGCACAGATACAGTGATCTCAGAAACTAAAGCTCTTGTGTCCCTCGTATTCCACCTTGCCAATGAAAAGTCTGTATATGACACTTTAAATTAGTATAAGGCCAAATTCTGAGGACAGAGGTGGATTCAGGGATTTGGGTTATTTCTCTAGATTTGCCATATATTTGCCAGGTGTCTTTGAGCTTTTCCTGTTTGTTCTTCCAAGACTTCAGAGTTGTTATATTTTCCTGCCATGAAAAATCCAGTGTACCTGGTGAAAAAAATTAAAATCAAGGAATAAAAGACGCTACTGAATTCTTTCTTCCAACAATATGCTACCAGTGGGTGGTATAATGCTGTTACACCAGCTGTTGATCCCCCTCAAGGATATCAATGCAAATTCATGTTCTGGACATATCCGTTTTATCTGCATAGGAATGAAAAGCAGATTTCATCTTTTGTGGGTACCATGTTTTTATCTTATTCAGCAGGGATACTGCTGAAATTATCAGCTGAAGAATCAAGCCTAACTTTTCAGATTAAACTATAAGGATCTTTAAAGTTTAGCTCATGAAGGCTCTGATCATGTTCCTGGTATGTTGAATTCCATCCTAATTTTACAGAGTAGTACAAGTCTGACCAACTCAGAATTTAAATGAATTCTGCGCTCAGGGAAGAGAAATTTGGGTAAGAGAAAATGGAATAGGTAAATATCAGTTGGGTCTAGCCAATATTTTTGTCCTTATGCATTGCTATCTTGGAGTTTTGAAATGCAACTGCTGACACAGCCTTCCCGTGTATAGCATCTGCTCTCCAGCCACTTGATGCAGACAGGTCTCCCAGAAAGGTGGGTTCACCAGGCTTTTCAAAACCCATCCGACTCCCTGGCAACTCACAGCTTCAGGTGTGAGGGATCTCTTGGTGTTCAGCATAGTTTTCATGTTAGGATTGTAATGAGAACTGAAGCAGTGTGTCTTACTGAAAGCATTGTTCATGAAAAGGGTGTTTGGGTGAAATATAACATTGTGGGAGGAGTAGGAGATCCAATTAAATGATCTAATTCGACTTAGGCCTTAAAATCTGAGAAACTTGACTTCACAGCTTCCTTATGTCTTTGTATCTTTCCATCGGGGTAATGTTTCCACAGGAGAGTTGTATACTCCTGCCCTAGATGGTTTGATCAAAGAGCTAGAAAAAAACTTTAAAAAATTATATTAATTCTTGACTCTATTATCTTCTTTATTAATCTTATGCAAATTATTTAATTTGGCTGTGGTTTAGTTCCTACCCTGATTACTGAATAAAGCAGTACTTTCTTCGCTACTGAGACTAGGATTTTCTCAGGACAGGGATGGCCTGTTGCAAATTACAAATTTTGTACAGAACTTAGCATAATAAAATGCTAATTTTGTGTGTAGAAGAGCTTCAACAATAATTACAATGTGCAAACAGCTTCTTGGGAGGCTGCAATGCTAGACAGCTGGCTTGCAAACATTTATCTTACACTTGCCTCTTGGGATGGAAAATGGGTTGGAGAGTTCAACTCATGCTCATCTTGACTTACCATTGATTGATTCAGCAAACTAAAGCATATGATAGGAAACTAATGATCATCTTCCAGGCTCAGGGGTTGCTTAAGTGTTTCTGAATGCTTTTATGATGGGAGGTTGCACGCTAGTAAGATTTATTAGGCCTGGCAGTCTGCGCGCATGTTTGTTACATGATTAATACAGTTAACAGTTCTGAATCAACAACCTCCAAATATTGTCTCAGAACTTGCCAAGGAAAATCTGCAACTCCAAGCCATCCAGAGAACAGTAGCAGCTTTTATACTACTGTATTTCAGCATTAGTGAGTTGTCTTGCAATGTTAGTGATGGTAGTGTGGGCTGGGGGAGAAGAACTGAAATAGTTGTGGATTAAAAAAAAAAAAAGCCAAACTACAGATAAGGTTTGGGCGGGTGCATGGAGAAAGGCAGATGAACAGAACTGAGCAGTTAAGACTGTGCTTGATTTAAAGTCCCAGTAGTGCCAGTGCAAGATCTTGTATTCCCCATCCTCTTTCAGAGGGGAAAATTAACTGAGGCTGAATTGTGAGGAAAGCCCATCTAAACCACATTGCTCTAATTCTTTCTCTCTTTTGTTTTCTTTTTTCTTTTATCACCTATAGAAAATGTTGGCAAATCTCAGGTACTTTTAGTTCAATTTAGCTATGGAGCAGCCTTTCTTAACACTGCAGATTATCGTCCCCAAAGCAATGAAGGTCTACCAAACCTCAAGGCTAGGAGAAGACTTGAACAAGGTTAGGAGTGATCCTTTTCTGTAACTCCTATACACAAGCATCAAGACTTTCCAAAATCATTCAAGGCTACAAGAAACAACTGACAGTACAGTATTGGGAAGGCAAAGTAAATATCACTTACCTGTATCCAAGAACCACCAAAAGTTGAGGACCATCCTGCATATGTGAGACTGTTCTGTAGAACAATTTTTTTTCAGCACTTTCATAGATTAATAGCATTCAAAGCCAGGAAACACTATTATGATAAACTAAACTGACCTCCATCATTAACTGGACCATGTAATTTTACCTGATAGATTCTGAAAATAATCTGCAACTCTTCTGTTGATCTCTATTATATATTACATGATCAGAGCTGAAAAAAAAGATAAGTCACAGTTCCATGAAAGCTCCTCCCACAATAAATTATCCTCACTGATTTCTTATCACCCTGAACCTCCTGACTTCAAGTTCTAGTACTTTGGTATTATTGTCTCTGATGGATTAAAGACCCTTCTGATGCAAGCAGGTTTATGCTACAGAAGGAATAAAAAATGCTTGCTACGAAGAATTTTCTTCTCTCTCAGGAGCAAACAAATGTTGATTTAACCTCACCTGCTAGTAAATTAAGTCCTACAGAAGATACAATAAGTATCATTTGCATAGATTTTGCAACTACATCACCACTACTAATAGAAAGCAACTTCAACTCTTCACACTGAGGATGCACTTATCAATTGGATCATAGAGGAGTGTCTTGTCTATGAGTGAATATGGAAATGTATGCCATTTTCCAGCCCATACTCAGAGTCTGTCTTTCTGTGAAGTTCTGCAGCTCAGTACAGCCTGTTCCACACGACAATCAAAACAACAGCCCCATCTTCCTTTCAAGTATAACCGCCTGCTGACCTCCTCAACGGGCAGCATCTCAGGGCAGAAATATTTATGGAAAACAGATCTGCTTGTTTGCACCATGATCACAACACAGCAGCTCCTCAGAAATACTGTGTTCTTGGCTCCTTGTCCCAGGTTCAGGGTCTGAGTTAGAAGAGGATCTCGACCAGCAGCTGAAGTAGTGAGACCACTGCCTGTTGCACCAATCCATAACATTTCATTGTCTTTACCTGCTGGTATCTATTGCTTTGTTATTCGCTTGAGTTGTGCACCATTTCTATATACAAATTCAGCCTTTAAGCAGCATCTTTTCCAACAGATCAGAGCACACAGGCAAGCCTCACGGACCATTTTTCTATCTAACAGTCTTCGGTCAACTTTATTATCATTTTCCAGAACAGAGTCAAGTGAATTACCTATGATGTCCTGGAGGCTTACAGAAGCAAAACGTATAAAAGACTCATAACTTTTCCTTATCTTTTTTTTTTTTAGGTTCATGACAGGCTGAAGCCAAATAAGATCTGACATACAGGCAGCACGGACAGCCAGAGAGTTTGGGCATGAGAAAAACTGTAATAGCCTCAAAACTGTTGAAAAAGACTGAACAGCAGCAGCAAAGCTGTAAATCTCAAGACAAATACACTAAGAACGTGTAAAAGAAACAGATATTTTCCTGTTGGCTTCGGGAGAATAAAAATAAAGTCAAAGACAAATCTTGGCTTTGAGCCCACGTTGGGCACAACCTGTCGAAAGCCACACAGTGAGCCAGTAGCAGAGCCCTTGTTGCACCCTTGGGGTACCAGTTCTCCCCACTGAGCGATGCTCCCTCTCTCTGCCTACTTCATCCATATAAATAACCCTGTTCTAAAACTACCATCCTAACACAGAGCTCAATAAAAGGTCCAGGAAATGTTACCACTGTGAAGCTAATCAGGAAGCAAAGATTTGGATGGGCAGACAGAATCTCAGCTGCAGGCAATCAGCTGACACTGGATGGTCAGCCTTGCTTCAGATTTCAGGATTATTGTCCCGATTTCTCTTCTGTGGTTATCCGCAACCAATCAGGATCCAGGCTTATTAGAGACTTTTGGGGGGGGGGGGGGGGGGTTGGTGTTGGGGTTGTATGAGACAAAATGTATTCCTGCCTGAAAGTTTTGTAAAGTGACACTGGGTTCCTATTTCTTTTGGCCACCACATACAGCTGCACAGGGAGCAGAAAAGCCACATGAACTACATTATAAAGCCAAAACAGCAGTCTTGGTTTGGGTTTGTTTTTTTTTTTTTTTTTTTCCTTTTGGAAATTATTTATGGGTATATTGGATACAACAGTTCATATCCCTAGTTCAGAGCAAACTGTCCAACAAAAGTAGCTCATTCTCAGGTAGAAAGAGGCACCCAAGAGTCACAGCTACATACCAGCAGACCCTTCCTATGTGCAACGTCAAAGACAGGACATGCAGGGAGTCCCTGCTTGGTCATAGGATGTATCACAGACTGTGTGGAAATTTTAGAGCTTGGTAATCACAAGGTCTGCTCCTGCCAGCAGCCACACTGACAAGACTTTGGCATATCCTTTACAGTGCAGTCCTGCCTTTCTCAGCTGTAGGAAACACCACAAACCTGCTCAAGACCTGAATATTTGTTGATGTCAACATAAAAATTAATAATTCATGAAACTTCCATCCTATTTAACCACCACCAGCTCCCCTCCCAATTAAGGTTATCTGCAACCTTACCAATTAATCTGTTTATGTGTCTGTCCATGTGACAAAATATGTTGGATATTTGGAGCGTTGGGGACTTTTTGAAATATTTGTCAGTAGGATGTTGTGGTTTGGATAAAGTGTACCATGGTGACTTTAGAGGCTGGAGTTTAAGTTTCACTCTGGGCTCTGGCTACTGCCTGCTCTGTTCCTTCAGTTTAGCTGAATGTGAATGCCTGAAGATTCAAACTGGATATAGTGCCAAACATAAAATCTTCCCCGTGACATTGGCTGTGGAAGGTGGAATGCTTCGACCATCCCCCAGAAAGAGTTATCATTTGTATCCAAGCTGGAAAAAAAAGGGCTGTTGCATCTAGTTCATAAAATAACAAGACGACTGGTCATTCTGTCATTTGCTGTCCTTAATCTCGATCTTTGAACATCGGGCTGAGATGACCGTGCTGTCTCCCAGGAATCATCTGATGGTGACCAATTTTGTGGTCCTGTAAGAGGAGCCTGTCCCACCATGAAGGAAGTTTGGATAGTGCACCTGAAACTTTGAGCTGGACCTGGTGGCCCCAGCATGCCCTGAGGTGGTGGTGGAGGGGTGAAATGAGGGAAGGTCCCTGTGACCCACGTACAGAGGGGTCTGCTGTGTTTTGTCTGTTGATAATTGCTTAGGGTTTTTTGCCAGGTAAAAACAAGAGTAAAATGTTGAAAGAAACCTGCTGAGCTGCACCATGGGATGCAGCTACAGCCTGAGCCTTCCTGAAGTCTCTGAAATTAATTGCTCCTCTACACTAGGGCAAAAAGGACTGTAGCCAGAGACATGCCTCCCAAGTAGAAGCTGCAGCTGACGTGTGTTTTCTAGATAGCCTTTTTCAAGCACGTTAGCCTGTAATGTTGTCTCCCCATGCAGCTTCATCCTCTGTCTTGCTCTGTGACCCCTTTGTGTCAGCTGGATGCAGCTAATGACTTGCAGTGGCTGATGTGCAAGGCTGTGGAGCAGGAGAATTAAGGGGGACATATTTGTAGCTGTATGGGGGATGTAGGGCCAAGGTCAGGTGTGTGAATTTCAAGCTCATTACATGAGCTGTAGTGACATACTCTGAGATCTGGAAGAAGAGCAAGAGGGACAGCTTTGGTGTTGGTGTTTGCACAGCACCTACTATAAGCCAGGTCCTGATCCACATCTGGACCTGCTAGATACTCTGGCAACATAAATCTTCCTTCCTACTACAGCCATTTCTTCCACTGTGGAAACTGATGGTGCTGGCATTACTGGGAAAGTCACTTCTAGGGAAGTGATTGTCTGCCTGTACTCTGCACCAGTGAGGCCGCACCTCGAATCCTGTGTTCAGTTTTGGGCCCGTCACTACAAGAAGGACATCGAGGTGCTGGAGCATGGCCAGAGAAGGGCAACAAAGCTGGTGAAGGGTCTAGAGCACAAGTCTTATGAGGAGCGGCTGAGGGAGCTGGGGGTGTTTAGTTTGGAGAAAGGGCGGCTGAAGGGAGACCTTATTGCTCTCTACAGCTACCTGCTACCTGAAAGGAGGCTGTAGCGAGGTGGGGTCGGTCTCTTCTCCCAAGTAACAAGTGATAGGACAAGAGGAAATGGCCTCAAGTTGCGCCAGGGCAGGTTTAGTTGGGATATCAGGGAAAACTTCTTCACTGAAACGGTTGTCAGGCACTGGCACAGGCTGCCCAGGGAAGTGGTTGAGTCCCAGTCCCTGGAGGTATTTAAAAGACATGTAGATGTGGTGCTTAGGGACATGGTTTATAGGTAGACGTGGCAGTGTTAGATGAACAGTTGGACTTGATCTTAGAGGTCTTTTCCAACCTCAACGATTCTATGATTCTATGATTCTAAAACATACCACAAAGTACAGAGCTGGTAGGGTGCTATTCATTTTTTCCTGGTGTTTGCCACTCATATGTTAGGAAGTCAGACATTTCCAAAAGGCAGCTGAAACACGTCTAAGATAGGCGTGTCACCTGGGTGGAATTTGTCTCATTAACAGTAGATGACTGACTCAAACCAGAAAGCTCAAGTATTGCATGTCTACAGCTGATGGATGTAGATGTGAATGCAAAGCAGGACTATAATTTTCTGTTAGAAACCTTGTCAGATGTCTTGTTGTTAGAAAGTGACATGTTCAGAAACAAGAAGCAAAATGATTTCTGGAGAAAATTTCGGTCAAAATATTTATTTTTTTTTTAATAAAAAAGCTTTTTTTTCTCCTGTTTGTTTGGGTTTTTTTTCCTCAGAAAATTTTTGGATTTGCAATGTTGAATCTGCTGTCTCTAACATGCTATTGATATTGTCAGGAACTCAGCATAGTCCATTAATTGTCTGTAGAGCAGTTAGTAAAAAAACAATGAAGCCCTTAAGCACTTAGGGAAAAACAAGAAATAAAACAATGCCAGCAAAACAAAAGAAAACAAAACTTTTTTTTTTTTTTTAATGTTTCATGCATTCCTGTCCATCCCGATATCTGCTCTGGCATCTGGTACAATTACACATGTGTTCCTGCCTGCGAGGGATGCAGACAGAGTCAGCGTATTGTGCTGCCAGTGTGCCTTTCGCATCACTCTTCCCAGACCAGAGCCCTCCTGCCTCCTAAACTTCAGAAAACAAATTGCTGTCAGGTCAGGCTGGCCTGACAGTTTCCGTTATGTTGGCTCATAAAAGAGAAGGACGGGTTTCATCACAGAGGGGGGGAAAAAAAAAAGAAAACCTGGACAAGAAAGGCCTTTTCTGCCCATTTCCATCACTCCAGGGGGGGTTGTAGGGGGATGTTGCATTGATTTACACACTGTCCCAAGTGTCATCTCTGTTCTTCCTTTTGCAGCTACGTAAAAACCCTGGTGAAAGAACCACAGCAGGAGTTGTAGGGCAATTAATTTTATTTTCCTCAACTGGAAAATTCAGGAAGAGATCAGAAATTAACAAAATCTATTTTTTTGGTAAAAATCAAGTCCACAAGTATCATTGCAGACCTTTGTCAGCTTTCCAAATAGAACCTCCACCGGGTTCTGTGGTTTGAACGGATGAACTAATGCTGAAGATGCAGAAATATGTGGGCAAATATGTGGGCAAATTACCTATTTTATTTATTTATTTACTATTTCTTTTTTTAAGCAGAGCCTACAGAGGCTACATGAACTTTCTTGCATTTACTAAAGTATATTTCTGAGCAATAAAGGTGCTGGAATTTACTGCCTGGGGATGGTGTGGGGTCCCCAGTGTTGGGGACTTCTGGCAGGCACGATCATACACCTGTCAGGGAAGACACAAGTATAAGTGACACTGTGTCAGAGCAGGGTCCTCTTGAGGTCCCATCCAGACTTTCATTTACAGTATTTATATGTGTTCAGAAATGGCTTAAAATCTCTGTTATAGTAGGTATCATTGCAAAACGTGCGTTTGCTACCAATGGGGATGCAACTTTGCAATCTTCTCACATGCAGACTTTAAACCTAACAAACTAACAGAGCTTGGCTTTTTTATTCAAATTGTCTTTCTGTAATCTGTGTCCTTGCTAGGCCCCAGGGAAAAGAAAGTTGTCTATGATAGGTGTTTTCTTAACTGAAATCAAGGAGAACTGGATCAAACCCACGACACCCCCTTTCTGTCCTTCTGTCTTTCTGTCTCTTTTTCCTTCAGAGACCACCCCTCAACCTAATAAGCGTCACTGTTTAAACGAAATCACCCCTGCCCTCTCTGGATGCTTCAACCTACTTTTTCCTCTGTTTACCTTCTTTTTAGTATATATGCCCTTTTCATATCTATTGAGTTCATGACAAAGGCAGCCAAAACCTCTTCATTTACCATCATAGTAATTTGGTAATTGTTTCCTATGAGTTCCTTGGAGTTTTGTATGAAATATTTTTTTTCCTTGACTTACTTTGCCTATTCATAAAATGGGCTTTTCGTCTATGCTTCAAGATGGTTGCAAAATGACCAAAATTATGCCAAATCTAAGACTACCAGGGGAAAACAAAAATAAAATTTTGCTTTGTAAAACATTCTAACAAAATAGCTAGGTGTAAAATTATACAGGTGATATCACCAAAACTATCTTTCAAAAACAGAAAGATTTTTTCTGTAGCAATTATAGCAGGTTTTTATGCTGCAAATTAGTTAACAAAGACAGAATTTTTTTTTTTTAAATGCAAACTTTTCAAGCTGGTTAATTACTTTGGTTTGTCTAACACGCACTGGCCATGATCTGTTCAAGGTGCTTCTTTCAGCTGCATGTTTCACTGAGTGCTTTCAGCTACTAAGCAGCTTGTGACTAAGCTATCCCATTTTCTACAGTGTTAAAACTCATTAGCAACTTATGAAGTAGGCTCACCAGCAGATATTATGTTTTAGCAGGAACACGTTCTGAGAGACCATCACTGGGAGTTTTTACTGGCCAGCTGAAATTTAGAAGTGGTGTGACTTACGAAGTTGAACACCTGGCTTGAAAAAGGTCACTTTTGAATGAACAGTTTAGATCGAAGAGAGCTCAAATTTGATTTTAGACGTACTGTCCCAAGTTATTTTCACTTAGATGTAATAACTTAAAAGTTAGGTATCAATTCCAGAAAAATTATTTCAGGACACTCTTGTATTAACTATACAGATTTAGGTACTGACAGTTGTGACCTGTTCCATCTATTTGAGGGGACCTTCTCGAGATGTAGACAAATGTCCCCAGGAAGTGCTCCTCTGTTTCTTTGCTATTGGAGGAACCTGGAGAAGTAGCTTGAGCTCCTAATTCTCTCTCACCTGCCATTATGTGGGCCACCTGATGCCAAACTATGGCTGAAGTAGAAGTTTTCTCAGCTTCAGAGATCTTTTGACACCTAAAAGTCTACATCTAATTTGGATATATGTTTGAAACACAGTTGAAAGTTTAGAAAACTTTATTCGGAACAAAACCTATCTCAAGAGCCCACTTTATATAAACCCTTATTCTGACCTTGAAAAGTAGAGTTTAGCCTTTGGAGGCCTCACAGCAATCTACAGTTTTAGCTGGGAACTACACTGTAATGAAAGTACTATGGGAATTATCAACTACATTACTTTAGCCCCCTTGGGGCTTAAAATTAGTTAATTCAAAATGGATTTTTGAAAGTGTATTTTCCCCTGTGCTGTAAATGCTCTGGACTCTCATAGTCTATGACCCCTAAGCCTCACATTAGACTGCTTGTATGGAACAGTTGCTGTTTTCATAATTACACCACAGTTCACATCATCTTTGGGAAATGCCCTGGTAGTGTTTGGGATAGCTAAATCCATCACCACCATTCTTCAGTTAACTCACATGCTGCAGCCCTAGTAGTTGGAATAAAACCAAAAGGAAGTGAGGGGAGAGCTGTACAGCTGTTGTCTCATTAGTAGATGACTTGCTCATCTACATGCAAACACAAGGGATGCTATCTGACCTCCATCCTGCTCATGCTAAAGCACAAGGCTGATGTTTCCTGACATCAACGTTGTCACTGTGGGGGAGGTTTCTCAGAGATCATCATTCACAAGCCACTGCTCTCTTTCTCCCATAGCTAGTGGTGGTTCGGCTGCTAACAATGGAAGTCCTGGACAGCAGGTGAACCTGGCCACAGGAAGGCCCACCTTTACCAGTGACTGCAAAAGCACCCTTGGTGACTAGGCCAGCTGGAGATGTCCATCCTGGAGTTGTCTAAATCTAGCTGCAGTAAATCCTACCATCATGTTTCTTCTTGTCCTCTGTAACAATAGGCTTTCCACACGTTCTTCTGGATTAGAAACTGAATGGCACTATGGGAAAAAGTCATCTTTGTCATTCACTCAAAGTTGAGAACCTGAAGGCTAGAGGTAGTATTAATTATAGCTGCTTGAGGGAAATAAACAAAAAAACAAACTAATTAATTAATTAATTAATATCTGCTACCCAGGAGAGAGAGAGGCAAAAAATTCCACTCACTCCTGTTTTCTGCCAGAGTGTGGACCATGATTCTTAAATACCCAGAGTACTGGCAAGCAATAAGAATATATATTTTTTCATCACATTTTTGATGTTCGCACTTCGGACAAGAGACTAAACAACAAAGTTCTGTCTTCAGGGAGTCCTGTGTATCTGCCTCAAGGAGGCCAAGCAGCTGAGTCTAAACATAGTACTTTCCATCCATCCATATATACCCTTAAAACCATAAGGAGTCATAAAAAATAAGTATCGTTACTTTTTTGGGTGATGAGCATGCCAGTAAGAGGAAAAAACCTGATTCTTATTCATTTCCCAGACAATAATGGTCTCCTTGTGCAAAAAATTAGCCTCTGGAGTAATTCTAATAGCTCTGCACTACTTATTTTGGGGAAAATGGCAGAATATTGGATCCTAATTACAGCTGATCTACAATCTTCCAGTCTGAAATGGGAGGTTGTTTTGGCTCCTTCTTCCAGGATTGCATTGACATTGAGACAATTCCCTGTTTCAGTCTGCTTTTCAGTACCTGGAAACATTTGTTCATTCATCTTTTTTTGCTTGACTGCATTATGGTTGTGGTCCATATGGTTACACCCCCTTTAATATCATCTACACTACATATTTATTCTACACATATGTATTTTTTCCAGCATGTAAGTCGTAAAGTGAGATGCAACAGCTCAAATGTCATTAAAACAGTACAAAAAATATTCTGAAAATAAGTTATTTAAGTTGCAAATATTGGATTCAAATCAGCTTTGGGGAAATGATGCATCATAATGCAAATCAAACCCAAATGTGATTTTGACTAGTCATCTATTCGCTAATATTGTGGAAATTACAATTCACTCATTGATTGATTGGGGCTGTAACTTGACTCATGCAGTTCCATTCATGCTGGATATTTGTGCTGTTGGATCTAGGTATGTAGAAACTTTTTGAGGTAAAAGCAGGGAAGTGATTCGTCCTTGTGTATCATATCAAATTCTAGTTCTGTAGCAATACTATAATATCATATCTTTTCTCTCACAACAGTCAACGACACTTTAAAATGTCCCAATACCAGCCAAGACAAAGGAGTGGAAGGAAATGGTCTGAGTTAAAAGCTTGGATAACTTTGAAGTGGGGAAGAAAAGATTGCTAAAGCTGGAAATTGCTAATTTTAGACACGTATGTATCTCAGGAGGCTCTGAAAATCTATGTATGAAGTGGATGTTGGCTTATAAAGATGGCTTGCAGTTTGGTAAGATCTAATATAAGATTGTGGAATCATAAAGCAAGAATTAGGTTCACTTCATGTGAAGCAGTAAGAGAATGAAAGGGAGAGCCATGATCTAAACACAGATATTGGCATTCAAGGATCATCATGCTGGCTTCCCTTCACAGTGGCAAATTAGCGTCTATCATCAGAAGAGTCTCCAGTGTCATGCTGAGTAGATATCTAAAACACATAACGAGATTTGTGTGCTCAAAAAGAATACATAACTAGATTTGTGCAGTCAAAGTGACTATTTCTTACTGTTTTGTGATAGCACACCTTCTATTGACACTTGTGATGTGATGCAGGTACCACTGAGAAGTTGCAGTGATGCTCAGAATCTGTTGTGCTAGGTCGTGCACAGACACGTTGAAACATAAATGTGTCCTGGCACAAGGACTCTACAATCTCTTTCTATTTAAAACAATCAATCCCAGTCCACCTGGGGAAAAAAAAGAATACAAAAATAGTCATGAAATGCTTAATATCTGGAATATTTCCTTTGTAAAGAGACTTAGGAAGCTGTGTTACAAAAAATAGTGAATTTATTTCACTTATAACCATCTGACATTTTGTTGATGGGGAAAAATGCTTAAAGTTTTTTGAATATATGTGTTATTTAGTATATTTCTACAGATTTCAGATATGTGAAATCGTTAGTTATGAGCAAAGTTAGGCAAAAAAGTGTTAAAAATATCTGTTTATATTCAAATAATGCATGCACATGTAGAAGGAACTGTATTTTAGTTTTCTCCATAAGAAATATTTAAAATATTTCCTTGCAACTCTTCTCCCTACTGTCTTTATTTCTTCAGAATCTTTCCGAATCCTTAATCTTCAGAATCCTTCTTTCCACAAAGCAAGAAACCAAGTAATATTTAAAGGCCAGAGTAATATTTAAGGGCTTGTATAAAGTCACATAAGACGACCCAGGAACAGCAAGGCTTACAGCTTCAGTTTCCTGAATCCCAAAATAAGCCTTATCTTACCTAACTTTGGATGTGGGATTCAGCTTGCAGATTCTGACACTTGAAAGTAAGTGATGAAGCATATGAGCGTCTAACCTCCTAGAGCAATCACTTTAATCACTTCACCTCCAAGAGCTCAGTTTATATATCTAAACACAAGCATCTAGAGCTGTTTGAAAAGCCCTTGGGAACCATAAGTCCCATGAAGCTGGCAGACATGAACATGACCTAGAGTAGATCACCAGCATTGAGGGTCAGGAATGGTAATTCAAATGGTGCTAAACACCTTTGTTTAGGCATGATTAAGCCCTTCGCCAACTCATTCAATAGTACCTAATTAGGAATTTATCATAAACTAAAGTGGACGTCTCCATTGGAGTTACACATAGGCACCTATATCTCAGTTCAATTGCCCGTAAATAGGTAATACAGTCCATGAGCCACTGCAGATGTGACAGGGTATCCTGACGGGCACCCAGGTGCCATTGCAGAAGTACACAATTTTCACATTGTTCTTTTGTCGTATTTGCCAATCCCAAGTAGCATGATGGATGAACTGCAGTCATATGTATTTAATAAGATGAATCCCACTCTCCTTGTACTAGGCTACCCGTGGTTCCATCCTTCTTCCTTAGTGTAAATATTTAAAAAATAAAAAAGTCACTTTTTCATTATATTTCATTATATTTCATTATATTATACATAATAAAATGACAATCTTCTTGATGTCTTTGAACCACAGAGAGGAGTTTAAACTAAAAAAAAAAAAAAAAAAAAAAGCCCAAAGAAGGAAAATTGGAAGATATTTCATATTATATATGCTTATTTCAAAGTAATAAAAGTGGTTTGAAAATTCATTCTCTACAGGTAAATAGTTTTAATTAACAAAGAGAAAAAAAAGCCCTAATTAAAGTTTTCTTTCAGCAATTTTTAAACCATAAAAAATTTTTGGAAATTCTATGTCTTATTTCTGAACAATACAGTTCTGATTTTATATAAATGTACCTAACCTGAGAAAAGCAAAAAATCAATTATAAGATTAATATTTTTCTTCTTTTTTGGTGAGGAAAAAAGTTATTCAGTTTTTATCTGTAAATGGTATTGCTGCCAATTTACCTTTTGGAATGTAACCACTGAAAAAGTTATTAAGAGTTGGAGAGAAGGGGCAGTCTAACTAACCTTTTTATTGCTATTATTCAGTTCTTAATTTAAGGTTTGGCTAGGAAATATTCACAAAGCTCTACTCATACCTCACCTCATACATACTTGTGTCTCCATTCAAAATTAAACAGGACTCTTCTAATGGCTGTAAAATGTTCACTTCTCATCCATGCTCTGGACTTCACGAGGTTTAGGTGACTCTTCTGTAAACCATAGGAAATTACCTAGCACTATTTATCATCCAGATCTTTTTGGCAGGGTGTCTGGGTGGAGGTTATCAACAAGGTATAAGGGGACATGAAGTCAGGATGGTATTCCAGAACCTGTGGTAGTTTTCAATGCAACAATCAACCGGGTAGTGGATTTCTAAAGAGCCTGGTGTAAATGCTTTCCCTACTTAAAGCTTCCAGTGAAGGAAAAAGCAATTCTCTCTTAAACTCAGGAATTCAGCTCAGGTGTTTGAATAAGTGTAGTTATCCCAAGGTCCTCTATGAATTTCTTTTCTGTGGACCTCTAAAGGCAACTAAAATTGGGTGGGATGAGTCTGAGACACTGCCAGTAGAAACTACATCAAAGCAGTACTTCCAAAAAAGCTGTGACGAGCATATTCAGCTCTGGTGGAACAGCTAAATCTTGTGGGGATGCAACTGGTGGAAAATGATGAAAATGATGGAAATTTCCATGGTCCTTGCAAGATACATCCAAGATTGTGCTGCCTCAGTGCATGGTGCTGTATGAACACACAATGAGAAGCAATCTGAGCTCTGCAAAGGTACAGTGTAAATACAGTGGAAAAGCAGGAATCAAGAGAGTTACCCGAGGTCATACAACGAAGCAACAGGAGAGCAAAGAAATGGGACTCACACGCGTGAAATCCCAGCTTACTGCTGTATCCATTAGCCTAGGTTGATTCTGGTTGGGGTTTAGAAATTAAAATTGTCTTGATTATTTATCCTTCTCCTGAGTCATCCATTCACCAACCATTTCATTCTTCTTTGAACTATTCTCTTTCTCCTTTGCCATCCAACCACCTTCCCCTTCAAGTCCCCTGAGAAAGGTGTCTGAAGGTTAATGGAAAACCAAGACTTCATAAACTGTTCTCCTGCAAGTGGATTTAATCCAGACTCTCAATGGCACCCAAAAGTGTATTTTGGGGTGTAATTATAAGTGATACACTCCACAGAGAGCTCATTTATTCTGAAATAAGTATGGAAGACACGTTAAGCAAGATGTTTTATCTTTTTTTTTTTTTTTTCTTTCACCTGACACCACAGCATCAGGACACAAAGCTGCAGTTCGACTGAAAATAATGAAGTGAGATGTTCCATAAAGTTATTTCCAGCTGATGGACTACATGCTACATAAATATACAGGAGACTCCCAGAGGAAACGGCAGGTCACTCAAGCTTGCACCAGTTTCAGTCCAGCAGTGTATGGGAGATCTATACCTCTCTTGTAAGGGGAGCAGTTTCCATGCAAGATATGCAGATGTTAAACTTTTATATATATATTTATTTTGTATATTTCCTTGCTACCAGGAAAACACCTACTGCTCAGTTCAATCAACCATCAGCTGAGGTAATTATTTCAGTCCGTGAGGATTCAGTTGCGGGGTCAAGAGCATGGGAGAGCAAGTGTTAAGCAAGAAACTCTTGTGAACTTGCCTAAGCTGATTTTTCATGGAGAAGGTTAAAAGCAGAAGTGCCAGCAGAGCTTTTGTGGAAAATGGACAGATTCAGGACATTTTGCATCAGACTGAGAAAGGTCAGCATTTCTGGCAGACGGTGAGGCTGGTGTTCTGATTCAACTCAAACAGAACCATTTCTTCCTCAGGCTCCCTGCTGACAAATTCAGAGGAGTTTGGATTTGGATGAGGAAAGTGTCTCAGGAAAAACAAGACCTAGCCATCCACTTTTGAACTAAACCTGAACCCAAACTGGACTTGGATTTGAATCTGGAGAAAGCTTTAATTTCTTTTTCTTCTTTTCTCTTTTTCCTCTTCCCTTCCCTTCCCTTTTCCTGGAAAAAATGAAGCAATACCTCTCTCAGTTACAGATTTTCAAGGTCTAGAAAAAATCCTACAGGTTCAGTCATAAGAACGACAAGAGATCAGGGGTTTGGGTACCTGCTCAAACTAATCTTTCGTATTTCTAAAACTTATTCAGTTGTATTTGAACTAACAGTAGTGTCTTACTTCTGGTTTGAAAACAACCTACCACGTTGTTTGCTACAAGCATAATATCTGTGCCTCAAAGGCAGCGTGGCTTCTTGGTCTATTAGTAACAGGGGTTGCAGTAGGCATGCAGAGTTAGTGAAAAGAGAATTTTTTTAATTATAGCAAGAGTCACTGCTACACTGCAGCTGTCACAGTTTATGCCTGAGCAACTTATGCTCTGTCTTGCCTGGCTGATCCGTCCTCCAGGATCACCGGCAGCAGCTAGGTTTCTACTGAAGCGTGATGGTCTTTCTCCAGTCCCACCTCACTTACTGCTCCCTCCATTTGTTTTTCCACTGAGAACAAATTAAAGTAAAAGTGTCTGTGAAAGAACATTATGCTTTAGAGGCCTGAGAATACCTTAAAGGTGACCTCAGTCTGTGCTTTCTATGCTGCACACTGTGACTTGTCCCTTTGGCAGGAGAAAAAAATTTAACATGAAGTCCTGACCCCTCTGATGTCAGTGGCATTGCCACTGCTGACATCTGGAGAAGTAGAATTTTCCCTGTTAATTGCATAAGAATCAAATTCAAGAAACATTTCCTTTCAATAACATATCCATTTAGAAGACCAAGATGGTGTCTTACACTGAAAGAAGTAGCAGCAGGAGCAATGAAACTTCTCTTGGTTGCAGATAGTGGAAGACGTTTCATCAGGGACATCCTTCTCCCTTTTCATTCCATATCATGAGATACCTTGAATTTCCTTTGATCTTTCAAAAGAGGGACCGTTAAGGTGTATGCTACTTCCTCCTAACAGCGAGTGCTAGAAACCAGGAACATTTACTTTGCATAAAGCCACAAACATATCCACAGATTCAGTATCGGTGGCACAGTCCAACTTTGACCTCATGGTGAAAGATGGCCTGTTCACAGTACAAGAGGGTACTGTGAACATCATCCACTGATGTTCAAAGAGAAAACGAAGCCCTGTGGGAGGAAGAATTGGAGAGGAAAACAAATAAAACCCAAGAAAAGGACAAGACGTGATCTCATGACATGCATTTTCTCTTAAACCACCTGGGACATCTCTCCAGAAGCAGATTGTGTTCCAGTCAAATAGCACCGCAGCTGCTTCTTTTGGCTGAAAAAGCCAGGGCCTGCCCTTGACAAGTAACATTCATGAATATCATCCAAAACAAAGCATTTAAAAATAGGAAATCTGACCTCTTTGTCTTGTGTGACAGCTCTGTGATGGCAGAACCACACGTAGAAAGGACTGAGGACTGATTCCTAGACTAAGGGCTTATCAGCATGCTGTGTTGAACATGGTGTACAGCTCTGCAAACCAACACTGAACGAGCTAAATCTGGACCTAGGAGAAAAATGTTGCCTTAACATGATACTTTGCCTAAGTTAATTAGCCCCTTGGGGAAAAGAAAATATCTAATTATTCTTCATAAGATAAACGTACAACTACTGTGATCTGAACTAGTGTCTTAGCATGGTGCCCTGCTCTGCTCTGTAGGGTACTGAGTTTTCTCATTATCTGGGGCATGTACCACTGCTTTTTTGTTAGAATCATAGAATCGTTAAGGTTGGACAGGACCTCTGAGATCATCGAGTCCAACCTGTTAACCTAACTGCCTGGTCTACCTCTAAACCATGTTCCCTACATTGTTGCATTGTACAGTGCAGGCTGCATCTCATCCTGTCTCTGGCCAGAGAAAGTACAACCATCCCCACAACCTCGGAAGGGGCATGTGAAAGGGACACTTTATATTGCTTCTCTGTGATCAGCTAGATCTTATGCAGGAGAAAACTTCCCCCAGAAAGGTGAAGTCCTGCTGGAAGGCCCCTAGGACAAGAGGTCCAGACTTTGGGAAACGGGAACATCCTGCAGCCTTACCTGAAATCCCAAGTGGAAGCTAGGAGATATTTCTTGTAACTGAGCAGGAATAAACACCTCCATTGCTGACGCTGAACACAGTGCCGCAGTCGAAGCTGCAAGAAGTCAGATAGGTGAACTCCATTGAATCAGTGTGAGACAGCTTGGTGAACCCCCTATACTGAGTGGGTCATAAGGGACTGAATCACACTGAAGATGATGATGCTGAGCAGCTCATGCAACTCTTTTACTATCTATGGTTGCAGTTTTAATCTGATGAGAAGCTAGGTCTGATTTTGGGGGATGGATGAGTCCGTGTGAGCCTTTCTTGCCTAAAGCTGCACCTTCAGTGGAGACACATAACATCTGAAGCATATCTGAATGTACCAAGTCAGGTCATCGTCTCTCATAGTTTGGCAAAGATCCACTGAAGTCAACACAGGTCCCCTGCATTTACCCCGTCCGAAGATCTGGCCAGGCCACTTAGTTCTTCCTGCTTTCAATGTAACTGTGTTATGCCTCATGAAAAAGGTGAACAGTGGCTTCTGGCCAGAACATACCAACCTTTTCGAGTTCATCATATGAAAATAAATAAGTGATACCTAGATGAGTGTGTTATATGTATAAATATCTCTATGTCTCTTTCTTTATATATATAGGTACATGTATTTGCACTGTTCTCTGTCTTGGCTGGGGCCTGTTTTGGAAACGAGACAGCAGTGAAGTTATTAAGAATCTCCACTCATGTTAAAATACCTCTTTAGTACAACAAAACATACTATTGTTGAACTGGGAAAAGATATTCCATAAATCTCCCAAAGTCAAACACCATGACGGGAATAGGGAAAAATAGATCTATATATTAACTGCTCTTTTAACAGCATTATTTGACCCTTAGAAAAAACAAACAGAGGAAAGAAAAACGTTACAAGCCCAGAAAAAAATTCTCTGACTCTTATCAAAAGCACATTTGAAGAGAGGCCTCGGAGGCATCTATTGTTTAATGGGCTATGCTTGATTTATTGATGATTATGTAGCAAAAAGAATTAATGTAATCATTCCAAGGCAATGAGAGGTGCAGGGCTTCAGTTTACTAGACCTTGGAATCAAGGAATATCTTTTTTTTTTTCTCTCCTTCATTCAAAGAGCCCTGTTAGACCAACAGTGTGAAACAGTTTGATGGGCAAGTCCCCCGGTGCCGAGCTATACCTCACTCCTTTTCCATAAGTAACTGGCCACACGAGAGCAGGCCTGCAGTTTGAGTTTACACAGCTGTACGCTGGAGCGCAGAGTTCACTGCATTTATTTTAGGCTTCTTTTAGCAACGGCAACAAAACCATGTCCCTCCTTGCCCTCCTCATGCACGCAGGCACGCACGCTGCTGGCTCTCCCGCTGCTTGCAGATGGGTGTGCACATGCAGACGCATACATGTCTGCGGCCCCATTTCATCCATAGACTTCACAGAGTCACCCCTTTTTAGCTACAGGACAGGGAAAAAGTGTCTGAGGCAGCAGTGGAGTTGAAGGGGTAAAAAAAAAATTCAGAGTAGGTCAATAGCGGTGAGGTGATTGTCGGTTATGTTTATTATTGGCATGAACTGGGCCAGTCTGGAGATCTAGCTGTCATCCTCATCAAAGCACTCGTATGGCCCAGATGTTTTGGCTCAGCATCCCTTTGCTCAAATGTCAGGGTCCCAATCTATCCTTTCATCTTTTACACCCACCTAAAAAGCAAAAACATTCCTTTTCCCCCAGCAACCAGAGCTGTTGTTAGTTAATTTTGGGGGGTCCACCATGGCTGACATGGTAGAAGCATGTGTAAGAGACAGTCCCCACCCCACAGATTTTATCATCTAAACAGGTACAACTGACACAGGTCAGGGAGAAAAGCGAAGGGCAGGGACTGGGAAGCAACTTGCTCAAAGTCACACAACTGGTCAGAGCAAGGGAAGAAGCCTCAAAGTCCTGAGCCTCTGCTGCTGGTCCTTGCTGTGTCGTTATTAACCCACTGCCACTCGATTGGCTTACACTCAGGGTCTGAAAATAATGACGTTTCTAGTGTGTTTGCAGCACCAAAAAAATTAAAGGCAAATTGAAATGATGATTGTTGGCTCAGCCTGAAATGCTTTGTTTTGGAAATTATCAGCAAAAAATAAAATAAAATAAAATAAAATAAAATAAAATAAAATAAAATAAAATAAAATAAAATAAAATAAATAATAAAATAAATAATAAAATAATAAAATAAAATAAAATAAAATAAAATAAAATAAAATAAAATAAAATAATAAAATAAAATAAAATAAAATAAAATAAAATAAATAAAATAAAATAAAATAAAATAACATAAGTCAGTAGAGGTAGAGAGAAGCTATGTTATTGTCCAACACTAGATGAACTCTCACAAGCTGTAAATGAGCAGGATTAGGCTTTAGTGCTGTGGGAGTTAGTGACCATCTGCATCATGGGAGATGTAGTCTGCCTTGGGAGTCTGGCCCACAACCGAAAATGAGACCAGGAAATATGTGCCCAATAAGTCCCATAGGGGACTCTGGTGGCAGTGCAGAATAAAACTTCTCAGCTGGAAGCATTTCACTTTTTGTGTATTGAAGTTTTCAATGAAATGTCAAAATATTCCACAGAAAACAGACACTTTTTTGTGGAAAATATAATATAGGTGAAAGCTCAGTTTGCTGTTGAAAAACAGCTTTGGCAAAAATGTTTGTTCTGGCTACTATTCAGGATAGTGTGGCCGCTCCTCCCAAGCTCTTCCTTCAAAATCCTCCTTAAAAGACTGTTTTTCTGGGATGACTACAAAAAGTGAAGAAAAAAAGATACTTATTGAACTGCTTCTGTGCATGGATCACCGTCTTGTCATCTCAACAACCTGGTTTCATAAATTCCTTGTCCTGACACATGTCTTTTTCTTTCCAGATGTCTTGTGCCAGCATAGATTACAATTTCACTGAGTTACATACCATCTCTCTGTCCTATGCTTGTATTGTCTCCAGTGAGATGATGCTTTATTTAACACCTGGGATATCAATGCACTATGACGATACAAATTGATAATTCCGACATCAAAACTGTGCATTGAATTATTGTGGCCTAATTCATATATCTAAAGGTAAGCCATCTGAGATCCTCATCCTAAAATGCATCAAGTGAATCCCAGTTGGGGTCTTGGGAGAAATTTCAAATGTGTCCTTCAGATCTCCTCCATGGAGTTACTTATTTTTGTTGACTGTCAAAGGAGCTTGGTATGACGCCATGAGACGTTGCCAACAGGTGAGCTGAATCTCCTTGCTTCTACAGGATCCCATTGGATGGCTTTGACCTGAAAAACAAATCAAGCAAAATCCAGCAGCAAAATTTTGTCTTTCGTAAGGAAGCTATAAATGAAAATGTACTGGAGCATTTAAAGGAGATGATAGGATAAGAACATTTGTTGCAGACTAATAGAGATGGCTTACTTCATCTCTGCTGATATTTGTGATTAGGAGAGATGAGCCTGGATTTTTAATGTCTGGCTTCATCAGCACAAAACGTAAACCATAAGATACCTATTTTCCATATCATGCAAACAAAGGAATAAATCAATAGAATAGAATAGAATAGAATAGAATAGTATAGAACAGAACAGAACAGAACAGAATAGAATAGAATAGAACTAAGTTAAACTAAACAAAATAAAATAAAACAAAATAAAAAATAAAATAAAATAAAACAAAATAAATCTCCATTTAATACTTGAAGATCCATAAAAAGCATGTCTCCACTGAATTTTCTAGTTAGTGACAATTCAATGATACCTTCCTATCTTATATTCACTCAAACAGACCAGCAAATGACAGGGCCCCACAGGCCTTAGGAGGGAAGACAGCTGGACATGAACATGGTGCAGACAGTCACAGACTGCAATCATGATGTAGAAGTTACCAGGCATGGAAGAAAGCATGGAATGGCTTCCCAGCTGAAAGCCATTGATCATATGAGTCTTCTTCTGGATAGGTGAAGGAGAACCTAACAGAATAAAACATAGAGGTCTTCACATGCATCAAAAATCACTAGAGAGCATGTGAGAAAAAAAAGGAAAATTTAGAGCCTTTCAGAATAAAGAGTACATAGAAGTGGAAAAGGGTGCTATTAGAAGGTTAATCCTGTAAGAAACACGCCGTAGGCTTCTGGAAACTACCTATTTAACCTGGTTTTATGTCTTCCATTGCCATTGTGTCTGGAGAAGCCAAAAGGGATGTTTCAGCTGAGAGATGCATTTAGAAATGCAAAGCCATGTTGTCACAAAATGTCTTGATGGTCTGGCTGTAAAATTTAACCCTAGGATTTCTGAATAGGAGAAGCATGTATCTGTGGGTTTTCAACTAAGAAGGGAAACCAATTCATGGAATTTTAGCCATCTAAAAGCTGACTGGTCATGCAGATCATTTCTAGAGGCAAGTCAGTGGAGAAGGACAGGCACCACAAGAAGTGATAAATCCTACTCCTTGGCTACACAAGGTTTTCCGATAACTATTTTAAGGCAAGAAAATTAGGCATTCTGGAAAACGGCTTTCATAGCATTCATAATATTTACAAATGAAACTCAACTACTATGCATACATATTCTTTCAGGTGCGACCTGTGCCTGGAACTTGAGACATTTACAAAATGAGAATAACAAGTGTTCATTTACCAGTCTGGCCTCTTTACTGGCCTCCGGTGGCATCCTATCTCATGTGTACATGGAAGGTCTTTTACAATGTGGCGTTACTCTTTGCTGGGCCCCTAAACAACCCGGTCAGCAGATGACAATAATAGAACCTGGACCTCTGCCAAGCACAATAATGGCATTTCCTGGCGTATTCACAGAGTTTCCAGTTCTTCAGACAGGGTGTAGCATGGTAAACCTAAACATCACGGTATTTAAATACTTAGCTACAAATATTCACAAGTGACTCATGGTCCTGGGAGCTTCCTATTTTGCTAAGGTAACCCAAAATACTTTTGCTTAATGAGGCTTTATTATCAGCAAATCTGAGATACTCATTTTCTGAGAATCAGGCCCTTTTATGATTTCTTTGTTTATATGTACCAATAATAGAGAAATCAAAGAGGACTGTTATTGAACAGTCTGAAAATAGTTTATAGTCAGGATAGTTTAGTCCTGGAGCTCTGGCCGTTTTGGACTGGATACTTTGAAAATGTCTGCCCTTGGAAATAACCAAATCTATGCCTAGCTGGTGCTTGTCTTACAATGCAACAAGCCAGCAAGTGTTGCTTCAGTGTCCAAGGAAAAGGCAAGCCTTTCTCTCAGTGGGGGCACTGATAGGGAATCTCTAATAATCTGCCTATTGCTGATAAACTTAAATAGCGGCTGTCCTTGAGACCTCTAGTTCTGTCATTTTGAAGTGAAAATGACTGGGAGGTTCAGAGGGTGTCACAGGAAAGACTGACAGATTTTCAGTGTCAATTCATGTCTTGTTGGTACATGAAAGCAGAATATGCTGTATTTGCTTGCTGTTGGATTTGCCAATTGAGAACCATACGAGCAGTATCGTCTCAGATGCATCAGAGCTGTATTCTGAGTAAATAAATACACAGACACTGTACAACACAGGGAAAATATTAGTAGATGGCCTTAAAAGATTATCTTTGGTGCTTTGGCTCACAGTAGTTACACTGCCACCACCCAGAAACTGCAAACTGTTTCCTATTTTCTTTATGACAGTTTGGTGAAGAATTATGGGCATGACTCTCTTCACAATATTTATTCCATCACATGGATAACAAGACCTGATATCACTCTCTGCCCTCCTGTAAATATATGTGCAACACATGTCTGGGTCCTGCAGGAGCAATTCCCTTCCTCCCGCTTATCACCACACTCACAGCAAATCAAGATGATTTGCAAGTGTTGTCAGATGGCTGAGAAATCTCTCAGAAACATGTTCTCTGTCATAGTGACCGAGAGCCGTGATATTTTTTTTATGGTATTTGTCATATAGTACCATCTGGCATATAATCCTATCAGGGTACTGTAGAAAGGGTGCTGAAAAAAAATAGCCAAGAAAGGAAGTGAAGATAATTTCTCACATCCTTGCTTTTCAGGAGAATAAGGAAACCTGGTTTAGACAAGAAAAGTGGGAAGACCTATTGGAAATGGGAAACTGACTGGAACAGAAGTGGAAAAGTCTGATCAAAGACCCACAGTGCCACTTAGTTTATCTGGGAGAACTGTATCTGTGAGCTGAAATGGCAGAGCGAAAACAGTTTTCAGAGAGGAAGGATTTAACATAACAAACTGACTTCAGATGGATAGGACTGAATTACCCAGCTAAACCCCCAGGAGTGACAAGGTTCATCTTATTTCCAGGACTGCCTAACTCTATAGGTGTCCACGTATGTCAGTCACGTCCCTGCTTTGACTGGAAGCACTTGTCCTGGGCAATGGACAGACGTTCCCTCATAATATGCTTGCCTACTAATGGCCTGCAGGCAAATCATGCTTTTATTTCCCAGTGATCACAAATCAGAAGAACTCTGGCCTTTGACTATGTAATTACTTTAATTGCCAAAACCATTTTGTATCCCCTTTTTCACCTTATTCTTCTGTCTTAAGCTGCCCCTGTTTTTCTCCTGTCCAGTACTCAGGGCCTTCCATTCACAGCAAAAGGCACATTTCTGTCTCTGTTTCCTTGAGAAACACCATCCTACCGGCATCTCCAACTTAATTTTCAGTGGAAAGCTCTGTTATATTGGTATGTCAAGGACAGGGATATTAAAATAATAGCAATAATAAAGAAGACTGTAAAATACAGAGCCAAAATCCTGATGTGGTTCAGTGTGGTTTTGCTTTAAATCAAATTTCTGAGGCTGCTGAGGCTCAAATTGTACTATTAAACAAGATGTGTCGTCCCACCCTACCTCATTTTCCCATTTCAAATAGAAGATTGAAGATTCAACCCATCTAATAAATAGCACCTTATGTAAAGTCTTGGAAAAGCCTGTATCATCTGTGTGCATATAAAAGAAAGAGTAAATGCCCTCCAGATTTGCTAACATGTAATTTCAGAAAAGGTTCAATCTTTACAGATATTTAGATGGTGACCACCTTTGCTTTTCTTTCAGACACCAGCCTGGTTTGACAAAACTGGATTTCCATGAAGATTTTTTCCATATGTTGAGAGGGGAATAGTTTTTTTTTTTTCTTTCTCATACCTATTTCTAAAAAAATAATTGCTTTGTTTATTTTCAGTGCCTTTTGCAAAACTGTGAAAAGTGAAAGTGAGCAAGAGTTGTCTTTTAATAAAGAATCAGCTAAAGAACTCCTAAAGTCTTATTTTAGCTCCTGTCCTCTAATTTTTCAGCTATTTCCATACAAGAAAAAAACCCTAATACCTGGTCTCTCCCTACTACCTTGAGGACCTTTTGGGTAATTTCAAATTTGACAATGATGAGGTAGAGATTTCAAGGGTATTAATTTTCTACAAATGTTGTAAAAATGTGTCCAGCCAGAGAAAACAAGGCTGCAGCCATAGTATTTGCCACCAGGAAATCCACACAGAACAATCTCTCCCAGTTTGCAGTTTATTTGACATTGAACAATCCAGGAACGGGATCTGCCACCTCAAGAACACGGACATCAGCACTTTGTTCCTCATTATCCTAATGCTCCTCAGGTAGGATCTGCAGTAACCACAAATGAGATACGGGAATTATAGAATCATTTAGGTTGGAAAAGACCCTTAAGATCATCAAGATCAACTGTTAACCTAACGCTGCCAGGTCCACCACTAAACCATGTCCCAAAGTGCCATGTCTACTCGTCTTTTAAATACCTCCAGGGACTCAACCATTTCCCTGGGCAGCCTGTGCCAATGCTTGACAACTCTTTCAGTGAAGAAATTTTCCCTAATACCCAATCTAAATCTCCCCTGGAGCAACTTGAGACCCTTTCCTCTCATCCTATTGCTTGTTACTTGGGAGAAGAGACCGACCCTCACCTGGCTACCGCCTCCTTTCAGGTAGTTGTAGAGAGTGATAAGGTCTCCCCTCAGCCTCCGTTTCTCCAGACTAAACAACTCCAGTTCCCTCAGCCGCTGCTCGTAACACTTGTGCTCCAGACCCTTCACCAGCCTTGTTGCTCTTCTTCGGATGTGAAGTCACTTGGAGGACAGAGCTCATGATGTCTCACCTCCTGCCTGTCTGAGTGCTTCCAGAAAGACGCTCCTTGGACAGTAAAAGGGAATAATTGATATATAGCTTTCGTATATTTTTTTTTTTTTCCCATGTCTTCTTTGCCTTCCAAAATATTACTTCCCATGAAAAAATCACTTTCCTGAGGGGAAAGATAAGGTACCTCTACTACTGGTGTCAAATGGACCAGCTCTCTTTGATATTAGGTGAAGCTGGTTTATATCAAGGAATACGCCATTTCAATGCCTAACAGAGATGCAAGGCTTCCATGTTGCCTGTTAGGAAAACTTTGTTCTGGGAAGTTTAGGGATTTATATTTTTTTTTATTTTTTTCCCCTGCTGGAGAAGTAACCACAGTTTAAATTCTGACTGTGCATCGCATTCTGCTAAAGAATATGGTTCCCATTATCAGAGAACACTGCTTATTATTACACTGGGCTTTGCAGTTTCTTTTTTTTTTTAATACATCAAATGATTATACATCAAATATTTTTCACACCAGGCAGGGCTGACAGTTTTTGCCCTCAGGAAATCTTTCTTTCCATTTTATGATCCTTTTCTTCTTTTATTTTTCTTTTTTCCTTTCAATACACATAACTTTCACAACACAGGGAACTCTTTTATTTCAGCTGGTTCACACAGTTTAAAACTATTATCTAGCAGGCCAGTAAGTATCAGAGAAAAAGGGACAAAGCAAAGAAATGTCATGAAAGAGGAAAGAAAAAGGGCTGTTCAAGTATTAAGGCCCAGATTTGCAAGGGTATTCTCATGCTGATGGATATTCATTATGGATCTGGGGTTATGTCCTCATGTGGCATATTAGATACATATTCTTACAGTAAAATTGTAGAAATCATCAAGATAGCAACTAAATCCACTTAAAAACTTATTTTTTGAACTTCTAAACCAATTTAATGCTTTTCAAAACATCAAGAAATGTGAACGCAATGTTCCCGAAGGAAAATTCAATGTTTGGACGCGCTGGCTGTGAAGCTTTCATGGAGTCATATGTCCCTTTTTCAACTGAGATAAACAATCATCAGGAGATACTTTTCAGCTGGCTGAATTAGCTGTCCGCATGATGACTCTGCCTCTAACACTGGAACCTATCTGGAGGCCAAAAGTCCTTGCTATCAGCTTTTCACAGTACAGAAATTTATGCCAGTCATGTATAACAAGATATACTGGTGATTTACCAGCTTCCAAAAAGAAAAAAGAACCAAACCAACAACAAAAATCAGGTGAGATTCTCAAAGTAACCTTTTGATCCAAGGAAAATGTGACCTAAGGCAGTTGATGTTGAGTTCAGCTCTTACACCAGGAAAACGTATTCACAGCCTTTTCCTTAGAGCTTCTCTATCTTGGAGCAATTGTGTGTGTGAAGCTAAAACATGATGTTCTCACCATGACCTTGCAGGTTCACAAAGATGCTGGATATGTTACTTCTCAGGGATTATTAGTTCACTAATGTCAAACTATGTCATGATTCCTAGATGCACTGATATGAGATACTTGCTGTTACATCATTTTATTAGCCGCAATCTGTTTCCCTCTGCTTAGTTTTTCCTTTTCGTCTATTATCTCTTCAAAGGGACGAATAAATTGTTAAAAACAGAGTGCTCTTCAGGAACAGATTTTTTTTTTCCATGTGGCATGAGGTGTGTGCCAACCTCAGAAGCCATATGAGAGTCTTGATCTGTGGTATAGTTCCCTCTTTATTCTCACTCTCATATTTAGATTAATTTATTCTATTCACATCCTTGTCCCATTGCCAGCTAAATTAGTAATAGAGCAATAGAGCCAGATGGATAGGAAAAAGTCCTTGAACACAAAGAAATAAATGTCCTGTTTGAAAAGTTGTGTCATGACTCGTCTATCTTTAGGATTTAGAAAGGTGTAAAAGACAAGGTCACACAACCAGAGAGATTTGAGAACAAGTCATGAATAATAGCTTGTATGCACACCAAAGCAAATTAATGAATAGAAAAAAATGCCAAATGCCTAAGTGTGGCGGCAAAAGCTATTCAGAAAACAAAGAATTCAAATGAAATAAGCCATGGACAGTATGCTAAAAAGAAAGAAGGATAGGTAGAAAAGAGAAGAAGGGAAGGGAAGGGAAGGGAAGGGAAGGGAAGGGAAGGGAAGGGAAGGGAAGGGAAGGGAAGGGAAGGGAAGGGAAGGGAAGGGAAGGGAAGGGAAGGGAAGGGAAGGGAAGGGAAGGGAAGGGAAGGGAAGGGAAGGGAAGGGAAGGGAAGGGAAGGGAAGGGAAGGGAAGGGAAGGGAAGGGAAGGGAAGGGAAGGGAAGGGAAGGGAAGGAAAGGAAAGGAAAGGAAAGGAAAGGAAAGGAAAGGAAAGGAAAGGAAAGGAAAGGAAAGGAAAGGAAAGGAAAGGAAAGGAAAGGAAAGGAAAGGAAAGGAAAGGAAAGGAAAGGAAAGGAAAGGAAAGGAAAGGAAAGGAAAGGAAAGGAAAGGAAAGGAAAGGGTGAGAGAAAAAGAGAAAGAAAGAAAGAAGGAAAAGGAAAGGAAAACACAGGGAAAGAAAAGAACATAGTTTGTAAATTATGTTCATGGATTTTTAAGTCAGGAGGGAGCATTATCATCCTCCAGTGTGACCTTCCTCATAATATGGTGGATAAACTCAAAGTGGTCTAGGAAGGGCCTCAAATTAAGTGAAAATGAACACATCACTACATGACAAAACATAGGCTAAAGAGCAAAGTACTCATTTACCCTCTCTTACACTCATGATTTATTTGCGTGCGATTAATTTTCTGTCATGTCCACTTTGTGTATTGTATGACTGCCCTTTTATAAAATTCCAGAGGCTTATTTCTTTGGAAAAATGGAATCTGTCTTTGGTGTCTTGCTCATGAAAATAAATCACAAAGCCAAGTCTAGATATAAAATGGGAGGGGGAAGTGTTAAAGTTTACCTTGAGTTTGACAGTGAGTATGTGTGTGGGAGTGAAGCAAAAATTAGTTTAAGTGATTATAAATATGTATGTATTACTCATAAAACAAACTGATAGGTCCATCAAAATAAAGTAAATGTATTCCTGCACCACAAACCTCAGGTGGCTCTGAGTGACACTGGTTCTGGTAATGATGATAAATAAAAACTCAGATAATTCCCGTCCCTTCAGTGGTGTTGGCAATAAACGTTATTTCTTAGTCTGGAGCCTGAGCCCAGGAGGAACCATTATAATCGTATGCTCCGACCTGTTCCATAACACATGCCAACACATGCCAGGGAATTTCATGCAGTAATTCCTGCTTCAAGACTATAACTTCTTGAGCTACAACATATCTCACAGACTGATTCCAGTCTGATTTAAACACATCCAGTCATGGAGAACACTATGTATTCATTTCAGGTGCAGTTTTGACAGCTTTTTCTTTATTTTTAGACTGGTGCAATATATAATCATTTTAAAAGTTGGATTACTTTCTTAACATCTAACTCAAAAAAAAGAAAGACTTAGGAGCTGAAAACAAGACTTACAATGACTTCAGGCATGAATGTCCAAACTGTAATTCAAGTGTCTCTGCTTGTCCTATCTGAGCATCTGGCTCTGCTGAGCACCTCCTGTTTTGACCTTAAAATCCTCTACAATTCTGCTTCTGGGCATGCCCAGAGCTCCCTTAGCTAGAGCAGGTGAGCACTTCAGATAGGAGTCATCTCAGATAACCTCAGGAATGTAAAATGTTGACTTCCAAATCTGAATTTCCCTTATAGACCTGGTGACAAACAGGCAATTCCAGAAGCAGATCTGACACTTCTGTTTACTGTTTCACTCTCTGTATCTTCTGTTTCTTTTCTGTTACTGTAAAGGGATCTTGGGGTGACTGGAGCAGATGTAAATGTCTCATTCTGAGATGCCTTTTTTTATGTGAGATATATCCTGTCACTACTGACTGTCTTAAGCCCTGATGAAACCCTAAAGATATCTAGAGCAGTATCTAAGGTGCAGTGATTGTCACTCCTAATGGAAACAGGACCATCATGAAGCCACAGTGGTGAGATTGCCTGTTCCTGCAGAGTAGTGAAATGGTTAGAAAACCAATTCTTTTTACTGCCTGAAGAAATGCAAATCCTAGCACACTAAAGGAATTCTGTCCTCCACCCTTTCTTTTCAGTCTTAACCAGAGAGAAACCATGAGTACAAAATTCAAGGGTAATGAGCAAGGAGAAGGAAGTTTGACCCTGCGGTCTAATAGCTAAGACACTCAGCTGAGAGAAGCATCCTACCTGATATCCGAAATAAGCATTTTTTTTTCCGTAGGTATCCTCTTCTAGTACACTGCTTGTTTGTTTTTTCAGCCTCCCACTCAGGAATATTTGGCTATGGATGCTATGAATTTCTATCACCTCTCACAAACATGTATGTGACGCTTGCTCCTGAGCTGCCAAGATATATGTATACTTTCAGTGGGGAGTGATTAATCTTGATCTCTGCGGTATTATATGTTTCACACACACTGGCAGGAAGTTCCCTGAGTGACACAAGTTCCTTTGCCCTGTATCATGTGCCAGACATGCCGACAGCTGATGCTGGAGCAATGTTCACAAGGCATTGCAAATGGGTTTTTCATGCACATTGACCCAACGGAATCACCAGGGACACCAGCTCCCCGGGATAAAATTGCCTGTAGCCGGAGATTCCCTGCAGTCCATCAGAGCAATAAATAACCTGAAATTACAGTGCTGGGCATCAGTGCCTAGTGTATTGCTTTTGATTGACTGGTCTTATCTGTAAAAGGGTTTTCATTTGAAACTTTTGTATAAGGTCATGCAGATGGTGAAGTGTATGGCAGGAGATTTGAGCTTGGGAGATGCTTGGGCATTCTCATGTTAAGGTTTGTCCTACTGGGCTGGGAAGTTGAGCAACGTGGTTTGTTAAAGACAGCTGGTCTGAGAAGAACATGCACTGACAAAGAGGGCCGTGATGCCCATTTTGCCTGCAGAAGTCAACATGGTGAAAAAAAGTAGACTCGTTTTTGCCTCAATAATCCTCAGCTGGCAGAATAAGATATACAAAGGTAGTCAGTGGGACACACCATATAGATATCTGTTGGCGGTTTACTTCTGTCTGCCTTTTTTTTTTCTTTTTTTTGTACTCTTAAGGCATGTTGTGTGGTAGATTGCAAAATGAAATATTGTTTACAGAAAAGAGTCCCAAAACAAAGGATACAAAAAAGCTTTCCAGGTGAGAAATGAGTTATTGTTCACCCAACTATTGAAATGGAATGTGCTGCCAAAGCCCAGTCCTAGTATGAGGTCTGTATCAACACAGACCAAATTCTTTTCCATTGGGAGCGTTGGCAAAGACACCTGGCAGAGAAACATAACAAAAAGTAGTTTTGGACACAAGGTAGAAGCAGGGTAGTTGCTAGGCCTAGAAAGCCAGGGGAATGACAATTAGGCAACACTGACATCGGTTTTAATTGCCTCACAACAAGTTTAGGAAGTCAGAACCAGAAACCCGCCTAGAGAGAAGACTGTTGGGGGCAATCTTGAAAGTCTCTGGTCATTCAAACTGACAGTTGTGAACTTTAAATCTTTCGAACATTTTTTCTGAGATTGTTATCTCACATATTCTGCTCTAAGAAACTAGTTGTTAGCAGCCAAGAAATGCAACTGAGACTTAACTGGAGATCTTCCTGTCTTCCTTTCAATGATGTACAGAATGAATTACACACATGCAAATGTTCTTTTATTCTGTTTTTTGGTTCAGATTGACAATCAAGCTACCAAATGTGCTACCCAACAGCTATCAGAGGTAAGTTTTCAGCTCCTTTCTGAGGACTTAAAGTAGAACTGATCAGAGAGCCTAGACGTTAAAGAAGACTTGTCATTTTGCCAGTCTGTTGTGGATTACTTTACAAGAGCTTTCAGTCTGGAAGTTCTTAACCTGCCACTTCAGCTATCAACATTCAATATCAGTGATTAAATCTTGACTACTCAGAGACTGGAAATGGTGCCAAAGACAAACCTAGTTAAGCTGAGCCCAATACTACTCTGTTGGCTGGATGAGCTACTTCAAGGTCACTAAGGAGTCAAAACCCACAAGTGTCTCTCAGGGACCAGTCAAGGCTCAGGCTCCAAGCCTCTGGAGTTTAAAGTTTTATAATCTGGTTATTTTTGCCAGAACTGTGAACTTCTTACCACGTGGTTGGTAATAAAAATAGAGCTATTCCATTTCTTCCTTCTTCCCAGACTTATACAATATTCCCCCATTTCCAGTCCAGCTTTGCTGTTTGAGAGAAGGTATTTTATCTTTCAGGGGACTAGAGAAGGATTCTACGCCTCCAAAATTAATTGCTGGGAACATATAATTCTTATCCCTCTTCCACTGATTGCTGGGCTTTTTCTCACTCAGCTTTCTATTGTATTTTATGCTTTTTGTTTGTTGGAATTTTTTGCTTCATGGACACTATCTCCATGTTGCTAGAGGAAAATGAGGATGCTGCTGAAAGTACTCTTGTGTCGTTACCCTGACTAATACTCTGAGATTTCTTTTATTAAAAGTAGACTATTCAAACTAGCCATACACAACCAGTTAAATCCTATTAATACATCCCCTGATTTGTTAACATATCCCCATCACTCACCTTTAATTCAGGAATTAAAACCCCAGTCTGTTCTAGCCAGGATAGTCTTATTTGAGACAGCCGCTTTCCTGCTAGCTTTGTTTCAGCTGTTTTCCAATCCAAGTAAGAGAAGGAGGGCATGAGTAGAGAGAACAGACGTATGCACACACTTACACACACCCTGCAAACAAGCAAAAGGAAAGAGTATAGAGTGGACTTGAAGCTGAACAGAAGTAGAGCTGCATGCCCAGTCGATTAACAGAATTAATCTTCAGAGCTGTCAGGTTTCACATTTTATTTTATGATGACTATATTCATCACACACACAAACCTTCATTACATTGCTGTTTTGGATACAAGTCAGACGGAATGAACAGCTTGACCTTGGTCGTAAACCCCACTACTGAGGCAGCTGCAGGCAACCTGAAACAGAGCAGAATTAGTTATGAATCCGTAACTCTCTTTTTCATTCTCTTGCTCTCTCTCTGGCTTGATTAGTTTCCACCTGTTTAGTCTTCATGGAAATGTTGACTTTTATACTTTCCTGTCTGGCAAAGACACATCCCTTTTCCTTTTTTCTCTCTTTCTTCCCTTCTTTCTCTCTTTCTCTCTTTCTGGGAATTGAAAAGTGAACTTAATGGTGTAATTTTAGGGTTCCCAACAGACAAAACAGTGTTATGGGCCAAATGAAGTAGTCTTCCTGTGGAATAGTCTTGTTTTGAATGGAAAGGTTCAGTTAATGTGATAAAGACCAAATAACATATTACTGGAATGCAAATACTCCTTGATGATCTTATGGGTTCTTCTGTCCGGTTTTCTTTTTCCAAGGAATAATAATACAAAAAGGTAATATCTGAGGCTTGCCTAATTCTTCGACTGCATGGCTTTGTTGTCTATAAGGTTTTTTAAATTGTTCTCTGGCCCACCTTTTTGCCCAGTGGGCCCTAACACTTGTGACTGGTGTTCAGCACTGAGTTACACCTCTCAAGAGAGCAAGTCTTGGCTTTGGCAGGGCCGACAGACTCGTTAATTACGCTGGAGCAGACATTTGGCAGTTTCTCTATAGAAAGTTCCAGGGCTGACCTAAATTGGATACATAAGGATTCCTCAACCCTAGGAAGGGTGTATCTTCTGTAATAGCATGAAGGTCATTGGCGGGACAGTGCCTCTTACTGTAAAGGTCTGGATTGAGCCTGGGAATGACAAGTAAAACTGAAGTTCTGATGCTCAGTGATGTGGTTCTTCTGGTCCTTCTAAGCCAAACATGATTGGATCCAACCAGTGGTTTGGTGGGAGATCTCCAAAGACATCCTGATTTCTACATAAAAGCATAACACATTAAGCCAGGGAAAGCCATTTCTTCTCTTTGAATCACTGTATCTGTAACTCCTAAAAGCAGTGACTTTCAGATAAGCAAGCTTTTGATCAGACATGGAAAAATAGGGAAGTATAGAGAGGGATTTATCTGAGCAGTGTTAAACGTTTCTGTCCTGGGTATTTTTGAGTATAGACAGCATCTATTCCTAGGGTTTCTCCAGCAGCTTCAGCTGGAGGTAATCTCTTACAGGCAAACCTCCATTATAAATTTCAGGAAGGGAGCTGACAGCATAAGATTATCAGGTTCAAGACGACTCCGTTTCATGTCCTGAACTATGGAAGAAAATTGTTGCACAGTTAACAAGCTGCTGGGTCCTGTTGAACAGGTGGCAGAACTTCACCTTGCCTAGTCCATAAAGTGCTTTGAAATCCTTTGGGACAGAAGGTGCTATATATGTGTAAGAGATTATTGTTACATGGCTTTTTTTGCTTTGTTTTGTTTTTCATTTGGTCAGCTTGAACAAGCTCTCCCTGAGGCTTCAGTAGCAAAGCATTAGCCTGGAAAACTTGATGGCTTGGGGTTTTAGTCCCTTAAATGGTCTCTGTTGGCTTGTTGGCTGGTTTATGAGGAGGGTGGAGAAAAAGGGAAATGTTCTCCACTCACATTCACTCACATGGAAACATAACTGAGAACTAGATGACTGGGTTTTTTGCACCGGCTGTTTTACTCCCATTTATCAGTGTTATTTTTCACCCGATTGTTCCACAAAGATTTTAGTCTGCAGCAGACAGAAAAGCAAGGATTTTTTTCCTTCTGTCTCCTGGGAGGGTGGAGGTCAGAAGCACAGAATTCTTATTTTCTTTTCTGCTTCCAGCACTATATCTAATAGCTTGCAGGAAAACAAATTAAGATCAAATGAAATCTGTCCTGTTGATCAGAGTCCAGTCATACTCTGTCATAAGACGGTTATGGAAAAAAGGAGTAACCTGTCAAGCTCTTAAATGCTACTGTGTTTCACATGGTGCCAAACTGTACTTGGACTATAGATACATTGACACTGGTGCTATAGTAATAAGAATAACAATAACAATAATAAATACATATCACAGCATCATGGAGCGGTATCACTGTAGGGGACTTTTAACTCTTTCAGCTAAAGCTACGGATCATCTAGTTTTTCAGAGGTCAAAGCGTTTGCAATATGAAAAGTATCTTCAAAATAGACAGTTATGCCAGCATGTGGGATTATGGAACTGTCATTTATTTAATTATCCATTGTAGTTAACAACAATAATAAAAATATTGTTAACAACAATAATAACAATATTATTAACAATAATATCTATCTTACAGTGGAAATTTATGCTACACGTTGTGTGGGAGATATAGCTGTTTGATGTATGCCAAAATTGTGCTGGGGACTGGGTAATAAATAGTCTGGATGATCATGGAGCAGGGCTCAAGGCCATACCCTCATCTCAGTGCAGTTATAGCCTAGGAACCTTTGTTAAGACTGGAGACATCATGGCATTTGTTATGATGTAGGTAGAGAATAAACTCCACATCCAGAGGCCTATGTCCTCCTCCTCTCTTGTCCACCTCCACAGATTTCAGGTTTAAATCAGGCTGGATTAAAGCAGGTGTACCAAAAAGGTGAAATCTCAGCTCCCTTCTTAAAGTCAGTAGCAACACAGCCACTGACAGGATTAAACCCAAAGCTTTGCCTAATTTTAAAGTGTTTTACAAGCCCTAGTTGTACGCTTTATTATGAGCACAGGAAATATCTGTAAACCAATAAAAACTGATAGGAATGTTTTAGCTGCCATCCATGTGTTATTATTAGATTTTGTCAAACATGAACAAAACATATAATTTGAGATTTCTCCTCCTATTCTGCCAATGAAATTTAATATGAAAAAAAAGGCCAAATATCTTTGGAATATAAAATTTCAAAATGGTCTGCAGACACCTGTATAATCAACTACAGCTCAAACAGAAAAACAAGAAGAGAATTATTAAGGTTTATCCCATTTGAAAGAAAGGAAGAAGAAAGAAGAAGAAAAAAGAAGAAAGGAGAAAGAAGAAAGAAGAAAGAAGAAGAAAGAAAAAGAAAAAGAAAAAAGAAAAAGAAAAAGGAAAAGAAAAAGAGAAGAAAAAGAACAAAAGAAAAAGAAGAAGAAAAAGAAGAAGAAGAAAAAGGAAAAGGAAAAGGAAAAGGAAAAGGAAAAGGAAAAGGAAAAGGAAAAGGAAAAGGAGAAAAAGAAAGGGAAAGGGAAAGGGAAAAGGAAAGGGAAAGGGAAAGGGAAAGGGAAAGGGAAAGGGAAAGGGAAAGGGAAAGGGAAAGAAAGGAAAGAAGGGAAAGAAGGGAAAGAAGAGAAAGGGAAAGGGAAAGGGAAAGGGAAAGGGAAAGGGAAAGGGAAAGGGAAAGGGAAAGAGGAAAAAAAAGGGAAAAAAAAGGAAAAAAAGGACCAGATTCTTCCTTGAGTAGATGGAATCAGGGTTGATAAATTTGAAAATGCATACAAAAATGTATTAAATAAATCAATATAAAGAAATAGTAGATTGTGTATGCATGTGTACATGTGAGGGTTGACATCTATACTGTAATACAGTGTGACAAAAATGACATCCAGCTCAATTCTGATTTTCTTATGCTTTCTGTTGATTTTCCATCAATATATCTCTGATATCTCCAGGTGATTTTTTCCTGCTTTACAGTGACAGAATTGCTCTCCCTTTTCTTATTAATTACTAGTTTTATAGCTCTTAGTATAGTCAAGCAAGTTGTACGCATTTTGCTAGAGGACCCCATCGTGGTCAGCCTCACTTTCCTGGAGATTCAGTAACATTTCTGTTTGTGCAGGGCTGAGGCAAGTTTAATTCCCCTTCAGTAATCCTTCACGCTCTAAGCAATTCTGTGAAGATTTAGGTAAATACAAGCACCACAGTGTAGCTAAATGTGGATTTAAAAACAAGACTAGCATAGATGCAGTTATTCAGGTATCTCTTCTGTACACTAATTAGCAAAGTTTAGCGTTCTGGGCCACAATAAACTGTCGTTTCTATGTTGACATCACCTTTAAGTTCTCCATAATCTCTCCCTCAGACATTAGCTACTTGGAGACAGAGTAAAATACAGTTATGTTTTTCCAAGGATATTTATTGCCTACATAGCACCAAAGGGAGTAGCAGCGGCTCCCTTCCAATACTCTATCTGATTCAAAGGATATCCAAGGAAGATCTACTGGCAAAACCATCCCTGGCAATCTCTCTTCCTTTGCTATTCATAAATCCTATAAAACAGAGACTTGGATCTTTCTCTCTGTGCTCAGGAAGGCTCCTCCAGAATTTCCGGATTTCCTTTTGGCTTCATGATTGTCCTTCTCAGAGGACACTCGAGGAATCTTGGCTTCACTGATAAACTTTATCAGTTTGATCATTTCTAAGGGATGAATATGAGACAGTCAAGCATCACTGAGCAGAAAGATCCTCAGCATGTAGCCAAATCAGGTGTTTTGTTTATTCTCACTGCTATCTTCTGGTCAGAGGTCAGTTCCAGTGTCCAGCCAATACCTGGAAAGTTAAAGCTACAGTAGCACTGGCACTGTAAGTAAAAAACAGGTAACAGTGAGAGGACAGCTGAAGCTATTAAATAGTAGAGATTAGAAAGGAAAAAGGGAAAGAAGAAAAAAAGGAAAAAGCCTTGTGTGTAAGTTGGCAGCAGTAACCTGTGATGTCAGGGTGATGTCAGTTCGGCAGGTGGTAACTTTTTCCAGTTCAGCTTCAAACCAGGCAGGCCTTGTTTTTGTTTACTTTTCCTCTCCTCTCTGAAAAGGCCAGTGAGTGCCTTCGCAGATGGGGGCTGTGAATCACTCCCAGGGATCTCTCTGCCCTCCAGGCAGCTCAAGATCTGCCTTGCAAAGGTGAGGCTGAGTATGCAGAGGTGAGGGCCCTGGTGCCCCAAAGGATGGACAGGAACATCAGCAGCCACTGCTACATCTGTTCTAAGCTAACTTCTCCTCTTTCCCTTTCTTTTCCTTCCTTTTCCTTCCTTCTCCTTCTTTTCTTCCTTCCTTCCTTCCTTCCTTCCTCTCTTTCTTTCTTCCTCTCTCTCTCTCTCTCTCTTACTCCATCTCTCTCCACATCTCCCCCTTTCCCTCTTTCCCTTTCTTTCCCTCCTTTCCTCCTTTCTTTTATGTCAAACCTTTTGGTTAAACCTAAACAGCAGGTTTACAGCAATCCAGTACTTCTTCCTACATGGCATTACTGAATGAAACGACTGTTTATATTATATTGTTTCAGAGGCCAGAAAAAAATGCATTCAAAATAGTACTAAACTAACCAATGGATGACCAACTCACTGGTGGTAATGAAAGATGAAGCTCTGGTCTCAGACCATAAAATGCCATCTGTCTCCTAGGTTTGAATGCTGGGACAGAACGCCTAGGGCAAGTGCTGCACTAGCCATGCACTCTTAGGCATTTCTTCTCTGTGAATCCCCAACTGTCCACTGTTGGATGTAAGATGCTGGGATAGTTGCACTGTTGGTTTGATGCTGTTTGGCAGTTCTTATGCTGTTTCATTTTTATCCTTGTCTTCTACAGTCTCCTGAGTCTCTGTATCACCTTATTTAGTTCAAATAAGACACAGCTCATATTATATTCAATATCGTGGTTTTTTTCAAATTCTTTCAAAATGTCTTGCTTTCCAACCTGACACAGTCAGATTCTTTTGGGCCCAGGGAGCAAAATAAGATCCTCATGTGTAGTGGAGGAGGCCCAATCAATCCAAGTGATCATGTGTAGTGGAGGAGGCCCAATGATTCGTTAATAACCTTATTGCTGTTGTTTTCTTACTGCAAAGCAGTTTGCTTTTCATCTCACATGACAGTTACATGGATATGTATATTTTGATATACATAATTCCCAGGACTTATTTTTGAAAGAGATAAAACTCTCTATACAGCTTGAGACAAAAGATTAACTCAAATAAATGATAGCAGAAGTAAGAGTAAGAGTAAGAGTAGAGGCATATATAACCATTTTGCAGACACCATAGGTGAAGAATTGGATTATTTGGATTTTTATTTTCTGAGCACAAATGCAATGACTTGATTCGGAATGTCATTCCTCGAGAAATGATGAGGACTTGGTCAAGGCCAAGGCATTATTGCTATTAACTGAAAGAAATGAGACTTAAATATTAGGTTTTGCATCATGAAACTAATCTCATGCATCCTTTAAATCTGTTTTGCAGGTGTTTATACCTGAATTGTGGAAAGAAATATATGGACATTTCTTGGTCATGATTCATTTCATCCAAAGATAGATGGGAAAATAAGCCAGATGAATCATATTCTAGAAGAACCTCTTTCTCTCAGCTGACTGTAAAGGGAGTCTGGGGTGACTGTACATTTCTACAGTGCAAATGCTGAAAACGAAATGGGCTGAATCCTACCACAGGTTTCTATCCTGCTCCTCTGGGCCAAACAATATTTGGATGGCAGAGGATGGATTGATTTTCCACCTCAGTGGAAATGAATGTTCATAGGTTTAACATGCCAAGGCAAGGTGTGGAGAGCCTCCATATACCTGTCTGTGCAATTGAACTATAAGGCAGAGGGGTTTATTTTAGCAGTTGGATGGTTGATGGACTAATGCACTGATTCTCAACAGTTTATAATTTGGATTATATTGTTTTTCACAGAGATTGGAAACTGTAAATCCTTTGCTCCTTGCACCATGCCTGCCTCCCTCCCAAGTGCAGAGTGACCATCCACAGCGCTGACATTCAAACCTATACTCAGGTGAGGAGTTATCCTGAGCATGTGACTGTGTTGGACACAGGGGGACTGCCCTCATGTTGAGCACCTTAATGAAGACCAGAACTCTTATTTGTGTGGTTTGGATGGGTTGAATGCAAGCATACTTATGATTCAAGAGGCTTGGGCTGCAGTTTCCTCAGTGGCTTAGGATGGGGACTCATGAACAGACAAGCAAAATTTGAGGCATCCACCTCAAACATCACCACGGTGACAGGATGCTAACTAGCAAGCTGTGCATGTGAAAGTCTGATGACATTATAAGGATAGGGATAACATTAATTTTTTTGTGAGGGCTACACTAAATGCTTGCAGTTTTTTTCTTTTTTTTGCTTTTTTTCTTTTTCTTCTCATTTATCAGGTCAGTTTGACTACCACAGGATCACTCATTTTTTTTTTATGTTCAGGAGCTCCGTTTCTTAAGCTACATCTATACTTAGAAATGAAATACACCTACAAACTATTTTCCAGCCTTGAAAACAACTAATCCAGAATGGTTTGCATCCCCTACGCCCTCTTTCCCTCCCCCTTTGGGATAGCCACAGCCACAATCTTTGTTGAAAATTGCCTCATGCTAACTCCCAAATCATGCCCAGGAATTAATTTTGGAGATTGATAGGTGGCCTGGGCCAACAATGTACTAAGGACATTATTAACAATTTAACAGTGTGGGTGATTGAGTTCCATTACCTATGAAAGTTTCCTGGCACTATTTATTATTATTAAAGATGTAGCTTCACTGCCCAGTCTTTACAAAGATACATAGGAATGACATATTTCTACTTCACTGACCAGTTGGGAAAATAATTTCATTAAAATACCATGTGGGGCTCAAAGAAGAAATCAGGGCCCCTAGAAGCTGGGTTTGGTTTCAGTTACTTAAAAAAGTAAATTCCTGTGCCTCCCCTTCTCTTTCTCTTCCTTTTTTTATACGTAGATCAATATCTGTATATGTGCTAACTGTGATCATTAAAATATAAAGTGATAAGTGAGAAAGTGTGTACCATGTCCCCTTTTGGGGCCCTAGAAGAGACCATGCAATTCATGAGGGTTAAAAGCTGTCTCCTTCTGCTGTAATGGCAAGTGTTAAGACACAACAGGTAGCATTCCCCTGCACAAGACCTTTACATCTTATGAAGCAGGGCTTGACGCTAATAATTGAGAACACACGCGTACCCAGACCTTCCCCTTGGTTGAACCTCATCCATGAATTGTGAGAGGCACTTCACGAGCCTGGATGCCGCGGCTTGTGACTACAAAGGAACATTACACACGCTATTACCCAAGGAGGGGACCTTATTAGAGCATTTAACAAACAGGAGCTGATGTATTTTATTTTCCTTTAGCGAATGTTATTTAAACCAGACAATGGGGAGACTTCCCCCACGCCCCAAAGGATCGGAGATGAAATTCCTTTCAGCCCTTAGCTCTCACATTTGTGTATGACTCAGATGGTTAAGGTCTCCCCTCCCTGCTTTCAGCCTCTCAGCCACAAAGAGCTAAGAAAGAAAATAAATTTGTTTCTAAAAATGAAGTCCTGGAGGGAAATCATTCAGATGCAGTAGGGAAAGGATCTTAGCCCAGTGGCATGATCAGTCTCTTGTTTCATAATTTTTTTTCCAAAGATTTGTTTGGATTTTTTTTCTGCCCTTCTTTTCATATGTCTCTCTGTTCTGGTTTCTCTTTCTTCTCTTGATCTGGTATTAATTTCTTTCTTCTACATAGATAAATTGCTTTCCCCTAGATTCTCATCTCAGCACAAACTTCTTTTTCCAGTCTTGCAATAATTTCTGTATTACTTCAGAGACATTTTCCATCTTTGGTTCAGTTCATCTTCCTCTATTATCTTGACCATCATGTCTTTCTATGGATTTAAAACTTTTTTTTTTCTCCTTTTCTGTCAAGTTCATTTCCCTCAGTTATTTCACTTCTTCCTCCCTTTCAAATGTTCAGTCTCCTTTTTATTCCTTACGTCAGTGGAGGCAAGTATCCAACTCAGATATGTCATCCAAAAAAGTTAAATTATGCAGCACTGGTATCAAAATATTCATTTGAAAAACACATTTCATGACAGAAGAAAGAGATTTTCACAAAACACTTGAAGTTTCATAACTAGCATTTGACTTTCACAGACAATTACAGTTTCCAATGGAAAGGAAAATTAAGTTTTGTTTAGTTAGAGTGTCATTGCTTCACTTCTGAACTGAGTTTCAAATACTGTATTTATGTATTTATTTAATGTCTAAAAATGTCAGTTAATTAAAATATTTTTTTCTCAAGCAAATATACCAGTTTCAGATCTATTTCATTTATTCAGTTGAGGGTGGAATGTCTAATTGGCAGCACAGGAAGAAAAAGTGTGAGAAAAACTAGACAATAGTTAATGTATTCAGACAGGATGTGAGAAATCCAGAATCAAGTCATTGCAAATGAATCAAACACTGCAGGTTCATAAAGCTAGTTATTTCACATCCTCTTGGTGAGAAGACATTTCATACCTCCTTCTCTTTCACTCCCACTCTTCCATGGTTGTTCACAACAAATTTTTGATAGGTTTTGGGTCTGCTCTGCTTCCACTTTTTATCAAACCAACCTGAAGTTTTCTGGCGAGATGTTGTTACTTCTAACCAAAATACTGCAAATATTTGTATTTGCTAGGAAAATAAAAGGTGTTCTTTTACTTCTTTGTCTTTAGTTTAAAAACCTAAAAACGTACATGGAAAAATGCCATGTCTGATCGGCAGCTGAGAAACCTTGTACCTCAAGAGCTGGGACATAAACAGCCAGTAGAGCCTGGAGACATGCTGTTTCTTGACTGGTATGTCCCAGAACATTAATTTTTTTTGGCTGTTTTGACAAATGCTACCGATAAATATATGCTGGGATAGAAAATATATGCTGGGATAAACAATCATTATGGTCTTTTGGCTTCAGGGCATGTTAAAATGGCATTATTTCTTCTTACTTTTAATGGTCTTTTAGACTGTTATACAGATATAATTATTTATTTAGTATATTACCTTTTTTCCTTGATCTACATATAAAGCTTTACCCTGTTCTCCTTCAGGGTTCACTTCATTGCAATCCAGGGATGTGAAAAAGCTAGTACATGACAGTGGACAAAAACAGATCTGCAAGACATGCCTCCTTACTTGACTAGATAACCAACGTCTTCTGCAAAAGCCAAGCTGAAGAGTCAGGAGAAGCGGGTCTGTGAATGGAAAGCGTTTCTTGCAGGCTGGGATACCCAGTGAACCTAGAAAGAACTCCTTTTTTTTCTTTTTTTTTTTTCCCCCCAGAATACTTGGAACCAACCTCACCTCTAGCAGACTGCCAAATGTGTTTTTCAGGATGACGCCATGAAGACTTTCATGGACTTTTTAATTTTTTATATTTGAAGGTGAACTTTCCTTTGACAAACAGCCTATGCAGCCAGAGCAACTGGTGAGAACAATGAGTCATAAAAAGTCTGTTATTAAAAATGTTTGCTTTGTTCACATCCTGAATTGATTTCCTCTAATGATTTCCCTCTGACGGCTGTGGTCAAAAATAATAACAGTAATAATAAAATAAGAGAATATGCCCCTCCCTGTTCTTCTAATAGAGGCTTTGCTCTCCATGTGTTGACAGAGCAGCCCCGCAGACAGACCAATATGTGAATTCAAGTAATAAAACTCAAGGAAAGATTGGGATATTACTGCTTTTTATTATTACTACAGAGCTTTCATTATGCTAGTAATGCAGAGGCTATAAATGAGAGGAGGGTCTGAGGCAGTAAAGTGACCATTTGGGGAGGGGACTTTTTTTTACTCTTTGCATGCTTGCAAAAGGATTTTGCTTACTATTTAAAGAATATTTGACATTATTTTTTTACTTGCCATGTAATTGTGCAGAAAATCAGATTTTCAATCTGCTGTTTTCTTCGATAAAATTATACTTATAGAATTGTTACTCTTTTCCCCCATGTATTTTTCGTACTACCTTTAAGTATACAATTACTACACAGTTATACGAATCTACAACTGCATAATGTGTGAAGTTATTACATCATTTACATTATTGATATAGCACTATGATCACAATTCATAACACAAATAATTATTCTTTTTCTCATTATGTGATGAGACATTATTTGACCAAATAAGTCAATACAGATGCATAAAAGTTGGTAGATGCATAAGTAGACACATAAATATGTAAATGATATATAAAATCAAACAATTAAAAAAAAAAACAAACAAAAAAAAAACCCACAACCCAAAAAAGACTTGTGGCTCTATTTTATACAAATACCTCATACTTTATTGCTCTTCATTATGTTGTCTTATTCAATATTTAAAAATGAATGTACTATAAAAACTATTCAGAATAGTATTTGTGATTCAAAAATTCATCTTAAAGGGTATCATTAACCTTAATCCTTCACCATTTTTCTGCTGAAAAGCTTCAGTTGTTCTCTCGAGAAGAGAAAAAAGTTGCTGTGGTCAAATCAGTCCTTGCATGAGGAACCCCTGATGTGACTCAGTGTGGGATTCCCACACTCTCCCAGGATAGAATTGCAATGTGGAGAACTCTTTGACTAGAAAGATCCAAAACTCTTATTGAAGGCCCATATCTCAGTGAGATGATGTGAATGACTCTCCTCCACCATTACAACCTGGTGGTTCAGGCACTGCAGCTGAGAGAGAAGGTCCCTACCCAACGTAACAGACACAGAAACAGGTCTTCAACAGTGCACTTGCATTCATGACACACATGGTCCTATTCTGGTCATGCCCTGAAGGACCAATCTATCTCTTCTCTGGAAGTAAGCTCCTGTTCATTCATACAAAACCAAACGAACAAATAAATAAATAGAAGTAGCCAGAGAATAACAGGTGAATACTGACACAGAAATGAAAATGCTTGAGAACAAAAATCTCTCTAAGTGTGTGTACTCTGGACTAAGTCAGGAAGTTTTAAAGTCAAGATCTTTTTAAACAGTGCATCGAACCATCTTCCAAGCATATAGATATGCATATGCTTATATATTTAAAAAAAGAGGAAAAATTATCATTATTAGAAACAAACAAACATTCAAAATCTCACAGGCACTTTAGACTGTAATTTTTTTAAGTAAAGTCATGGGAAGGTGGTGGTGATACCATTTTGAGCCATGAAGACCAAGAATTTGAAACATGGGCATGAAAAAAATTACATCTCAAAAAGTTCCAAGGAAGTTTTGCAGTCTGGCAAATCTGTTGATAATGAAAACTCAAATTCTAGAATTTCAACAGCTAAACATGAAGAGTTGACTTTGAAGTCATCAGTAAGTACCTGCAGATGGAAGAAGAGCAAGGAAAAGTATGTGTCAAAACACAGAGAATTCTCATGATTTATGGTTATTAAATTGTATTTTAGGTTCATGAAATGTTGTTATAACCCAAACAAAAATTATGGACTTGGAGCAAGCAGACTTAGTCAATGAAATCCATTCTCAAGCTATAAGAACATAAGACGGAATATCTTAGCTGATTTGTCTTCTGCTATTGTAGCCAAGCATGTCATTTTAATCATTCAATGAACTGTGCATAACTCCACAGGGAAGGCCAAATGACATGGTCATCTTGGCAGTTCATGGTCATAAAATCACCATAAATTTGTAAGATTTCTGATTCTCCAAAGCCATGAACACTTTACTCAGAACCATTCAGCTTGCTTGGAAAGCAATTGAAGATCTTTGTAGCAGACAGAGAATTACCATCCGTTCCTGAGGCACCCATTTTGAGAACACTGGGTTAATTTATGGTACCTACTATGAGATTTTTCAGAAGACACAAAGGTTCAGTTGGAGGTAAATCTTCCCTGTTGGGAGCAAAAGTAACTCTCTAACATAATTGTCATGATTGCCTAAACTACTTTTCATTACCAAAATTTCATGCAAGAGGCAGCAGAAAGTAACGCTTGGAGATAGCTACAGGCCAGCTAGATGTTAGGGACTGGTCCGAGGGACAGAGCGGGGTAAAACAGCTGGATAATGTGACAATAGATTACAGTCCTAAGGAAAAAAGAAAACATCCTTATTTATGATAGCTTTAAGCAGGACCTTGTAGTCACTTATAATAAATTATTTAGAGTTTTAGCCTAAGAGTCATCCATAATTTTTGTATGATGTAACACAACACAGTTGTTTATGATAGAAAAAAGAGGGCTTATCCCATGTGATTTATTCACATCCTATGATCCTGTGACCCACCAGATTCAGAAAAGTGACTCTTCAACTCCCCTCAATTTTAACATTTACAGAATAGAGAACAACAGCTGAACCGGTTTTAAAGCTGCTTTATTGGTACTGGAAAGAAAATGGTACATTCATAATGCAATGTACCTGCCTTTATTTTAAATACTGGATTAAGATGAGATAAAATTGTACCACTAGCTCCCATATCCACGTTGCTCAGATCTTCACTGACTAGCAAGGGAACCTGAGTGACTTCTTCAGATGTACAGCCCTATATTTAATGAGAAATTTCTGTTTCCACCCAGAAAACTAAGGCCACGATATCTTTAATCTCTCCAACACCCTCTGTCTCATGCCCACATTTCCACATCCCCCAGTATATGAGGGAGTTTTGTGATGAGGAGGAGAAAGAAGGTTAAAAAAAAAAAAAAAAGAGAACTAAAAGAAGTGAGTCTGCTGCTAAGTTTCAGGTGGATTTATTTCCGCTGGCTAAGAGGATTTCTGAGGCAGGGAAATATACAGCTCATTATCTGGATTAGTGTTATTACCTTCATTTTTCAATAAATATACCATGTCAGGGTTTATAGCTTCTCTGTTCTTTTTGTGAAATGCAATAGGTCTGTCTCCCGATGCCAGCGCTTCAGCAGTGACAGGAGCAGCGTAGGGAGGGAAACATGCTGCTGCCTTCTGCTCAGTCTTGCTCCTGTCTTGGGCGAGGCTGTGACAGCTTTTGGCTAAGCCTTAGCTGAAGTGAATGGGAAAGAAATGGCAGACACATCATTTTAAGTAAATTACCTGCTCTGGATTTCTTTGATATATTTATCTGGGCCTCAAGAGAGATTTAAGTGTTGCTGAAAAGAGCTGACTGAACTTCTCTTTACAATAGCTGTAAAGAGCTCCTAGTGCCCTCTTTTGGAGGGGTATAAACTAAACCCTATCCCTTTCTCCCCTTCCTCATTTCCAAGTCCCATAAGAGGGGACTCATTCAGCTGGAGGATCCCATTTCATCCCTTGCACTCCAGCTGCGCTCTAACACCACTATCAAAGGTTGCAACATCAAAATTTTGGGGCAAACCCCCACATTTCCTGTTTTTTCCATGGGATAAACACTGCATCCTACACCTGGACCATGCATAAATTGTTTGCGACTTTGCACTGTTAAATTGCGAGCATTAGTGACATTTTTGTGGAAGTAGGGAACTTTCAATGAAGTGCCATTATTTGACCAGCTCCCCGGAAAAGTGAGAGACAGGAACAAAATCGGTATCTGATGTGAGGCAGTCCTAATGTGTGTCTCTCCTACATGCTTCTGTTTTTTAGCTTGATACCTGTGTTGTTTACTAGTTGTCCCTATATTATAAAATCCTCCCTCACTGTTGTCCCCATAAAAGCCCATTTACTGTCTGCAAGCCTTTCTGATGTAATGGCTGATGAAACTTATTGACTCCTACAGAGCTGGCCATTATCAAAAATTTTAGAGTGATTTTAGTGCTGGCAAAAACACCAGAATGACAGATGTAGACAAGAAAAATTCTTACTAACCTAGACCAAAAGTTAACAAGGAACATGGAGAAGATACTTACCAGTATAAGGTCTTTCAAACAAATCAGCAAGTCAGAATTAAAGCTTGGACTTGCCAATATGGAGCCCAGAATCAGTATCAAGAGCTGTAGAAAACTCATACCTGGAACAGACGAGGCCCGGAGAGGCACACACAGTGTTTACACGGATCAGAAGGTTATATCAGGAACCCCAGCTTGTGTATTGACACATCTCATGCAGCGTACAGAGACACGTCCACTAAGGATGACAGGATCACATTTAGATTTCAAAAGAGCAAGATGAACAGTGGCCTTAAAAGAGGTGAACACCATGGCTGTGGTATAGGTTTATAAGAGGTTCAGCCGTTCTGATCAGCTGCTGGATGCTGCGAAAGGTAAGACAACTGCATCTCAGCTGGCTTCAACATCTCTATTTAGGCAATGGAGTTAATCTCCTATTGTTAATGGAAAGGATAGAGAGCCAATGATAGCGACTCAACTCCCTGATGGATCTGAACTAGAGAGACCTGCTTGTCTCCATTCCTTGCAGATGGTCTAGAGTAGCTGAATCACCAGAGTTAGGTGCGAGAGTTAGGAGGGACTCATCTGAGATGCAAGGTTCACACTATACCTAGGATAAGCCAGGCTTTGGGCATTTGGTAGTGGACTCAGCTGCTGAGCACTTTGGTCTGCTCGGGCTGAATCTACCCAAAACACATGAACAAGAGTTTGGACGAAGGCATCAAATTTCCTTGCAGTCTGCTTTTATGGGAAGATCTGGAGCTCTAGTGGAGGTGGCCTCTTGAAGTGATCTTCATTGCAAAGAATGTATATAAAGGACCAAGAGACTCAGGCCCATGGGTAACTGTACAGTGAACTTGCCAGTCTTCCTTGCCAAGTGAATCTTTGGCAACTGTGTAATGATAAGCAGAAATGGTGCTGATTGAGATCATATTTGTAGCCATGGGAACATCTTTGTAATGGGACCTCCTGCTTCCATGAAATGCCAACAGAGAACAACAGTGCTTGCAAATGTCTGGCCTGTCTACTGCAGATTATTTTAATTCCCAAGACATTTTCTTCTGTCTCTGCCACAACATTTCTGTGGGAATTTGCTTGTTATTGATTAACTTTCTTGTACATGGGTTCTTCTGGACCTGGATACAGATTTGAAAAAGCAACCATAAATTATCCCTGGGGCTGATTTTCCCCTGTTCCCTATAGCATGTGGGCGTTAGACAGAAATTGCCTCTCCCTTTTCTTAGTAATTTATCTAACCCCACTGGCTTTTATTAGTCTGATATTTTTTTTTCCTCCTTTCCCACTCAATTTTAAGTGGCTGCTACCTCATCCCTAGCACTGGCTTGCAAAATATATATGGAAAGAGAAAGAACTTATTGTTCAGTTCTTTGCTTTTCTGTTGGTAGATACAGCATGTTGACTTTTGTTTGTTTGGGCTTTTTCTGCTCCAACAGCATGGAGCAAAATAAATGATGTTTTTTTCCTTTTTTGTTTGTTTGTTTGTTTGGGTTTTTTGTTTTGTTTTGTTTTTTTAATTTTGATTTCATTCTTTTATTTTCTACCTTTGGAGAAAACCTTTCTGGTCTCAACAAACATGTAATACAGCTACAAGTGAATAACCATGCTATACACTAAATGTTTTCCTGGGTGTTCCCTTCTGTACCAGCCAATTTTTCCCTAGTTGCAGGAAGGCAGCCAAGATAAGGAAATATTCATCATTTCTGCACTGTATTATTTCAGTGGAAACAAAGGATCACACTGTGCATTTGTGCCGGCGTGCGTATATGTGTGCATTCATTGTAGGCGCTGTCTTTTTGAGTCCAGGACTTCAGAACAGCTTTGAAACCTTCCAGTTCTTCAGTCATTCATGTGAAAGCCACCCAGATAAGTAAGGGAGATTGTGGTTACAAGTTTTGTGTTACTACTTCTGGCTGGTAGGCCACATCTCTGCATTTCTGCACCCTGTATCCATAACCTCATCCCCTCCCCCTCTGACACACACACTTTGTCTGCACAAATGTTTGTGTGGCCACTCATTGAACCTGACCAAGGAACTGATCCAGCTGAAAAAGAACCCAAGAAAAAAAAAAAAAACCACAATTTATTTTTTCTTCTGGATCAGTTCACAGTTTGGGTTCACTGCCTGGTCATGAAAAATGTAGTGTGGGAAGAGCTCTGGGGATGACTTGAGGGCAGAAGAGAGGAGAGGAGGAGGGGATGTTTAAACTATGATTGACACCAAATAAAAAAGGCCTTGCAAAACTTCACCCTGACTAGGAGTTATCTGAGTTGACCAACTATGGGCTACAAGACATTATGATATAGGAGATTATTATGGAAGTAATAGTATGCATCAGGCAGCCTCTCACTATAATGTCTGCCTATATTGGGACTCATGTTCATAGCTTTCTGGGAGTTGCATATAATTGAGCAAAGCTGTCCTCCGAAAATACTTTTTAAGTTTCATTGGGTTGAAAGGCAGAATAAAAAGTTCAGACACCACTTAAGTCACTGTAACTTCCAAAAATGGTATTTCCTAGATCCTGCATTGGAGGCAAGAGCAAAGCCAGGAAAAGGCAATCTGTTTTCCCTGCTATTTTCCAGCCACCTGAGCACAAACGCTTCTCAAAATTTGATGCATGGGGAACAACATCCACAGAGAAAATGGAGAGAGAGCAGAAATCAGCCGGACTTCTTGTCTACCTCTCTGAGCTAAATTCTGCTGAAGAATCACTGAAGTCTTCAAGATACTTTACATTTGCACCTCAAACCAGATAGTGACTTGTCCAGCCTTAACCAAATGACACACCACTCTCCAGGTTAAGAGAGGAATCTAAAGAGAACAGTGGAAAAAGTTTGGGTGAAAATTAACATTTCACAGGACAGAAAATGTGCAGAGAAAAAAAAAAAGGGGTAGTAATTATAAAGGGGGACAACCAGATTGTGTTTAAAGGCAAGATGAGGAGTTGGATATCTTTCCAATATCATTCACTGTACAGAAAGTGGAAAGGAAATCCTTTTTGAATGCCCTGAACAAGTAATCAATAATTAGCAAGCGTTACCACACTGTGGTAGTTAAAATGTCACTGTGCATGAAAAATTAAATAGCTCAATGTTTTAACTCACGCAGGGGAGGCTCTCTGCAAATTTTTGTCTCATTCCCATGAAACACTCCTCTTCAAATGTCCCATTTGTCCAAAGACAAACTCCAGGGCTCTACTTGCCCAGCAGTTCCCAGCCTAAGCCTCCTTTATGCAGTTTCAGCAGTGTTACCTAAGGGACTAAAGATTGTAAGATCAGGACATTACCAGTGAGTAAGAAGATTTAATCAGGAAGGAAGGCTGTGGTAATGCGGTTAGTTGAACCTTTAATGGCTGGGCAGGTACAGAACAGCAATCAATGAGATCTCTCCAAGGACTGGAACCATATGTGAAAAAATTACACATACCGCTTCCTTCCCTGAACGTCGGTACATAGTTCATAAATGCTCTTTAGTTTCTGGCCAAAATAGAAGACCTTTACACTCCTGAGATAACAGAAAGGAAAAGGAGAGGCAGTGACCAGAAAAACTCCCATGATATATGTCATCCAAACCCAGATAAAATTTCTCTGACACCAGAACTATAACTACAATGATCAGACATCTTCAGCATCCTCCAGCTAATCTTAGCCTCATTCTTGTGATGTGCATAAGACACACAGTAATGTGACTGCCACACTGGGAAAGGAAACATGAAAGTTAAATTATTTATTTGAAGCTGTGAAGAAAATTAATATGAGGTCTATGTGACGGGCTCCAGTGAAGCTATATCCCAGCCTTTTTGTCATATCATCTTGTTACATTTTTGAAAAACATATGTGTTTAAGGTAATGGACCACGAAGCTCTATTGCAGTCAGGGAGTGGAAGCATGAAAGAAATGCACAGGATGGAGGGACATGTAATGATGAGTTGTAAAAAGAGAAAATGTTGTAGATATGGATTAGACTTCCTCATTTTGGGAGGTTGGGGTTTGTCATGAAAGGTATATCCATACATGTAGAGCAGACCACCCCTCTAGTGGGATGGCTATACATTAATCGGCTTCAAGATGTACCCTACATGACATCCCGCCTGTTACATCCTGGAAAAGAGAGGAGCTATGACTGGAACAGAAGCTGCTTACATCTTGATCTGCTTTGTCTATTCCTAAGATCTGTGATCTTAGTTACCACTATGATCTCCTTCTTACCGTTAGACAGGCTGATTTCAGAATCAGTCTATCCAGAAGTCACTGTTTTGTCACTATTTATTCGATATACCTGGCTTGGTACACTCACATCCAGCATCAGGGATGAATGAACTGCACTGCCCGCATATCACAGTAGATAATGCAAGAGTAATCCAGAGGTTAAGGCACAAAGCTGTAGTCTAGTTCTAGGCTGCATGAGAGGTCTGTGTATGCTGTGAACATATACACATGGTCCAGATTAGAAGCCAGCTCCCTGTTAGAGTTATAACCATGTCTCTTCCTTAGCCTCAAGCCAATCCATTCTTTCTCCATCTTCATATAGTACAGGAAGGTTATTAAATTTCTTCTCAATAGTTCAAGGAGATTGTAAAAAATCCTAATGAGTACAAATGGGGGGTTTTGCCTCAGAATATAGAAGTCTGGTGGTGATGTAATATGAAGTTTGTAGAGTAGGAAAGAGAGATAATGATGCCAGAAGTAATGAGAAAGGAGAAAGCGTTCTCCTTTGCTGGATGAAAATTTGGAAGGGGGCATATCTAGGTCAGGACTTGCAGGAGATGCTGTGAAATGAGAGCAAGTGTTAATATAGCTGCTGCTGGTTTGTGGTGAGATTGGATGCTTGTCTGTATCAAGCAGGCATGTTTCTTGTGCCTGAACTGTGGAAACAGCTTCAGTCAGAGCTTACTGTAAAACAAGACATTTCAGTTCTCTGGAACAACTCGTTCATATCGTGAGAAGTACTTTTAAAGGGTAGGCAATCTCTCATATGACAGTTTGCAGATTTAACATCATCCATAGGGTGAGATGGATCATTCAGGACTGAGGGAATCTCCACATTTCCATTGGCTGAGAAGTTCCCCTGATGCATAACTGATCCTGCTTATGTGGGTCTAGTGCCTTGATTTTTTTTCTTGGCACTTAGGAAAATATTGGCCCGCCCAACACCATTTCTCTGCCCTGGCAAGCACCGTGACACTGGGCCTCAAAACCGTGGGTGTGGTCTAATTTATTCAATTCTTCTCCTCTTTCCTCTGGTTGTTCCTGAACGTTAATTGTATGGGGACTGGGGCAGGAGCAGCGCGTGTTCTGGAGGCTGCCAAATACAACGTATCCAGTCAAGTGAAAAATAAAAAGGTCAGGTTCAAAAGTCTAAGCAAGAGAGCTGTAGGTTTTCCGATGGGTTTGACATCGCAAATGGTCTGATGGATGTTTCCTTTGTTTGTTCTGTGGCCACGCAAAAGGACTATGGAAATGCAGGCAAAAACCGTGATCTACTACTCTTGGCTGATCTGTAACTAATGTATCTGCTATTATTTATAATTTTTATTATTACTTATGCCACATCAAAAGGTAGTCCTTCCCTATGACTAGCGCCCTTGACGTTAGTTAGACATGTAAAATACACACAAGTAATAAACAACTTTATTCCGCTATTCCTGTAATATCATCTTTCAACTGTGGAAAAAAATATAAGGAACTTCAATTCTCCACCCAAAAGTCCACCGGGGACCCCTCAAAACAACCTACCTCTTGCTTCTTAATTTGAAGTCTAGCAGGCATAGAGAAAGTATGTCCTCTGTATTTAGAGTGAGTCATACCACGGAGCACATGGCAGATAAAAGTGGGTGTGGTAGCTGAAGAATGGAGGGCAGGAAACAGATGTGTCTGTGGTTTTTCTGTCTGGTCAAATGGGTTAGCTCAGGGACCATTAATGAAGGCCTGGGATAGTTCTTTTGGTGGTGTAAATTAAGGCAGTCTTGCCGAAGCTATGCTGATTTACTGCAGCTGAGCATCAACCCTTTTTCTGTTTGCATAGGTCATTTGGAGTCCAACGCTAGACGGCTGTGAAGAGCCAAACCTTTCTATAGTTGATCTGTCCCTCTTCAAGTGAAAGCTCAGTTTAAATCATTGCAGTTATCTTTCGTCTTTATCTAAATCAAATTTCGTGGTTTTGTTTTGTGAAATAAGAGAGATTTAAGGAGACTAAAAATCCACACCTGGGAGTTCAGAGGCAGCTGTATCTCCTTTGCAATACTGAAAGCAGGCTGCTTGTCTAATTGTCAAAATAAAGAGGCCATTTCTTTCCATAAGACATCTACATTTGAAAGTGATGGGATAATTGGTTTCATTTAGGCCATAGGATCAGCACTGGAAGGAGAGTATAATAACTCTCAGTTCCGACTTCCCTGAATTGAGTCTCCAGCTCCTCTTTGGGCAAGCTTTCAGGTTGAACTTCTGCATGTTCGGTGATTATCCCATCAGTGGTGAGGACACTGGGAAGAACCTGCTGAAGAAACACAGGCCTAAGAAGGAAGATCCAAACTAAACAGAAATGGGAACAGAGCAGCCGGCTCTGCAGAACATTGTACAACTGTAGTCTTTAATTTTTTAAAGAAAATTTTCCACTTCTTCACTTAAAGGCCACATCTGGCAAACATTGTAAGAGTGTTAACAATTAGAAAAATGAAATATCTTTGCCTTCAATTTTAGTTGACAAAATAAATATAAGAATTCCATTGATCCTTTTAACAGACTATTGTATTATTCTTTGGGATATAGTGAATTTCCAGCCTTTCCTAATCTTATCCAATTAAGGGAAACTAAACCTGAATGGCAAATCATGAGGTCTCTCCCCACTCTGGATCCAAAAAACTCATAAATACCTCAAGGAATTGCTTTTATCCTCTAGTGACTCAACAGGATCCCCATAAAAATTGAGGGCCACAGTTTAGATGACCTACTGTGGTGTCTTACATGGATGGACAGCAACGCTGGGACTTGTAACAGGGAGCCTTTGTACAGCCTCTATTCCCCTTCAGTGACTGTTACAAGGCCTTGTAGCATGGGGCAGTAGGAGATCTGAGTTACTTAATACACCCTTGAACTGTGGTGCCGTCTTAGGCATCATAGTAGGTGGTCTGAAAAGTCCCTTTTTGATGTTGACTTAGGAGAAATAAGAGATGATTTCTTAGGTTATTCTTGTCTGCGCTCCATTATTTAGGCAGAATTTTTCCAGAGCATCTTAAGTCTTTCCCAAGCTTAATGAATAGTTACAATGCTTTGCTAAAAGGACTAGTAACCATGGTTTCTGTCAGACTACACCTCATAGAAGGAAGAAAAATCCACCAAAATTTTCATATAGTCATTATATTACCCTCTACCTATTCCTTCTTTAGCTCTTCTGAATCTGTAAGATGCCTATAAAACTCTGACAATGCTTAGACATCTGGCTTTCTGAAATTCCTTTTGCATCATGTTGACTAGTATAGCCTCTGATCACTTGAGCTTCCCTAAGTTTTGAATTCATTCATTGCTCCTTGTCTAATACATTTTCATAGAATCATAGAATCATAGAATCGTTAAGGTTGGAAAAGACCCTTAAGATCATTGAGTCCAACCGTTAACCCAGCACTGCCAAGCCCACCACTAAACCATGTCATTAAGCACCACATCTACCATTCTTTTAAATACCTCCAGGGATGGAGACTCAACCACTTTCCTGGGCAGCCTGGGCCAGGGCCTGACAGCCCTCTCGGTGAAGAAGTTTTTCCTAATATCCAACCTAAACCTCCCCTGGCGCAGCTTGAGTCCGTTTCCTCTCATCCTATCACTTGTTACTTGTGAGAAGAGACAGACCCCCACCTGGCTACAACCTCCTTTCAGGGAGTTGTAGAGAGCAATAAGGTCTCCCCTCAGCCTCCTTTTCTCCAAACTAAACAACCCCAGCTCCCTCAGCCGCTCCTCACAAGACTTGTGCTCCAGACCCTTCACCAGCTTCGTTGCCCTTCTCTGGCCACGCTCCAGCACCTCGATGTCCTTCTTGTAGTGAGGGGCCCAACACTGAACACAGCACTCGAGGTGCAGCCTCACCAGTGCTGAGTACAGGGGCACTGTCACCTCCCTGCTCCTGCTGGCCACACTATTCCTGATACAAGCCAGGATGCCATCGGCGTTTTGGCATAGAGATGACTATTTTGTTCTTTTCTGTAGATTTGAATTAGGTTGATTTAAGGAAGACTCATTATGTTCCACTAAGTCCCACAATCTTTGCAAAATTAGGGCCCTGAATACTTACGCTGTGTAGGTTTTTATTTTCTTCCCACTTACCCCAGTTGTACAATATCAGTGGAGATACTTCTGCTTTACGCTTTGATGACAGCAGCCAATACTCAAGCTGTCTTTTCTCAAGCGCACAACAGGAGAGGAATTCACAACACAGATTTCACTGTCTTGTGAGCTCGGTGTCTCACTTCCCATTGTGAGAAAAATCCAGAAATATATAAAATAAAATTTAAAAAACAAAACAAACCCAGACTTTTTTTTCTTTCTATTTGTAAAGGAGGAAAGGTTTGTATGTTGAAAAAAATAAATAAATTGGATAGATAAACAAAGCTGTAACACACCTTACCCTTTGAAACATTCCCTGAACTTTTTGTAGAGTAAAAGCAAGATGAATAAAAGGAAAAGGAATAAAAACTAGCCCTCCTTGAGTAATTTCAGTGACTACATAAAAGTTCACAGACAGTTCCCTGTAGCATGTGCTCAGCTAACCTTGCCCATGGTCTGTAGGTACAGTGTGAATACTGTAATTCTTCCTTCCCTCCAGTCTTTCATTTTTCTTTGGAATGTCTCCCAGAACATTTTAACTCTTTTCCTTGATCCTGCAGCAACCCTGTGATTGTTTGCAGCTGACGAAAGTTGAAGACAAGACATGGAATATCATCAGAGGAAACTGAACTTGAAGAGCAAGACCTAATGTTGTAACATGTCAAGATTGCCCTTGCAGGTCCAGCAGGTTTTCCACACCTTAACTAAAGGAGCAGTAGGTTGAACTCTGTATACTAGGTACAGCCACCAATAAGTAATCTTCAGAAAGTCCACGGATCTCCAGTCTGGATGACATTTGGCAGCTCTTATACAAGCTAAATAAGCAGTGTCCACAACAGAAATGGAAATGGACAGGTCCCTTTTACCTTCCTCTCCCTCTAGGATTTTGTAAAGCCACCTGAGCTACCTAAGACAGAGTAATGTCTGTGTCTGGGGTGACCTCTGTTCCCATACACAATCACCAGCCACAACAGAGTCTGTTCTTATTCCACCCCGTTTGTTGGTAGCTTCAGAGCGACCAACCTGCAGCCTCACTCGGCCCCTCCAGATGCATCCCCTAATCCACTACTTCTCTGCCCGCCTTTCCTTGTCAGTCTCACAGTGTCAAAATTCAGTTTTCTTTACTGAAAACCACCAGCTATCTAGTTTCCAGCCCATCAGTGCATGCTTAGTAGTGCCCTTTTGTTCTCATACAATGAATAGCCATTTGCACAGGTAGCCCTCCCCTATTTTCAGAGATTCTTCCCCAGCTGTATCGCTAGAGAACAAATATCTCTTCCCATATTTTGTTGGGGAGGGCTAAAAAGCCAAGTTGTCTGATTTACTTTCCTGTTACATGCAGTCTTACCATTCCTTAGTTTATCCTACTAACCTTTCAGCACCTCTTTCCCACTAAGTGATAGCAAAACAGCTAACACAGATAGCCAGAACTGTATACAGTATTTCTGATGGCACCAGTCCCTGAAAACAACAGCAAAGAAAGATTTGACTATATTCCAGACAGAACCAAGAAAAAGAATTGATTAAATTTATTGAGAAATTTAGGACATATTGAATTTGGGGTTATGTGTACGCTCAACGTTGTTTTAATTGACAATCATGTAATCAGGAGATAATGTAATGTTAAATGCTGACTTCTAAAATTCATTGTACCTTACCTCCTTACTATATTATGTTGGTAGAAAGCAGACAGCTCGAAAGAGACAGTTACATGCAAGGATTTGTAAGTGACAAAACATTTTTCAGTAGAGATAATATCCTTCATTAAATCAACTAATCATTAGCGTTATCTGTGCTGAAACATTCTGAGGAAATTCAGCATATTCATATTTACAATAAAAAGGAGAGAAGAACCTTTTGTTTTTGCATTTAATGAGAATGAGACATGAAAGTATTTCCTTCTCTGAATCATGACAAGGATCTGAAAGTATCTTTAATAAATAGAAAATTCTTATCTGCTTTGAGACAATGGTAATGTTGCTTTAATTGTAACTGATAGGTTTTTTCATTTAAAATGTATTTGTAAAATATAATTTTTTTGAGCTGCAAATGTGAAACTTTCTGTTTTAGCAACATTGGAATGAGACATTTATGCAATGCATTTCTTATATTTATTGAAACAGAAGTCACTGAGATTTAATTACGTTATTATAATTGTAGAGAAAATTCAGCCTAGTAATTACATTTCCATATTTTCCAGGGCAGAACAGTCTGTTCTGTAAAACTCTATGTAGCTAAGATTTAATACAGAAATTCTAAGGAGAAAAACTGTCTTAGTGTGTGTTTGAACAGTACCTGACACAATGAGAGCCTGCTTTATTATCACCAACGTTGGGCAAAAACGCCCAATTAAAAAACATCCTAATAGGAATTGACTTCACACTCATCCAAAAGATTGAGCATAAAGCCAGTTTATACGGACAGGAAAGTCTCCCTCACCCCTCACTTTGGGCACAGACAGTTCTGTTAGTTCAACGTTTGACTTGCTGGGCACTGAGCATAAGCAGCTTGAGACAGGCTGGTGCTACAACCGTGGAGACCATGGTTTGCTCCAGAACTTCAGGGGCATGAAGGAACAATTTTTTTCTGGACAATGTGTCTCGGACATTATTTGGAGGACAGTTTAGGATTCACAGATGACATTCCTCTGCCATGTGTTATGTTCTGGGCTTGTTTGGTGATGATGTGCAGTTAAAACCTGGCATACCCTTTCCATGCCCTTCCAAGAGCCTTCCATCCCCGTGATCACATTGATCCTTGCTATTGAACTTGTACAGTACTTCTGGCTGGTATTACACTAACACTGACTTGAACGGTCAATGCAAATGTGACAGGACCCATCGCAGGCTTTCCCAGGGTGTATTAATCTCATACATTTGTCACCTCAGGTTATGAAGAGAGTATCCCAAACGAGCTCTAATGAGATGCACTGTTTTCATCTAGCTAACTTTGGGAGAAATTAGTCCCATTCAAGGGTATCTTTCCCCACATGACACAATCCTGACTAATCCCAACCATCATCCTTTTTTGAATTAAGCATATTCTGGAAAGCAATTTTTTCACATTCAGTCAAAATGCTGCCACTGATCTAAACAGACTGTTTCGATATATTGAGTTTGTCACCTGAGCTGAGTTGAAATGGGAATGTCTATGCTTCCAGCATGGAAAGCAGTTTAGCCTCCCAGGTAGAAGTCAAGCCTGATAATTTAGATTTTTGCAACAGCAAGTGTATGCTTATTGGTTCCTTCAGGATGCTACACACCCGATCAAGCCCAAGGTTTGGCACCATCCCCTACCTGCAGCTGGTTTGTCCATAAACCAGCCACACAGTCAGAAACAGTCAGGTTGTGCAGCGTGCTGCACTTAAGCCCTGGGGCTCATCGCTGACTTTAGCAAAGGTACCACTGATCCTACAGAGCAAGCTACCGAGCAGAGCAAGCGTGAGGAACAAACCTTAGGATGCAATGAGGAAAGGACATGATTCCAGTGCACCCCTCCAGCTGATTATCTTCTCAGTGCCCTCCTGCACAGGGGCAGGAGGGGAAGGTTAGTAAAAGGCAACAAGGATCTTCTAGTAATCCCAACAGGTGGCCCACCACCTTATTTATCATTTCTTTAATGATACTTCTAACACTATAGGCTTCTAGACTCCCATGAAAAGATACAAGAAAAGCTCACCCCACCTTCTGCCTTTTCCCAGAGCACTGAAGAAAAAATAATGATAAAAAGGAACAAACGAAAAGGAAAAAACCCTTACCCTGCAACCACAACTAGAAACATACCTTTTCAATCTCGAGTGGTGCCTCAGGGCCATAAAAATGGCATTACTGTGATTTACTCTTCAGCTGCTCTACACAAAGACAGCCTGCACAGGGCTCCACATTACCCTCTTCCATTTTCTCTGGGTTCAATATAGAACAGTAGCAGTAAAGGAGATAGCGGCACAAGTAGAAAATGACAGGAAAAATAGGAAGAGACTTTGAGTCTGCCAGTTAAACATAAGTCTATGCCTAATGTGAACTCCAGAATTGCCCTTTCCAGAATCCACACTCAAATGTCCACTGAAAGGTCTAAGATCTTTATACTTATTCTCACACCTCCTCTTTACCCTGTCATATGTGTCTATACCATAGGGCTGGACATAACAACAGAGATCGGAATAGTGTTAGAAAAACAAGTTGTATATTCAATATTGTTATTTTAGACAGTTTTTTTTATCATTAATGTTTTAAAGTAATGCTCTTAGAGAACAAGTACCCTATTTCATTCTGACATAATTCTGGAAACAATATTTAGAAGAAAAAGAACAATGAAAATAACCCCTTTAAACATGAACCTGTCTCTGCCTTACAGATAGTTGACCTTTTTCACACTACAGTTCCTTCACAAACGGGAAAGACACTTCCTATATCCCTCTACTGAATGGTTTAGCGGCCATGCAGGGATAATGGGCATTATCCTTTGAACTTCAAGCTGACTTCTAAGGCAACCCACCTGGGTGATTTTCAGAGCTAAGCGATATTTGGGTAACAGAAAGGCTCTAGCAGCAAGTAGTCAGGTGCAAATGGCAAAACAGAGAAGACAATCTCACGTGCCAGGGGGATATCACAGTCTCCATCTCACTCACCCATGTGTTACACTCCCTTTGCAGGTCACCATGCTAACAGAATAATTCAGAGGGTGAGGACTGCTCAACCCAGCTAGGGCAGCAGCATCCCTGCCTCCAAGGTTATTTACAGAGGAAGACACAGGTGAGCATACGGAAAGAGCTGAACTTCATGCAATGGGAAACAGTTGCATTGACGAAATAAAACAATTCCCATCCTGTGACAGAGTGATTAATAGGTGTGAAGGAACTTCAAGAAAGTGGAAAATTCACTCAATAACGCATACGCACACACAATGGTGAAAGAGGAAACAGGGAACTCCCTGAAAGCAGACACATCATATCACTGCAGACTTGAACGGAGGAGATACTGACTTAGCAAATAAGCAAGAGAGCTGGGCAAAGATGGAAGAACCAAGAGCTCCAGTTTCTGCCCTCAGTTGTGCCAGTGTAAATCCAGAGTCATGACAGTGGAGTCACTAGAATTTTTCCAGTGCACAACTCACGCAAGCGAGATATCAAGAATTGTCTCCTCGTCTATGGGCAGAATATAAGGGAAATTCAAAAGGTTGGTATCATTTTTTTTAGTTCAAACACCCTCTGTGGTCTAGGGCATGTCATGCTTTCTCTAGGTCTAGGTTCATTCTACCTATTGAATGGACATAACCATATTTCACTGTCTGTCTCAGGAGACTGCAAGCTTTTGGGGGCATAAATTTCTTCTTCTTATGCAAACGGGCATCTCTGGGGACAGTGAAGCCTTGATTTTAAGTTGGGCCTCTGGGCTTCATTGCAAGACAAAACTAGGTTGCATTCCTAAATGAAAGTTGCAGATCTTTTGAGAGGTTCATCCATAACTAGCTGTGGAAATGGTAGGCTGCTTGTGACCTTAGATGAAGAAGATCATGAGTAATTGTATTGTGTAGAGCAAGTTCTGATTCACATCTGTGTAAGTCAGCATTATCTATCATTCATTTCCTGCTTTGTGGTTGACAGGACTGTACCAGTCTAATGATATGGTTCCAGTAACCCCTTTAATATTGCATTCTCAAGTAGAGGAAGGAAATACCCTGTTCCTTTATTCCTTTATCCTTAAGGGACATGTTCTATTCCATCAATGATCTTGGGCACTACCATTTCCGGTCTGAGGCACCTCTGCTGCAAACTTCAGTTGAGGTTCAGGTAGATGCCTTTCAAAATGTGGGTCTATGTGACTATCTGAGAGTATATAAGAGGCTTGTTCGAAAACAGCCTTAGCTAGACCATCCTCCCCTCTTCCTAAAATGACTTGCTTTGTTTCCATCTATCTTTTTATGGTGAGGATGATGCAGTAATTTGCCTGGTTTATCTTTGTGACATCACATACAGATGAAACAATCAGGGCTTTTCCATGAAACCTGTTAACTGCCCTCGGACCGGTTAGAAAATGTCGTCTGGGGCTCTTTTTGTGATAATTTTTAAAGCTCAAATTCTATTGTTATAGATAGCACAAAACAGAAAACAAAATGGTAATAGCAGCTCCCCTTTTGGGTTTACTCGCTTTTTAAAACCAGAAGTGTTGTGAGTCATATGGCTAAGTGATGTCTTGGCAAGCAATTTATTTTATAATCTTGAGAAACCAACACACAAAGCAGCAAAAGTAGCAGGCTAGAACAATGGAGATTAACCAAGGCCAGCTGGAAGGCTTGTCAGCTCTGCTGCCTGCAGAGGAGAAGGGGATCACTGAAAGGAAGATTTGCAGTGTGGCCAAATGCTTTAATGTTAGGAATGGCAAACTTATGCAGAATGACAAGAGAAAGAATTTGTTTGTCCTTTCAGACTGCCATTAAAAAAAATCTTAAAAAATCCTTGTAAATCAGAACAGGTGACGGGGAGATGGTGTAGTTCAATACCATTCTGGGAGACAATGATTTGGAAGCGGTCCATCTCTCAGAGTCTGCATCAGAAACTGGCTGAGCTATTATGTTTGTGGAAATGGTCAAAAGAAGAAGAAAACAGCGAAGACGACAGATAGCAAAAACCTTCCCTTCAATGCAAAGAATTTACTACAATTATTCATCAGGAATCAGGGTTGTCCAACACAGCCTAAAGAATTTGAACATAAAGAAAACCTGCAAGGAAATAAGATGGAAGGGAAAGCATGTCTTTTGTCCTTTTATCAGTTATCTACCCAGACTTCCATGGAAGTCCAATCACTGAGCTGGTAATAAAGTGCCAGGGAAAGCCTCAGAACCTGCTCTGAAGATAATTTTCCAGTACAGAGTGAAAGATGGGGCTTTGCAATGGATCTTTTGTAGATTATCTCAGCAGAGAGTGATTCTGACATCCTCCCATCATCAAATCTCCAAGAACAAGAATCGAATGGATGCCGCGAGGACTTGATGTCTTGCCTGCTTTTGCTGGGATAAACTCAAAGTTATCACTATCATGAAGTTTACATCTCATACTAATACTGTGTCAAACTCCTTGAATGCCTCCATAAGGTATGAAATCATAAATCCTCCCCACACAAGTGAGCTAGGATTTGAGCAACTTCTGTCTTCAATTCATGGGAAGAAAAGTATTTTTCTTACTTCACTGTCCCTGCTAACATTAACAAACTGTTTGTATCTCTTAGTAAAAGTTTTATATAATATTTTAAAGGTCAGAGTTTGTGGGTAGATGTCTTTTGTATAAAATATTACTTTGTGTTGGCAGTGCTATCATGAAATACTTTGTTTTTTGTAACTTCACTAGGTAGCAGGAAGGATATTAGGGCTGGATTCTGTTTCAGATTAAAAAAAATAATAATCCCTATGCCACTTTATGTAAAAGCTTGTGACTCTGGTTTAACTCGGGTTAGCTGACTGACAAATTCACCTTTTTAACTGCTCTACAAATGTTTTTTCTTCCTGGACACAAACCCTTATGATTTATTTTAGGCTCAGAAAAATTATAAGACAAGACTTTCCCATAGTAAATAGAATTTTGCTGTTCATATACACCTATTGAAGAATACTAGATTATTCAAGAGCTAAATAATTTTTTTTCCTCGAGCTTTTATTCTCCTTGCTCCTACCTATTGGTTGATTCAGGTCTGATGATGGGTTTACAAGCATTGCACATGGAGCTTTGTAGGGAAGAGTTGTGCCTTCCTTTGAGTTTAAAAAGTGTAAATGATAAAAGATCGTAGTTTATGAAAATGGGAAGAGCCAGAGTGAAATCCCAACAAGAACAATCCTCTGATGTCTTGAAACAAAGGCAGTGTCAGATGAGTACCTAAGATATCTGTTAGAAAGGTTCTGCTAAAGGGACAAAGTCAAAAATGAGCTATCCTACCTATGGAGTAGGAAATATCAGTTGCATTTGAATAATTTTTTTGTTAACATTTTAAAATGTCAATTTGCTAACCTTAGAAGTGGTTCTGTTAACAGGGACTGGAACCTGAAAAATATAGTACTTTTGTAAGTGTATCCAACTTTAGCAAGATGAGTACTGAACACACATGAACACAAATTAAAAAACAACACAGGTCTTCTAGACACCTGAGTACTTACTTTGATTTCCCTCTAATTTAAAAGCCCAAGCCACCATTCCTCACCACACAATCACAGTATTACAGAATTGTTGAGGTTGGCAGAGACCTCTGGAGGTCATCTGGTTTGATATTTCCAAGGACGGAGACTCCACAACCTCTCTGGATAGCCTGGTCCAGTGTTCAACCACCTTCTCAGTAAAAAAAAAAAATAGTTAAAGGTGGAATTTTGTGTTTCTGTTTGTGCCTATTGCCTCTTGTCCTGTCACAAGTCACTACTGAGAAAAATCTGACTCTGTCTTCTTTATTTCTTTGCTCCCCCCATCATGTGTTTGTACACATTGGTAAGATCCCACTGAACCTTCTCTTCTCCAGGATGAACAGTCCCAGCTCTTTCAGCCTCTCTTCATATGACAGATGCTCCAGTCCCTTAATCATTTTTGTGGCCCTTCACTGGACTTGCTCCAGTATGTTCATGTCTTTCCTGTACTGGGGAGCCTAGAAATGAGCACAGTGCTCCAGATGTGTCCTCACCAATGCTATTATTATCAATTATAGGGATCTAAGTTTGCATTAATGGGTAAATACTAGACCAATGCCCATCAGTTTTCAAAGAGAGTTGGCAAACCTAGTCAAAGAACCACAGGCACAAAGAAAAACCAGCAGAGGAAGACAGAATAAGGTCATCTACTCCAATCTTCTGCTCTAGGCAAAAAACCACTCTACTTACACAATTCCTGATATACGGCTGTCTAGGATTTTTCCAAAACTCTCTGATAAAGGAATTTCCACAGCCTTTCCAGGCAACTGATTACAGCACTCTACTGTCCCTACTATTTCTTGTAATGTTTTACTTCAGTCTTCCTTCCTGGAAGTTGGGAGAACACAAGGACTGTCTGCCAGTTCTATTTCGACTTCAGAAAAAGTTGTCTGTGATATTAATGAGATTTGCAGGAAGAATTCAGGCCCCAAAGCAAGCAATTTGCTGTGTATTGCATGCTACACCACACTGCAAGAACACTTCTGTGGGTACATTAACGTATTTGGAAATAACTAAATGGAACAAGCATCTGCATGTCTCACTGCATACCTACATACTTAATAGTCTTCCAGTACACAAAAGCAGACCAATAACTGGCAAAACTGACATGAAGTTTTCAAGAACGGATCATTAGGTAATTCATCTTGATTTCCTGTGGACCATAAAAGAAGAGGATTACAGCCAGTAAGTCTTCCTCTAAGCTTCCCAAAGCTATGTTTGACTAGCTCCTCTTCAAGAAAGTGTTTATGTGAACATTAAAAGATGGCTAATCCTCATTTGCTGTTGATGAGTGGATGGTAGGCACATCAAATTGGATTAATCTGATCAAATACACGTGTATATGTTTTACGTTGCAAATCAGCTGTCTTGGAGTGGGCATCTCATGCCATTTGAAATTTCCTGAAGGCATCTGGGGTCAGCAGATACAACACAGGAGCACCCTTCACGTAGTCTATGCCCCTCTGGAAGATGGAGGTTTGGGCGGATACCCTCATGCACATCAGGTCTCCATGTTTAAACAGTGGATCATGTCAGAGGTTCCTGGATTGTGAGGATTTCAGGACCCAGGGGCTTCCTCCTGCCCCAGTCTGATAGAAGGAGGCAGTCCTGTGGTTTTGAGTACCCTAGTTCAGACAGTGGCCAGGCTGCCACAGAGCGTACGTTCCCAGTCCTCACCAAGTCTTTATTTAATGTGATTAGCTTTTAGTCAAATAACCTGACAAATGACATCCCACATATCTATCTAAGGAAATCTGGAATTTCTCTGTAGTCAGTGGAGAACATGTCAATATTATATGATACAGAACTGTAAATGCACTGACTTCTTTTGTCATGTCCCTGCTCATTTAGTGTCTTGGGAGACATTGAGTACACAGGACCTGTAATTTCAGGATCTGTCAGTGCTGGTGTCTTTTGGACTAAAAACCATAATTCTGGGAGTGGATCATCTAAAACACGCAGAAAACACTTCTGAGTGTCTTTTCGTTGCCCAATAGTAATATCAGTCTCTCCTCAACTGTCCTTCGACATGGAAAAGTTGTGTTTAATTGGATTCAGGAGGACTGGCTGGAGGAAGTTCAGATGGGATTCATCCCAGCTAATTATACTCTCTCTGTCTTTTTGGTAAGCTTAAAAGGTCAGTTAAATCTCATAAAGGAGATTGTTCTCAGGGCTGTTCCTTCTATCATTTCCAGTTTTAATTCCTCCATTTGAACACGATTTAGCCTATCTGTACAAATACACAGTACAGTGAGACAGTAAGAGAATTTCTCTGTCCACCAAAATTTATATACTATGTAGCTAAAGTAAGTGGTATTTAGGAAAAGAAGATTGTTATCCCCATTTTGTAGGTGAGAGACAGAGATAAGAGGTAGATGGTATGATTTTTCAGATTTGCAGGAGAGTCCATATCAGAGTGAGAAGATGCATCAAGATCTCTTGAGGCTTTGGAAGACATGGCAACTACATGTCCCTCCTCCACATGGCCGACTTTCACTTCTTTACTGAAAGCAGTATAGCTTTCCAACACACAGCTGAATTCAAGTACCCTGAGGGTTTAAGTCTGACCAGATCCTGTTGCAAAAAATGCTTTACAGAGAGTTGTGGTTTTAATCACCATTATGTCCCGTGCCTCTCTCATCTTTCTGCACCAGCTCTAATCTGTGCTGCTGCATCTGCAGATAAGAGTCCGCAGAACCTCTGGTTTTGAAGGATCATCTGAGAGATGAATTCTTTACTTTGAAAGCCTGGAAAGTAGTCCCCTGTGTGTGTCATTAAGCTGTAGGCAAAAGCAGATGCAAGGGTTAGATTATCTGTCGGTGACAGCCTAAATAAAATGCAGTAATGGTCTGGGGCGGGGAGGGCAGACAACATGACTGCTGTGCGATTGAATCTGAATGAAGAATGACTGTGGCAGAACAGAGATTCTCCTGCAAAAGTAAGTCTTGGAGTTTCACTTCTCTGCATAGGAAATGAATGTGAGGACCATATCCTCCATACCTCCTGCAAATGAGAATAATGACACTACGAATTAGAAGTATTTACATTGTGTCTGTACTCTTCCCACTTATTATCCTCACTGCTGGACTGGTACTTTACTTTATTGCTTGGCACATGGGAAGAAGTGTTGTCTCATGAGATTCTTCAGAAGTTCACAGAAATTGATATTACTCTCAAGCCTCTCTTCCAATCACTGACCAGTTTAGACCTACTTATCCCATAATTTTTTTAAAAATGAGAAGAATATCTCCTGTCAATGTCTCTCAGCAGTCAGTCACCAGGATAAATGCTGAAGAGTAAAACAAATCAAGAAAATGAGCAAGGTTACTGAAGACATTTGTCATCCACTAATTTCAACCTGAGGAAGCATCCCCTCTGATTACTGACCTGACTATATATCCTTGACCTTTGCATAGGTGCTACTGGATAGTCTAGGCAGCTTGGAGTTGCTTGCTCATTTCATTGGTAATTATGGAGTATGTATGATTTCTAGGAATAGGCATTGTGGATGTCTTGTTTGTTTTGGCTCTGTTTCTATGGGGATAAACAGAAGTAGTGTGATTAATTTCCATTCTGTTGCCATGGTTATTAATAATAATGAGGTGATTATTACTGCACTGTAAACCTTACAGCAATTCCAACGCTGCCATAAAAGGGAGAGAGGGAGAAAGAGAGAGAGAAAAAAAAACAACAAGGAAAGAGCTGGATCAGATCCTCAGCCTGGGCAAATCAGCACTCACACATTGCCTTCGATGAGAGGCAATGAAATAAAAGATGTGTTCTTGGAGAGTCTGGACCTGTAGACAGAGCAATATTAATAAAACAAGTGATAGATGAGAACCCCTCACTGACTTCAGCAGAGCTGTGCTGATTTGTACCCACTGAGATTTGACCAGGATCAAGCACTAAGGTTCACATGGCCAATGGAAAAACACCATGATGTGCTCAGTATTTTCTGGATCAGACTCTATCTTATTAGCTTCACTATAAAAAGTGGTGGTGGTGTGGTGTGGGGGCTGACGAGTACAGGTGAATAAAAATAAAATAAATTAAAATAAAGCAATAGCTCTTCCTCCTGGGTGACTAATAAGCAACTCCCACATTCCTGGTACCTGCTCAGCTGGCTCTATCTCATTGCACTAAGTGATTTGTATTCCTTCTGGAGACATTGCCATGGTGTTGGAACAATAAGTAACACTCATTTAATCAGATTGTCCCCATGGGTGAGATTACATTTTTCAAGGATTCTGCACTCCTAGCTGGGATGTTTTGCAGACTTCCGTCTTTCTGAGTCCTGGTGTAGGTGCAGAAAGCTCACAATTGGCAAATCACAGCCACTGGGCAGATTTGTTGTTGTTATTTTATGGCTAACTGGGATTCAACATCAGCTTTTTCACACAAGTCTTGGAATGACAGAAACAGGATGAGAAAGTGACTGTTCACATTCTTTCTCCCAAAAGCCACAACCTGTGCTTTGAGGCTGTTAGTTTTCCATGTTTCCTTTACCAAACCAGGGGAAATTATTTTGCATATTTGTTTCTTCCTTCCCATGTGTCTCATTTCTGTTTGCAAGTGCAGAGACCACCCTTCCCATCCTATCACTTGCCTTTTATGTGTTCAGGATGCCAGCCTTTGGCAAAACAAAAATCAGAGCCTAGCTGCTTCCCAGCTTGCTTGTCTGCTGAGGTTCCTTCCAAGCAAAGAGCACAGCAGGTCAGATGCTAGCACTCTCTGTTAAATGCTTACATAGAGCCAAGGTAAAAACGACCATGGCTGTGCAGAAGTTTAAAAAAAGAGATGGGGCCATCAAGTGTGTTCCCTTTCAAATAGGCCTCTCAGTGTTTACCTCCAGATCATGCAATGGCCCAGTGTCAATGGGGAAGAACATCATCACCTCCTGAGAACACATGACAGACTGGGTACAAGTCACTTTTCCTCTGCAGGCAGATTTTATTGTGGACATCCTCTGCACCTTGCTGTGGGACTGCTCACTCTTTAAAAAAGGATCCTGCAAGCCAAATGTGCAAGAGCAACCAAGAAGGGAAGAAGGTGAAGTGTTGGTCCCCACTGCCCTAAACACAAAGGTGGTTCTCTAATTACCAGACCAAAGTTAACAGCTAGCAAGTGATGCCCTTTAGTGTGGGTGGCTGCAAGAGGGGGACGCATGCCTCTCATCAATACATGCTGCTTGTGCTGGGGGGAAAGGCAGGGACTACACCCAGGGATTCTTGGTGGTTCTGAAACCCATGGATAAACTGAGGTTAGGACCCTCCCTACTTCCACCTCTCCACCTCTGGGCACCCTTGATTGCTTTCAGAGGATGAGGATGGGGTATGGGTAGCTGCAGAGTGATGGGGTATCTGTGTCTAAGGCTAAAACAAGAGGGTTACCTCCAATGGTACAGTCCATCAGTGTTGCTATTGGTGCCACAAGACCCTGAATATCTTTTTTTTGGAGGTGTGCAATAGCTACAGCTTCCTTGTACTCCTGTAAAACCTCTCACTTGCCCTCTGTTTTACTGTGAAACTGCTGTGGTGCATGCCCAGCTCTGATCCACAGCATCATATGAAGGCTAGGGATCCTATTCAGAGGCACAGCTACAGCTGTGCCATCATCTTTCTTGGTCATCAGCATACAAAGTCAGAAACTACCCAACAGGTATAAAGCAGATTAAAGATTCACTTGCTTTTGTTACAGAAGCGTGGTAAAATGGGAGAGAGGCTATATCACTGTACAATGCAAATGTGAGATCATAGAATCATAGAATCATGGAAAGGTTTGTGTTGGAAGGGACCATTAAAGGTCATCTAGTCCAAGCCCCTGCAATGAGCAGGGACATCTCCAAGAGATCAGGTTGCTCAGAGCCCCGTCCAACCTGACCTTGAAAGTTTCCAGGGATGGGCCATCTACCACCTCTCTGGGCAACCTGTGCCAGTGTTTCATCACTCTCACTGTAAAAAATGTCTTCCTTTAACCTAGTCTAAATCTACCCTCTTAATTTAAAACCATTACCTTGTCCTATCACAGCAGGCCCTGATAAAAAGTTTGTCCCCATCTTTCTTATAAGCCCCCGTCCTAGTTTTGGCTGGGATAGATTTGTCCGCTGTTGTAGTCACTCCACCATAGAAGTCCATTAGGTTGGTCAGGCAGGACTTGCCCTTGGTGAAGCTGTGCTGGCTGTCTCGAATCACCTCCCTGCCCTCCATGTGCCTTGGCATAGCTTCTAGGAGGATCTGTTCCATGATCTTCCCAGGCACAGAGGTAAGGCTGACAGGTCAGTAGTTCCTAGGCTCTTCCTTTCTACCCTTTTTAAAAATGAGTACAATGTTTCCCTTTTTCCAGTCATCAGGGACTTCACCTGACTGCCATGACTTTTCAAATATCATGGAGAGTGGCTTGGCAGCTACATCAGCTGATTCCCTCAGGACTCTGATGCATCTTGTCAGGTCCCACTTATGTTCAGGTTCCTCAGGTGGTCACAAACCTGATCTTCTCTCCCAGTGGGAGGGTCTTTGCTCCCCCAGTCCCTGCCTTGCGGCCCATCCACTCGAGAGATGTGGGAAGAGAGGCTGCCAGTGAAGACTGAAGGAAAGAAGTTGTTGAGTACCTCAGCCTTCTCCTTGTCCATTGTTACCAGTTTGCCAGTCTTGCTCATCAGGGCGGGTACGCTTTCTTTGACCTTCATTTTCTGGCTGACATACCTGTAGAAGCTCTTATTATTATTCTTTGCATCCCTTGCCAAGTTCAGCTCCATCTGTGCCTTGGCCTTCCTGACCCCATCCCTACACAACCAGGAAGCGTCCCTCTACTCTATCTCCGGAGCGTCTACCTCCGCTCTTCCTTCACCTGTCCCTTCTGAGCAGCCTGTAGCCATCGATAGCTGCACTCCGCTCATGGGATTCGTCCCACCAAATTTCAGTAATGGCAAGTAAGTCATAGCTTTCTAGCAGCACAGTGGCTTCCAGCTCCTCCTGTTTGTTGCCCATGCTGCATGCACTGGAGTAGAGGCACTTCATCTGGGCTGTCAGCCATGTCACCTTCTTAGAGGAACACTCCTTAATTGCTTTGAGGTATTTCATTGGTGTTTCCCTGTTGGCTCCTATTACCTCAGAGCCCCTGGCTCACATCCGTAAGACTTCAAGTGTGCTGCAATGTAGCCAGCACGTCTGAAAGCAACAGGCTGAGGGCCCTCACTAGCACCCCATCCCTCTAACCTTGGCGTGTCATCCCACAGCTTGTCACAGGCAAGCCTGATATTATCACACTCCCCCATCTCCCCATGTGCAGATCTATCCACATGAAGAGAAATGAGGGGCAGACTCATGCCTGAGCCCTCCTCTCCATTCCTCAGACGGAAAATGTGTGTTTGATAACCCCTGGGGGGACTCAGCACTTGTCAGGATGGGCCTGTAACTTAAAAAGCCTAGAAAATAAATAGATCAGGAGGACAGTAAGACAGATTCATTTTTAAACCATAAAGGACCACGCTGCAGCAAAATCTTCAGGAACAGCAAATAAAATGCATGGATATTTAGAAGCGGTGGTGTAGTTCCTGCCTGCTCACAAGTACATACCACTACTTACTACACGCCCACACACAAGCATATGTGAGCAAGCAAACACGTATTACAGGCACGCACACATACGCACTCTGCCTTTTGTAATAACAACCTCGTTTTGTTGTGAGCGCATGGAAATGGGAGAGACTCACAGCATATTTCATTTGAAAGGGAAGAAAAAAAAATTCCAAACCAGACTTTCAGAGCAATTCTTTCTAAGCCATGCAGCATGATCCTTCATCTGGTTGGGATGGGGGAGGGAAGGGGATGGGGAGAAAAAGAAAAGGGGGGGGAGGACAAGTTCGTGGTTAGATGAGAGCTCCCACCCATTTCCTTTCCTTGCCCTTCCCAGGCATGTCAGAGCTGGGAGCCAAGACAAATCAAACTCTCAGGAGCTTGCAGACAGACAGCACCACTTACCGAGAGCGTAATTGCGGCCCTTGGAGGAGCATGAGGGAGGGGATGAGTGTGGAAAAAAAATTATGAAGGGGGCAGTGCCCTCTGCTGCCAAATTAAAGCTGTCGATGTGGAAGATTTGGAGGAGAGAAGCGAGCGGGATACAGTGAGATGGGGCCTCCGGGAGTTTGCAAATAGTCAGAGCACATGGCAAGGGAAGGAAAATTGACTGAGGTTCATCTAAGGTCAGCAGGGTTCATCTGAGGCCTCTCCCCCCTGCTCAGTTTACCAGAGAGTGAAATGGATACGATTATGCCTACTGCCCTCACGTAGGCATTAGCCTGGTTTCGTTAGCTTGGGCAAGCTGAGGTCCTTGGAGGCGAAGTGGAAAGAGCTACTGTTGCTAAGGAAAACTGACTGCAGAGCAGCAAAACTCCTGTGGCAGGTACATCTGGGGCTTGCGGTTGCCGCTGTGATGGAGCCTAGCAAGGTCCAAACAGCGCAACCAGAGAAGGGCAGATTCGCATCCTCACTTCGCAGGATGGAGACTGTGGGGCCATAAGACTAAGGTCAGGGTTCATGCCACCTAACTTTAGCCCTCTGAGTGCTCATCATCCTGCTTGTTCCTTGTAAAGAGAGAACCTGAATCCACCAGCCACCCCAAACCAGGATGAACTGACGTCCGGAGGAGACCAAGGGTGTCAGATGTCCCCTTTCTCCTATTCCAAGTGTGCCTTACAGGGCCCTCTACCCCAGAAAAGCCAGAGACACCAGCCTGCAAACCAAAAAATTTCAGTTCTTTTTTTTCTTCTAAAACATCCCCAAACCCTTCAGTCCTCCCTCCCTTCTCTCTCAGCCTGTGGCTTCTCTCTATACAGCATGAATTCGCTTACTGGTGTTGCAATATTGCTGGGAGCTTTCTCCTCAGCTACAGCAGCACTGAGCAAGGTGTACTTGGCTCCTTAGGCAGCAAAGGGATAATCTGCATCCTCAGGGCAACATAATATTGTGTCAGCAGCTACTCACTGGTGTGTAACTTTAGCCATAGTTTACCAAACCAGGAGAAATTCTAGCATAATAAAGAAGTTTATCAGTCCTGGCACTGACTGTCCCAAATATCACAGCATTTTGCTAACATACATCCATGATATAAAATAATAAGTAAGCATAACAGCATAAATAATTTGCATATAACAGAAATATGTATTTAGCGTGTGTATAGCTGTATATGAGTGAGGTCTTGTTAATCTTATTGTCTGTTCAGTCTTTGATGTAACCAGACTCACATTTTCGAGACCTTTTTCTTGACACCTGGGGAGTCAAAACTTTTCTTCAGCAGCTGTTGGAGGCAGACGTGACCTCCCATGAGCTTCTGGAAAACCAGCAATTATCAGGATAAGTGCAACAGATTTGTAGAGCATTTTAGATAAGTCATACAAGGCATTGAGAAAAAAAACTCTTGAAAACACTTGGGAACAGTTTTCGACAGATAATCAGGACTAGCACATGTTGAGCTGGTGTGGGAGGATGGTCTGGCTGGCCCAGGAGGAAATCCCCAGTCTGTGCTGTCATTATGAGGAGGAAAGCCTGAAAATCTACCAAATTTTCCGAGGGAGGAAATACTCCAGTGCACAGGTGTAAACAGGTAAACCCCTTATTTTCATATCCTGTTCTTATTATCTCCATCACTAATCCCTTGCAATTAAAGGTTTTAGTTGTCCACTTTCCTACCTTCACATCTGTCACATCATTGGCCTTCTCCTGTCCCTCTTGATTCCACCATGCCTCCAGAGCATTAAGTTTTCTTGACTTGCTGCACACTTGTCCAGCTACAGATGGGGTGAGAGGAGTCCAAGGGTTGTTTTCTTTCTCTTCTTTTCAGTAGACGTGCACTAGGAAGGGAGCCTGGTCTATATGCTGCAGTAAAAAAAAAAAAAAAGCTTTTGCCCTTTTTCAAGTCTGAGCTGGTTGCAACGATCTCTTTTGCAGGCCACTAGACAAACCTACTTGTACAGAGCCTGAAAGAGATTTCCCCCCTAATTTTCTATTAGACTGAGTCATCACTCAGGACACCCTTGAATTTTCCTCTTCCTTCCTTCTCTTCCAGTCAGTATCCGACCCCCTGTTGTGACATATGCCTGAACTGGTGTAACTATGCAGTATCAGCCAAGAGAGCTCGTGTACCCAATAAAGAGGCACTGAAGAGGCTGGAGGGGGTATTAGTCTCATTTAATCATAATATATATGCCTAAGGATAACACTTAACAGGCCATCCCCTCCATGTCATGTTTTCCATAAAAGCAGAACTGGTATCCTGCACCCAGAAGATCTCTAGGTGCAAAATAGAAGACAAGGCATGGATGGGTGCTGTTGAAATTGGGGGTTGCAGAACGAGGTGGGAACTGGAATTCCTGTTTCAAGGGCAATTCTGAAATTTCAGGTAACACCTGCTTTGTTCTGAAATGGAGTGTGAGCAAAGCTATGGAATTACAGACCGCTGCCTGTTCATCAAAGTCAACATGAGGAAAACTGAATAAGCAATTTTGGGAGTTAAAGCAACTGTAGCCAGAGCTTCTGTTCACACCTGCACCGTAGCAGTTCATATGCTCTCTGTGACAGGTCTCATGCAGATGGAAAGACCGGGAAGAATATAAAACCCTAACCAGTAGTTCACACTTCTTTCTCATTCATGGATAACTTCAGAACCATGCTAGGTGACAGGCCAGAGAAGAGCACTCTCTAGTTTTGGTGTCCCTTTCATGGCATCTCCATTGCAGGTCATGCAAGGACTTCAACATTAAGTTGAAGTATGGGAACGTACCTTCTCAGTAAGTGTAGGACCTACTAGCTGCTATGTAAGGCCAAGGATATTCTCCTGTTTTGTAGCTCCACGTATCAGTCATGATTGTCCTCTGGACAATAGATCAGTACATAGAGTCGTGAATTGGGTGAAAAATCTCAGTGCTGCACTACCTATTTATTATTCTGTGAAGTAGTAAAGGCTCTTCCGGACTCTGAAGGTAATGAGCAGCTGGCTCCCACTTACTATGCAGACACAAAATGTGGCTTTCAAGTCCACTAGTTGAGTGGACGGTTGGTGTGGTGGGCGGGGGGGTGTGCACCTACGTCTGCGGGTGCAGGCGGTCTATCAGTAGATGCTAAAAGAAGTAGCATGGGCTGATGGTTGATTTCCCAGAGCTTCATTACTTTGAGAAGTCAGCTTATTTGAGAACCATGTGTTCAGGTTGTGTTTATCTTGAAGTGTGAAGCAGACTGCAGCCTGGCAGGATCAGAGTCTGGAGGGGGGAGTGAAAGGAGGCAGAATAATTAGCAGAAGTGTCAGGTTGAAGGCAATCCACTGACTCAAGTCGAGGTAGGAAGCGACTCTTGCAGTATAGGATTTGATGGGGTGACATCTCATTCCTACCTCTTTCCTACCTCCCTGCTGTATACAAACCCACCTGAGAAACAGATAAGCACATGAAGCCATATTAAAATTCTGTTCACTGGCTCGAGTGAACTGAATGAGCCTCTTCTCTTTTTTCCAGGCTCTGACATTAAAGTCACAGACCACAGTCTGAATCACCTGCTAACAAGTACTGTCACAGACATATTTTTTTTTCCACAGAGTGGAAATGTTGGCCAAACCTTGTTTAGCAGCAGTCATGGCTGGTAAACTAAGGCTTATTGCTTGGCTTTGCCCAAGCTCTCTTCTCCAGAGCCGCTGTCTTCACTGAAGGGTGCCCTGAGCAACCCTTACACATAGCTGGAGTGGTGCTTCCATGTGTCCCTGCACAGAGCCTTCTCCAGGGCAGACCTAGGGTGATGCAAAGCTGCTTGCTGGCCTCTTTCTTACCACCTAGAAAGCAATAACTGTCCCCAATTAGGACATACCTGAATACCCTAAAGGGACTGTTCTGCAGTCATGCTGAATCTTTCTCTCATCATTACTCATGCAAGAACACTGGGCAGCACATTTTAGGATCCTTCTCCCAGTGATAAAAAAAAATTGTATAGCATCTAATTCATCAAGTCTTACAGCATGAATGTCACACCCATTAATGCCAACTTCTGGTTTTCCCCCTATTCTTTCCTTAGCATGCACAAAGGAGAAATATTGGACACTGTTTGTTTGTGTTTTTTTTCTTAGAGGAAAAAAAGTCCTAGTGCAAGAACAGTGTTGAATGAACAGAGCAATGATCATTGGATAACTTGTTTGGAAATTCCAGCAAACGGTCCTGGCAAAACAGAGTGTCGGAAAATAACAAGGAAGGGCACAGGATGCAACGTCATGATATATCCCTCTATAAAACAGCCTTGAAAGGCTGGAAAAGCATTGGCATATCCCTCCTGTTGAAAAGACAATAGCAGTGATGGCTTGGCATGATCTTCCCTGAAAAAACATGGAAACTAGACATAAGAGCAAAAGTTCTGGCAGCACCATGTTTTCCCTCAGCCGCCAAGAGCTAGTGGTATTTGGAACACACCACAGCAAAATATAAAATATATATATATTCAGAGAAGGAGAAAGTGGTATGATTTTTTCCCTTGTTTCAAAAAGGAGCAAAGAACAGCTTGTTACAGCTTCTCCTGGAGCTGTGTCAAGGGAAAGCAGTTAATGGTCTGTTACTATCACTGTACAAATACTCATTGATCGCCTTTGTAGGTGGCAGACTCCCATTATGTTAGATGCTATACAAACATTGAATTAAAAAAGGAGGTTGTCTGTAGTGAAAGTGCAAAGACCCAGCTCGTTAAGTCAGAATCTTTGATGTGGGAGTGCTGCATCGTACAGGATCGTACAAATACATCTGGAGCTTCGAGATGTATGCCAGAGAGAAGGTCAGAGGGCTCAGCTTGGAGTGGGAAGAGCCAGGAATGGAGAGCTTTGGGTGGAAAGGTAGCACAACTCCTCAGTGCAGTACAGGACCACAGCTGGCACTGTATATTTCAAGATTTCCCACAACAAATGCTGTCAGTAGTTGGATTTTGCATCAGAACGACAGGTTGGGGCTGATGCATGGGGTCCTGCAACAGCAGCAACATCACAGCCCTGTGTACAAGTTACAGAACACAGGCCTAGTGCAGAGGACCGGGAGAAAAAGGGTTAGGGATGCATCTTAGACCGTGTGTGGGAGACTGGGGTGGACTACTAATGCCCTTGGAAGATGTGGGTTTGCTATCATTGAATAATGTTTAGGGGCTTGGTTTTGTTAGTGTTGTGAGTGAAAAACTCAATTTAATTTATCCCTTTCCCTCTGGAGTACAACTTAGGATTCATGATCTTCCCACAGGACATCAGTTGATAAAAGAGGAGAGGTGCTGGAACATGTTAATGTCAGGAAAACAGGAGTTTCTCTGCTGTTACGCTTTTGGTCTCAAGACTACAGGATACCCATCATTTCAAAGCACTGTATTATGTCAGTTCTGGATGCCGGTTTTGTGCAATGCTATTTGCTGCTGAGTTTGGTGAAAATCACCTTTGGGACCTTTTATTGTACAGCTGAGCCTTCAAAGGTCTCATGTGGCACCTGCTCTTCAAAGGGAGTAAGGCACTTTCTCACCTTTGAGGACCTGGGTCTAAGCACCTTCATGGACTTACCTGCCAGTTAGTAAAAAGGGAATATTTCAGGCCCCACATGACCCCTTTCCCATGATAAATTCATGAACATCAGCCTCATCTTTCTTCTTCTTCTTTGCTGGACCACTCCAGTTACAGCTGACCACAGTCCATTCCCCAGGAGACTCAGGACAGGACTGGAAACCCAAGTTGTAGTTTCTCCACCCATCTGGGATAGGAAGGAGCTACACCAGTTGCTTTTGGCTGCTCAGTGTGCAACTTGGCTGCAGCCACATTTCCGTGGCTTGTTCTCACCCGCCTTTCTTAGTTCTGACACCTTTTTTTTGCCTCTTACCAGCCCACCTGACTTTGTTTTCGCCTTGTGGGATCCTTGCCCTGTTTGTACACGCAATGTAGGTACTGTGGCTTCCTACTCTCTTGTCTTGCGCTTGGGACTGAATCATTCCTTGGCTTCTCTGTCTTTTCATCTTGGCTTTTCTCAACAATAATACTTGGCCACTGCCTCCTACATATCAGGTCCAACAGCCTGAGTCCTTCACTCAACCTCAGCATTGGTCAGACAGCACAAACCCTGAAGCAGAGTTTTTGTTTATTTTCCCCAAATGAAGATGAGGTGAATTTGATAAGGAATTTTAGATGAACTGTCCTCACATAGGTGATCACAGGATCATGAAGTCATTGCATGGCTGTGGTCCTGTGCAGCCAAACCCCAAGAAATGCAAGCCTTATCCAAACAATGACACATAGAAGAGGAGACTGGAAGAGACAGAAATATTTTTGCTGAAGTGACCTCAGGCTCAGGTCAGCCCCTCCTCAAAATCAGTGGAAAATTTTTTTATAAACTTAAAGATCACTGGATTTCTTCTAAGTCCTGAAGTCGAGACAGTGTGCTGAAAAGGTTTCTTGACCTTCTTATGCAATAAGTCTGAGACTTGTAGAGGGGTTCCCATGTCTTAACCTTACATTATTTGGACTACATCTGGCCCCATTGCAATTTAGACACATGGTTGCTCTCACGTTCCTTCATCTATAACCCTCCAACCAGCTGTGTCTGGTGCCTGGATCCCAGAGCAGGCTGTGCATGCTTCTGAAGCTGGGGACACATCATGCAATAGGATCAGGGCTTAAGGGGTCATCTCTGTAACTGTGAGATCCTTCCCTCCCTATGCCTTAGGGCTGCACAGAGGAGATCAGTGACCTAAGCAGATAAAGACTAGACAGGAGTCATGTTTCATACCCTGCTTAAGATGCAGCCTGATAATTCCAATTCAACAATGAAAGACTGATAGCTTTGATATCCTCTCAGCTTAGTCTATCCTGATCATAATTCCTTAGGTTTATTACAAAAACACCAGTATTAGAACCCTTACTGAAGTCACATATGTATAATCGACTACTACTTTGACCCTGTCATAGTGGGTAGTGGGTTGGTTTGTTATCTTGTTGGGGTGATTTGGCATTCTTGATATGTCCACTATCCACTCATTCTGATCCTGACATTATCTGCCTTTTGTAGGTAGTTTATATATACATAACTTATAGTATATAGAAATTTTTTCTATATATGTATATATATTATATATATGCGTAATTATAGAGCTATAGATGTAGATATAGATGTCTGATAATGAGACTCTAACGACAGAGGTCAGATTCATCATTAAATATTTAGAAAATTAGGCCTTTTCTGTCTCCACCACAATTCAAGGCTACAACCAAAATGAAAATCTCTGCAGAACACAGCTCAGTCTCTAGACTTGGATTTCTAGGGGTGACTCCTTCATATGCAGCATTGTCCTCTCCAACATCCCGCATGCCACCGATGTGTGTTTATTTTATTTTAATTTAGCAGTGAGAAATTCCACATCCCTGTAAGTAATTAAAAAGTAAATCTTTCTACAGCAATATTAATATACAAATACATAAATTCTGTGAGTCTTAAACAAGATGTTCAAGCCTAACATGCAAGAAGCTAAGAAAAAAAACTTTCGGCTGTGAATCATAGCCAGAAATATAGCCTCTGCCTGTCCACATAGTGTGCAAAATAAATCTGTTCTTGTATGAAAAACCTACACATTGAGTTTATTTTTGAACTGGGAAATATTCAGTGCTGTATTATAATATATCTATCTCACCTTAGTCTGGTAACTACTTGTCTCAAACATTAACTAATTAAAGCCCCAGTACCTGAACTGATGAATTTCCTTTTCCTTCTGGGAAAAAAAACATTTATTAAAAAGAAAAGAAAAATAGTTTTTCAATCATCTCTCCCATATCCTCAAAATTCAGAAAAAAAAAAATTTCCCCTCCTCAAAAATAGTAAGTGCATGATTCACAAGAAATATGAAATAAACTAAATCCAACAATGAATTAATAAAACACCTTGTACAGCTTTGATCATCAAAAACCTAGTGAAATATGAGACATCTGTCCTTATTTATGGAAGAGATTATGTAATAGGTTGATAAAGTAGTTGTTCCAATCTTCACAATATTTGATATTCTTCTTGCAGTTCCAGCTTCAAGAAATTAGTCATTATATTGGAAAATCATCTCTTTTTAAAGTAAAACAAAACAAAACAAAAAAATAAACCAGCTTTTAGCATTTTTTTACCTTTCATAATGTTAAAACAAAGCCTGAGGAAGTCAAATCTAAAAGAAAGGTAAATATCTCCTAGTTTTAAATATCTACAAGTTAGCCTAGTTCCAGGAGTCCCTACTGTGTTCAGTGAGAGGAGGCGGATATATATATATATGGACAGACTGGTCGTCCTTAAATTAGATGGCATGAATCACCTTCTGGATTCTTCATTTTCTCTCCTTTGACTCTAAGAGAAGAATATGAGTTCAGACAAGATACCTGAGGTGGATTTATGGAGACAAGAATCATCTCATTAGATGTAAAATCCAGTGGTGGTGTCTGTGTTGGAGATGGTCAACCCTAGGGTAAGAAGCAGCTTCTGATCATGTATTTAGAAAGGACTTTTCCTCCCTCCTGCCCTGCCACCACAGTGCACCCTATTATTTTATCTTCCTTAGATTACAAGATGTTTGAGAATGTGACATTAGGAGGTAAAATGATAGTCTTCTTCACCATCCCCACTCTCAGCATAAAAGATTAAAAGAAAAAAAAAAAGCCAGTGGAACTTACCAGATGGGTGTTCCACTTGGCTAGAATCCAAAATGTTGTTTACGTCCCGTCCCCCAAATTTACTCTTATTCACAGGGGGAAAAAAAGAAAATGAAAGAAGCTCCTTTTCTTCCCCACGTCTGAAGAAAATGCTGCTCCATTCCAGCTGCAGAATATCCAGGCTTCCTTGAACATTTTGATTTAGGCCCAGTGTGATTTGAGACTCTGCGAGATAAAGGTTTAATGAGAAAAAAATGCTAATTACTTAGGGTTATGACTGGAAAAGCGGGCCACAAAATAAATTAATGGCAAATAGTTTCACTGCTGAGCGATAGAAGGGAATGGTTTTTTGCAAATTAGGACATTCAAAGTGAAATATTCTCACCCTGTTTCCCTCAGCTTGGTGCTGTATGTTTAACGTTCTACTGACAAAGCCTTCGTTATGTCCCACAAAACAGCAACCCCATTAGTAGAGGCAGTGGAGGATTGTCCTCATTCCTGTCTTTAGGCATGAATAATACTCCTCCGTGTTACCTGGAGTTGTTTACCTCCTAGAGAGGAATCTCTGAAAGATCTCTTCTGAAAGAAGAGACAGATGTTTGGTGTTACCTGATGGGTCTTACCTTGCCAAGCACCACCGGCCCTGCTTTGCTCAGCCACTCATACTTTTAACAGTGCAACAATTTCAGTGAAACGTACCCTTTGAGCCAGAAGATATCATCAGAATTATAACACTGGAAATGGTGTAGCAGTGAGGCAGGACCTATTACCTTAGGTATATTATCTAAGATATCTATCATCTTAACTATTATCTATTATTTTAGCACTTTGTTAATATAGTTATTTGTATATAAGGATTTCTACTAATATTTTCATACATTGTGCCCATAAACACACCAGCTGAAGAGACTGCTAGTTTAGTACCGCTTCCCACTACATGCTGCAATCATTTTCAATGGAGTTATTTAACCAAAACTTGAGGTCTTCCTCCTTCTTTTGTATCGTCCAGCACTGCCCTGCTCGCTCAGAGGATTTATCATTTTAAGTGCTATTATTTGTCCACATCAGTTTAAACACAGAGTGATTCTACCTTTATACAATTTAATATATATTAATGAAGGCAAGAGTAAAAGTAAATCGGATTGCCAATGTCATCATTAAAACAGTATCTATATCTCACACATTTGCAAAGAAGGCATTAAAAAAAATCAAGGACTAATTCCATCTCACTTCCTTTCCTATCTTAAGCAAAACTATAGTCTGTTTAGACCCTAGGCTACTTTATAGTCTTTGGAGACACAGACAATATAGAAAATGGAATTGAGGATGCCACTTACTTTATTCTAAGATAACTGAAAGAAACACATAGGATAGTTTGCTCTGACAAAGTGTACATTTCCCTTCACTGATGATAAATAGGGCCTGAAGTGATTGGCTTAGATGCAGTTATCAACACTGCAGAAAGCTGAGGTGACATTTACACTGTCAGTGCAGAGAAATTCCCACCCCTAAGCTTCAGTGAGATAGTTCCCCTCTCAAATGTCCAGTTTAAGGCAGCTGTATAGGCTTCCTTCTAGATGGTGGCCTGTCTTCTTCTTGCGTCTCTACAGGTATGGTTCCATCTCCTCTGGAAGTGCATCTCTCCACTCACTGTATTGGGAGCTGGTCATGACCAACCACCTTAGCTGATGTCTATAGTTAGTTGAATAAGATCTAGAGCCAAGGCTACAAAGGTGGATTAGTGGCAGAACCAAAGGTAAATCCCATCTGAAGTCCAGCCTGCTATAGACATCCAACCTGCCTCTTGCCACATATGTAGTCTTCTCACTTTTACCAGTATCTCACCAATGTAATATTTCTTATAAGAAATCTCTACTAATTTCAAGGGATACTGTGAATCTGCAGGGTATTTATATAATTCTTGACTCTGTATTGTCTGAAAACAGCAGAAGAATGGGACAGCTGAGGAATGCAGCCTGGAGACACAGTAGTCATAGACACCTTATGTTGGATGTAGGACAGAAATCAACCACGCTCATTAGTACTTAAATTGGCAAAGTGCTACCAAGGTAACGGCTCTCTGCACAATATTGTTGTCTTGACTAAACAACTTACCCTAAGCTCAGTTGAAATAATATGTTTTTTCACCTGCAGGAGTGAAACATTCAAGACGACATTCCAAGACGGATCTGGTTAAGGTCATAAAAATTTTGTGGTAACCTATATATTATTTTTATGCATATGCTTAACACGATGTATTTTATGAATGTGCTAAAGTGCAATAAATCACGTAAAACATAGTGTAAAACACTTCAGACTCTTACCAGAGTATCAGATGCTCACACATATTCCATACATCTCTAGGCTCATACAGATGCACAAGCGTAGAGACCTGCCACCTCCTGAGTGCAGTTGACAGATGGGAGTACTGCTTGCTTGTCTTCTGTGTGGGAGGTCATGAGAGTAGTCACTGTGGCTGTGATGGATTAGCAGTCAAAACGAAGACAGATAGTGTGGAGGAACGGCACGGCTCCAGCGTTTACTGTGTGTCTCAACAACTGCAGTAAAGGACAGAGTTTCATAGGAATTATATTGCAGGAGAGAGGAAGTCTGTCTCTTCCAGTGGATAAAGACAAATACACTGAAATTCATGCTTCTGCAGAAGACCAACATGAAAAGTCTTAAGGAAAATTGAAACCTTCAGCTGACTGTTTAGGGTCAGGATACAGAGTGGATGACCCCATGATTAACCTGCTATCCCCAGTTACTTTGATTTTATGATTCTGAGACTTGAGGACCAGTACATACTATGCGCTGGCTTCATCTGTTCAGGTATGCTTTTCAACTACAGTAAGTGTTGCGTAAGTTTAGAGGTTTAAGTCAGGCTGGAAAAGCATCCAAAAAGCTATGCAAGCTTATGGGACTGGAAAGATCTGGAGATGAAGGTGCTTCAGAAGTTTTCATAGCCTGGATGCTGTTCATCTTCTGCAAGCCATGTTGGAAAAATTGGCATAAAAGAAATTCCTCTCTTGTTCAGGATATCAAATTAAATGCATCCATAATGATCCTTTCTGATCTTAATATTTACACAATGTTAGAAATAGTTAGAAAGAGGGATTGTTACAGCAGGCTGGGCAAATGTTCTGCAGATTTGATATCATGCTCATGATCATCAGTGAAGGACACTTAGTGTAAAATACCTGGTCAAATGACATTGAAACAGAAAATTCCTTTCTTGTTAGTATATCTTTTTAAATTCGTCTAGTGCATACTGAAAGAATAGTCTTTTTAATACTGCTGAGGCATATCCATAGCAGTTTCTTGTTGAATCTCAGAAATTTGGGTCAATAGCACCAACAGTATCTAGCCTCTTTGCATTTCCACATCTGAATCAGAGTATGACCCTTGTGTTCAGCACAGCCTTCTCAGAAAATCATTCATTATTTCCTAGCAGATGAGGACAGTGTGCAAACACTATGTCTTAAAGCCTTAAAAGTGTAAGAACCAAGCAGATTTAAAAAAAAAAAACAAAAAAACAAAAAAAACAAAAAAAAACAAACAAAAAAAAAAAAAACAAAAAAAAAACCATGTTCTTAGCAGAGAAGGGAAAAGGAAGTGAGCATTTCTTTTAACATTTCTACAGCACTGCTTTTTGACTGACCCTGGGCTTGGCAGTAAGGATGACATCAACATGACAGCAACTGGCACCAGGGAACTCTTCCTGAGAGAGCTACTGGTGATTACAGTTGTCCAGGAACTTACAATCCCTGTACCACTGAGTTTAACATCTATGGGAGCAGGTAAGAAGAAGAAGACATCACCTCTTACTGGCAGAGTCCAAAATTCTAAACACGACCCAAGCTTGGTTCTTCCAGAATAAGAGCTGCTCCCCAAGAGCTCCTGAGCTGAGGTCTCAGTTGCAAACCTGGATGCCACTAAAGAGCAGCAAAGATTGCAGTTCAAAGATCTTCCCAGGTGGCTCAGCCACCTCATCCCATGCCCTTCTTCTCCAGGCAGCTTGCTCCAACAGGCTGCAGGCATCACGTGTCCCTGAAGTGGCAAGCCAGCTCCAAGGGAAGCATCAGATGGGTGAGGTGGCAGGAGAGCTAGAAGCTGGAAACATCCCGAGAAGTTTCATGTCCTGCCAATGCTCCACCAAAACCAACACATTTCCACAGAGCACTTAACTCTCAGCCAGTAGGTGTTTTCCAATGGAAAAATGCTCCACGGGCAAACTCGTGATCTTATAAAGGGTCAATTCAGACAACGGTAAAATTAATTTGGGTTCTTTGAAAGTGGGACTTCCATAGGGATTGCTAATTTTTTACTTGTTTAAAAAAAAAGTTGTTTATTTTTGCTAGAGGAAACTCCCATTGACTTTGGCTGACCTCAGGTTTCAGCCCTCAGAGAGGACAGTTTCAGTCAGAAAGCTCTAAATTACAGAGTTATACATGTGCTAGAAAGATAGCCCTGGAGAAAAGGGGTGGATAATTAAGGAGTGGGAGGTCCTTTTCTCTGGGGGTAGGAGGGAGAGGAAAAAAAAAAACAGAATGAGAGAGTTAGTGGCATAAAAGGGTCTGGAGAGCAAACCCTGCTCCTCTGCTTTGGGTGAAATCAGTGCCTAGGCCTGTTTCCTAGGATACTGTGTCCCTACACTGTGCTCACTCATGGACCAATTTAGCAATAGTCTCAAGTTTTCAGTTCCTGCAAAACAAAAAATCTCATAGATTCCCAAACCCACTAGGGCCAGCAGAGGGTATGGAGCCGGCAGGAGTGTGTAATATAAGAGAGTGTTTGTTGGTAGCCTGGGATAAGCCCGGATCTTAGCCCTGCCTGTCAGCTGGGAAAGCCACTTGTCTGAGCACAATAAGAAGGAATGATTCATGGTGCATTAATGGTATCACCAACCTGGCGGGGGGATCACCACACCAATTTGGAGTCACTCTCTCCCTGCCAGCAAAACATTCATCTGCAGGCTTTCAAAACACAGGAGGGGAAAGAAAGAAAAAAAAAAAAAGAAAGGAAAAAAAAAAAAAAGAAAAAAAGAGAAATACAGTATGAGGCAACGGTGCCAAGAGCTGACGCTTGGGGTTGGGCTCGGGACGCAGTTTGTAGGTGGTGTGCATGTGTACACAGACAATGACGCAAGGAGGCAGGAGGCTGCGAAAGCGGCAGGATGTTGCGTTGGTGAAGAAGGGGAGGAAGCCCCGTTCTCCCCCTTCTTTTGCTTTCCTGCCCTTCTCACCAACCTCTCAGCACGTCAGTCCCAAATTTCAATGAGAAAGAAACTCCTGGCAGGCGCTGGTAGGAAATTGTTGACCTTCACGAGCTGCTGACAGCCTTTAGCATATTTCCAGGTTACCCATAATGGTGTGGGGCTTGGTGTGGAGGATTTGCCTTCCACTGAGAGAGCAACATGTGTGAGTATATACTTTTGGTCTGATTCATACTATAGCATTGTTGGAGAGACCCCTGACTGAAACGAGAAGCCCGAGAAGGAAGTTTTGTATACCTCTTTTGACTGACAATGAAACCATGTTGCCTTTAAAAAACAACATCTGAAGCTCCTTTCTGGACTGGACTAACTAGCATCAGACTTCTCCCTTCCTGAACCCTGCTGCCGAGGCCCATGATTATTGCCTTTCTGTCAGGAAAACAAACAAACAAACAAACAAAGAATGTTAGTAAGGAAATTTTTCTGCATTTATCCAAACATTTTTCATCCTTTAGACTCCTCCTCCCATCCACTTAATTCAGAAGTTTTTCTGGAGCAAGGACCACCAACAGAAAACAGAATGGGATTCATCTTGCCTATGTTGAGATATTTCTACTGTTTTACCTGTAAGCCAGTCGTCTAAAACTCTCAGTAGTCAGTAGAGAGAAAGGTGCCTCCAGTGACAGATTCATTTCAAGCGCCTGAGGATGAGGTGGGACTTCTGAAGATGCCTGTTTCTCCCTGTTGACTCCAGAGGGAGTTTAGGAGACTGACTTGACTTTAGACAACCAACTACTGAAAAATAAACTCCTATATTTGTTCAGCTAAATCACATTTTGTGCCCTGTTGACTAGAATGATGAGGGGTTCGATTCAGTTGCCTGCATGTAGGCCTCTGGTGATATTTTGGATGCCCTAAGACTACTACTTCACATCCAGCTGGCACATTAGGAAGGCTTGGAAGTAGGTTCTGTGATACACGTAATAGACTTCCATTGCTTCAAAAAATAGAAGAGTACAGGCAAGTCCTTAAGCTCCTCATCAATGTTTGTTGTTTCCTGGCCTCACTGTTTCTTGATTGTAGATATTGCAGCAATTGTGAAGCTTAAGTAAGACACCTGTAATGGGTCGAAACCTAATAGGTGTAGGTCTCTCAGCTTTCCCAGGTGAGGAGCGGTAACACCATTTCTCTGGTTCAGGAGGGAGGTGTGCGAAGAACTACAGGCATTTCTGCAGAAGTTTTGAAAAGTGTTTTTTCTTCAGAACTGGTTGAAAACCCCATATTTTTTATGCAGTGAACAATGGAGCTTCTGTTCCAGGTGATCCACTTATTAGGCTGCTCTGGAGCCTGGTGTGTTTGATTCTGACTGAAACCTTATTTAGATTGCTGAAGGTATTTCACCTCTTCATAAAAGTATAGCCATAGTATCACAAAGGCTGTTTTTACTGGTATAAATTGGGATTTTAATCACTGTATCTAGACCACTAAAGACAGAGCATTATAAATTTGAAGGGTAATGAAAACCTCAAAGTCTCTGTATAAATGTGGTCTGCAAGAGAAGTTGCCGTCCATCAGCTAAACTCAGATAGATATTTGGCTGGTCTATTCTAAGCCACCCCTAACTGTGAGGTGAAATATGTTTTTTAAACATCAGTTGCGGTTGATCACATGTCTATGGGATGCATATCCTTGTACCTGGAGCGTATGACATAATCTTCTACAGAAGCACACAGGGGCCATCTTGCACACAAACGACAATTGTCTAGCGTCCCGTGGCAGTGACCTGCCTTGCCCAGGAGCAGACTATGCATGTCATTTGATGTTCTTCGATAGCCAGTACTAGCCTGCAGAACTTAGCTACCCTCAGACAAAGTTAAACTGAAGCTGTAACTGCAGTTAAATGGACAAAAAAGTAATAAAAATAAAGAAGTAAATCCATGTGAAACAGTCTATACTTTAATTCTGTACAAGACTGTCAAAGGATTTTTGATAGCTCAGTTAAAGTGTCTTTAAAGGACATGTTTTATTTTAATAGAAAAGGAAAAAAAAATGCCTATATGTATTCCCACTTACAGCTTTGGGATATCTTGCTTTTGGTTGTGCTGTAAATACTCCAAAAAGAAGGTGGAGTATTTTCTTTGTTTTTTTCTCATAGTTTCAATTATTAAAACAGGATTGAAATTTTGATTTACTATAGCAGCGGGAGGGACAAGATTTCAGTGTTCTTTACGTAATTCTGACCAAGGCTCCTTTTTTTCCTTTGCTGCCAAGAGCTGGAATAGTCACTTCCCATGGCTGTCTGAGTTTGACATGTCTGCCAAAAGCACAGAGATTCCCAAACTACTACTGTCTTCCAGTGATCCATGAAAAAGCAGGTTCAAAATGTTTCCAGTAGGCATACAAAAAAGTCAAAACACTGAGAATTACGAATGGCTTGGGAAATTTTAGCAACCTGCTTGACCAAAACCACTCCCCAGATCTAAACTTGGAGACATCAAAACATTGGACTAGCCTCGTGTCTTAAATTTCCAGTTATTTGAAGTCCCATAGCTTTAATTTTTTATGTTCGGTTTCTGCTGTGTCTTTCTCTTCTCACTTAAAATGCCCTGAAGTGTTTCAAATATGAAAAGTGTCTTAACCTGGTGCTGCAGAACATGTCTTTAAGCACATATTTCAGATCATGCAGACCTCCAGGCAACCTTAAAGTGGTAATAACCTTTCATCACTTCTCTCTATTTCCCACTAGAAGTGGGGATATTGCCGGCACGCTAGAACTTGCGCTGCTTACTCTATGAGCCAGCCAGATGTGAGCTGGTTCTGATCTGAAAGTCATGTAACTACACTTAGCTGGGTGATGAACCTGAATTATTTTGTCTTGCTGAGCTGTACCATTTGTCAAGTCTTTAGAGAGAAGGGGAAAAGGAAAGAGGGGAGGAGAGGGAAGGGGAAGGGAGGGGAAGGGAAAGCGGGAGAGATGAGGAGAGGAGAGAAGAGAGGAGAGGAGAGGAAAAAATTATGTTTGCCACTATATTGTTTTCTTGTCTATTAGTCTTTTTCTTTCTTCTTTTTTTTTTTTTTTTTATTCTTCAAATGTTTAAAATAAGGGGAAAACGATTTTTCTTTTAGCTGGCCCATGAAAATCCAATGCTAATGCAGTAAACTTCTGCAGGGTGATGAACCTAAACAATCTCACTTTTCCATGTCATCTAGTTCCCTGTGTGTTGCCAAGTGAAGTGGGAAAAGGAAGGATCCTTCCAGCAGGAAGAGCACAGCAGGCCCTGTCCAAGGTTCTAGCCCAGCTTCCCACCAGCAGCATTCCCTGATAACCTCACCCCACACTCAAAATTTATATTATACAGTCAGATACCTTCTTCTGGGATTCAGAATCAGCATTTATTCATTGTGGTTTTAGCTTCATAAAACATGGCAGTGTCTTTCTCCAGTGAGCTAGCTAAGGATGGGCAAAGGAGAAGGAGGAACTGAAAGTAGGACATATTTGGTCCTCTGGTTTCTACTTAATCACCATTGTCATAGAATCATAGAATCTTTAAGGTTTGAAAAGACCTCTGAGATCATCGAGTCCAACCATTAACCTAACTGCCAGGTCCACCTCTAAACCATGTCCCTAAGCACCACATCCACACGTTTTTTGAACACTTCCAGGGACTGTGATTGCATCACTTCCCTGGGCAGGCTGTTCCAATGCCTGACCCCTCTCTCTGTGAAGAAATTTTTCCTAATATCTAATCTAAATCTCCCTTGTCACAACTTGAGCCCATTTCCTCTCATCCTGTTGCTTGCTACCTGGGAGAAGAGACCAACCCCCCACCTCATTACAACCTCCTTTCAGGCAGTTGCAGAGAGCAATAAGGTCTCCCCTCAGCCTCCTCTTCTCCAAACTAAACAACCCCAGCTCCCTCAGCTGCTCCTCATAAGACTTGTGGTCCAGACCCTTCACCAGCTTCTTTGCCCTTCTCTGGACACACTCCAGCACCTCGATGTCCTTCTTGACGTAAGGGGCCCAACACTAAACACGGGATTCGAGGTGTGGCCTCACCAGTGCCGAGTACAGGGGCACTATCACCTCCCTGCTCCTGCTGGCCACACTATTCTTGATACAAGCCAGGATGCCATTGGCCGTCTTGGCCACCTGGGCACACTGCTGGCTCATATTCAGCCAGCTGCCACCCAACACCCCCAGATCCTTTTCCACCAGGCAGCTCTCCAACCACTGTTCCCCAAGCCTCTAGAGTTGCATGGGGTTGTTGAGACCCAGGTGCAGGACCCGGCACTGAGCCTTGTTGAACCTCATACAGTTGGCCTCAGCCCATCGATCCAGCCTGTCCACGTCCCTCTGCAGAGCCTTCCTACCTTCAGGCAGGTCAATGCTTCCACCCAACTTGGTGTCGTCTGCAAACTTACTGAGGGTGCACTCGCTCCCCTCATCAAGATCATTGATAAAGATATTGAACAGAACTGGCCCCAACACTGAGCCCTGGGGAACACCACTCGTGACCGATCACCAACTGGATTTGACTCCATTCACCACCACTCTCTGGGCTCAGCCATTCACACAGTTTTTAACCCAGCAAAGAGTGCACTTATCCAAGCCATGAGCAGCCAGCTTCTCCAAGAGAATGCTGTGGGAGATAGTGTCAAAGGCTTTACTGAAGTCCAGGTAGACAACATTCACAGCCTTCCCCACATCCACCAAGCGGGTCACCTTGTCATAGAAGGAGATTGGGTTGGTCAAGCAGGACCAACCAACTGGTTTAGCCAAAGCCACTGTGGACTATCTGTTGTGTAATTAACATGTGCTTCAGGAGAAAGTCCCATTTATATGAGACCAAAGATTGTCAAGGTTTCTAGGGTATTTTGTTCCCTGGCTGCTTTCAGAGCTCAGCTTTTATGTATAATGTGCATAGCCAGGTTCCAATACTTCCCCTGCATTGTGTTGGTCTTTCTGGGCAATTTATGAGGAGAGGAAGCAAAAAATTATAACTACTGGGAGTGCCAAGCGTTGCTCAGAAGAACAGATTTCGCTGGTGGCAACAATCACAACAAACTTTTCTTTCCATAGCCTGGGGAGAGACAAACTTGGCACAGCCTATAGGTAACTTAACCATGATAATTTTGCCCCTTGAAATAACACCTAGTTTTGTCTATTGCTTGAACCAGCCCAGCTAGAATTTAATCTATGTTTCTTTATAACTGTGTCACACCATGTTGTTGATCTGACCGTTCATTAACGAACGATATTTCATATAAGGCTAAAGCAATCCGAGTCTGTTGTAGGCTGGTACTGTGAGAACCAAGGTGCCTGCTGTAATGAAAGCCTATATCCTTTAGTGGTTTGTAGCTAGTCCTCAAACATATAGGTTTCTTGCCCAACTACGTGACCTGAATATACTTGTTAAAAAATTAGTTTGTGTGACCACTTCTATGCTAATGAATTAAACAATGTCCACAGTACTGGAATTTAATTTTCTCTATTTTTAAGTTACCAGAATAGTCTGTAGCAGGAACTCATGCCATTCAGCACCCTCCCAAATTCTGGCATGATTTGAGAGTTTCAATTTACTGAGACCATACCTAGTAGGCAATTTGCACGCATTCATTCTGCTTTGGAGGCCAGATTTGATTTGCCTAGACGAAGGCAGCTCTGTGGCAGCTGGCCTCAATAGACAAGGCCCTTACATGTTTAATATTTGATTGTAGAACTTACTCAGTGGGGACATAATTTTAGTTGGAGATTCTTGGAAAGGTGTGGTAAAGCTAATGAGACAAAAAATGTTGATTTGACTAACACACTTCTGTGTGTACTTACACCCATACAGGACAGGGACAGAGTGGATGACTGCATTTCATATGTATGTCTCTGATTTAGGTGAGAAGATCAGATCCTCTCCTGGGATCAAACACTTGAAGAGAGCAGAGCAGAGCAGAGAGGGATCAGAAATGGGGAGGCACGTGAAATAACGATGGTAGAAACCTCCTTCATGGTACGCTGCTGACTATGTGCTGTGGACTTGAATATACCTCTTGTGCATACTGGGATGGAGTCCTCCTGTTTCCTAATCACTTGCACATCTCTCTTTAACCTTTTATTTCCTGAGGTTTCTTTTCTTCTGCTGCCCTTTTTCTGCTGCTGAGACGATGGCAGCTGCGGGCTGTCCCCAGGTCGTCCCTTTTTTCCCTGGCCAGAGCACGAGTCAGCAGCAAGCACCTGAATTAAATACTCTGGTTGGTATTGGCTGTGTTCATTTCCTCTCCTAAGATGTGGAGCAATCGATTACCTCATCACTGAGCAGAAACAGCCTTGTTGCTGGATTTACACAAGCAAACCTTTCATAGTGCCTGGAGGTATTAATGTTCAGGGGAAAGGGCCAAAACTTTCTTAGATTTTCCCCTTTTATTCCATGTCCTCGAGGGTATTCTGATACACAGGAATTGGAAAGAGTGAGGCCCCCAGAAACATTCGAACCTCCTTGCTGCAAAGTCATCTTCCCAGAATCATCTCCCTGTTGCTGCAGTGTGAGAAGGAGAAAACATCCATTGTACAGAGTGGCGTTTAAGATTTAGGCTAATCAGAATCTTGAGGAAATGAGCAGAAACCTGTGAAGAACAAAAGTAATTTAAGTCTCAAAGCTTCACTGTGGCCATCTCTACTAAATGGCTGTAGCCTGACACTGTTCCACAGCTAAACATCCACAACATTTCTTTTCTTCATATTTCATTTTAATTTTCTTGTAGTAGAAATTGAGAGGGTCTGGATTAAAATTCAAAAGAAATTAAACCTTTTATTTCATGTATGTTGGGAAAGCATGGTGTTCTTCTCCAGAGACATGATTCAGCCCTGCTTTTTTGGTTGCATGATTTTTTGTGTCAGAGCAAAATCAGTGTGTGATGTTGTCAAATAGTACATAGATGACTATAGAAAAATTGCACTCACAGGATCTCTCGAGGCAATATCTCTAGGGGTCAGGAATTACCAAGTATTTCTTAAAACCTCCACAATCCTGGACCTCCCAAGAGTCAGAACCAACAAAATGTCTTGGTGTAATGACAGGTCTAACAATTAAACATATTACCTTCAAAAAAGAGTCATCTTATGGTTCATAGGTTGCATGTAGGACTTCTGTTCTGAATAAGTATCCCATGAAGAACTGTAAACAAGCCAGACTCTGTTCTCAGTCCCCTGACAGAAGAGTAGTTTAAAAACCATGCAATATTAGATGTCTCTGATTCCAGCATCTTTTCCAGCCTCTTTCTGCTTTGGAAAAACATCATGCTTTTCTGGCTCTGCTACCTAGTGCAGGTACTGAAGTGGGACAGAGCAGTCTGGCTGCTAATTGCCTTGGGTCTGTAAAGATCTATCAGTAACTTAAGTAACCACTTTCTCTTTGCTCCAGCCTTTGGGATAGCCTGGCTGATGAGTTACCTCCATTAGGATGCAGGACTGTTGAAGCATGGAGGTTTTGCAGAAGCTTCCAACTAGAAGACACTTCATTTAATTAGGACCATCAAGAAACAAACACTGATAAATGAACTATAGCTCTTCCCTTCTTCATGTTACTACCCATCTTGAACACACCTTAAACTCTCTTTTAAGACTCTCTTAAGAAGTGCAGGTTATTCAAACTTCTGCTCTCTCCACACATGAGTTATTTGAAACATGAGATCCGAGTCTCACTCTTTCCAACCATATAGAGAACTTCTCTTTAATAATTTATTTCTTCTAAAGCTATCTCAAAGTCAAGTTCTTCAAGCTATCAGAGACCATAGCCAGGTGAGGCATCCCTTAATTACTTTTCTTCTAGTGTCCTCAAGAATTCAGACTTGCAAAGCCTGCTTGTTCAGGGATGTTTCACAAAAGCTAATGCTCACTAAGACTTGATGATCCCCTTCCCTAAGTCCTATCTATATTTTTTTTTCCCTGTGTTACCTCACATAAGTGTAAGTGCAATATGAAAACACAGCTAAAGTGGTAAGAGAGATTTATAAGTTCTGTGAAGTCCCCCGTTTACAAAAAAAGAAAAAGTTCTTGATATGCTATGAATCCCCATACTCTACACAACCAGCTAATCCAAATCTTTTTGAGACCATTTTGCATTTTGCTTAACAACTTCACTAGGGACAAGGCAAAAATTAATTGGCTTCTACAGTTTTATTCATTTGCTAGTTTGTACATCACGACAGGAACTTCATTTGCTGAGTTGTGGAGATCTGGTAAATGAAAGACCTGCTTCTTTGCTGCCTTGGTGAAATGCTAGAGCTTTTCCAGCTTGGGATAGTGTAAACAGCTTGACAGCCACCATTTCTGCTGACACTCTGGGAACTGAACGAGTGGCCTCTAGATCTAAACCCAGAAATTGCTGCAAGATGAGCTCATGCTCCGCAGGTAGAATTCTAACGAATGCACGTTCTCTGAGCATCAGACCTCAATAAAGAGATACAGGACACACTTACCAACAAGATACCAGAAGGAAAACTGGTGAAAGAGAATGATGACTAGCAACATTTTCTTTTGCCTTGCCACATTTAGGGGACTAAACTAGTGCTGCGTTGGAGGTGCACAAGTGCTTTCTCTATGTAGAGGGGATGAAGAACAGGTCTAGTGTCATAAAAGAACGAGTAATTAATCGGCTCAGAGTGTTTTATGTAAGCATTAAAGTTTTAAGTGCTTCGTATTTGTAGGGCTTGTTATTCCTGGATATTCTTTCCAAACCTGTTGAGAGACATGAAGCAAATTTCTGGAAAGCTTCCCTAGATTTTCTTAATGTAGAGTAAACCTTGTTGTGTGTCTGCTTGGCTTCAGTATCCCAAAGGTCCTGTGCTGTAGCAACATGAAAGGTGACTGGATTCCAACAACCTCTCGTGTTTGTTTAAGGTTTGGGACTAACACACCCATCTGACTTGACTTAGTTTTTATTCATCGCTCCCTGCATGTTACACCCACCTCTTGCATTACACTCCCAGTATAGGCCAATATTGCTTTTAAAATGAACATTTTTTAAGATATATAGAATGTGTTTTCATTTTCCCTTTTCTCCAGTGACAACTCATCAGACATAGACTGGCATGTCTGAATCTCTTGGGGCCAGAGAGTTATGCAAGAAAACCCCAAAATGAGTAAGCCTAAGCCCACCCAAAAAGTGAGGACTGATATTTATCTCCTGCTGGTTTGAGGTGAAGTGAAAGCCAGCCCACCAAGATGAATTATGACTTAATTTGGTAGAATAAGATTATCAAAAAGCAAAGACAGAACTGAGGCTGTAGCTCCAAAACAAAGGCTTCAGACATGGCTACCAACTACAGAAGCAAGAAAAAGGACTGTGTTTTCCAGATGAAATGAAGCAATCAGTGCCTGAAAAGGTGAAGACCTTGATTCAATTGCCTGAGCAGAGGTACCCGTAATGCTCTACTGTACTTGACTAGGCCTTCAGCATCTAGTTTCTGTCCCTGCATCTGCCTGTGTACTATAACCACATCCCTACTCCCTGCTGGGATGAAACGTAGCTGTACGCTATTCTGCCTTCCCTCATTTCTATAAGAGGGAAATGAGGACACACAAATCGTAAAGCATGATGTGTGGACCAGAACTTTAGGTCACACCTTGGAGTGTGCTGATCTCGCATTTTAGGCGTGATCTGGATGACCAGCTTGATAAGTTCCAGAAGAGAGACTTGTTATTTAACTTTCAAAGGTTAATAAATATCTTTTTGGGGTTGCTTTTGGTTTTATGTTTATACATTGTGATTAAGTCTTTTATTATATGACCACAGGCTTTCACTTCTTGCTTACAGGTTTTCTGACTCATTCAGGCAGCTGGATTGATTTAGATATAGGGTTGGTTACTGAAGATTACTGTTAGTAAAAACCAAATATTTTGGGGATCTTTTTTGCAGTAACTAAACAGTGAACAGAGTTTGAAACGTGGAAAGAAAAGAGAAAATAATTACATGTTGCAGCTACCAAGAAGCTAGATTTTGCCCACGTCTTACCCAGAATTCTGATATGTTGATGTGCAAGCGACTTTAAACCTTTTTTTTTCCAAAGCTGGATTCTTGAGAAAAACCTAAGGTTTACTTTGCAGAAGCACCAAGAACTCCTAGCAGTTGTTGAAGCCAGGGAGAGGTGTTCTTGAAACAGTGCTGAACAATGACAAAGCTTCTGAAAAATCAAGCTGCAAGAATCAGAGCAGTGTCACTGAGATACAAATACCTCCACTAGAGAGTCTGGTTGTATCAGAATCTCTCTTCAGTCAAAGGAGAGAGACACAGACCTCCAAATCAATCCAGTTTAGGCTGTAGAGAGCCATGGCTCAACTCACCTTTGGATAGACTACTAGATTCCTAATTTAGGTACATCAGTTCAGGGTGGGATAATTCAGATCATAGTGCCTCAATCCAGCCTCCATACTCAATGGAAACTTGAGTCTTCTGTTTCCTTTTGCCTTAGTTCCCCACTACGTAATGCTGTATCCTCATTTGGCACAGAAACTATAAAGATATTATTTTTAAGACTTCTTAAACTGTTGTGATTCTGCACTTGTTAAGTGAACACTTCCTCCTTCAGAGCAGATTTTGAGTGGTGCACCGTGAAAGAAGCGTGGGAAAATGTGTTGCACATGAAGAAAATAATGGATAGCTGGTTACTTAGTCCTCGTCAGTCTCACGTTTATGAGGTTGATACTTATCCTGAATAACACTCTTTTAAGTAGCTCACATGCATGCACGTCTCATACATACCCCACCACATCAGTACAGAGGGAATCGATACATTACCATCTAATGTCTAAATTGTGTCATACCTGTGTCCCATTCCCTTTGACCGTAAATTACAGCTGACTGCTGTGTCACAGCTCCCTGATGACAAGCCATGGGGAATTCCTTATTCAGTGATCCATATATTTCCATTCCAGCTGAGCCAGAAAGGCTCAACAGAGCTTCAAAATTAGTACCAATAATCACACTTTCCTAAAGTGTTTTCTCCCGCCTATCAGCATATGCATCCCTTTCCCTGGGAGAGTGCATGGCTGTCTACTTCTGTTTGCATAATATCTCTGAAGGAAAGCTTATTTTTTTCTTGATGATGGCATTATCTCTTGACTGTTGTTGTGCAGAAAGGGTCTCAAAGGCACATTGTTTCTGTAGAGCTGAAAGAGGGTGATGGTTCTCACCCTGGAAAAAGTCCCACTAAGCAAATGATTATACTCTTAAAATAGCTTTCAGGAGCTCGCTGTCTAATGGATTACTCAGCATTTTAAACAGAATCCTTTTCACAAGAAAGAAAGCTCCAGTAAATTCAGCTGCTGCCTCTTCCTTGTAACTTTGCGCTAAACCAAACTCTCTGCTGCAGACATCAGGATTCCTGGGGACTGCCTCATGCAGGGGTTCAGACACTGCTTTGGGAGCTAAACTTCCTGAAGCCATAGTCTCTGGTACAATCAAGCCTTTTTACATTACATAGCTGGTACAGAAGCGTTGAGTCTTGGCTGTACTAATACATCCAAGAATAGCTTGCAGAGGATGGGAGGAGTGTAAAGCTGGCATAAATGCCTTTTATGCCAGTCATCCTCTATTGCTGTGTTAGCAAGGGACATGTTAGCAGAAATGCCAAACACCGGCAACTTGCTTGTGGCTGTATCTCAGTGAACCTCTATTATTCTACAGCAAATGAGAGATGTTATAGCAGGCCTGGGATCCATGGATGTGTTAGCACAGTTTCAGGAATAATTAGATCTGCCATTTTTTGCTGCATCATCCTACTTGCATCTGTTGGTATATGCAGAATATATAGCTATTTGAGAGAATTAGGATCCTAAATTTTATTTTTAGGGATTCAACACATCAGCTGGACAATCTTGGTCAAGTCTTTTCAGCTCCTCAATGCCTCAGTCTTTCTCCCTGGGGTAAGCACCCTAGCTTTTCCTCCTTTCTTCTAGGAGGATGTAGACAGTGTTGCCCTGACTAGAAACAAGAAGTGGAAGTGCTCTGATTTCCATGTCAGCAGGCATGGGGTCACCCTGTCTGCAAGGCAGAATAATTGCATTTCTCAAGCACATCTTGAGAATTTGGAAACTCATCGCTGGCTTCCTCGTAAGACTCAGTTCCTTTCTCAACACACCCAGAACTCCTTGAAAGATCACCCCTGGCTGCTTATATGGACCTGCTTTGCCACCTCTGTGGTGATGTAAAGTTGTTTTCCCTCATTTAATTATCTCAGAATGGCAATCACTGTTTGTGCAGGTAGTCAAGGCCTCATTCAAAGCCTGATGAAGTCACACTGGTTGTGAGTAGGAGAGTTAATAAAACAGTGGCAAGGAATGTTTAGCCCAACTACTACTCTCCAAAACAATTCCTGGCCATGGTTCAGAAGGCGTCAAGAGCCAGGGACCATTTCCAGTTGGCAGTTTGTAGGCAACCACAAGGCTTCAGAACTGAAGACACTGCTGTGTTGTCATGGTCATGTCATGGTTTGCACTGCTAAGTACGCTAATGTAGGGGGGGAAAAGTACGCTAATTTGGGGGGGAAAAATAGAAAGAGAAAAAAAAAAAAGCAAACCTGAAATCAAGACAAAAATCCCTCATGCTTTGCTATTATAAGGTTCCAGATTAGCTAAACTCGCTTCTGACTTAGTGAGAAGGGGCTTTGCAGATTTCATTGAGTAACAGCTAAAATCAGGAGCCCAGGCTGCAATAATTGTGGTTTTATCTTTTGAGTTTTTGCTCCTTTTGAGGAATCCCTTTCATAGAGCTGGTTAAAAACTATTCCTGCTAAAACATTTTCCTGACAGGAAATGTGGGGTTTATCTAAACTGACAGCCTTTCCATAGAAAATATCATTAATGATGAAACATTTCAGTTTTCCAATGGGACTTTTTTGACTTCTCAACTATTTCAATTCAGCCAGGGATTTACACGCTCTTCTGGGGATGAGCTTTCTCCAGGGCAGAGATTATCCTCCTGTCATTTATTGTTAGAGCACCCCAACAAGTCTCTGATGAGAAATTCTCAACCACAACACAATATGGGCAATGAGTGCAAACAGCTGATTGCATTTCTCTGCAATGTGCCCCAAGGAGACAGAAGCTTTAAAGGTAGATTATCAAAAGAACAAGATTTAGACCTGTACTAAAATTCCAAGTTTAGGATTCTTTTGCCTGTACCTCTTAAGGTGGGATACTTCTCATCCTAAACCAGGCATGTTTTAACTAACTCAGCTGAGGTGCTTACTGTCTAATGACAGAGTGTCCAACTTACCCTGAGAGGTCTGCATTTTAAGCACTTGAAGTTAGCAGCAATGAGTCCTTGTCTTCAGTTCCTTTGAAACATCTCAAACTAATATCACATTTTAAGTTAGTCAATCCTAATGACTAAAGCCTTGGAGCTGATGACACACAAACAGTATCAGCAGATTCCCGGACATAAATTTCCATGAACACCTTGTATTGGTGCACTTCTTTTCATGTAGCTGTGATTTACATGGTATTTCTTACTACCTCAACAAGAGAGTGAATATATTGTATGTTCCCCCATGTTTTGTAAAGGTTAGGAGCTGAGGGTAGTCTCAGCATTCAATCCAGGTGTTGCTCTATGTGTTTTTAGCTTGCAGCTTCTCCAGTTTGATCGTTGATGCAGCAATCAAGATGGTCACAGTCACAGTAGAAAATTTAATGTCTCTGTCAGATTAATGGCCTTTTTTAATTCACTCTGGTTTAAAACATCTACATGTAGACCTGGTTTTACAGTATCCCACCCATGTTGGCATATTCTTCTCACGGCAGCTAAATAGCTGTGCATGAAGCCAGGTTTTCTTTAAACATCATCTATAATTATTTTGTATGAGTTCTGTGTTGCCTGAAAAATCCTCTTTCATTCTTCCATTATTTTTTTACACCCTCTCCTCTTTTCCTGACATATTGTGTGTAATGGATGCAGCCCAGACCAGAACAGGAAGCCTTTTTTGCATGTCTCCAGCCAGGCTCAGCATACCCCCCCATCGGATTGCAAGAGGTTGGATCCCCCACACGGGCGTATTAATAATGTTATGAAGGGAAAGCACTATGTTGCTTTGACATACAATACAAAGGAACCTTGGCACATCAGGAAGTGGAAAGGCAGTTTTGGCACCAGCCTTGGTAAAAGCATGTCACATTGCTGTCTGTAGCTCAGCCTCATACCCAGACAGTGAAGACTTGAAATCATATCTGTATTTGTCTGGCTAGAGCTTCGGGCACGCAGTGTATTTAATGATGTGGATGAAGTTAGTGGCATAGATGACAAGCAACTGCTTAGGACGTGCTCACCTCTAATTCTTCTGTCATTTACAAAGGCTCATTGCATCAACTCATTTCAAAGAAGAGATCTTCAGCTTACAGCAACCCAATAGAAATGAGGATAAAACTTTTGAACTAGATGCTCAGAATTTAAGAAAGGCAAAGCTGTCTGTATTAGATACTTCCATCCCATGACTTTCCCCTGTTCTCAAGCTGATTTTGTGTTCCTTTGTGACCATTGAAACAGTCTTGTGACATAGGTTGACAGCATCATTTTCTGACAAAAAGAAAATCTTAAAAGTGTTTGAGAGCCTAAAGATGGGACATAGGGATGGTTCTACCAATGCTTGTGCATTTAAACCTCACTGAAAATTTTGGAGAGTTAGGAACAATGGGAATAAGGCAAGGCAGTCCTTTTTTTGAAAGTCAAGGTAAAAGTGAGTTTTGTTTAAATAACACTCATCGGTAGAAGTATTGAATGGAAGTTATGTGTTTATCTATCTATGTGTGTTTGTCCGTATGTATGAGTCTATCTGCATGCCAAATGTTATACCACCCTCCACCCAATGAATCCCAAGCTTTTCATACTACTGCCAGTGTTCAGAACTCCTATTTGACTACCAGACATCCTTATTGCCTATATTTAGTTGAGAAAAATAGTAGTGAGGCAGTAAAAATGAGTGACAAGCTGGTAACCCCTCACCATGGCCTGGAAGACTGTTGGTGGTTTATAGATGACAGGTTAGTTTTCCTTCATCTAAGCTATAATTATTGATACAAAAACTAGCTTTCAAAGCTAAAGAATGGACTTTCTTTCACTTTGACTTTAAAAAGTTTGGTGGGAAATAATACTTCATAGCAAAATTTCTATTTTAAGAAACTTTTATTTTTAAGTGTGGGGTTTTTTTTTCTTTTTAATAAGCAACCTTTATAAGAGGCAAATGTTTGTAATTAGACTAAAAAGTTCTGTTTCATTTCAGGATGTTGACTAGAAAGGGAAATTTTCAAATTTCCCACCATAAATATTTGGTGAGAAGCCATTGCTTTTTCAGCTGAGAAGTCAAAGACTGGACCCTTATTCTGCTGAAGCTTTTTCATTTTTAGTGGGATGACCTTATATTAAGTCACCATACTGTCAGGATCCAGCAATCACATGAATTAGCAACTGGACAGAACCATGCAGCTGCAGTACTCTTACTTGACCTGGACCACATGCGACGAACCAGTGGTCCATATGGAAATGGGTAACTACGGTCCCCTTAGTTGCTTCCGTATATTTCTACCTGTTCAAGGAAATTGATGTCTCAGCTCATATCTTACTTGAATGTTTGGACAGGTCATGAAGTCTTTGTAAGGCAGAGCTGAGTGTAGTGTCCTGTGCTTTGAAGAGCAGAGTAAGCCTAGGCATAGTGGTGAAAGATTCAGAATTTCTGGGGATGGGATTTACATGATTGTGTGGCATTTGATACTTTTGAGTATACCACCTGAATATATCACCTCTGAACTGATGTTTTGAGAAGCCCCTCTATTAAAGCTGCTGTGAAACACAGGTAGAACACAGCGGGGGTATAACACCGATTTCTTTTTCTTTCTCTCTCAACACAGTGAACTGTGCATTAGAAACTAAGAAGTTCCTTTGACCCAAGCAGCCACACTTCCGTGAAGCTTTCCTTCCCATCAGAGCCGCTGAGCAACACGGCGATGAAAACTCCCCCTGCCTGAAGGGTAGAAACAAGCAGAATTTATAACCCATCGTAAATAAAGCCCTGTTCATTTTGCTGGCTTACATGTGTTTTTCATAGCAGAAGATTCATCGAATGGCACATTTCATGGTGTAGTTTCTCAGTCCAAGGGAAACCACGTTTAATGTAGTGTGTTAAAGAAAGTGTTTCTCTGACTCAGATTTCTCTTTCTTTCCAGTTCATGCCAGTTGGCATGGACTGGGTACTAGAAGTCAGATGGGCAAAGCCTGTTCACATTACATTAACTTTTCTTAAGACCTGTTCCAAAGTTGTCAAGCCCCAAAATGAACTTTCTTCAAGATTTAGACTGTGGGATTAATTTTGCCTTTCTTTAAATAAGAACAATCAAACTTTTTTTCTTTTTTTTTTTTCCCCTTTTCTCTCTTTGCCCCACTTTTTCTTCTTTTATTTTACTGCCTTTTGACCCTAATTAAAACCACAGAATGGTTTTAATTGGAAGGGACCTTTAAAGATCATCTAGTCCAACCCCCCTGCCATGGACAGGGACATCTTTCACTAGATCAGGTTGCTCAAAGCCCCATCCAACATGACCTTGAACATTTCCAGTGATGGGGCATCCACAGCTTCTTTGGGCCAACAATTCCAGTCTTCCAATTCTGGAAGATTACTAGATAATTACTAATACGTTCCAGTCACACAAGCTGATCTTGCCTTTAAACTGAGTATAAACATTCTGCCTAAAGCAAGTCAGTCTGAAGTCCAGAAGTTGTGCTTTTTATCTCTGGGCACAGATCACAGTTACAGCTGGTGAGAAAAAAAACTTGATAAAATGTTCATGGAACTTATCATGATATTTCTCTGAACATTTTTATTTAAATATTCTCAAATTTGTAAATAAACAATATTTATTAATGTCATTTTTTTAGAGACCAACTCTGAATATTTTCAAAGGCGTTTTCTTACCCTAATAAAAATAAGACCCAGTGATTAAACTCATTTACTGAGACACTCACTGTCACAGAAGCTATCATTGTAAATAGGCAAGAGAGATGAAAGAAGTACCATTATCCCCATTTAATAACTGCATCTTAGAAAAGTTAGCATCCTGCCCACTGTCACAGGTACTGTGAGCCTGACCCAAGAACTCAAACCTAGCCTAATCTGTCTGGGGACTTATCTGTCCCTAAAATAATTAATTACCAGATTAAAAAACATATTTCTGGGAGTAATTTAAAGCATCACCTGCAGTATTGCTCCGAGAATTGTGTCCAGATTTGTCATGCCAGTTCCATGAAATAAAAGAAAACACAAAGCACATATCTACGTGTTTGACACACTGCAACAGCCATTGGATATTTTATTTCTTCACAGCTCACACACACTCTCAAACATGCACACGCATACTCATACCTCTATGACAGGAGAAGATAAGGCAGACAACATGTTGGGTTTCGTACCATGAACCACCGGTTTGAAACTAGTAGCTAAGAAATGAGGGAAGTAGTTTCTAAACTTTAGTTAGCTCTGCAATTTTAAATAGTTGTGATTACAAAAGTTTAAATAGTTTTGCAATTTTAAATATGCATTCTCAGCATTTATTATTAAATTGTAAATTACTCGCAGTAGGACTCTTTCTTCCATGATGTTTGTACAACACCTGTCCAAAGGGGACCCTACTCCTGCTTAAGGCCTTTAGGTCCAATTGCAATGCAAACAATGAGTTATTTAAACAATGCCGTTTGGCTTTTTCCTGGGAAGATGCCATAAGGAATAGCCACGTGTGATAAATCCCTTTGCAGTGTCCGTTCTGGGCTCTTCTGAGTGAGAAATGACAGCAAATGGTGTCTCATAAAGCAAGGCAGTGGCTGATTTCCCCAGCCAGCATAGCCCCATGATAACAAATAAAATAAGCACGGAGGTGTTATTGTATGAGTGCTCAAGGCCCATGTCTGGCCGTGGCCACCTTGGTAAGACTTTCCACTGAGTCTAACATTGGGGGGGGTGTGGTTTGCTTGAATAATGGAGTGTTGGTGGAGTGAGGTGGCGATTAACTAATCTTGGGTGTGTCTTCAAAGGGAATGACTGTTCAAAGGAGAGACTTGCAGGGAGAGAGGAACTGGAGCCGAGAGAAGAAGAGCAGAAAGGAAGGAGTTTCTGAAAGAGACAAGACTAAATTATCAGAATGTTCCCTTCTGGCCTCAAAATGGCATCTCTCTGGGACAGGCAGAAGCACAACGAAAGGCTATTTAAAGACATTTAGCTGATACTGTCACACCTCCTAGGATTTATTCGGTACTTCTCCCTTTATATCTTTGTTTAGCAGATAAACTGTTGGTCTACAGTGCGATGATCTAACTGGAAACCCTTGACATTTGTTGTCAGCATGGAGTATTCTGAGAAGAGCTGCTGGAAAAAGGAGAACAGCTTTCTTAGGGAAAAACATAAAAATAAAGAACTCATAAGTATTTCTTTCCTTAAATGTACCTTTCTGAAAACATTTTCTGATGAAAAATTGAAGCTCAAGCCTGTATTTACTTTTCTGTCTTCTTAGTTCAGTCAGTTAACATCATCTTGTTTCAGTGAAAAATGTTGGGTGTTTGTGTGTGGGGGGGGGGGTTGTTTTTATTTTTTTTTCATTTTATTTTTACCAAAATCTTAGGATCTTAGAATAATTCAGATTGGAAGAGATATCAGGAAGACATCTAGTCAAAACTCTAGCTTTTCTGGCAGCATTCAGGTATTTTATTTTTATTTAAAATACAGAAACACCTATTTTTCTTTTTTTTTTTTTCCTTCTAGATTGAAGAGTAATTTTTCATCAAAGAACTATTCAGCAAGTATTTTCTGTGAAAAATGGTCATTTCTGAATCCAGGCCATCCATGCTTTTTCAACAAAATATTGCATAATCAGCTGACTTTAGGTCTTTTACTGCATGATTTCACAGATCGTTTAATGCTGTTCATAGAGTTCAGGTCAAGTGGTGCATTAAGATGCATACATCATATTAGCAAGTAGGAGTCAATGAATACTGGGTGTCCAGATTTTTCTTTATAACTAGAGGAGATCAAGACTAGGATTCAGTTCCCTAAATATAGGTATCCACTGCCTTATTTGATGCACTAGTCTCATAGAGATTCAAGGTACCTTGATCCATCACATTTCATCCGAGTGGATAGGTATGACATGGGGCATAGGAAAGACCCCGTCCTATGAAGTGGCAAGTAAAGGCCAAATAATGTACCCTGCTGTGCCTAAAATGGCAGAGTTTAGGAAAGTTAATCCCCTGTTCTCTTCCTTTCTCCCTTTCTCCTTCTCACCAACATAGACAGTGGAGCCTACAAAGAGCCTACTGTCCAAATATTGGTCTCTCCTTTAAGTTGAATTTCATCCCGGTCTTTCAAAACCGAGACAAACAAGTGCTTTGTCTCAGGCTAAAGAAAAAATCTTCATAATTTACTTTGACATAAAATTTGGGTCTCAGATTCTATATCTTAATTTCATCCAGGAGAAATGGCTGGGAGCTGCAATCTATAGTCATTTGGAATGGAGCAAAGATATTTTCCTAAACTTTTCTTGGTGGAAAAAGAAGGGACAATTTCTTCTTCAAGACAGAAGTGACATTTGCTTTCTTCCCGTCCTCAAGAACTTCTCCTGGTCACCACAAACTTTCAAAGATAATCAAGAGCTGTCTTGCAAAGTAATCAATCAGCCAGTTTTTTTAGGACTCATGGGCATATCCCATAAGGTCCTATGGACCCTTCTCATAGAAACCATGGTGTAGAAGATGATCATGGTGCATGCCCAGATCTTTGCTTGCAATAATGTTAAGGTGTTGCCAGGCCTAACATCCAGACTCAGGAGCACACAGAGGTTCCCACCTCCATCAGTTAACACCTAGACATTATGACCCATTAATTAATTATTTAGCCTTCTTGTTAGTATAAAAGAAGCACTATCCTAGACTGGCCAGAAGATGTGCCGAGAGATTTATCATTTCATGGGTCTGGTTCTTTGGGCTGAACTGCAGCTGTCATTTTCCTTTTTCCTTGATAAAAAGAAGAGATTCACCTTAGCATCGTTGATGCAGTTACCCCCACGTGTCCCTGTGAAGAAGGACTTGCTCAGCCCCACCCAAGATGAAGTTAATAGTATGACTTCTGTTTTCCCATTACTAGCTCAAGTCTTGATTAACATAGCCATCACCTGGGATATCAGGCATATTTCATAGATATCGTAAATATGTACTAGACAAGGTTAATTATATCTCAAGGTGCCTATTTCTTTTCATGGTCCCAGGTAGGTCAGATACTAATATTTACATTTGATGAGATGAACTCCACCTACTAAGTTTATGTACAACCATGGGTATGTCCATGGTGTTCACTTTCACTCCTTAGCATAGAAGTTGTGAGATAACAACGATCTTGAGTAACAATCTGAATGCTTCAAGCGTGTAAAATGCTCTTCACTCCTACTATGTTATTTAATAGGAAGAGAAAAAGTTCAGCATAATTAAACTGTATGGTCTGTCATGAATAAACTTTTAAACAATAATAACTTTTGCTGACAGCAATTTTAAACAATAAACTTTTGCTGAACAGCAAGAAAACCCTCAGCTTAGAGGAAGACACAACATATACCTTTAGCAAATAAGCAGATGACACTAAGTCAGGATAAATGCTTGATACATCGAATGGTTGACCTTCAGTCCATTCAGACCTTGAGAAACTTGAGGAGTACACCTGCACGAAAGCAAAGTGTTGTACTGAGACAGAATAACCCCATGCATCAGCAAAAGCTGGGCAGTGACTCACCAAGTAGAGGTGCTGCTGAAAAGGACCCGGAGGTCCCAGTGAATGCAAAGCTGACAATGAGCCAGCGGTATGCTTTCACTGTGAATAAGACAAAATGTGTATTGAGCCAGATTAGGAGTCTGATCAGCAAAGTGAGGGAAGTTATCTCTTTATTTGATACTGGTGAGGCTACACCTGAGCTATAAGGAGAGGATAAAAAAAAATCTGGGCTTGTTCATTCCTGTAGAGAGGTGGCTAAAGGGGGTCTAATTACAGTTCTCAATTTGAAGGGGCATTACAAAAAAAAAAAAATCAGAACAAAACTTCTTGTTTTTAGATGGAAAAACAAGGGACAACTACTAAAAAGAGTAACCTGAGACATTCAGTTTGGACATAAGAGGAAACATTTCTTTAGGGTAGTAGTTCAGCACTGGAAAAGGTGGCTTGGAGAATTTGTGGAATCTCCATTCTCAGAGATTTTCAAGACTTGGCTAGACAAAATTAAAGCCTGACCTGATCTACCACTGATTATCACCTGATTGCTCCAAGGAGTTGAAGAAGTTTGAACTAGAGACATCCAGTTGTACCTTCCAACCAAAATTTCTACAATTCCGTAATTCAGGAGACAGAGGGAAAGTGAATTCTAGTCACAAAGAGTCATGAAGAAATGGTTCTGGGATTTTTGGAAAAGGCAAGAGAGCTGGGTTATCAGCTCTTCTTTTTGGTTATCTAACTTCCACAGGTTCTTGAAAATGCCATCCACTCAGCCTGCAGAATTACAGTGAGATTTTCCAACTGATCCTAGCAGAGCATGTGCCTAAACCCTACCTGTATCCAGTGTCAATTAGATATACTATTTCCTTTGAAAATCCCAGTCGACATCCATGGCTACATATATATATATAGTCTACCGTCAATCAACCGCTTACAAAATATTAGGATGAAAAAAAAAGCAAGCTTTACAGGATGACATGTGGTTTCTTTAGTTCAAAAAAGATCCAGGACCGTGAGTTCTTGGAGAACCAGGGTTTGCGAAGAAATCAAGGTGAACGGACTCTGTAGGAAAATTGTATCTGTAGTCTCTGGAGAAGAGAAGAAAAAAAATATCACCAAGGTGTAAATCAGCAGTCTTTGCCTTACTTGACAGAACACCTCAGTCACAAGAAAATAAAGTTGATGGTCCAGGAACTATTTAACCTTTCTTTCTCTTTCTCTTTCTCTCTCTGTTTTAAAAAAGGTCATCTTTTTCTCTTTTCCTGTCTTTGTCTTTCTCTCCTTTCCTCGCTTTCTCTCTTTCTCCCTCGCTCTCTTTCACAGGTCTTACATCACAAAGTCTGATGACCTTCCTGCAGCTGTTTTTCCCAAGAGTTAACAACAAGATCTGTTTCAGGACCACTGTTATTTACACGACCATCAGCCATGCAAGAAGCGAGAGGAGCACACAAGACCCTATTCATGAGATGGGGAGCCTAATATTTGAAATAGCTAACTGCTGAGAGAGGGCATGTGTCCCTTCAGCTCTGACACCTGGTCTGACCACATCAGTAATTAATCATTGGAAGGTGAAATTGAAGGCAATTAATGCCCTCCCAGCTCATCATTATTGCAACTGCAAATTTGTGATACTGGGTTGGATCCTGAAGAAGACAGAATGCGAGCTGTTTAGAAAGTAAACAGCAAAAACTGTGTGACATTTCTACAAATACATCTAAAAGCAGCAAAGGAGCAAATATCACACTGAGACATGAGCCCCAGTGATGAATTTGTTTATTATAGAACAGCCATTTTCCCTGCAGGGCTGAGCATAGGGTCAGCCTTCCCATAATAAACAATTATTGTTTCCAGGGCTTGAAAACTCAGTTGTTAAAATCGGTATGATGGGCTTGCAACATTAAAAAAAATATATATATAATAAGAAAACCCAAAGATTCAACTGATTTGACATTACGACCATTTCTCAGGAGGAGAAGGGACTTGTCAGAGTGGACCAAAAAAAAAACGGAAAGTTGAAATGAATAAACAAAATCCATGACGTGGTAATACTCTGCATGCTTTCATTATAAGCTTTTGTGTATGAAAAAAATTAATCCTTAAGACTGAACATAGAGGCTGGGAATTCAGAAATGCATAGGAAAGACATTTTCCTTGCCCAGAAGAGTTTTCTATGCCCATAGACAAGATAGAAGAATGATGCAAAAAAACCCCTTCTATCACCCTTAAACAGACCTGGAATTAAAATTCAGAGGGATTAAAGGTACTCTCACATCCTTTTTTGTTTGTTTGTTTGTTTGTTTGTTTTGAGAAGATGTTAATTCCTTGAAAAAATATTTTTCTAAAAATAAAAAAGCAGCAGATCAGTACCAATTAAAATTTCACCGGGATGTTTTTTGGGGGGAACCAGGGCAAGTAATTTTTTTGAAAAGACCATGTAGATAGGGAAAGTGTTTTGTTTGAAGTATTTAGTAACTGAAAACATAGTTGCCCATGGGAGATACATGCTCAAATTCTTCTTCAGCTGCATCAGGGAGAGCAAAGACCTGGATTCAGGTCATGCCTCCACGCCAGTCATGAGACAATGTATTGACCACCAAAACATATCCTTATGCTCTATGGTTCCATTATGGTCTGTAATTACTCACGCAAAATGGAAAAGCTCCAACAGGAGCAACTGGAATTGAAAAAAAAAAAAAAAAAAGCAAAAAATACCTTTCTTCAGATCAGCAGTTGGAGAAATAACCTGGAAGACTGGGGAATCTTCTCTAGATTCATTCAGGCAGATCAAGGATTTGAACCAAAGCTCCTTTTCTTGGGAGTGTCCTAATCACTTGGCTGTTCTAGGATCCATTATTTTTTCTTTTCTGTGTCTCCCCGTCTCTGTTCATAATTTTTTGTTACATTTTCTTTTCATGAAGTAGCTCATTTTTCTTCCAAGCTGGCATGAAAATGTGTTCTGAGCTTGTCAATCCCTTTTCCCACTACCTAGTACAACAGATCATTAATGGATGGCCAGGCTTTCAAAAGATCAGATGACAATAACATTCCTGCATCTGAAGTTTTCTCTCCATTATTTCGGTTCTTATCTCTAAGTTGTTTGAGAGTGGTGTAATGTGAACAGTGATTTTTATAAAAGTACACGTGAAGACACTCAGAAAATTTGCTGATAAAATCTTCTTGGAGGTTTATGGACAAATAGAGTAAAAGGATAAAACAGTAAAAGAGTAAAAGAAAGCTTACCATTCCATAAATAAGCAGACAAGACTATAAAGCAAATTATACGATTGAAGAAGGAAGTTAATAGGTGTAAAGAGGAGAAAACTGGCTAAATCACGGGATCTTTATTTGTTTCAAACACAAACATTGCACAGCAAGGGGAATTCAGACCAAGTTTCTGTGGATGTGCAAAAAGAGCCCAGATGTCCAGTGAGATAAAGTCAGAAAGACCAAGAAAGAAAGACAAAAAGAAGTAAAAGCTGACATGTCAAACCAATCTAATGTCTTACTATAGACAGTAACGAGTTTGTAGCTACAGGAGGAGCACTAGCTGCCAATGCATACATCAGTTTTATTAGAGCTTTTAACACTGTCTCATATGACATTCTCAGAAATAAACTAGGCAAACATAGTATAGATTAAACTACCATGGGTTAGAGGCAAAAATTGCTGGAAAATCTACTGACAAAATAGGTACAAATGGAAATATATATTAAGTGGGTTCTGCAAGGGAAAATTCTGACAATGAATAATGAGCGGTAATGAATCATCATCATCTTAATGATTCAGAGTGGAAGAGAAAGTACATTGGTTAAGATTTTACATAACACTAAGTAAGGACGGATCAATGCAAAATTGTCATAATCTGGTAATTTATTCAGAAATAAGTAGGGTCTTATTCTGGAAGGACCAGTACAAGGTAGCATGGATAGGTGGGGGTAAGCATCTGTACAAAACATGAGAGGTTCAGAAAGCAGTTACATAGCATTTCTGCAGAGAAGTTTCTGGGTGTTGCAGTGGATCACAATTAAGTAAGAGCCAACTTCATTTGCCTGTGGCAAAAATGGCAAAGACCATCTGAGAATGCATGAACAGGCTGGTAAACAGGGGGAAGCACTGCACTAGATTGCTTGAGAAGTGTCCAGGCAACAGAGGAGCTTCCATCATGGGTGATGCCTAATAGTGAGTCAGACAAGTATCTATTAGGAATGACCTAGGAAGAGAAGATCCTGTCCCATTTTCCCTTTTTTCATAGGTCTTCTGTGATAGCAGTTGCAAAGACATCCTCATCGTATTAGCACAGGACACAAGGGATGAATTTTCATGACCCCAGCTCATGCACTTCTCATGCTGAACACCAGTGCTTTCCCCAGGGGGACAGGAGATTCAAAGTAAAACATTGTGCTTTATTTTTATGTGGGATCCTATATCTCTGTAAGGGACCAAGTAAAACACAGAGCTCAAAGCTCATATGAATTTGCAGATATGCATAGTCTGGATCTGAATTTCATGGCTCAGACCCTCTCTAACTGAGACTTTTAATGTTGTTATGAAAAATCCAACATTCCATCTGCTATATGCAAATCCCTCCTTATATTTTCCTTTTGAGACCTCCAAGTGCTCTTAAACCAGCTGAACTTCTTCCTGAAGAATGCTGTTTATGCTTTGCTCAATACAGTTTCAACTTGATACGTTTCTCAACATGGGACACTCAAGTGTGAAAGCAAACAAGCTGGCAGGTTTTATTAGATTACCTTTTATTAGGAGAAGAAACCCCCACACACCAACAACAATGATTCTTTTTACAACAGCACCAGTCAAACAGACTGTGTTTCCTTGACAGCCAAAGCTTGCTTCTGCTTATATATTTTTCTCTCTGTCACTCAGCCTCCCAGTGTGTGATCAGTTGACCTGCTGAAGTTTATCCATTGTAGTTTACGCTGCCACCTGAAGGTTATCATACAATGTGTTGGCTGCCCACAACTCCTTTGCACATAAAAATCTCATTGGTTGGTTTCTCAAGCATCCAAAATCTTCTGTCTCTGGATTATGACAGTGGATGCTGCAAAGAAAGGAGAATGGTTGGAGAGAGGATAACCAGCTCTTCATGTCTCCTCCCCCACATTCTTCCCTTTTCCCCAGGACAAGAAAGGTCTGGGCAGAAATCAAGCCACTCGCTTCTAACTGAAGACAGCTGAGGACAAGGCTGCAGCGCAGCAGTGTTTATGATGCAAGCATAAAACACATGCCAGGCAATGCTTAATTCAAACACATCTAAATGCAGGATATATCTTATTTCAGTTTGGATGCAATATTCAACTCTGAAAGAAATGTGATAGTGAAAAATGAAAAAAAATATAAATCTGATGTAGAAAGGTTTGATTAAAGCTGTCTCAATCCCTCAAGATAAAAACACTGGAAGGTCTAGGGCAGAAGTTTTGGAAGGGAACAGTGGTTTTAGAGTACTTAGCTGAAAAGAAAATGTGACTGATCTAATCATGATTTTGCAAAAAGGGGTCAACTATTTTCAGGAATGACTATGTTTTACATGTCCTGGATAGTACAAGATGTGCAAAAACCCTTCCCTGGGGAACGCAAATGAGGCAGCTGTTGACTACAACTTACAGATTTACAAATGGACTCTTTGGAAAACTTTACACAGGGTGTTACTGAGAAGCGTAAAATGCAAACCCATGCCAAACTGATGTCCACTTTGCCCATGCCTTTCTTCACCTCTGCATTCCAGCGCTTGGGCTCCTCTGGACTCAGTGTAAGAACAAACCTGTGCCATTATCTATAGGGTAGTTCTGGAGCCAAACAAGGAACCAGTTCAGCTTTGGGTCATGCAGATACTCCTCTTCTAAACAAGTCAAGGTCCTTACCCCCAAAGCAGGGAATAAGACACATAAGACAGGAAATTCCCACTCCACAGACTTATTAGATGATGTGGTTTTAAAATAAACACATAAGAGGGAAATAAAACTGTAAGTGGGTTTATGAAGGAAGGCAGCTACAAAGAGTTATAGCACATTGTCTGTGGACCTTAGACATATTTCCTTGAACATCCTCTCTTCTGTGGAACTGGCCAGAAGATCCATCATCAACTAAGAGGCTTGTTTTGGTGAGAAAATTGGCAAGACTAGAGTCCAAGCTTCAGTCACTGGAAGATGAATCTTCATGCTTGGTTTCCAGGCTTACTTATGTCAAGAGTCCTGAAATGAGACAGACCCAGAATATTTTTTTTTTTTCTTTACTCCAAGGCAAGAGGCAGAGTGACTGAAACCAGACCATAGAGTAGCAAGAGAGCATAATGCAGCTATAAGAACTTCCTAACATGCAAATGCTGTCACTTCCCAAGACTATTTTGAAGAAGAAATTTACAGGAATAGATGATTTGAAGAAGCTTTACTGAACTCCAGTTTAGACAATGTATCTTTGATGTCCAAAGAGGTCTGTTTACTTCTCCCCATATTATCCAGCATCATCACTGGAGAGAGAAAAAGGGCACAAACTCAGTCATGTATTTTCCACCATTACTTTTCTTTTTTAATTTGCTTTGGTTTGAGCTGTCCAATGGTAGGCAAGCAGAAGAAGCCTAAATTTCTGATTATGCATAATAGTCTCCTGATAATCAAGTTCTATATCCCTCTTTTCCCCTGCCAAAAAAAAAAAATCACCTGTAGCCATCTGTGAGCATCAGATCCAAGGTATCATAGATTACTGGAGTCATGTGTTCAAGGAAGCAGTAATTGCTATTAAAAAGCAGCTTTCATTTAGTACCCTTCCAATTGCTGGATCTCTTTGTAAGACTGAGACCACCATCACTGCTAGAGAACATAAAACAGGGAAGGGGAGGGAAGTAAGAAAGAAAAGAGAGGAAAATACTCCCTCAGCAGGGTAGGAGTTTACTATGGATGTTGTCCTGGGAGCAGCACTCCAATAGAGGTCTTTTTTAAAGTAAATGCTACCCTAATTGTTTCTTGTTAAGTCTCCCTGCTTACAGTAATAATTAAAAAAAAAAAAAAAAAGACACAGTGGGGAAGAGAGGGGAAGAAAGGAAGGCATAAAAAGAACAAGAAAAGGAATAATAAAAAAAAATCCTTGTGGTGAAAAGGGAAAAAAAAAAGAAAAAAAAAAGAAATCTGGCGCTAACTCTAAGCAATTTGCACCTTGTGCCCAGATCATAACTCTCTGCCTCCACTGCTTCCACACCCCATGATTTATGTTTGACAGTCCCAAAGTGGTTTGGAAATGGCACAGCACCGAGACCTTGTGGTGAGGCTAACTGATGTTTGAAAAAACAAAAATGAGTTAATTTATGGGAGCGTTCCTTTGGACTGGAATTCCAGACCAACACAGCTCTCCTCTAGTGGAAAAGTTTTGCACGCACACACACATACACACACAAAATCTCCTCTTCTTTTTCTAGTTTGGTCTCTCTCTGACTCTTTCTCTCTTCATTCTCCCTATTTTCACTTCTCTTTTTTATTTCAGAACCTCTACCCAGCTGAAAGAAAATCACAGTATGTTATTTTGTATTTACTTTCTGAATCTATTTTCAGCTAAGAACAATATTGTGTTCTTGCTTTTTTCAGTTCTCTTCACTCTGTCTCTTATTCTGCTTACTCCTATGCATTTTGGAGATTTCATGGGACAAGAGAAACATATAATGACTTAAAAAATTAAAAATAGTTATTCTAACCAGCCAGCTTCAGACTTTTTAAGGTTGTTGAATTTTGAGAAGATCAGGAAAATCATTGTTCTTTTAATCTCCAAAGTTGGATCGTTGGAAAGAAAAAAATATAGAGGTTCTTCAAGTCATTAGCTACACTGGAAAATCTTACCTATTGTCTCATGCTAGACAATTTAATGCAGCAATTTAAATCAGAAAAGTAGGAGTTAATATTTTAGTAGTTGCTAACTGTCTATCCTACATATTAAAGGAAACAAACCAGCTGTACAGCTTTGACTTGAGGGACTGGATTACAAGCAATGAATATTGACATAGCTCTGTTGACTACAGTGGAATCAAACAGGTTTGCACCAGTTCTGGATTTGGCCCTTGGCCACATAAGTGCCTGCGTCAGCTTTTCTCAGATACCACCTTGTCTGGGTCATGGCAATAAATAAAAGAATTGAAAGATGGAGAAATAAGGATCTTATTAAGCATATCATGCGCAGTGGTACATTGTATGTTACTGTACACCAGAAGACATTGAGAGGAGGAGGAAGATTTACTAGAAAAATACATATAAATCTCTTGCGCATTTTCCAGCTCCTGCTTATGCAATGGGTGTTGTTTTGGCCAGAATGATGGTTTCCATTGGGTACTATGAGCTTCCTACAATTTGCGATAGGTAGCAAGAAATCTTCCTGCCTCTGTCGTAGGTTCACAGCTCCGGTGGATTTAATACAGGAAAGGAGGGGAGGTGGAGGGATGCAGATATGGAGCCAGTGGGTTATGCTTCTGTCTGCATACTAAACATTTGTGACCCAGCCAGGAAGAATTATCTAGGTTCTCACATTTGGATAAGGAGAACTCAGGAGATGTGATGTTATTTGACCACGCTAAAGGAGATGATAGTGCTTTCCAGATTCCTCCTGGGGATTCTGGCATAAGGGCAAGTTAAATAAGCCACACAAACAGACTGACCGACAGCCTGCTCTTGGTGTTGCAGGTGCAAACCAGATGTGAACAATGCAGGTGGGCCATAAAAGATGTCAGCTTTATCAATATTAGGTAGTCCATGCTTTGTCTCTTCCTTGACAAAATCCTTTGCCCCAGATGCCTGATTTCCTCTCCCACTCCCTTGCCTCTTTCCAGGAAGAGATTTGCAGTCTGTCTTGCCACCTAAATTACCAAGATTACTCATATGAGACCTATGCACATTGAATGGGCAAGTGAGAGTAGTAGGTGTGCTGGCTCATCGTTCAGAAGACCAAATGAAGCCTGTGAAGGCTACCTGAAACCCAAGAACCATATGTTTTGTGGGCCTGGCAGAACCAGTGGGCATTGTCTAAATACTGAAGAAGTGTGAATGCTGCTTTTGCAAGCAGTTTTCTCATTTCACCACCCTGGGTGGAGAATGCAATATTGGAGAGTATATTTAGAGCTCCAGGTGCTTGTATCTACCCACCAGACAAAGATCTTAATAGCCAGTTTAGGAGTTACCTCTTTTTCCTCCATTTCTGAGGATAAATGAGTGATAGCAGTTAAAGGACTTGGCATGGCATCGTCATCCAAGAAAGCTGGTAAATACTTGTGTATTCCTGACCCATTCCATTTTGCCATCTCTCTCTCTGTTCTGATCAGTTGTGTTAGTGACTTGTGCTTTTCAGGCACCTCACAGGGAGACCTGTCTTTGCCCCTAACCGTTCCCCATCCGCGTTGCTATATCTAAGAGCATTTAACAGATACACGCAGCCATCTGCTCAGCAGTGCCAGCAAGCTCAGCTGCTCTGCCCACCTCTGTGGCACCTCACTTTGGGATTCTCTACCAACCCTCCATCATGCCAGGGGAACAAACAGCCTCCTTTCTGTGGATATCTTCAACTGAGAGTGAAATACATCATAGATATAACAAGCAACCCTTCCTGTGAGAACCACCCGGATGATCTTGCCTTACAGCTTCCCCTTCATCCAGACCTCCCTTGCGGACTATATCTGGCACCAGAGACTGTGCTCCACCATGGCCCTTCCTCCTCCTCTCCTATCAAAGAGAGGATGTTAACTGAGGCCAGAGCTGGGTGTAAAGCCTCAGAGATAGTACCACTATCACCTCTTTCTCTGGGTGAGAAGAGGCGGTATCAGCCCGTTCAGAGATAACTAGCTCTGCAGTGAGTGACAGTGCAGAGATAAACGTCCCTGCATTGACTTGCTGATAACACCCCGCCTTGTCTCCAAGGGAGCACCCTGATCCATAGCTGAAATACAGACAGTATCACAATCCAGGAGAGTGATTCTAGTGGACTACAGCAGTTATTTTTGAGCACATCTGAAATAGCTTCCAAACAAAAAGGGTTAATCCACTTTTGTCCACTGGCAAGACTTAAGCCCTCACTTTTGCATCACCTAATGTGGGACGCAGAAATCAGTTTAGGCTGCCAGGGCTTTAGATTCCCAGTCATCAGGATGGATTATGTCAGCCTGATCTTGGGAGAAAGAGAATCCCACCGTATGAATGTGAACTCTGCCGTGACGCTTGCTCTTAGAGCCCTCTGACCTTGCTCAGTTCACAGGTAAGCATGTAGCTTTAACATCCAGTCTAACTTTCAGGATCCCAGATGACACACTACGCTTTCTAAAAACTTCTCCTAAGGCTCTCATGTGTTTAGAGGTCTTACAATCTTCCATCCAAATTTTACATTTCTCATCCCATTAATTCAAATCATCCTCCTATGAACAACACTAAATAACTGCTCACCCTCTTTCATGTTCCACACTCTCCCTGAATTTTCAGGCTAGTATTTCTCTCAATTTCTTGCTATCACTCTGTGTTGCATCTTTAGGTTTTTCAGTGTTTCTGCCTAATCTGACAGCCATTGCTCATCTCAGAATTCCTTCTGTTTAGTACATGGATTAGTCTATAAACTACATACAGTCCTCATGCAGAGCACAGAACCGAACTAGGTATGTCTGGTGAACACAGGTGATTCAAAGACTTTAAGGCCAAAATCAAAAAGTCCATTGCAAGTTTTTGATCACTATATGATCTGGTTTGAAACTAGCTAATTCTGAAGTAGCTGTGGAAATTTGCAGCTCAGAACAAGCTGAAAAATCCCCATGGCAGTCTCAGAAAGTTCCCAAAGTTGTCCCATGAAGAAGTTTGCTCTGAAGCAGCTGCATAGATATTGGTACTCAATATCAAGTACAGATTTCTCAATACTGCATACAGCCATGCCACAAAGCACTAGCTCATTTAATTTTTCCACTTGATGAAGACTTGAACAGCAGAGAAAACTTCTGTTGGACCACTTTTCATACAACTATTAGGATCCCCTACTGCTTTGCTTCCAAAATGTTTATTTTGTGGACCACCACAATGGTCTGTATGAATTACCAGTGGTCTGTGCTCTTTAATGTGGGGAGTTACTCTTTCATAGCATACTATTAATGATTTTTTATATTATTTTAATTTAATATTTTCCTTTTTACCAAAAATAATATTATTAACTCAAAAATGTCAAATTCAGTGAAAGGACGTAATGACTATGAAGCTTTCTTTTCTTATACTAACATAAAAATATTACAGTTTTTAGGAAAAAAAAATCATAAAGTGCTTTCTGTTCAAAATAGTTTTTGAAGCTATCCAATCTTTCAGTTTACATAAAATCTACCTTTTAGGCAGTAAAAAAAATGGTTTACAGTAGTAAAGAAAAAAAGAAATTGATACCAGTTTTAAGAAAAGGAAAAAATTAAAAAATGGGCATGAGAATTTTAGTAGAAAAGATACTAGGAAAAAGTTCATCAGAAAAAGGGAATTAGCTTTCAACACTCTAAAGTGGTAATAAGGTGCCAATATTGAAATTGTTCACGACATCGGGTTTGCCTTTTTTTACTAGATCTGATTGCTCATTTGATAGGATCAGACATCTTCCATACTTTGGATACTCAGCAATTAGATTTTCATTGACTAGTCATCTTCTACAATTAATGCATAGGGAGAGAAGGAGAGCACGTAAGAGGAAAGACGATTCACAGCACCTACCCAGGCTCCTGCTCTGAATCATCCCAGTATAAACTCAACACATTTGTTGACAACAGGAAATCTCAGTGGCTGAGTCAGCTAAGACAGGAACCAAAGTTTTGCTTGTGTGAGTATCCACTTCTTTCAAATTTTGGTCCACATTTTATCCAATGTGAAATACTCATGTAAAAAAACGAGTCTTTTTTTACTGCAAATATTAAGTGACAGATTTCATCTATTCATTAAGATAAACTGCTGAATTTATCCCATATATCAGTACCTTGACGCCAATGAAATTACCACTAGGGATGAATTTTGGTGTAAGTGTGTGTGCATCTATGGCTCCATTTAAATGAGGCGTATATATGTGTGTATGTGTGTGTTTCTCTCTCATTGCATAAATAGACACTTGCACACATATACTGTGTTTTAAAGCTCAGGCAGAGCAGAAAGGTTGGCTTCCTAAGGCATTTTCTGTGTTTTCTGGCAGCCAGCTACACCCAGGTTAACCTGATCTTTACCACATAATTTCAGTCCAGGGAATGTGATTATAAAACTTTCCCATCCATGCAGCTCTTTAACCCAAACTCATGATACTGAAGGATGGATGGATTCCGTTCTTAGTGTGTATGTGTGTGATGAATTCAATGGATGGGAGGACTTTAGAACCACCATACGATGATTTTAATTCTTTTTTTTTATTATTATTATTTCTTTTTTTTTTTTCCCACAAGTGAATTAGCAGAAGGGTAACCATTGGCCAAAATAGCTGGATCCATCAAAGCTGACTGGGATTGATCTCTTAGAGCCAAATATGAACCTCAGAGACCCACCACAGTCTTACACTAAAAAAAAAAAAAGAAAAAGAAAAAGAAAAAAAAATCAGCAAACCCCTCCTTTTTAATGGTATTTTGTGGCACCCGAAACATAGCAATGTAAGCACGTAATTCCGAAAAATAAAATCAACATTCATGGAACAAAATATACAAGTGGATTACTTAAATAGAGCTATACATTGCTCCCTCTGGGCTTAAAGGTCTGAGTGAAAACCATGAAAAACAAAGACAGTCAAAGACCAATTTCCCCCAGAACAAGGCTTCCTAGTCTCTTTTCTAAGCAGACCTCACATGAGAAAACTGATAAAGTATTGCAACTCCCTTTGGCCTTCGGATCCAACACAGTGCCAGCAGAAATTATTATATGGGGGTGTACATCTTGTCCTACCTACAAAGCACCTGTCCCACCAGCACAGCCTGGCTGCACACAAATGTCCTGGAACGCAAGCAGAGCATCATTTGATGTCCACTGAAATCATTACATGAAATCCAAGTGACTCCAGCTACCACCGAGACATGCCTTTGCATCACATAATTAAGTAAATACACAATTCCTTTGCTTTTCATTTTTGCTTCGAGGAATAAACGCAAGACAGAGCCTGGAAGAGCTGTGCACCAACTTTGCTTCCTTCATTTTATAATATTAGGAATAAAATCCATCCCCTCTCGTTTCTTTGGAGTATGTTGGGTTTTTTTTTTTTTTTTTTGAAATACAGAAGGAGCAGTAGTTTCACCTAAAATAATCAGCAGTTGCATTGCCATGGTTGCTAGCTTTACTACAACACTCACAGAATGTCCCAGTAGAAGAAATATCGTAATGAAGTCTGAACTCTACCATGCTTATTGCTGGGTCATCCGTCAGACACGGAGTCAATACAAATTCTGATCTTAATTTCCAAACGCACATAATGAGACTTTTAGCTGAGACTTATATATACAGGAATCATCCCAAAATTTTGTTTCTCTGAAGTTGTTCAGCCATGTGACATGCACCACATAACTTTCTGGGTTGCCCCTGGTATTAACTGTTTTTTCTTTAAACATAATGCCAAAATTGAAAGTGACCAATAAAGGCAGATAATACGTTAAACAGGGTTAATACATGGGCTGTACGGGTAGCCACTCCATGTTGTTACTTCAGGATTTTAAATCTCTTGAAACCATACTCTGATCAAATTAAAAACTTGAAGTTACGTTGTGTATTTAAATAGATTTTTTTCCTAGTAATTCTTAGAACTGACTGGGAAATTGCATCCAAAGAGTTTTTCTCCTAAAAGGCAAAAATCCCGAAAAAGTATCTCTCCACTGTTACTTTTGACAGATTTTGAGAATGGAAAGCGAATTCTTAAAACATTAAAAAAAATTCTGGACAAATATTTTGACACTTGAAATTAAAGATGTCCAAAGTCAGCAGCCCCGGTTCTCGTGAAATTCCCTTAGCCATTCCCACAGAAGATCAAAGAGAATATGTGGGGGAAATTGCCCTTTTCTTATATTTATTTTTAGGCATCTCCTATGGGTCTCTTCCTAAAGAGCTTTTTGGTCTGTGCTGGTATGTCTACACATACATTCTTATTGAAATAAGTTTCTTCAGGATTATTTTGGCCAGATTTGGGGACATTTAAAAAAATCTCAGAAATAACCACAGGATGGCTGAACAATCTGTCTCACCTCTCTAGTAATTACTTTTCAAAAGTGTGATAAAGTTTTTTAGATTAACGGGGTTTTTTCCTAACTTTAAACTTCGGGAATGTAAATGTCCCCAGAGAAGCTAGCCACTCCATACTCTTCCATCATAAAAGCAGAAGAATTGGCTTTACAGAACAATTAATGAGCTCTGGGCTTCACTAACTGATCCCAGAGGGTGAGTGGAGTGGTTATTTCAGATGTACAATACTCCACCTTGTATCTCTATCTTTATACAGATGCCTCGTAACCTAACTGTATCTGATATCTTCCTCTAAGATGGGATGAATTACACATATAGATCTTCCAGAATAACCAAATAAAAGCAAGCCAAGAAATATACCACGAGAATAACATCTTGAATCACTGTCTTGAATCACTATAATATCTATTGTATATATACTAACATTGCTTTTCAAGCTTGGTCTCAGTTTCCACTTTACACTGAATTTTGCTTCAGGGTTTGGTCTTTCTTTCTTTTTTTCTTTTTTTTTTTTTTTAATTTGTTTTGAGTGTGAATGCACATATCAACAGAGAATGACTATAAACAATACCGAAAAATATTCCCAGTAGTTGGGTAGAGAGACACGCAAGGAAGGCAAATATCTGTAGAGCACTTCAGTGATCTCACCAGCATCTGGCCCATCTATCTTTGACTTCCTAGCCCAGATCACCATTTTGAAGCATCTTGATCCAGATCCAGCATTGTAAATTTGAGCTTTGCTGTGCACTTGCACTGTTGATTCAGCTGCAGTGGGTATCCGGTCATTTGGGCTGAGGAGTTAGAGGCAGATGGCCATAATGCTAGCCAAATCACTCCCTTCTGTGCTGTTGGCTACAGAAACTGGCATGCTTTAACCATACTAGCCCAGTAGGCCATCTGGATTCAGACAGACCTTCGACCCTTTTTCTGGCATGTCTAAGTATTGTAAAACTTAGCTTGTTGGCAGTCATGGGAGTTTCTGGTTTGTTTTTTTTAAACAATGTCCCAAGGAGCCATAAGCTGATGTTTCATTTGCTGCCTACAGTTTCTTTGCATCTATTTCAAGACCTTGCAACATAGATAGTGCTGTGAAGCTGGTTCTCCTGTGGAAAACAAAGCCCACAAGGGAAAATCGAGGGTTTCATTTCGTAGCCAATTTTTCAAAGCATGCACAGCAATCTGGCCCTAGAGATGGGGCTATCCTTCCTTCACAATACCTTGGGCTCTGTTTCGGGTGGCAGAGACCTCACAGACCTCTGCACCTGAAAATAGTGCCTGGGAGACCTTCAAGCTCGGCTCTACAGGTAAGGACCCCGAAGTAGATGCAGTGGAGATGGTGTCAGTTAAGGAGTACAAGATAGGGAAGAAAGGTTATGTATCATCAGGAGCCTACCTTTTACACTTACATTCTTAAAATTTCAGCAGGGCTCCTGAATTATTTTGTGGATCTAGTCCATTGTGTTTAGCGAAAAAGAAGCAAAGATTGCACAGGGAGTTATCTGGTGAAGTGCTAAGTGCTAAGATCAATGCATGGGGTTAATTAAAATCAAGGAAAAGAAAGGAAGAAGGAGGAAAATTCAGCTAGTAACCTACATGGAGAGCAGGGAAAAAAAAACACCTTCCCTGCTAGCTGGCCCATGGTAAAATTTTCTCTCAAGGAAAGCAACTGATATTCAACTTATATACAGTATAAAACACTGTTTACATTACCAAGCACATTGGACTGGAAAACCAAGTAGATCTTTCTGCCTTTTTCTTTTTTTCCTTTTTTTTTTTTTTTTTTTTTTTTACCAAGGCTACGCTGATATTGTTGCCCCAGACTTGGATAAGAGAATGTTTTATTCAGTTATGAAATTAAATACTCTAAAGCTCATGAGATGACAGCCATTAGAGCACAGCATGACTAAATACTATTCACCTAACATAACATTATCCATCAAGAATCCAACACACACACGCACAAATGGCCCACACCCAGTGCACCCAGCCAATACCTAATCTGTTGAAAATTAAGCTGGTAATGTATGTTAAAACATTTGTGGGAAGTTTGGATCCTGAATATTTTGCTACAGTCTACGAGCTTTTCAATTAATTCATTACTCATTTTCCCCACTTGCTTATTCATAACCAGAGGCTATTGTCTTGTGTTTCTGACATCACAGTCCGTTGCCTTAGGAACAGTGATGATGTCACAAGGGTAGAATTAGCACCTATTAATATGAATAGGCACACAGAAGAGATGAATAATGAGTTCAGGGCCTGAATCAGACACAAATTACTAGGAATTTTTTGGACAGGAAAAATACTTGAAAGGTAAATGGGGCTTATATTTAAATATTATGTTTTCATTGCACTTGGACAGTGAACAAAAGTTGATATTTGAGTAATAAAATTACAAATACTGGGGTGAGAACAGCTGTAGGATCATGAAAGTTTTTTCCATGCAAATGAGCCAAAAATTATGACTTTATTTTGAATGCTAATGGATAAGAATGCGCGCCCTAGAACCCAACAAGGCACAGGGCTCACTAACATCCGAGTACTTGAAGTTCTCGGAGTCTGACAGACCACGGGTTGACAGGGTTTTGCGTTATGCCTAACCACACTTTCCTCTATTTCCCACTCTTTCCACTTACACTTGCTCTTTGTTTCCTGGTGGGCACTTTTATTTTCTGCTTTGTTCAGCCTCAAACCCTTTTCTTGTGGATTACGCTAAACTACCAGCATAATCATGCAACCACCTGCTAACAAATATGAATAAAGCAGTTGCTGAAATATTGAATTTTATGAAAAGTGGAGAGCATATGTATTCTGATCTAGAATAAACCAGAAGTGTAAATATTGCCTTTTTCTTATTCTTGTTTTCTTTTGTTTCCCAGGAAAAACTGAGTACTATGAGGTTCACTATGTCAAATTAACTTTTAACTGTGCAGCTTGCATGCATATCACCAGCTTTGGATGTCTTGCTCATTTATAGCCTGATATGGGACTAGGAGAACTTTTCCACACGTTAAACTGGTACATGGGAAGGAGAGAAGCAAGAGTGGGGAAAGGGTGTTTCTTTCTTCTGAGATCTGGGTGATGGTGCCCTTGCAAAGGACTCCTGGACATTTCTTGCTGAGTCAAATCCCTCTTACAAACAGGTGTTATTCCCACCTCGATACTCTTGGTTTTCTGTTCCTTGGCTGCGTTTGTCATTAAGTTTTCTGAGCCCAGATTCATTTCATCTATCTTGGGCACCAAACTGAATTAACTGAATGACGATTATAGTCACCTGCAGCTCTCCCAGCAATCAGGAGGGGAAAGCAGACACCTCCAGAGGCTGATTCTGCCGATGCATGGTTGTTTGTGTGCGGGCAGTTAAGGCGCATGAATTTCAGCCCTGATAGCTGAAATGCTTTGGGTTTAGTAGAGGGTATTTGATGTGACAGCCGATCTTATCCAAGGAGAAGCACTTGAGCATTGAACCACCACCTCTGACCTGCAGTTCCACGAAGCTCTAAAACAACTTCTTCACTGTGCAATCACTTCTCCACTTGTCGCAACTTGTTTGCTGGCACCCTTCCTCCCCGCTGTCCTCAATTTATGGTACTTCTTGGCATTTACTGTGCCATTTTTCTACTGGTAACAAAAAGGGGTTTATTCTACATTTTTTTCCTATAAAATAATAATAATAATAATAATAATAATAATGTACAATTTTTCATTTTTAAAGCTTTCAAAGTTTTTCTTTTTCTCTTTTCCACATAGTTTTTTAAAAATGAAACTGTAACATTATTTTGCATGAAAAAAAAAAGGAAGATGACCGTCAACTCTCTACCTAATCAGTTGTAATCTGCAGTTTTGAAGGTGGGTCAGGCATTGAGATTTTAGATTGAAATTGCCTAATCTTTCTACCCTTCTGTCGGCAAGGCAACACCTACACCGCAGTCGGAGAGGATTCACAATCTGCCCAGGAGTTACTGATGGCAGGAACACCCTGTCCCAAGAACTTGCACTTGCTGAGTGTTTTTCCAGAGGCAAGGCCTTTCACTCCATCTTTTGGCAGGTGATACGTAATGCCAAACCTTACAGTCAGGAGAGTGAAAGCCAAGTCCTGAGGATGCTGTCAGCGTGGAGGGACGTGCTGTGACAGTCGGCTCCATGCCTGGCCCCGTGGATCCCAGGCAGGTGGCGAACGGCGTGTTTTCACTCCCCATTCTTGACACGAGGATCAAGCTGCCCATCCGCTTCCGCCATGGGCTCTGATATTAGCCCCCATCGACTCAGTGTGGAGCCATGCTGGCTTCACCGGGGGAGATAGCGGTGACCCGATGTGTCCTCAGCTTGTCACTCTCCATCCTGACACTCCCGAGGAGAAGCAGCTGTCCCTGCAAAAGGAATCACAGCTCTGCAAATTACCTTCCCTGCTTGCCTCTAGACGATTATGAACGTATATGTGCTCAACGCACCTCTTTTTGCCATCTAGAAATCATCTAAAATACATACATTGATCTTCCAAGGTGCTGGAAGGCTGAGCAGATGTCCCAGTGCTTCAGACATAAGACAGAAAGATTTAAAAAGTCATCTAAGTCATGCTTGATCGTAATAGGTGTTGCTCCCTAAGAGGCCCCACACATATAGCTTTATAAAAATATATATGTAGAGCACATCACAAACACTCACACATGAACACACATGACTCCATGCAGACAAATGCGCACAGACGTTTAAGAGACAGCTACTGCTTTGATCACCTTATATTTTAAATAGGGAAAGGCAGCATTAGTTTTAGCCTGTTTTACAGATGAGATGAACTGAGGATCAGAGAGATTAAGGGCTGGGTTTGGATAAGGGCTGGGTTTGGAAAAGTGTCTCAGCAGCCATGGATGAATGAAGCCAAAGTACCTGCTTTTGATAATCTTTCCCAGCACCTCTTTGAACTGCTGGATTCCTAAACCAGCCTGACTCACTCAAGGTCACTGTGGTAGACCTTGTTTCTCCTTCAGAGATGCTTTCAACACTAGATTGACCTTCAACAAGCTTTAGTTAAGTTGTGTGACTACTCATAGGTAGGACATAAAATCAATGTTTGAATAACAAGAAACACCAGACTGTAAAAGGTTCAGTTTGCTGCAAGAAGCACATGCAACACATCTGGCACATATTCGTAGCCATCCAGCAACAACAGAGCATGCATACACATGAGAAGCACCAAAGAAAACAGCAGCAGCCTAAAGTCCTGGGCTGATCCCAGCCAGACTCTATTGCTGCTCATGTTTTTATGGAAGATTTCCTGCCTCTATGCTGGGAGCGCGATGGCTCTTCCATGCTGGGTGACTCACTCCAAGTGTGAGGAGCCAAAGCTCCCCACCTCTCAGTTCCTCATTTATCACGTCCCTCCCCTCCTTGCTGTCTGCAACTGCACAGGCATCATCACTACAGATCAAGCTGGGGAGCCAGCGTTCCTCTGTGGAAGACAGAAATGGTAAAACAGACAATATTTTTGCTTATGTTCCCGTATATCTACATGTGATCTTGTATTTAACACCAGACTAGATGGTCATAACAAATCCCTTTGGCTCTAAAATCTGCTCATTTCATTGAATGCACTATATGGAAAGTATTCATTCTTCTTTGCCTATATAAATATCCAGGTATAGATAAATATGTGCACGCAGATACATATTAAAGTATGCACACCCACAGCCTACACACACACACATGCATTTTATAACCCTTCACCTAGATATCTATAAATCTCTAACCTTTTCTGTTTAAATTTTTCCTAGAGTTAAGCTACAGATTATTATTGATAAAATATAAACTAATGCACGTAACAACCCTGTGTGTCTAAGGTAGGATTTTATTTCAGCTGATGTTAGCCCAGCAAAAGTAAAATTTTAAGCCCAGACTAGTTTTCTGGGCTTCTTTATAGTCAATAAAAAGAGACAGGAACATCCAGAGGGCAATTTGGCTGATCTGTTTTAGTATTTATTGGCTAGATATAGAAGTCAAGTGTGAAGTGGGGCTGTTAGAGAGGGAGGTGAAATGAATTGGGAATGGTTAGCGTGGAATTTAGACACTGGTTCAGAGCCCTAAAACCAGCTGTCTTCAGTGCTGGTGTGTTCATGTGAGCCGGGTGTGCAAGTTCCTATTATAGTCATTGGAGAACTACTCAGTGAAGCCAGGGGAATCCTGAAGAGTAATACAGACGACCCTAAAATAGACATGTACCAGCTAACAACTTGAATTTTGTCCTCAGATCACAGCCACTAAACTGACTACAGGCAAGACGTCATTCTCCAAATACACATATGAGGTAGAGACTATGGAGTAACCAAAACATCTGCACAGGGCTCACAAACATGACACAGGACCTCTGGGAGCTCTGCATCTTTCTGAAGTGGAGCTGAAGGACCTACAGGGTACACTAAAATATTTCAACGTTAAATGCCTAGTACTAACACAGCATCAGATTTCCAAGGACTGTGAGTGAAGGAGATGATAGTCAGATAAACAGGTCACACAGAGGTGTGGGGCTCAGCTTGCATCTCTAAGTCTAGTGCCACATGAAGTCCCACTGGGACCTCACCTCACTTCTAGCTGCCTCTCTAGTAAAGCACAGATCTGCTGCAGGCTTTGTGTCGGATCTAAATGCCCCATGTAGACACTGCAGGTATTTTAGAGGCAGCTCAGATGGCACAAAAACACAATATCTTTAACAAGGCATGCCTGAGTGTGAGGGCAACCTTTATGCTGAGATTTTTCAGGTCAAAAATCCTTAAAGCCTAAAACGGATCTAATTTTAAAACGTTCTTCTGTCTAGGTGGATGATGCCAAGAACAAATCAAAAGGAAGATTCTCTGGAACAGTTCAATTGAAGAAGCTTTCCCAGTATCCCTTTTTTCAAAATTATCTCCTGAGAACTCTTGGAGGTTTGTCCTTCAGTAAGGAGATAAGCCTCTCTTCCACTTTACCAGCAGCAAAACTGAGTATGGATGGCTGAACAAATGAGTTGCAAACATACAGAAAACCTGTGGCCACTCATAGCATGATACAGGTTGGAAGAGATCTGCAAAGAGTATCTGGTTCACCTTCCACTCAAAGCAGGACCAACAAGCCCATATTTCTGACCATGGGTTTAGAGTGCTGTTCACAAAAAAGCACTCTCCTTCTGCATTTAAGGTTAGTTTTTAGTTATCATAGCTGTCACACAAATAATTCCATATCCTCCTGGGATATTTTTTTTTCCTTGCAGTTTCAGTTTTTATCATGACTCCTGGGTCAATGATGCAAATGCTCAGTCTATTAAAGAATGGAACATCTATTTCTGGACAAAGTTCTTCCCTGGTTTAAGGGTTGAATGTCAATGGTAGTTAAGGTGAGTTTTAAGGTTGCCCTCAAGGCTTTAGTATTAAAAGTCCTACAGCATTAATCCCAATGAATTTTGTTCCTTGATTTACAAGCTCCTTCTTCTTTCTGGAGGTTATAAATGAAATACATACGGAGGGAAAACCAAACCATCTGCAGATACTTTCCTGGAAGGTCTCTTTTTCACAAAACCAAGACAGTGTGGATAGCTTCGGGCCAGCAGCAAGTTCAGACAAGATAACTGTGAGTTGAGGCAATCTAGGGCAAGCTTAGAAGAATATGTTGAAGCTTTGATGGCTTCTCCAGACCACTGAAGATGATGGGATTCTTTCCTTTCACTAAAATGCACTTTGGCCAGGTCTTCATACTGCAATCATTCTTACTGTTTTCAGCGTCTACTTTAGTGCTTGCGTGCTTAGAATAAATGCTACAATGTTTGCAAGTAGTTTCTTCCAAACAAATAATCAGGAGTATAAATAAATACATATTGTCACTAGTCTATCAGGAATGCAGATAGTCATGAGAAACAGCTAATATTAGAAGAAAAAGGGAAGCAAAACAGCCAAACAACTTGCAAGATTTAGTATCCATGTCTCCCTTAGACACTCACTGTCCCTTGGGCAGATAACTGTTGCTTTCTAGCGGTTATTGTTTATATTTTTGACTAAGTAGCTGGATTGCTAAACAGTTATTTTTTAGCAACACATTATTATCATATATGGAAACAAGTACTAGTGTATATGAAAGTATAACTTTTTTTTATTGGATTAATTCATATTTTCATAGCTCTTTGAAATCAGAAAATTGAGAGTTGTCTCTACATGCAGAATAGTATGATTGGTATTTTAGAGAAGAGCAGACTCCTCACTGTTTCCTCTGCTGGGACTGTCCATCAGGTGGAATGACAGCCCTAGCGCTCCCCAGTTACAAGGGACAAAACCTATGGAGACTCCAGCATTTCCTTCCCTAGGCAGAGGAATTCCACAGTCATTATGTCTTTGGTGCAGGAGCTGAGGTCATGGGTGTGATTCAGCGGCTATGAATTTTGCAGCACAGGGCAGGACTCTCAAAAGGTTAAATCGATGACTGGGCAGCAGCCTATAGCAATTGGAAAACCACACACTTCTCTGCCTGACCTGCTGGCAGCAAGAATTCGGTGTAGGAGAACCAAGACTGAGCAATGACATGATGCAACGGGCAGGCAGTCATGGCAAGTGTGGATGTTTCAACCAGAGCATGAAGTTCACCTGCGGGTCATTGCAGCTGTCAGCTGCTTCTGAGGCTTGATCTAAAACCCACTGACCTCAATACAAAGCTTTCCATTGCTTTCCATTTGGCAGCCTTTGAATTAGTCCCTTGGTGCTAAAGTTTTGAAATGATGAAAAAAATTAGCAGTTTCACCTGTGGTTTGCCCTATTTTTGTAACCTGCAAGCACTGAGATTAGCTGTGTGTTTCTGTTTTGCATAGCGGCTTCAAATCTCAGTTCAGACATCTTTGGGCCCTGTAACATAAATGAATTTCAACAGTAAGACAGGCAAGTATCTAGTAAATTTGTATATTCTCCAAACTCAGCCTCTTGGGGAGAAAAAATCACATGAAACTATCCATGTCACAGTGACACTGATGAGCCCAAATGACAGCTCAAGACATCCACTACCTTTCAGCTCTTCAATTTAGGGATTTTCAGACTTAATTCTAATCTGAACGTGATAACTGTGCTGCTCATAGGCTCCCTTTCTTTTCAGAAAGGTGTCTTAGTGTAAGTCAGAACCAGGATTTATACCTGTAACTGGATGAAACAGCAGTTGATTAAAATACATTTGGAGTCATTTTTATATGAATTATGATCAAAGAATTTGCTTTTGCAATTGGAGGCTAAAACAAAGATATGATCTGAGTTCAGATTCAACAAGAGTGAAATCTTTTGAATAGTTCTTCCCAATTGGCTCTTAACTGTAAAAACTTCCATGTGATTAGCTGTTCACCAGTTCACAGTGAAACCACTTGAGAATTTCCAAAAAATTTAGAGGATCTGTCCTGGAGCTCATAAAAGACCCATTAGTATGAAATATGTGCTTCCTAAAAATCCTCTGGTCCAAAAGTGTCCATTGCAAAAAAAAATATGCTTGACTTGAGAGACTTTCTACTCACAAATGTTTATGACAAAGGCTATATAAAGAGAAGACACACACAGGTTTCCCTACCAGCCTTCGCTCAGATTCTACATAAACAATGTTGCTTAAAATTTGCAGTCATCTTTACCATAAATTAAACTGGATCATGCTATATGAATGGTAGGATAATGAGCCTACAATTAGGTGTAGAGCAATCCCTCCCTAAAGATAATGTCTAGTTGGAGGAACTCATTGTAATAGAAATTAAATAATCACCTAGCTTGTTACGAATTGAAACAAAATCCATATCTGCATTGATTAGGAATAGACAGCTGTCCTTTGCTTCCCTTATTAGTCAAAACCTGTCATGTAGACTTGAAAATCACTGTTCTTCCAATTTCGTGTCCATCAGCAATTACTGATTTTTCTAGACTGCAGGCTGATTCTAAGTCCAATTTCTACCTACTCAGGTTAGAGACATTTTTCCCATTCCCAGAGAATTTTCTGAGAATACAAAAAATGTTCTTTATTTTTTAATAGGGAGACAACACTTGAAGTCTGTTAGAAGTTTTTTGTTTTCTTCTCAGGAAACTTGAGAGGGAGGAACCAAAGTGGTTTGCTATTTTCCTGAACTATGAGAGGGATTAATCATTAAAGCATTCTTTGGCCACCACTGAGTTCTCCAAGATTGTCACTTATTCCAGGGTCTTCTCATTTTGATGAAAGCATTATGTCTGCTGAAATATTGCACTGAAAAATAGGTACAATACCATGAAGAGGTTTTTGTCTTTTTTTGGTTGGTTGGCCAGTTTTTTTTCTTTTTTTGGGGGGCAACGCATTATTTTCCAAAGTATCATTCAAATGGGGGTGGGGGGAAGCCCAACCACTTCTAGATGCAATTGGAATACTGACAGGGGCAGAAGAATCAATGTCAGGTATCTCCTGTCTGTCGGTTACCAGACACACCACAATCATCACGTTTACACACAGCCAGAAGGCATTAGTAAACTACTTTGGGAAAAGGCCAGACTACCTGTGCTATGATTCATATTTGGAATCACTCAAATCCCTGACTTTGCACAACAGCTTCATTAATCTACTCAATCCCATGACCTGGCCTCCAAAGTATTTCATGGTGACACTTCTGACAGTCATCTGGGGTGTCCACTGCCACACACACACACAGAGGCAGAAAAACACATTCCTGCATAAAGGCAAAGGGCTTCCAAATTATGAAAACAAACTGCAAGTCTGACTTAAACTTTACGCCCGCTGAGGCTCCATGCTATGTAGTAATAATATTTACAAGGCACATGGACTCCGTTGGCCGGGCTGCCTCGCTCCGTTACCTGCCGCACTGACGTACATTCTGCACGGTTGGACGCGTGACGTTACCCTGCAGCCCAGGTCCTTGATTTATAGTGTCTGGTAACGTCTCCCTTGTGCTGAAATTGAAATGTCTGTGATTTTTGGACACTGAAGGAACATTGGGTTTGCTTTGACCTGTAAATGAAGAGATGGCAATCAATCTTAAATTTTTTTTTAAAATCAAAACTCCTTCTCATCTCCTCCTTTTTTTGTGCTGGTATCTACCACCCTCAGAGTTTTTCAGCATTAATTGAGCCAAAACCTCAATTTTTCAGATACTGGAAGTGAATTTAAGTGCTCCCTGTGGTGGCTAGATCAGAATCAACAAGAGGTTATCCACAGGTGAAAAGCACCAAAATAAAGACAAGTTGAGCAGAGGATTGGATTCACTTAATCTGGCTTTTATTGACTAAGGGTAGACTTAGGCACTTGTATAGGCTAGAGTCAGTGAAGAGGATCAAGACCTTTTGAGAAGACACCATCCTATCCTGAGCTGGGTAGTTAAGAAGGGGGAGATGAAACCCATGCTTTCAAGGTGTTTATCTTTTTCCATTTACCACTGAATAATGTAAATAAATCATTGGGTTAGAACAGACATCAAACTTGGAGACATCTAAATTGAGACTTTCCCACCCAAGGCCTTGCATACCACTTAAACTTTCTAATTATGTCCTTAAGGGTGCATTAAAGTCCTTTGGTATGACACGTATGCATACACCACAACTCTTTTTCCTGAAACAAACCTTATTTAGCAAGGAAGAGCGTAGCTTCATAAAAGTATGAAATAATTCTGCCCTTAAAGGTCTGCATGAAAAAACAATAATAAATCTTCCATGAACTCATAGATGAAAAGCTGGACATGAGCCGGCAATGTGCTCTCACAGCCCAGAAGGCCAACCGTATCCTGGGCTGTATCAAAAGAACTGTGGCCAGCAGGGCGAGGGAGGGGATTCTGCCCCTCTGCTCTGCTCTGGTGAGACCCCACCTGGAGCCCTGCGTCCAGCTCTGGGGTCCTCAGTACAAGAAGGACATGGAGCTGTTGGAGTGGGTCCAGAGAAGGGCCACAAAAATGATCAGAGGGATGGTGCGCCTCTCATGAGGAAAGGCTGAAAGAGCTGGGATTGTTCAGCCTGGAGAAGAGAAGGCTGTGGGGAGACCTTATTGCAGCCTTTCAGTACTTAAAGGGGGCTTATAAGAAAGATGGGGACAGACTTTTTAGCAGGGCCTGTAGCGACAGGACAAGGGGTAACGGTTTTAAACTAAAGGAGGGTAGATTCAGACTGGATATAAGGAAGAAATTTTTTACAATGAGGGTAGTGAAACACTGGCCCAGGTTGCCCAGAGAGGTGGTCGATGACCCATCCTTGGAAACATTCAAGGCCAGGCTGGATGAGGCTCTGAGCAACCTGATCTGGTTGTAGATGTCCCTGCCCATTGCGGGGGGGATGGACTGGATGGCCTTTCCCTTCCGTCCCAAAGCATTCTATGATTCTATGATTCTATGATTCTATGATTCTATGATTCTATGATTCTATGAACTGTCTCTTACTGACTTTGGCCTCTGATTAACTGTCAGACTTTCCTGTTTGCAGACTTTGGGAACATACCATATAGGCACTAAATCTTGATTAGTGCATGCAAAAGCATCCTCCACTCTCATTCAAAAGAGTTCAGAAGACCTCAGCTTATACAAAAGTCTTAGCTCCAGCCTCAGATACTTGTCAGCTAAAGTTAAAATTGTCCTACTTTATATTTTCTCTGCTAGCTTCAGAAATTATTTCTCCCTTACATCATATGCTGTCTCTGTAACTTCCTTTAACTTAAAAAGCCATTTATACAAGCTTTCGCAAACATAGAAAAATGTCCATTCACTTTCTTTGGAAGTTTTCTCATCTGCCTCCAATGTCAAGCAATACTCCAAGAAAGTATATATTTGGAAAAAAAAAAAAAAAGTAGTATACCGAAATTTAGCGATGGGGTGGTGAAGTAAAACTTCCTAAGAGGCTCTCTCAATAGCTGGAAACTTCTGGACAAGATTACTAGTGGCACAAAATTATTTTGCTTCTTTGAAATCTCTGAGTCTGAGAGAGGAAGAATTAAACTTCTCACACCCCTCTTGTACCTTAGAAGAAGGAATCAGAATATTATTATTTTTGTGTACCATTTTGGTGGCTTTTGATACCATTTTTAGGTTTTTCTGCCTCCCAGCAGTGATTTATATCCTTTGTGCTCAGACTTCTGGATGTAAAGTTATTCTCTGTTGAACTGTGTTTTCCATTGCTAGGAACTGCTTATTGAGACCTGCACAATGACAACAAATGGCATGCTGGAGAATTTACTAAGTGCTCTGATTTTAAAGTTTCAGTTCATATTTCTAAGCACTAGAAGATGACCTATTTATCTATCCATCCAGTTGTCCATCCGTATTACAGATACACCTAATATTCAAGTTTAAGGAACTCTTTTCATATAATGGGTTTTTAAACTCACTTGCCCCTCATTTCAAACGTCTTTTCTTTTTCAATGGTTGAGTTCTTTTCTTCCTCTTGTATTTTTTATGTCTTAGGTTTTTTGGGGATATTTTTGTTATTTTATTTTTCCATAGTACTACATATTTATTGCAATATGGCTTTATGGACCCCAAGTGCACTGTAATCATGATGGGGAAAATAACTTACAAGGGCAATAGTCCCAGTTATGATTGCTAAGAAATATTCAGGAAGGGCTTTTAGGAGCTCTGTCAACCTGGGACACAGTGGTATAGCTTATCTGAAAGGCTGCTGTGATATGTCTTTTTTATTGGTGATATTCTGAAACACTTCAAAAATGCATATTAGTTCCCAGCTTCATGACAAAGCTCTGTCCAGGAAAGGCTTATGGTCCAATCTAAAGACTCATGCAAAGACTCCCACAGGTTTCGCTGGGCTTTCAAATTGTCCCCAATGACTTGCCTCAATTTAATGTATAAGGAGGCAACAGTTCTTAAAATGATGTGAGGAGGAAGCCTCAGTATGGATTTTGTCAGGAAGCTTCTTCCAAATTATCTAGGGCTCAATTAATCCTTTGGGCTCAGCCTGAGGTAAGGCATGCTGGATAATCATGGTACACAGATGTGGTCTTTTCAAGGTTTCTTTTCTTGCTCTGGGTTTGAAGGAATAATAAAAACCGGCAACTCATGAAAGCCAGTGGCTCGTTTCCTCTCTTAGGCTTCGTCAAGAGAGCTTTTCAGGTGAGCAAAGAGAAGAGAGCAAGCATCTACCATGCCTGTTTGTCCTTTGCTTGTATTCAAGAAACATACAGTCAGTTCTCCAAAACTGATGAAGATTTGAGTAAGTTTGGTACATCTTTGCTTCCAGATATGATTCAATAAAACAAGGGCACAGGCTGCCCATGAGAAGGATTTGGAGCCTTTTCCTTCTGCTTCAGAAGGATCCTGGAAGACTTTTCCCATTCCTGCCTGTGGCAAACTCATTCCCTCAGTGGGGAATCCTCATTTTCCCCAAGAACAGCAGTAAAGCATTTACAGCCCCAGTCACTATCACGAATCAACCACTTTTACGAAATTACTTATAATTTAAATAGATAAAAGAGATAAATGGGGTGGCAGGGACAGAGACCCGCCCCAGGTCACATACCAGGACCAGAGCCATCATCCAGATTCCTGTGGGTAGGGCTACATATAACCCAGGGAGATAAACTCTCATTGCAAAGGACTAAGAAAAATTGAAGACTCATGCCATGGAAAAACTGCTGCTTTGGACTGTTCAGATTAAGAGCATGCATTTCCTAGGTATGGGAAGGGTTTCACAGTTGTGTGGTGCAGAAAAAGCTAAATGCAGCTAAAAGCTGTGCTTTTTCTGGTACCTCTGAGTGCCCAGGAGACAGGGAGGAAAAAAGGTGGACCGAACAAGAGAAGAGACAGGGTGTACAACTTCATGTATACTGCCTTCAGCTGATTGTGGATTTCAGCACGTAAATACCTCCAAAGCCTTTACTAAGTGCCCCATCAGAAAGTCATTCATACTGAATTTCAAGTGCATCTCCAAGGAATGATTGCTAGATCTTCTCAACAAAACAGTTCCCAAACTTTTTGACATGTTCTGTGCTTTCAGTGCACAACACACGCAGTTATTTTTACAAAATATTTATGCCATTCCTACATGTGATTTATGTTACTGTACGCTATGAGAATGGTACATAATGTCCATGCTATCTATGTAAATAATCCATTTTGCTAACCTCTTCCAAGAGGTTAGCACCATTTTGCCTGAAACATCTCCTCCAGCGCACTTTCCCTCCTACTCAGGAGAAAGGTCTGAGGAAGGCACCTGCAACTCGATATGGTTTGTGACATGGGAAAGTCTGGATGGCCTTCATAAAAATGTAGGTACCAAGCCAAACTACAATGTTCCTCACTCAGAAGGATGCTGTGAGACAAAGCTGTTATTCAGATGCTGAGCTCTTTTAAGGGAAGAGCCTGGAGATGTTACAGAATGGTTGTCATCTGAATTATTTAACACCATCCAACTAAAAAAAAAAAAAAAACAAACCAAAACATTATAAACAGTGGTGTCTTTGATAGCATCAAGAAGAGATGCTGGGGTCAGAGAAGTTAGTGCTCATTTTTCTTTTCAGCCCAAAGTTGCTGAAATGGATGGGTTCCTCACCTGGTGTAGTTTGATGTGTCCTTATTGAAGGTAATAGGTCAGCTTCTGTTTGGTGTTAGCACAACAGAATTGCAATCAGCCAGGTGAAATCTGGAACCAATGCTTACCATCTTTCTAGTAAATTAACAGGGATGGGATCTTCAGCTGTTGAAAATCGTCACAGTCAGGTCTGTTGGGTCTCGTTTCCAATGCATGGGGCAAGAGTCAATCCTGCTTCACACATCTCCCTTAACTAAGCCTGCTTATAACAGTTTTGCAGAAGGCTGTAACTCCACACTACTGTGTAGATGCTGCTTGGCAGAGCTCTTCTGGAAGCTGCCTTCCTCAGCTACAGCCCTGTGCTCTATCTCCATCGCACAACCTATGGCCACCCCAATCACAAAATCCAGTGTGATTCTCTCTCACATGTAAATGCAAAAGAACCGGGAGGATCCAGAGGGATTGGCTCCTCAGTGGATTCAGATCAAGACAATGAAGCCACTTCAGTTTTAATCGCGTAAGGAACAGATTACACAGAAGAGATATCTAATCTCATTCAAAACCTAACTGAGCACAGTCCTGAGTACCCTGATTTTAGTTGGCCTGGTTTTGAGCCAGGGACCAGACCAGATGATATCCATAGGTTCTTCCAAAAAGCTGTCTTATTGTTCTGCTCTCTGATTTGGGCAAGAGACTTCTTCTGGATCCATGATAGCCAGATGTCTGCTGTATGTTTGTGTGGCTTTGCCTGATTTTGCGATGGGGAGGATCACAGGTGGAACGTTTATACGTAGAGGGGCCATTTCAAGCCTGTGGAGATTTCCCTTCTTTTCCTGTTAATCACTCTGGAATCAGCAAAGGGAAGTCCAAAGGCCAAACCTTTAACTGGCATAAGCTGCTATGGCTTTACTGACTTCAACAGAGCTTTGCTAGTTTGCAGCAGCTGGACATATGGCCCCTGTCAGCAGGATTTTTCATAGAGATCTGGTACTTAATGCTAGCCATTTGAAAGCAGAGTGTGTGCACTTTGGGTAGTTTGGTTACAAAGATGAAATATATTGTTTTAATATACATTTTAAACATGCTGGTAATTTCTTTGCTTTTCTTTAAAAACAAGACAGAAAAAATTAATGGTAAGTGGAAATCCATTTTGCCGTGTAATAGTAATACACTGTATGTTATTACTATCCTGCTATTCCACAGGGAAAGAAAATGCCAATAAAAGGGATTGTAAAGCAACATGCACTTTCAATTAGGGCCTACAGTGCTGCTCAAAGCAAGCCTTGCCAAACATCTAGCTGATGGGACATAGCTCACAGCAAGTTCTGGACACACACTGAGCAGGAGGGGAGAGAAGAAGGGACCTCTCTGCTGCCTCGCAGCATGCCTGGCCAAGCACGTGTTGAGAGCTCCTCCTGACCATCCAGGCAGGGAGCCAGGGACCAGGAGGGCAGAGCAAGGGCCAAGAGGGGCTGTGACTCCTGTATCTCATGGTCAGGGGAAAGCAGGGATGGGAAGGAGGGCTGGTGGGCTGAGATGGATCACTTCCCACAGAGTGAAGAGGCAGATAGGGGCCACCTGTGTCATATTAAATCTCCTGGCCCTGGCCAGAGGCTGTGTAATTAGGAGACAACCCCTCTTCAAGCAGGCTGGAGCTATCTGTAAACAAACTAATGTATGCCCATGCACACTGATAGTCATTGTATCTCATCTCTTATAGCTACACAAACACAGTTTTCACACACTAGACACACATATTATTAAGCTATACACTGCAGTGTATATGTATATACACAACACATACATGTTTGTATACATATACATACACATTATATAATACGTACTTATACATGCATGTGTCTCCTTGCTTCTCAATCTAGACATAGAACCTTTAATTATGCAAAGAGTTCAAGAAATCTGTGAAGTTTATATATATATATATATATATATATATATATATATATAAAATTAAGTGATTCCAGGCAGAGAACAAACAAAACAAGAAAAGGGAGTTCGGATAGGAGATGGGGCAATAAGGAAGAGACACCAGAGCTTACAAATAGATGGGCCATGGAAGATGTTGTCTGTTCTCCTCCTAATACACCCACTTTCCAATTAAGTAAAAGTAAATCTTACTTTTCTTCCTCTAGGAGTGGTGAACCATTCTCATTGCTATCTGGGACAGGATTTGACAGCTTACATGAGGAATGGGCGTGAAGTTGCCCAGATGTGTCTGCTGAAGGAACCATTTTCCGAGTGATGACAGAAATCTGGCAGGATGCCTGATAAAAATCTGAGGGGGATTTTTTTTCCCCCTCTTTCAAAGCAAAAAATGGGAAAAAGAGAAACCTGTATGTACCAACCACACATATATGAGAAACGTCCCTTTTCTTTTTTTTTTTTTTTCAGGTAGAAACACTGAGGTCTTCAGAAAAGACAGGAAATCTTAACACTGCCCTCCCCAGAGCCTCGTTTATCAATCAGGTCTTTCCTTTGGCCCCAGAATATTCAATCTCTCTCCCTCTCTTCCTCAATTTGTTGTATCTTGTACAGGAACCCAAGGCCATGTTTAATATGTTTGTTTTTTGCACTGACAACATAAAGGTCAACGTTTAAGTTAGGTTACGTAATCAGATCAGTCCCCTGTGACTAACCACAGAGCAAAATAATTCCCATTTAATTGTCCTCTTCTTCCACCCCCATCCTTCTGAACAGCAAAGTCCTATTATTTCTTCCTTCACTCTGCCTTGGAATTACTTCAGGGCTGATCTCAGGTTTATATGAATCTAGGATCAAATTTTCAAAAACACTTAAGCAAGACTTCCGTCATAAAAGACTGAGGCATTTGGGAAGGAAGACGACTCTTTTTTTTTTTTTTTTCTTTAAATGTTGTTGCAAGGCAAAAAAGATGCAGAGGGATTCTCAGCAGGAGTTAGACATACTGGCCTAGTTCACATTTTTCTGCAACAAATATTCCTTGCGAGTATTGACCTTCCACAGTGAAATCCGTGGGGGCCTGGAGGGTCAAAAAGTGACTGAGCTCCCTGGTGTTGTAAGAAAGAGATAGGAATAAATGCAATCTCAGAGTCTAGCTTCATATTCAATTAGAAACATATCTGATTTTGGAAATGTCAAACTGAATTACTGCCATGCATGTTTATAGACTGGAAAGCGACAGGCTAAATATTAGCCTGGAGAAGAAGGATCTGGGAGTAATGGTGAGTGCCAAGTTGAACAAGTAGGAATAAAGCTGAGTGCCACCAGTTCACTCCCACTGTAAATAAGGCAAACCACATAATAACGTAGCACATTAGAAAGTGCATGCCCAGGCTACCAAGAGAAGCAATTATTCTGTACTCAGTGCTGTTGAGGCTGCATCTGTAGTACTGCACTCAGTTTTGTGTACAGAGTTCAGGATGGATTTGGAGGGGTGCCTTACGGGGCTCCCAGTATACTATCAGCACATATCCTATGAAAAGACTTCAGTGGAGCTAGGCTTGCATGTTGGGTGGAGACTAAAGAAGCAAATAGCTTCCTACAGCTGTTTGAGTGGCAGCTAGAAAAAAAATGATAGATCAAAACTCTTCTTAATCATGCTACATGATACAAGAGGGAATAGTTTTGGTTTGAGAGGTTTAGTCTGGACATTAAGAATAAAATCATTTCAGTGTAGTGTAGCACTGGAGCAGGCTATCCAGAGAAGGTCTGACACACATGTCCTTGGAGGTTTGCAAGCCATGGCTAGGCAAAGCCATGGCTGACCTGATCTATGGTTGGCTGTAGTCCTGCCCCAGCTGGGAGTTTGGACTAGGATGCCTCTGGTTGTGTCTTCCAAACAGCTTTTCCATGATTCTTTGATTCTAATAGCATCAGATTTCTCAGAAATTGCCCTCCCCAAAAGCACGTTTTTTTTAACCTCCCTAAAGACCTACTGAAATCTTGAAGGTGGTGGAAAAAATAGGATGGCTTGTTTCTTTCTCTTAACTTATAGCATGGCTTACCATGGTTTAGTTTTCACTGCGTAACTAGTGATTTGGCTTTCATCCTGCGCAGTTAGACAAAATCCCAGCATCCATGACTACCAGGATGCGTTAGCAGGGAGAAGGCATACGAAGTGTTCTCAATGCTAGTCAACATCTCTGGGAGTTTCTGACCATCTTTGACTACGCAGTTCAAAGGGTCAGCCACTCATTTATAGCTGACTTAGCTGGGGAAATCTTTGGAGCAAGTCCTGTGCAAGGCTAGAGCGTGCACCCCTGGATCTGTAACAAAATGTTTTAAATTCTGTGCCAGCCAGACTTCTGTATGTAAGTACGTACTGTTAAGCCTCTAAAGAAGTTGGAGATCAGAAATTCTGAGCAGCAATAATATTTCCTTTATTCAAATGTAGAAAATACCCTCCAAACAGTTTAATATTTTATCTTCACATACCAGTTCCTTAAAACTAGCTTTGACAACTGAGCAGTTACTCCTAAGCTGAGTTTTCATGGTGAAAGAACATCTTGATTCAACAAGGTACCTAACCAAAATGAATTATCTGGATCCTATGATCCCCAGGTTTGCTGACACCCCTAAAATCAGGATTTCCTTCCTAAACTTAGGTGCCTAGTGCCATTTGAATACTCTATAGCATGTCTGTATGGGGTTGGTAGATAAGACACGTGGTCCTGTGCCCTTCTGGAGCTGGCATCTAAAATGGCACTAGATACTTATCTTTGAGCAACTGAACTGAGCTCCTAGTACACAGGTAGACACCCACACATAGACTTCTGCATCTGGAGCTGAAACACACCTAATACAGCTTTCTGAGATGGGAGCAAGAGTTCAAAAATCAACATAATTCATAAATAGCTCCTTTTGTTATTTTCAGTGCAGATTATTGTCCCTTGTTGGAAAATGTTTTCTGAGAGAAGTCACAACAGGGGACTCTTACAGTTACAACCAATGACCTATCTTTGTATAAAACCACAGCAAACTGTCAGAAGGTAACCCTGGAATTTTACCCCAAATTTTTGCATTAAGTCCTTGTCTTGGGGTTAAGATGTGCATCGTTTTAGGAAAGACATCCAATAGCAAGGGAAATATTGCTATTGACTGTAGAAATGTATTATGTGGCATCATGCCCTGAGTGGATATCTGAAAGAAATGAGCTCTCTGCTTTCCTTATTTTTTACACGCTTTCCCTGAAATAGGTTATTGCAGTCCACTGTTGGAAGGACAGTGGACTACAAAGGATAATTATTCCCATCTTTATGTTCTTAAGCACTTTGACTAATTAGGAAGGAATTGGGAAGGAAGCCACATGGTCCAGTGAATGGAGGAAGGGACTGGAAAGCTTGAGAACTGGGATTTATGTCTCAATCTGCCCTGAGTGGTACAAACTAAATGAGTTCCATGAAGTACCCAAATCTCATCATCTGTAAAATCTAGAGAGTAGTAGGAATATTCCCTTAGTTAAGGGAACGAAGTATGTAAAGGGATGCGGGTCTGAAATTCAGCACGCTGCAGCTAATGGCATCTCTATTTGAATGTCTGCAAGCAGCTGTTCAGGCTGTATAATATGAAATTTTATTAATGTATATAAAGCATATAACAAAAGTTACTGTATTTTATTAACTGCTTCTAAGATGAAATTTAAATGAGAAGATGTGAGAGCTGTCGAGGAGTAAAAGTCTCTGCGGACAGGGTGTGCCCCCTTCAGCTGTAAAGCATATAACACTGGATTTCATCCATGATTCCCTGCTACGGAACATGCTGCTTTATCATAAGTAGTGGGGAGAGAAACATTTGTTGACTAGCTATAAATTGAACAAAAAGAGGTGCATTCAGCAGCCCATTACTGTAATGCTGTAATAGGACTGAGGATACAGAGAAGGATTAAGCATTCTGAGAGAGAAACATAAAACAATATGAAACACATAGAATAACAATGCAAAAAAAAGAGGAAAAGAGAAAAAAAAAAAAAAAAAGAAACGACCTTTCAGACCAGGCACAGAATAATTCAAAGCAAATGTGAAGCCATTCTCTTCAGCAAGACAACCACAGTAGGTCACACGAGTGCTTGTGCTCTTTTTTTTTGGTTTCTTTTTAATACACAACATTAAGCTAGTGGTCCTGGACAGTATTAGTTGGAAATATCTCTTGAATGACTGTGCTTGCCAACTGGCTGTTTTGTATTTATTTTGTAATTATTCTGATTATTTGATATATGCGTTCTGTGTTTTTTTCCCCCCTACCAGGAAAATAGAAGCATCAGATCCCCATACGTTTCTCATATTTGCGATCAAATGCATTCGTGGAAAATATGGTTTGCTGAATCTCTGTGGGCAGGACTCATACATACTTTTCTAATGCCGGATGTTTGGAGAAAGGTTTTAAGTATACACTCAAGCCTCCTCATTTTTTGTGAATAAACCATAGCCTGGCTACAGAGACACCTGACTGGCCCTAAGCAGGCCAGCTCAGCTTTGGCAATGCCTTTTAACGCAGAATATAGCTTTACATGCTCTGTAACCCACTGCAAGTTGGCATTTTACTGCAGAAAGAAGCGATTCTGTCTCCCCCCACCAACGGCTGCTCCCACTCCCTTCTGCCAGCCCAAACATTTATGTATCTGAGAGGTGGAATGAGAGAAGAGGCTGAAACTAGCCCCGAAAGAAAAATAGTGTTGACCCAGATTGGCTCTTTGATCTGGCCCAGGGTACTGCTGCACAAGAATTTGCACTGGGTTTGCCTCACAAATTTCAAAGATGCAGGAAACTACGGACAAGACTGCTCTGGGCATACACTGCCTTCCATGATGCTTTTCTGAACTGACAGGCCCTCCCAGGACTATAAGGACATCAGTGCGAAGACACCTGATCTAACTCTGGTCCACTTCATTTATATCCAGATTGCTCGGATGTTATCCACAATATCCAAACCCAACATTACGTCTCATACTGCAGAGTTGGCTGCAGCTTCGTGGCAGCTTTAGTGTAAGATCTGCACCCATAGCATTGCAAATTTGGGTCCTCCCCAGTTAGGGTCAAAGAAAAGCACTCTCGAAAGGGAGCATTTTTATTTATGATGTTCTCCTTGTTTTCTTATTTTTTCAGATTTTAAGAGAGAGACACCAGTGCACAGACCATTTCTCACTCTTCCTTGCTCTTTGACTATCATTATATATATGGCTGCAAGCCGCTTATGGTAAACCCAGAACTGCTTCTGGTATTCCGCTAGGGACCATGGGCTGTTTATGTCTGCATCTCTTCCTCTGTTTAATTTTCTCTCTCTTAGCCATCTTCAAGGTTCACAGCACCAAACTGCATAGCTCAGTCTTAGGATATTCAAGGAACAGGTATTATCTAGGGAGAAGGAAGACCATAATGAGAATACTGGAGGCAAACTGATCGGTTCATGATGTGCAGCATCAGTTCAAGCTCTGAGGTATTTCATTTCAATTTGCTTGTGCTCAAGGCTAGCAAAGGGTCTGTATTCTTACTGGGACAACACAGAACCTGGTTTAAAATGCACCAGTAGAAGCCTACTATCTCCTTGCTACACAAGTGGGAGGAGGAGAGAATGCTTTCTGTATCATGGTATATCAAATCTAGTCCACAGTCAAGCACATAAGGAGTTTAATTATTTCACTTTGAACTCCGTTGCTTCAGAAAATACAATACAGAAAGTTTACAAAGCATAGTAACATCACACAAAGTCTGGAATATAAATAGATCACAGCTAATAGGCATAAAGAAGGCAAACACAGAAGCAGAAAGAGAAAGAAGATAAACCAAGTGAATCCAAACATAGCTCAGACATTTTCTCTTTGTATTTTGTCTTTCTTTTTTTTTTTTTTTTTTTTTCATGTCTTTGTGGATCTGTTTGTTTCCTCACTCAGAATTTCCAATGGTATTCAGCCTACTGAGCAAGTATTTTTTGGGATTCACTTCAAAGCAAATAGAGCACTACATAGAAAAGGAAAAAAAAAGACTTTCAGATACAACGCCTCCAGCTAGAGCTTGAGCCCACAGAATAAGATCAGAGGTTTTTCCAGCTGAAAACTCTCCTTCTTGCCTTTCCTGAATCCTTCCTACCCTTCTCATTCCCTGTTTTTCAATACCTTGCAGGTTATTTTGATACCTCCCATGCTACCTCACAGCTCAGGGCAGTTATACAGCACCATCGCTTCCCCTGCCATCCCTCTCCTCCTCCCTCCACCTCAGACCATTGCGGTCTCCTTTGCGTTGCTGTGTGAAAATCAACAAACACAGAGTGCTTTGATTCTCTCCCAGTCGTGACTATGGTGTTTCCAAAATCCAGCACGAAAGGAACAACAAGTAAAGGGAACGAAACCAGGAGACAAGAGGAGTTTTAATTCTCATGGCTTTTCTTTTTTTTTTTTTTTTTCCTTTATTGGAAAGGAGAATGGAGTGGAAAAGAGAGGAAGAAACCTAATGAAAAGACAGTGACAATAAACATCTGCATATTCGTAGTAGATCATCCATAACCAAGCTTTCCTGGAACATACAGAAACACATGCACACATTCTCACTGCCTTCTCCAGCAAAAACCCAGCGAGAACATGAATCCATGTGTTGTAGCTCTTGCTCAGGCAGAAAGGGGAAAGTTTATTTATGTTTTGCTACATAAAATTTTATCTGTCCCTTGCATGTATTTTTTGCCTGGAAAAAGGTCCTAGCATTTTTAACCTCCTTGAAGGAGGTAGGTCCCAAGCCAGGATACAACCACAAGACAAATAACGATTCTTTCTAAGAAGTATCCTTAGAGAGAGGTTAACAAAACACACTGGGCACCAGAAAGAGTGGATAATTTTAAAAATAAGTAAAACATACAGCAGGGGCATGAAAAGTTTTAGCTAAGAGATCCATAAAAAATGGGGAAAAAAAAAAAATCATACATACATCTACCTGCATGGATGCATGTCTATGTGCAAGAAATAAGAAGAGGGCACTGATACAACTTCTCCAGCTGTCAGGAGAGGTCAGTGGCAGAACTAAGACTAGAAGCTCGGTCACTTCATTTCCTAGCTAGCAGAAAATGCATTAGAAAATTGCAGCTAACAGCTGATTTTTGCACATTTGAGAATGGGCAAATTTGAAACTTTTGACAGTGAGAAATTCAAGATTTTTTTTTTCTTAGATATTTGTCATTTTTGTATAATATTGGGCCAAAATTCTGGCTCAAACAGGCTCAGAGAACTGATGTTTAAAAAAGCATCCCTATTTGTTTTTCCCACCATTTATAGTTATAAAGTCTATGCAAACCTGCAGATGTCAAAATTCTTTTAAGTGAGAACACCTTACAGTTTCTGTATGATTTTTTCCTCATTTTTATTACTCATGACTGCTTCTCCTTCTCCTTCTTCTGTGCTTGTACTTATATATACAATGGTTATATCGATTTGATGTACATTCTTGATGACTTCATTTTCAAGAGCAGTCTTCCACCCTTCCCTGCAGTTGCAGGCAAACTTCTAATTGCTCATGAAGAATAAAAAAAAGAAAGATTTTCAAACTTTGCCAAACCAAATGTTTAGATGGACAAAGTATTTTTTTAAACTGTCTTTATCTGAAAACAAAACATGATGTTTTAGTTCCTGACCAATTCACCACCTTAGAAAGTCCTGGTGGACTTTCCACCATGTTGTGAGCAGGAATAGGGTAGCCATGGTGTGAGCAGGGATGGGGATACCATATGACCTTTTATATCCATGTTGGGGACCAATTCTGTGCCTCAGGGACCATTTTAGGTCTCAGCAGGCCATTAGCAATCTTGCATCTCTGGGAAATATTCTCTATTCTTTCAGTCTTCACTTGATGCCCACCAAATTGGGAAAGGCAAAGAGGAACCTGTGATTTTGGATCTTTCTCCTCCGTGGTTTCAGCAAGTAGCAAGTGGATTCATCTTGAGTATGAGAAAACATGAATGCATTTATAATTATTTTGTATACTTTCTGGTGGATCCACAAACAGAACCTCCTGGGTTCACTTACAACAGGCATCCCAGAGCCAGAACGCCTGATTGAACCTACCTGGATTGGTAGAAGCCTGGAAAATTAAGCTGGAAATTTAATGGGAATAAAATCTCATTGGATTTCAAGTAGTATCTCTTCTCCTTTAAGAGAGGAATACTGACAGGACTATTCTGCATCAATGTCAGCATTTATTTTTGTATTTAGTCTTACTCCAAGCAAGAACTAGTTAGAAGATTTCACCAAAATCCAATATCCTCTCCAAATTTAAAATTACTAAATAAAACATTTTTTTCTTGGTTAGAAATAAGGTTGCTGGTGATCTGTGATTTTTTTTCCCCAAGCAGTTTTTTTCCAGCTTTAATCAAGCTAGGAAAATATATACATTTTTATATATAGACATGTAGCAATGCACTCAAAGAGAACTCGGTGGAAGCTGTTGGTAATTGAAAATAGTAAAAAAATTTTACTACAACTGCTGAAAATGTAGATCATTCAAATCAGAATGATCTGAAAGGAATAGTGATTCCTACTCTGCTTTCTCTTCCAGTCAGAAAAACTGACTAAAAAAACGTTGCAAAATTGGACAATGTCACTTGGCAGGTACAGTCACTGCGAACATTCATGTGAGCGTCTTCCTCACGCTAGGCACTTCTCTAACATGAATGTTTATAAAACTAAGCTTTTAATCTCCTTTTCTAGTTAATGATGAGTTATAAGTTCCTGAGGAGGATGCAGACACTCACCTAATTTGCCATCATTTTCTACTGCACCATCTGGAGGAACCTGACCCTTTCATTGTAGCAAGAAAGTAGGGAGAGTAGTTACCTAATTAAATGCTTGCAGCTTAGTACTATTAATTATTCCATCACTGCTTGCCCACCTAGGTTTCAAAATTTTCAGCAAAGATTTTTTGAAATCCTTGTATTTTTTGAAACCTTCTTGGTTTACTTTTTTATTATTACTATGCTCTAAAGTTTTATTTTGATTCAGATAAGTTCACTGTAAATGGGATGGGGGGACTATAAAGAGAAACCCCCCCATGCTTTATCGTAAGCTAACTTGGAGATGCTGGCTTTGCAATCAGCTTTCTATCCGCTCTGTTATTTCTGCTGCAATGAATACTTAATTGATCAAAGTGTGTGCTAAAATGGTTGCAAAGTTACTTTTTGTGTAACAACGTTAGGTTTTAAGAAAATCTCATTGCCTGTCTGGGTGAATCTCCTGGTTCTTCATTTCTTGCTTTGTAGGTCAGGGCATAGGTTCTCTTGTCCACCAAGCACAGTGGAACTTTGGTTGTATTGAGCTAACAGAAGTAGCCATGGGTACGTAATCTCTCAACCTGAGAGGCTACAGCCTTCTCTTGTGGCTTGCAACTAGTGCCTGCCCAATGGTGCTGCCTCATATGCTTCCTAGAATGAATTTTCCAGATTAAATGTGGTCAGTCTGTTCACAGACATAGGCATCCTTCTTTGGCCTGGAGCATTCCCCGCAAAAAATGGTCATTGATGTGGCAAGCTCCTTCTCCGACCTCTGAAACAGTTTATCATGGCAAGGCAATGTGCTGTGCTGAGGGTGTTTCTATTTAAAACTGTTCTGAGCTAAAAGGAGTCGAGAGAAACCAGAAGGAGAAGGTGAGGAGGGGGGGAAGAAGAAGGGGAGAAAAAAAAAGGAAGGAGGGCTGGTGAGTAGATGTTGTAGCCTGTTTCCATGACACATGAAGTGTGTGGCATGTGATATAAATACCATGACCTGGTACCACACTGACAATTGCACTTCTGGAGCAGTGGAAATAGTAGCTCAAATCAACATCGTAAGTGGAGATTAGGGGACTGTGACAATTTCCCTTTGCTAACTCCTTACCCTGAGCTTTTCAGCAGACCTGCTGGGTTTTAAATACACGTTATGGTTCTCATGACCTGCAGATAACCCAAAAGGAGGCGTCAGCATGTCAGGGCATGCACAGATAGGGGAGTATTTGATTTTCTAAGCAAGTACACCAAAGAGGTCTGTGGAGCAGCTCAGGGAACCACTCTGCCATCCTAACTCCTTTTGCTCCCTAAACCAGAGGGAGGGCACAGAAAAGTACATCAAGGCTCTTCTTGGAGACCGAGAGGGGTTATATTAATACCATGAAAAATATATGAATTACCCATGACAGAAGAGAGGTGCATATTGCTTATGGTTTCACTTGCCATGTAACAGATGAGAAAGCCCTTAAACTGTCCCAAATCAGCAGTTTAAACTTTGCTGCTCTTGCCTGAGAGTTGTGAGCTGAGGACTTGCTCTGCAGATAGGCTGAAAACTGCTTCTGCTTTACCCACATGTTGAGAAGCTGATGGTCCTTCAGGATTCAAGTATCTGCACATGCTGCTGGTATTTCACTCTTTTGTGGACCACAGTCCACAGCAACTGAAATGCTGTGCCCCTGCTAACCCCAGGAGGCATTTCATTTCAGATTAGATCTTTGATTTAAAGTCCGAAAGTGGGTAAAAGCTTGCGTGTTCCAACCTTTTCGGCTGAGTGGGGATGGTGACAGAGCTACAGATGTAGAAAGTGGGTCTATTGTTTATGATATTTGTGAAATTTTATCTTTCTACTGGGGATGTGGTTTCCATTTTGTAAATGGTACCTACAACCTAAAAATAAGTCAGAACTGGATTCCTAATTTTTCCATAGAAATGAAGACCTCTTCAGCTGAACTGGACAGCCTCGGTTCCCTTTATGTTGTGTTAAAGGAAATGGGAGCACTTTCGAGGGCCTGGTTTCATCTGACCAGTTTTAATTTCCTTTAGGATGAGATGAATTACACTGTAGACTCAGTTGACTATAGCAGGTATATCTGCACTGACTACAGGAAGGAGTATGGGTGACTGGTCCAGGTGAAGATATCTACAACGAATCGTACTCTTTGTCTTGATACATAAAGGATTTAGGCACATGGTGTGAGACATTCTTCATCAATAATTTAAGAAATGGGTCTCAGATCCCTATTCAGGCACATGTATGTGTCTCTCTCTGTTCTCTAGTTGTTTGAGCTCATTATAATCAATAGGTTCCATTTCAGGCAGGGCAGGGTATCCAACCTGGTCTTCAGCTGCTGCTTCAGAAGAGGCATGCATCTTCTGTAGCTCCCGTGTCACATCCTGTTGTGTAACTATAAATTTCTCAGAAATGACAAGAGGTCACTCACCCATGTGTAGGTATCAGCTTTAGGGTGAAATGAATCCTCTGATCGTACTGAGTAGTGTCAAGACTCAGTTGCACAAAACCAGGTACCAGGTGCCACTGGATGTACTATAGGGATATCCCAGACATCCACACAGTCTGGCACACTTGATGTGGGATCTAGAGGAGACCTATACTTTGTCATCTCAAATGACACCAGCTGTGTTCATGTACCAGACTGCTACCTACAAGCTCTGAGTCTAGACATCCAATGCAGAAGTAGAAACCTCCTACACCTGCACATCTAAATTAAGCTTTCTTAATCTGTACTCTGAATCCAGATACATAGCATTAGGCAAGAGGAGTTCCATGACATTTCATGCCCAGACAACAAAACAAAAGTGGGATTCAGGTGCCCAGAAAAATCATCTAGTAACCTTTGAGTTGTCCCAGTGTATTGAAGATGTATGCAAAGAAATGACAGATATAACATGAGGCCAAGCAAGCAGTGCAGCTGTGGAAGGCCAGGTGAAACATAGGTGAGATACCTAGGCTATCTCAAAAGCTAACGGCTAGTCACCTCACAGGGACTTAAAATTTGTTAGATCTGGTATTTCTGTCTGTGTTGGCATTTTTGTGATGAGCATCATGAAGTCAAAGGCATTAAAATTCAGGGAGTTTCCTCAGGAACAGCACAGGGCATGGAGGGAGCTTATAGGTAAATAGAGTCATGAAACTAATCTTTTCAAGGTGCAGCTGGACCTAACTCTCATTGACTGCAGCGAAAATGGGTGGGCCGTCTATATCTCAAGACTAGCACCTAAAAGTAAGGAATTTTGCTTGCACCTCCCAAGTGTCTTGCCTGGAGCTGGGATTGGCCACGCTCAAGAAATGTGCTTAATGCTTTGGCATAAAATCTCCTCCACCTGCATTTGCTTTAAACTCCGCTTCATTCTGCCTTATTACCAGCTTAATAAAAATAATATTAATGTCTTCATTTCATTCTGCAGGGTTTGGGATTATTAGACTGGCAGCCAACCAAGGTCTTTGCTGTAAATTACAATGCGAAGGTTATGTGCAAATGATATCTTGCTCCTTGGGTTACAAGTGAAAGGAGTTTTCATAGGCATACAAAGGAAATAACTGTGCTTTTTAACTAGAAGAGGTTAACTAAAGTCCTAGCTTTTGGCGAACCAGAACTGCCCAGAAGAACAAAGCTTTTTTGATTATTTTGTTTTGTTTTTTCCTCTGGTTAGGAGTTGTAAAATATTCTGCTATCACGACATATGTGCCAGTGTGAGTCCAGTGGTTGTGGTGACTCTTGTGTGGGTTTTTTGGTACAGGCTCCCATATTTAGTGCTTTATTTCCTGAACTCCTGGCTGCAGGAGTCATGTGATTGTGTGGCACTCTCAGACTGTTATTTTTTTCAAAGATTTTATTTCTTCCTTGCAGGAGTAAGGAAACACTTGAAAATGTGATTTCCTAAAGTCTCTAAAATCAAAAGTCAAATAAAAGGGATGTTGTTGTTACTGGTGATTTTATGATTTTTCTATTGATCTTTATTTTTTTTAGCATCTGCCTCATTTTTGAAAGCAGGGGACTGCAAAATAAGGTCAATGTTGTGCCCAGACCCTGCACCAACCACACCACCTTCCTGAGTTCAGCCGAGAAATGTTTTTGGATTACGTCCCCATTTCTCCAAAAAACTTCACTAGCAACTGGTCATATCAAACCATTCTGCATATTTTTACTGTCAGTGTTCTCTCTGGTGACGTTTCTGACCTCTGAATTTCACGCTTTCATTTCCAGTACTAATGACCCTGGCTTGAACAACTAGATTTTTAGTCTAATAATAACCGGGTTAGTGACACTCAAATTATCAAGAAAAATTGTTCCATTTCTGTTGACTCTTGCACTCAGTTTAAGAACATGGGGCTCAGCCTTTGGTGCTATGATCAATGAACTCTCTCCTTACATACTGTGAATGCATTACAGGTCTATGTGCTGACATATCAAGCAGTTGAGCTATATATTCTGCTTTAAAAGCATAAGCTCAAGCTGCAGTACTGTTTGCTTTTAGCTTTGGAAATTACTGGGTCTGTCAAAAAGGTTTCTTTGCGTTAGCATCTTGTGGCTTTAGATCACTTGCTGAAAAGTATTCTTCGGAAAGGCTCAAGTTCTGCCCATGGTTTGTTTAAATTACTGGGGACTTGTGTTACTGATTTCAATGAGGGCAAAACTGGGGCACTGAAAACTAAATCTATTAATCTCCTTGCATTCACCTCCTCAAGAAAGTTATAGTAGCAAGCTAAAGAGGCTATAAAAGCTTTTGAAAGAACCTCAAGCATAAATCCATTGAAGTGTCAAAGCTGCAATTCATTGAATGAGAAACAGAGCAGCCCCCTTCATTTGCAGAAGGTGGCTGTCTGAAGAAGCCCTCTGAAGTGGTTGGCTTCCTCTCCGGAGTTGATTAGTGCCTTTTCTGACTTCTGTTTGCAATGAACATAATGTGCGTTCCTCGGCTGCCGCTCTCTCATTACCAATTTGGGGTTAAGAAAAATGAAAAAAAAAAAAAAAGCAAAAGCAAGAGAAAAAAAATCCTTTGATTCAATTTCCTTTTGTTAAGACTTCCTTAAATATTATCATTAGTTGTTGTTTATTTTACTAGGATTGGAAGGGGCAATTGTGGTCACACATCCGACTGCTGGCATAACTTAGACCAGAGAATCCCCTCCTGAAATTACTGGATCTTGCTCAAACGCCTGCAATGCAGACTGAAGCAAATCTTTTGTAGTTTCTGACTCTGTTGATCCTCCTGGAAAGCTGTGATCTTAGCTGATTGCGTCTGCTGGCCTCAGTTGTGCTATCACTTAGGATCACTGGGAATGCATCTGCAAACAAACTGGTTTGCAAGTTTTGCAGTGCTTTCTACTCAGGATTGAATTTTATCTGCTAGTTCCCAAAATCACTCAAGTCCTCACCTGAGTAAGCCCTCTATTTACAGCACAAGAGCTGGGAATATGCACAGCTGAGACTGTCCTAGAAATATCCACAGAGCAGGAACTAGATGGACATGCTTGAACTGCCCTGACTTGCTTAATATGAAGTTATCTTGACTGTACCAAGTAATGGCGTTTCCCACATCAGCTGTCTGGAATCAAGGATGACTACTCCATTTTCTTGCTAACACTTTCTTGTGAGACTTAAGCACACCAAAGTCTTACTCCAGAGATAATAATGTCCCCAAAGTAGCAGGTTACCTAAATGCAGTTAGGAAAGGGATTTCCCAGCTGTGGCCAGTCTTACTCAATTGAAAATTGTGTTTAATTTTTGTTTAGTATATACCATTCACTGAAAGTTTCATACAGATAACAAAAATAACAAAAAATATACAAAAGTAACAAAAGCTACAGTTCTAAAATTCTGTACTTAATCTAACTAGCTAACAGCCATCCACATATCTCCTTAATCCACTGGCAGTTTATTAAAATTTTCTATAAAATGGAATACAGAAATAAATCCTTCGTTTGTGCAAATTCATGCTCATACTTACCCAGGTTGTTCATGGTCTCTCTGTATAAATCTGAAAGAAATAAATGCACAAGCAAATTAGCATATATAAGTGGGCATATTCTTGCATTTATATATACTATGGAATAATAATAAAAAACATTTAACCCCTATTGTCCTTGACCCCAATTCCACTCACAATTTTCTCCATTTATGTTAATTTGGGTTGGAGAGTTTAAAAAAGGTTGGTGAGTTCAGTGTGATACTAGGAAAGATGCTTCTCCTGGTATTGAAAGCAGGGGCCTTGAGTCTAATGATACATAGCATTGCAGGTAAAACTGCTTGCCAAGTTCAGTATACTCGGGGTGAACTACAGCCTCTGGAGCAATCTCAGAAAGCAGGATGGTTAGAAACAAAGGGAGGGATTTAGCTACAAAGCCACAGACCTAAATGCAAGTTTCTAACAGAGGAGTTTGTGCATGAACTTAATGTCTGAGTTCCCACTTTAGTCTGCAGGGATTTAGGCTAGGATTCAGCTGCCATGTACCATTGGGTACATCCTGGCTGGTGATGTATCTCGGGTCATAGACTCATCTGTGCTGGAGACCACCTTGAGGGGGTGTCTAGTCCAAACTCCTGCTCAGAGCAGGGTCAACACCAAACTCATGGAATCATAGAATCATAGAATCATAGAATGCTTTGGGATGGAAGGGACCTTTAAAGGTCATCTAGTCCAACCCCCCTGCAATGGGCAGGGACATCTTCAACCAGACCAGGTTGCTCAGAGCCCCATCCAGCCTGGCCTTGAATGTTTCCAAGGATGGGACATCTACCACTTCTCTGGGCAACCGGTTCCAGTGTTTCACCACCCTCATCGTGAAATTGTTTTTCCTTGTGTTCAGTCTAAATCTCAGACCAGTTCATTCTAAAACTCAGAGCCAGTTTTTCAGGGCTTTGTCCAGTCAGGTCTCCAAAACCTCTGAGGATGGAGAGTTCAACACCCCTATAGGCAACTTATTTCAGTGCTTAATTATCCTTATACTGTGGTAGGCTTTTTTTTCTTGTTGTACTGAGCCATAACCTTCCCTGTTTCGATTTGAAACCATAATCTCTAATTCTTCTGCTGTATGCCTCAGTAAAGAGCCTGGCGTTATCTTCTCAGCAATTTCCCCTTAGAAATAGGAATGCAAGAAGGCTTGTAACTATGTGAATGTGCTGAACATTTTCTTGATCCAGAGATATTGTCTTCCCATCTTCACCTCCATGGGTGATGAGTCCCTTCTACCCACTGGTGGGTGGACATGTGTGGAAAGATTCAGGCTCAGCCCATGGTCTGATGGACACCTCAGGGGAGAGTTTAGGAGGACATTTGTGTTAGCAGATTCAGGACACTGACTGGGGAGAGTCACTCTGGGTTTACTGTCCTCCAAATTACATGTGATGGTACTCCTGAGGTCTGTTTTCTGTACGTGTGCATAAACAGTCTAGCACAGCAGCATGGGTGATCTTCAGACTTCTTGGAGGGCCCTGCAGACGTTAGTCTGTGTGGTGGATCAAAGAATGTGACCTTAAGAAGGCCCTTGGGAGTGCTGTACAGGCAGTCCTATATATTGTAGATGCAGCCTCTGAGCCCGAGATATATCTGGGCTGACAGCCAGCACACAGGTCAAGAGGCTTGGTGTGCTTAAAGCCACTCAGACGCTTACATTTCAGCTAGGAGTGAAGACATAGTCAATCTGCCATTTTTGCTGAAACATTTTCTTGTCTTTACCTCATAAATCTGGCCAGCAGACCTTGGCTGGAGCTCTGAGTATTTGTACTGAACCCTGAAAGCATTCAACACTTTTGCTTAAGGGCTTACAGCACCAAGTAGCTGTCTGAAGTAATGGTCAGCCACAGGGATGGGGAGAGATTGGGCTATGAAAACGATTGTGTTTAATGTATTTCTTTAATGCTACAGGTTTTCTTTGTATCACACAGAAGGAAGATGCCAAGGAATAGCATCGGTTCATTGAGTCAACAGTTTTTCCAGCTGAAAGCTAGTCAACCTGAAGAACTGATGCCATGCATGAAGGCAGGTCTGTCAACACACACGGCAGATGGTTGGGCTTCACAGGGGGTGGTGGCAGGAGTGAGCAGGGGAACAGGGGCCTCAGATGCGATCATGGGAGGAAGCAAAGAGTAAATAAATGTCTGGGCATGCACTACAGCAGCCAGTGTCAGTGGTCAAGGGCACAGGAGAAACAGCTGTGGGAGATCAGCAAGAAGGCAATGGCCTCACGACCACGAAGGAAGGACGGTGTTAGAGCTGTATGGGGAAGAGTTTGTGGTTTATCACTTTGGGGTCTTGTGATGACAGCAGTCTAAATAGTAAACTTTATTATTTTCTTTAGTTAATAAGAGTCCAAAAATAGCCATGATACAGAGTCAAATCAACATCTAGGGTGACAGGACATCTCCAAGCATCAGCTGAGCAGTGTCAATTTACCACAACTGGGAACCTGGACAGCTGACCCTTACTGAAAACTGCCTTATTCTCTCTAATGAAGCTATACATATTTCCTCAGATGATCATCTACCCTCTTGCTTGTAATGGAGTTGTAAAGATTTACCCCCAATGAGAAGCTGGGTTTGCTCTGGCCATGCTGACATACACAGCAGAAGTGACTCTGACTCTTTTGGTTCACCTATGTTGATTTACACTTGCTGTGGGTCTTGCCCATCCTTTCACAGGGTATGGAGACTTCTGCACTTTGAGGCATTCAATGATATTTCATCTTCCATGGAAGGGCATATGAGACAGCAGCCAATCCATCCAAGTTAGAAGAGGCCTCAGCAGCAGAAAATAGCCACTGTATCCCCTACCAAGAACACCTCAGTCCAAAGCAAGGGGTGAGGCAGCAGCATTTTTGGGATATTTCTTACTAAGAGCACCCATGATCAGCAATCTAGGAGGCCCACAGCTACACCGAGGACAGCAATGGTTGCTTTTCCCCTCCCAGGACTCTAAAAAGCTTATCCCTGTCACATGCACATTGTACGTCTTTAAATCACATAAAGCTCACAACCCTGCAAATATTCAATGTGATAACAGGAGGCAGATGTTTAATGATCTTGGCAGACACGAGCTTTGATATGTAGCACTGTTCCCTACCTGTAAATTAGACACCATGTTAGCTCACTAGCCCTGTTTTCTGGATGCCAATGAGTACATCTGAAATAGGTTGTGGTTTTTTTTCTCCCTGAGATTGTCTCCAAAGTAAGATGCATCTGTTTCCTGAAGGTAAAAACTGCGCAAAAAAATACCCTTTTTTTCAGCAACCCATATAATCACTCCTGCCTTCATGCTTCAAAATCCTAGGACTATAAAGAGCAGAAAGGCACAAGTGTGGATTTGTTTGGTTTTTTTTCCCTTTGATTTTGCTTTTATTTACTCTATTAGGGACGATACTCCAGTTGCTAAGGCTTAAGCTCACAGACATGTTGTACGTTTCCCTGCAGCCCCATGGCATCACTCACACCTCATGCAGAGCAGGGAGGGGTGTTGACTCACTGTAGGTATCAGCGAGGTCATCAGCTGCTACGGTGAAGGAAGCACAGAGGCCTGAAGTCAGCTCTTGGCAGGTGGAGCAAGGTGGGTCTGAGCTGTAGCCATCAATGTCCAGCCAGTGGATCTCTCCAAGCGCTCCAGTTCCAGGGAGAAATGGCAATCATCGCAGACACTTTTTCCTGTTAGCATAGCTTGCTTTAAAGAAAAGCAAAAGTAATAATGTCCCATTTATCTCTGGCTAAGTGTTGGATTGTTTTATATATAAATATACACATACATACACATTTTATCTTATGATGATTGCATTTCTAATTACAGCATACAAACCTTTCTTGGATTTTTTTGGCAATACCTGCAAAACAACAGGCTTGTAAAAATGGGTGGGTCTGTTTTTCATGTTGTGTGCGTGTGTGTTTTGTTTTCCAAACCAAGCTGAGAGTTTTGTTGCCTGGGCCTTGCCCTTGCCCTAATGGAGAGCTTCTGAGAAAAGGCAGGAAGATAGGAGCCCTTGTGAAGGGAAGCAGCACCACTGATATACCTCAAACTACGCAGCCCTGCAGTGGAAAACATTGCTGTGCAAACTGTCATCACCAGAGGCTGATAATGAAGATGTAGACTGGAGTTTGTAGAGTGTGGAAGGCAGCAAGCTGAGAGGAGGGGCAGCGAGGCACCAAATGCTGTACCAGGGACTGGCTGGGTAGTTAACTCTTGCTGGACTCGCTGCCTGGCTGGCCAGACCTCATCTCCCCACACCTCTCACCTCCTCTCCCCTTCTACCTCCAAGCCCACCTTCTGAAGTATGGCCCTTATCCCGTGATGCTTACTACACCCACCCAAAGCAGGACTTCAGTGTTATGATCCTTATCTTTTCTACCCATCTACCATAAATCCCTCTCTAACCAGGGCTCTCTTCCCCTCCTTGAATTTCTTCTAGATGCATGGTCCAAACCAGGACCTTAACTCCACCTACTGTTCTCCATGCTTGAACTGTTAGAAATCCAGACACCTGGTACCGTAGGACTCCTCTCCTGCCTAGTTGTCTATATGCTCCCAGTCCCCAGCCCACAGCAAAGGAATGAAATAAGAAGCATCATAAGAAAAATCCATGTAAATTAGTGCACTCTGGGATAGTCCATTCAATTGGCACATGGGAACCTGAGGACACTCCGATGGGCATGATGTTATCTAGCAGAAGGAATTTGCTTTGGTGAATCAGCATGTGAAGGATTTGACGGAAAGCACTGGCACCCACACAGTTTCAACCAGCCACGTTTGATGTAGATGGGGGCAATACCAAAACAAAAAAAAAATCCCATGTGTTTTATACCTTGGAATACCTAAAAAGGACAGAAAACAGTGAGTAAATCAAGTCTACCTTGGACTTCATCCACTTGGCAGATGAAAAACTGAAATATTACTATGTGACTTGTCAGCAGCAGTTGTGAAAGGGTCCAAGTCCTGAACGGAGTTATGTCAATCGGGAGCAAGGCATATCACCACTGGCAGCAGGGGTGTGACTTTGAACTGATTCTGGAGTGAACGAACTTAAGAACCTGGCTTGAAGGCACTGGCCACATCTGCACTTTCTGTTGCTTCATTAAGAAGACTGTGTCACAGCACAGTTTGTCGGAAGCTTATATTGCCTAATAAAGACACTTGAGGCAAGTTATGGGGAGAAAAGAACAAAACTAGGAGAAGAGGAGGTTTTGGGTTCCTCAGGGGAGAAGGGAGGACATGGTCTTACCAGAGAGTCCCCAGGTTATACTTCTATTCTGGTTCCCCTTTCTGCAAGGGGTCTGGTAGTAAGAGAAAATGTACAAAGTGTCGTATGATGATTAAACATATGGAATAGTTTTTACAAATAATGAAGAAGACACTAAGAAATCAGAAAGGAATAGAAATGCTTGATGATGGATGTGATCAAAGGATATAAAATCATAAGTTCAAAGGAGAAAATGAGCAAGTTATAATAGTTTCTTCCAATAAAAGAACTATAATGTAACAAAATTAATGGGTGTTTCAAACCAAACACATGGAAACAGTGCTCCACACAGCATGCAGCTAAACCACTGAAATCCCTAGGATGCGATATCGCGGCTGACAAAATTTTACATCAGTTCAAAAAAAAAAAAAAAACAAACAAAAACCACTGATTTGTGGATTGAAGAAAACTTCCCTTTTACCGAATGGCATTATGTTAGTGTCTAGGGGCCTCGTACGAGGTTAGGACCCTGCAAACTATGCTTCATGTATGTGCAGAAAGGAAAAGGCAGTTCATGCCCTGTAGTGTGTGGGGAAAAGGTTCTGAGGCATGGGAGAAATGTTAGACTGCCTTTGGCAGGGAGAACCTGTTCCACATTGATACCCGTATCCTCCAGACGTCCAGACTCAAGCCCGTTGCATACCTGCAGTAAGCTCTAGGGCTTGCTGAAGGAGGCAGATACCACCTGCTACCAACTCCACACCAGCAGCAATATTGCAGCATTGACACTAGACACATAAACTGGATTCAGGTCCTTCCTAGAATCATCCGTTGCAAGATCAGCAAACAAGTCAAAGCTATAGGCAGGATGTTTTAATTCAAGTTGCCTTTAAAACAGTGCTCAATCACCAGTCATCCTAATGCTGACTGTGTAGATGAACTGCTGGTGGAGGACCAGCACAATGCGTTTGCCCGCACAAACCCATATTTCACCAAACATTATTGCTTGGTTGGGACAGGCAAATAAGACTCTGGTTTATCAGAAGTTTACAGACATCTAGCCATCGATTATTTCACAGGGAATTAGCTGCCTATATGCTTTACAGTCAGGACGTAGGTGACCCAGAGAAATTATTCAGGAAATAAGTTTCAGAACTAAGAAATGATGGCAGATTTCCTAATTCATCATTGACGTATTCCACCAAAGAACCAGCCGTTAGCCCATGAAACAGGAAATACTTCAGTATGTGAAGAACAAACAGTTCCACAAAAATTAAGATACAGTATCATGTTTATAAAACCATCCACGTACTTAAGTCTTGAAAGATCAGGGATGTATGTTGCTAAAAATGATGTTCTCATGCACTGGCAGCAGGCATTTTGTCCCTGGAGTGACAGCAGGAGGAATTCAGAAGACAAATACACACTCACCATGATGCTTCTTGACCATTTGAAGTATGGAGTGATTGATTGGATGTTATGAAGATCACCCCACTCATACAAACATGCGCTAAATCAGATTGATCGTATTACTTTCCTTCCTTCCTGAGGCATTACTGGTTTTTAGTGAAATCCCATTGCTCTTGGCTCATAGCACATCAAATAAATTTTGAGAACATCACTCTTTCTCATAACAGCACCCACTGTAATTGTTACAAGAGAAAACAAAACAACTGGAAGTTGTTATTCCATATGAAATATTGAGGGTTAGTCTCTTAGTCATCTGAGATTCTCTGCAGAAGAAAATTCATTTGCTTCCTTATGATTGACACATACTATTGGCAACATAAACCAGCAGTTGGCTGTCAACTGGAGCTTGAAATCAGTCGGAAATTATGATAGCTGCTGTTATAAACTGGAAGGCCTGAGAGAGGAAATTCTGGTTTTGTTAACATGGCAACAGCAGCACAGCCAATCCAAAAAGGGATTAGGATCATGTCGAATCGTTGGGGAGGGCTATGGGTTTTTGAGAGATGGTGAAGAAGGAAAAGGAAAAGAGTTAAGAGAATGCTGGGATACTCCATGAAAACAAACAGACAAAAAAATGAAATCCGCCCTCCAGCAGCAACAACCTCAAAGCTTTATATGTTCAGACTATATAGGTGGCAAGTTGGTAATTGAAGCCCATGCCAAGACCAGAGAACTTCCAGCCAAAACAGATGTGGGTTTATAGAGGCAAAGCAAGCCTTTAAAATGGGTCTAGGGAATTCCAAATTCAATAGTATGTCAATATAAACCCAAAGACATGAAAATGGGATCTGAGCTTTTAAAATGAAAGAACTAATGAAGTGGTGTTTTTATGTGTCACAGCCCACATTTTGCTTTACCAAAACACAGTGGTCCTCTCAAAGCGTTAACCCTGATTTTTCACCTTTGGATCACAGGGATGTGGCCAGAGAAATCCCCGTGCAGAACAATTCGGCATTCTGAAGTCAGCACCATTGTTACTATCCCCTCAAGGTATTCTTTTATGCTATAGTTGGACCACACAGGTCGCACTTGCTCATGAAAGCTGGGAATAATATGTTAGGGACCAGATCTGCAGAGTTTGTTATGTGCATGAAGTCAACGGAGCTAGGCCAGGCACACAGAAAGAAAGAAGGAACATACGCACATGCAGACACCCACACTGCACATCTACACAGGCACACATCACACACACAGCTGTACACTCTCGCAGTGGAAAGGGTTTTCCAGTATAGTGAAGCTATTGGTTTGCCTGCTGATGCTTAAATGTTTTCATCACTGTCTGCATGCATCACCAAGAAAATGATGGTCTTACTTTACAGCATTTTGCACATCGTAAAAATGTAATCCCTGCCACAAAGAGCCTACAGTCTGAGTGTAAAAACAAGCCGAAGGTGGAGAAGACTCAGCATTCATTGAGATGGGGAGAGAGAGATAGAAACCTTGTCCATCTTTATTGCCTAATGTTGATTCTTAAATGCTACTTCAATATGTCAGTGAAGTATAGATTCATATAACAGCCCAGGTTGGAAGGGACCTTGAGAGTTCATCTGGTCCAACCTGTTGTGGGAAAGGGAGCCTAGATGAGACTATCTAGCAACTTGTCCAGTCACATCTTGAAATCCTCCAGTGTTGGGGACTCTACATCGTCCCTGGGAAGATTGTTCCAGTGAATGATTGCTCTCACCATAAAAAATTTCTTTCTGAAAGTAAAAAAGTACTTTCTGAAAGTACACCACACCCATTCAGCTCTTCCTCAAAGGCAATACCAGTGCTCAGATCATATGAAAAACACCATAACAGTCTTTCATCTAAGGTCATAGTTGTAGATTTTCTTGAGTTTCAGTAGAATCCAGAGTTTCTTTGCTCGTCACCTACTTCCATTTCCTTCCTCCTTCCTGCCCAACACTTGACCGTCCAGCCACGCAGGATGTTGAAATATTCAATTTGCTGGCAAAAAGGGTCCGTGTTTACACTTCTGTAAAGCAAGAGCCTCTACAGCAGCTTTCAGCATGGCCCATCCCATATCTCACCTATCAGCTGTCCAAATGCCTCCCTTCACAGCCTGTCTGGGAATAGCTGGCTCCCCTAGGACACCAAGTAATATGGACAGCACAGTCCAGACGTGCTTGGGCCTTCATTATGGAAGGTGGACAAATCTTGACGTTGCCTCAGGATCACTTTTAATAGGTAGTGTAGACAGAGTTAGGGAGTAAACGGTAGGACCAAGAGATGATCCTTCTCATCATTTAAATTCCAAGCTATAACCTACAATCTAAGTCAAAGGATTATGTTTCCATGAAATAAGCAGAGTTACTCTAGTTCTAATAGTATTTAGCAACTTCAGTACATAACCAATGTGTTCCAAAGGAGGTGACTAACCACTTTTTCTTATTTAGAGGTGGTAGATGGATGTGCAGAAAGGTAGTCAACCTACGATTACCCAAAAGGTTTGAGATAGAGCTGGAAAAAGGTCGCAACTCTCCTGAAACCCCAAGACGTGCCTTGCTTATTAGACTATGCTGCTGTTCATGACAAATACCGCTGGCTGCATACTGTCAATGAATGGGTAAATGTGATATGCGTAATGGCTTTGTGCTGGCTGCAGAATTTGCTCCACTGAGAGCAGGCAGCAGAATAGAACTGGGAGGGGAAACCATAGCCCACTGGAAACCACGAGCAATCTCAATGGATTTCCACAATGAGTCTGTAAACACTTTCTCCTAAGTATTCTGGCTACAAGTGAAGTCACTGGAGCAAGCCTGAGGCATCACACTGCAATGGCAACTAAATGAGAACTGAAGAAAACACTATATTTTATTTTCTCATCCTTCCCTTCCAAGAATGAAACATTATAAAATACTATTAAGAACAACTTTTAAAATGCATTTTACCTCACAGATTATAAAATATAATCTCATTACCCCAAGAGTTGTGGTTTCTTGTGTAAAGATCTGCCAAAAAAGAAACCCCAGTTCACCATTTACATGCAGAAGTCTTCATCAAACCCTGAATTATCCAACTAAATTTTTAGGTGGACAAGAATTCCTGTGAAGTCATTGATTTATCTTTTAAAATGCTGTCTGAAGGGTAGTCTTGGGCTTAAATGTATCCCAAGACAGGCTGGGATGATAACTACCTTGCCATCCCAAGCTGCAGAAATCGTACTTGGAAACCTCCAGAGCTAAAACTGGTAGCTGCTACAGCTGTTGTTAAAAGCCCCTGGTTCTGCTAATGAATGCAGGAACAGCTGTCCTGGGTCAGAGGAAAGGTCAGTCTAGCCCAACATCCTATCTGTCAAGAGGGCAATGATCTTTTTCCCTTTTCTCAGCTTCTGAGGAAAGAGAACCCGTAATCTCAGTAGGTCAGTGGAGATGGAGACCAACACACATGAAGCCTGTGGTTAGCCCATTGCAAATGACTGAGTCAGAAAAATCTGGGAAGTTTCTGAGAGGCTGCTACCAGGGGTATATTTCCAGAACAGTGCAGATGCAATGTAAAACAAATTAATGTAAATCCTCTTTCTAGGTAGCTTCCTACAGGATGAGGAGTGCTTTCAGCTTCACAGAGAACGCAACCCACCCCATCCCCCCCCTCAAACTGGTCAAATTTATCAATTATCTAGTGCTGTCCTCTGCAACCTCTCAAAGCAGGGTACAAGTAGCATCTTACTCATTTTGTTGATCTTTCTGCACAAGAGGGGACTTTATCAGTTTTCTTAGTCATTCAGGATGTGTATATTCTTTACCTAATAACTGTAAAGGCTTTCTCATTGGAAAATGTGTATATAAAGCAAATATCAGCTCTCTTCTTTAGATTTTAAATCCTGTTGACTTGGCAGGAGAGCACTTAAGATGATCCACAGAGCTAATAAAGTTTATGATTGTCCAATGAATACTCTACTTTGCCAAGTTACCAGAAAATATGTCCACAAATCTGCAATAGAGTCTAGGCACAATTTTGACAGACCATCTCCTGTGAGTCTCACATTAAGATCTGTAAAAAGGGTCTACACATGCTTGCTGTGTCTGTCTGGTCTGCCCCAGCTAATACAGCTGATAGAGTAAGGCATGTGCCATGTCATTTCTTCGTGCAGCACCAAGCACCGCAAGACCTTTGCACGATGATAACCCAGTGAAAGGCTCACCCTTGCCTCCTCTGAGCCTATGTGAGGGGCGAGCGCGGCTTCAGTGGAGAAAGAAACAAATCAAAGACTTCCAGCTTAAATTTGCTCTTCTTTGATCTTGCAACCATTCTGGAGTTTTTGCAGCCTCCAGCATAAACTGAAGTTGCTGCAAGGCTCTTTGGAAGTGTGGTGGTTGGATGCAAAACCCACCGAGCGGTTATTCCACTTCAGCAGGAATAGCAAGAGGGCAACAGTGTTGAGGGATGTGCAGATACTGTGCAGTGCAGCTGAGCAGATGCAGGCTGGAAGGGGATGATGGGATAAATGCAGGTCCTGTATCACTCTGCTCAAGGCATGTTCAGCCATTCCTGTGCATTTTGAAGCAAGCACCAAGAGAAAAAAAAAAATCTCTACCAGCCTCATAGTGTGCACTCCGTTTGCACACTCACGGCATTACTTCCCCCATCCCCTCCCATCCCTTTTCTCACCCCCTGCTCTCACTTATAAATAGCCATGGGCACTGCTGTGTTCCTTTCGGACTCCCAGCCCACGTACTGGAGTCAACACAGTGATTATGGGGGTCAGCTCTTTGCATAAACATCGCCTCCTCTTTGCAGGGCTGTTTCAGAGGCCTTTGCCCTGTCCCACTGTGAACTGCAGCAGGAAATTCTCCTGAGCTATCTGAGGGCTAATTAAAGGAGCAGCCCGGAGACCCCGTAACCTCCTGAGAGTCCCGCAGAACTGCTCTGGCCTCTGTCAATGCACATGACAAGGTTACCGCTGCAGAAGGCAGTTGGGGCTTCTTCAGTCAGATACCACTGTTTTATAGACCCTGGCCAAGATTCGTTAGCTGTAATAAATGTGCTTTCACCATGACAAGCTAAAGCTCTCTCACTTAGGGGTCTGTGCGCTTCCTGGCAGCTCTTTCGTTAGGACTAATGACCACTCTCTGCTGTCACTTACATGCCCTGGGCAAAGCTGCTCTGTGGTTTGTGCAGTTTTAATTAAAAAGAAGTGGTCTTCTTTCTTTGGTTTACGTTGGATGCCCTTTGCATTGCTCTTCTCATTAAAGTAAGGGGCGCCTGCACTGAAGAAATGTGGGGGTTTTTTTCTTTTTTTTTTTCTTTCTTTTTTTAAAGATGATGTGCCTGGAAGTCAGTGTCACTGACAAGAAGACTTTAGCAATTTTGAAGTTTTAAATATCAGGAAACTGTAAAGTAAATACATTTAAGGTGACAATAATATTCCTTCCAACTCTGTGCTTTCAGGATGTGTTTGTGGCTGACATGAATGAGAAGGGAGAACTATGGGGCTGGAGAGCTGCTCTCATGTCACCTGATCATTAGGTGATGTAACATGTTGGATGATGTGAATGTTGGGTGCTTACCATCCACCAGGAGCTTTCTTCGCATTTCTCTGTTAGATCTGGTCCTTGCTGCACTGAAATCACCTCAGCAGTCTTTAATCTAGATCATGAGGTCTAAGAACTTTCTTTTTTACTCAGAGAAAAATTAATTTCCCACCGTCACATGAATTCAAGCACTGAACACTTGTTGAACTCATGAAAAATTGCAATTAAGTCATAAACATTAGAAACATATGCAAAGATGCACCACAGAGTGGTGCATTGCCCAAGTAAGAGCCTGAGGTCATTCAGTCCAATACATCAGTCCATGCCTCTGCAGGGAGAGGAAGGCAGGGAGGGGGAAGTCGTGCAATATTCAGGAGTCCCATACAGCAATAAATTGTGATAATTACCCTTCTAATAAACAGAAAAGAGGTAGTCTTAGGAATTGCAAAGGAGTGAGGAGGAAGAGGAGGAAATTTGACAGAAAAGAGTCTAAATTCACCAAATTTCCATGCAATTGGCAAAGAGGGCCAATGGCATCCTGGCTCGTATCAGGAATAGTGTGGCCAGCAGGACCAGGGAGGTGATGGTGCCCCTGTACTCGGCACTGGTGAGGCCACACCTCGAATCCTGTGTTCAGTGTTGGGACCCTCACTACAAGAAGGACATCGAGGTGCTGGAGCGCGTCCAAAGAAGGGCAACGAAGCTGGTGAAGGGTCTAGAGCACAGGTCTTATGAGGAGTGGCTGAGGGAGCTGGGGTTGTTTAGTTTGGAGAAGAGGAGGCTGAGGGGAGACCTTATTGCTCTCTACAGCTGCCTGAAAGGAGGTTGTAGCCAGGTGGGGGTCTGTCTCTTCTCCCAAGTAACAAGTGACAGGATGAGAGGAAACAGCCTCAAGCTGCGCCAGGGCAGGTTTAGGTTGGATATTAGGAAAAACTTCTTCACCAAAACGGTAGTCAGGCACTGGAACCAGCTGCCCAGGGAAGTGGTTGAGTCTCCATCCCTGGAGGTATTTAAAAGACGGGTAGACGTGGTGCTTAATGACATGGTTTAGTGGTGGACTTGGCAGTGACACGTTAATGGTTGGACTCGATGATCTTAAGGGTCTTTTCCAGCCTTAATAATTCTATGATTCTATGATTCTATAAACTCCAGAACATTGCTCTGTCTACTCATAAAACCATCTTGCAACAAACAGACTTGCTTTGCTGCACTGCAAATAGTTTTGTCCTTTGCAATAGCTTTTTAATCCTAGAGCAGTCTTGGATGCATGATTATTCTTGCCAAGTTCTCCTTTTACTCCATGTGCCATGTATTTTCACTAATGCACTGTTACACGCCTTTATTTGTTTTGCAAGTTCAAGTAGGCAGAGACAAAAAAAATTGTTTCCCTTTCTAGCTAATGAAACCTATCTAGCTAGGCAAAGTTTCATTATTAGAAGGCAAGTGAGTTCACTTCAGCAGTTAAATGTTAAGGCAGGGACCTGAGCTTATCTCCCTGATACTGTGCCGAGATCCCAGATTTTTAAGTTTTCTGGTAGACATTTTCTTTTTTGTGCTCGTGAATGCAGCTTTCTTCTTCTTCTTCTCCCAAAATTTTGTGTTGGTGAGGAATTGTTTCCCAAAAAATCCTGTAGCTTAGTCATATTCTTTTTTGGTGAAACAAAGCACGAACAGGGACAGGCCATATGTTTATTCCTTCTGCACAAAGAGCACAAAGCAGTCTGCAATCAGCCCACGAAGACTATGTTTTTTAGTTTATAAGGTACTTGAAAGGGGCTCAAATAACCTTGTTTTATTCCCTGCTCTTCTTCTAGCCTGCTAGATGCTAGAGGCCCCCTGAGCAGGCACATCAACTGTGCTTCATTTTCCCCACCTGTAAAACAAGGACCATGAAATCATGATTGCCTCTGTAAAGTTCTTTCATATCTCCAGCACTATGAGATGGAAAGAACTACCAGAGAACCAACTTTCCTTCCTTCCTTCCTTCTTTTCTTCCGTCCTTCTGTCCTTCCATCCTTCAGTTCTTCCTTTCTTTCTTACTTGCACAGTCTTTGCCATGTTCTTTTTGTTGTTACAGCACAGGACTTTGTATCTGATTCTGAAATCAATAATTTTTTGATGATTTAAGGCAACTGAATTGCACCTCTGTCAGACTAAACAGCAAATAAAATAAACCCAAAGAGCGAATGTGAAATAGGAGTAAATAGGATCTCTTATTTCCACTTCTCTTTATGTAGGTTAAAATATTTAATCTAGTGCTGAGTCATTAGAACATCACTGAAATGGATAGGTACTTGTGAAGCTCCTACTTTATCACCAAAATATTAAAAGCAAAGTGAAATAACAAAATTTAATTTGCTTCCTACATGTTGGTGATCAGACAGTGAACAGCTGTGGCACATATATCCCCTAAATTTACGTACTTAAATGCCGACGTCTAAACTTAGTCATCCTAGGTTGCCTTACAACCAGCAGGAGAAATATATACCTTCCACAGGGATTTACCAGTATTCTCCAAGGCACCTGGAAAGTCTGAGACCAGCAGAGTCATAACTTGTTATGTACTCCTAAGAACTGAGGGAGGGACACCTAAAAAAGTTGATCACAGTGGCAAACACTGAAGATGCACTAGGGATCCCCTCCACTAAAGGATGGGACTGGGTTGGCTGAGAAGCTGGATTCCAGGAAAACATCTCAGTTAGGGTTTCAGCCCATCAACTCCCTCCCCACATTGGGCATTTGGATTATGAAGAAGCCCTTATGCAAGCATCACCTCATTATCTGCCATGATACATGCCCCACAAGGGAGCTGCGCTTGAATTTTTTGCAAGCCGTAGTGACTCAGGAGCAACTATGTTGACGCTTTCATTTATCAACCATTTCCAGCAAACAGTGACTAGCAAGATTCATATTTCTCACTGCTGCAACAGAAAGTGTAGTTCTCTTAATAGACAGTTCTTGGAAAGCTGACACATGTATACCCAATAAAACTTGAGAAATTGTTTCTCTTTGATGCCGCAGCCTTCCATGACACATGATTTTGTTCTTGGCCTGCTGGTCAGAAAGTGAAGGCAGGGTGTTAGTGAACGAACACCAAAAAATCCAGATTTCAAATATTTTCACTGCAGATTCAAAAAACATTAGATGCTTAGTCAAGGCTTAAAAATAAAACGCACCATGAACAAACATATACATTTGATTTAGTCTATAGGAAAAGATACTGCAGGTTTCCACTCCTTCCCATTTTATACTGAAGTGGTCCCTTGGTCCTTAGCCAATCTGCACCTTTTATGATGTCCAAGAATTGATTTGCTCAAAGTTATGCATTTCCCTCATTAAACAGTACTAAAAAGGTAAGTCAAACCCACAAGACCACACACGTTGGCATTCAGACATTAAATATACTGTGCACAGCTGGCATGATCACATAAATTAATGTTTGCTTCCATCTAGTGGGTGGAAGTAGAAATTGCATATAGGAGAAACTATGCAAATTTATTCTGCAGTGAGTTGTGGGTAATATATAGAATTTTTTTCCTTCTTTAAGCTGTATAATTTCATGTCTGGTCTAGGTTTTTCACAATGTATTCATTAAATATAGTGCAATGTTTTCATTTAGCCCTTAATCTACAACCTCATCTCTGGGCCATTTCTGATTCACCATGGCTGTCACTCTTGGAAGAAATCCAAAGATGAAGAAAGGGTTGATTAACTTAATTATGTAACAGTTGTGTCACAGAGGGCTGCTATAGCAGACTAAGCACGCATACTAGGAGGAGGACAGGTTTCCCTGGTGAAGCGGTCTTATGCAGGTCTATGATCTTACTGGAAGGGCAGTGTAGTATAATATTTGGACACTGGCAGCAGAAGAATGAGATATGGACTGTTTTGCTCTCGGTTTTCCTATTAGACTTCCCTGTGACACTGAATAGTTTTAAATAGATCAGAAAATGGTACTCAAAGGAATTCTCTGCATCTTCAAGAATAGTCCCCTTAGTCATAGAATAGAGAATAGTCCTCAGTGGTCAAAAAGGCACCTACTTCACACTACTCATTCACAACTGGCTACATTACCCTATAACATTCTTTAGATGTAGTAGTGAACATCCCAAACTCAAAGTAATAAAACACTTTATGAAGAGAGATGGGGTGAGCAATGAGAACCAACAGTATTCCAAGTCTTAAAAGAATATCTTAAGTAGCATTCCTAGAGGATCCTGGCAAAGGTACCATGACCAACATGACACAGGAGGAAACACTTATCTCTAGAAAAACGCAAGACATCCTCAGACTTCGGAGAAAGGACATGGAGACTGATGAATATGGAGGCAGTGCAGCTGGGAACCAAAGAGTAGGTCAGAAGGAGCACCTGGATTGTCCTCTTCTGTGTACCCAGATATTATGAAGGTGATATTCAAACCATCCAATTAGGTACCTGATTCCACGGTACAAGACCTAAAATACAGGTACCCAAACAAGAACGAGAATGGGCATAAACCTCAGACAGTTACTTAGAATGATTAAGTTCACAAAAAACTGAACACCTACATTTCATGAACTAAAATGTTCTTTCAACTCAGTTGATCCTACTGACTAGATTGCAGTGAATATGGTGCAACCTGAGACTCCTTGCTCACATGAGCTGCTATGATGCAATGTAGTTACCTAACCATGTGTGTCTTTCTTACAACATTTGAGACATATGGGTTTCTAAGAGGTCCACATGGGGCTTACAGATTGGACACAGGACCTACAAAACATTTTGAACATTCAGGACCATCAAATGGAATATGTCAGGATGTGTCAACTGCCACTAAAACCCTACATTTAGACAAGTGAATCTTATCCCTACAAGCCAAACTTAGTTATTTTAAATTGCAAGTTAATTTCTATCTCAGGTTACAGCTGAGTAATATGGAATGGAGTCTTGGCCTGTCCCTCATCAGCAATGACTTTGTCGTGGCAACATCCGTAGAACTAGGAGGCAATGAATATGCAGAATCCTTGAAGCTAAATAAGGGAAGGCACCTGCTCCTGTCATAGCAGGAGTGCAGAATGCAAGAAACAGATTAAAATATTTCATTATCTGGGAATAAATGTCCTATGCCAAAGTAAAGAGCATAGAATAGATGCAGTATTCTCAGAAATCATGAACGTCTCGTACACTTTTCTTTTTGACAAAGAGTTGGATTTTTTTTCTGTTGAAAGAACAAAACCTTTTGAAGGGGAAATTTGCTACCATCATCTAGACATTTGATTCTTTCAGTTCCAGGTGGAGAAGAGTGGTAAGAACTCAATAATCAAACCATTTGACATGCAAAATATAAACAGCCTTTGTGCATGAGTATATGCTTACAGTATAGTACCTCTGAAATATATTAGCTACTCCAAAGCACCAAACTAAACTGTGACTTAAATACATAACATCACAATGCAATACAATTCCTAAGAAAAACAAAACAAAACAAAACCAAACAAAAAATTTGTAACATACTCTTGCTTGATATATTTTCACACATCTTCAGAGCTACAGAGATTCTCTATTTCATTTCTTGCTTGCTTGTTTCTTGTCAGGAGATGTATTTAAATAAAACTTACATGTTTTCTAAGCCAAATTTTGTGGAGAAGTTCCTAATTGGTTCTCTAATGTGATGAAAAGAAAGACGAATTTATTGAAAGCTTTGAAGTGAGAGCTGGATTTATCCTGTGTAACTTTAACCACCAGAAATGTATGCCTGTGGTCCAAAGCAGTCATCTAGGTTTCCTTAATAGTCAATGAAGTGAGAGAGAGGCATCTCATTCCAGCTATTTTGGATACCTCTGCCAGGACAGGATGACTCATAACCTGGAAGTATCCCTCACTGTCCACTGATTGTAGAAGGAGACTTGGTGATTTGCTCCAAGTAGATGCCTAACTCTGAGATGGTTAAAGTTAGGTGAGACGAAGTCCACCTCTTTTCTCCTCAGACTTTGGGGAGAACACGAGTTTTGGGCATTTTGCCATAGTGTTTTGCGGGAAGTCATGTGCTTTTTCTACCTGAACTTCACACTTTCTGGAAAAGGGGCCAGCTCTCAACTAAGCAGCACGGGATTGACATATAGCCAAGTCCTTCTCACCAGGGGTTTTTAACTTAAGCACGGCATCACGAAAATCTCAGCAACATTGCTTTCACATCAGAACACAGATTTCTCCCATCTGCTTACAAAAGATAGGGAGAGCTATGCTTTACTATTGTTTGGAGCTATCATCTGGAGGCTCCTGCAGTCGGAGAGATTTGCTCCTCCTGACAGTGGCTTAGTGGGACTAATGCACTAAGCATTAGTGCAGATCTTTATGTGAATTGTCCTCTAGAGCAATTTGTCTTGCTGTTAACTGCAAAGAGTCCACAATAACATTATTTTCACTAGATTAAAAGTAACTTCTACAGTTTCCCATTATTAACAAAGAAGGAAAAGATATAGTAGACAGCAAAAGAATATGGATAATGTCAAATTTCAAAGTCTGTAATTTATTTTTTTACATCATTGTGATTGGTTTTCATTGGTTTCTTGCTGAGCAACTGGAAGCAGAAGACTTGAATGTTGGACTGAGAACAGTAATGGATGAAACTCACATAATTCATGCCATTTTGAAAGGCAGTCACTGGCAAATCTCATCAGCATGAAGTTATATTTTGACCTTTTTTTTTTGTCAATCGGGAATGGCTTTTTTCCTCTAGAAGCCAGAGAAAATGTTCTGCAATGTGTGGCTGTAAAATGTCATATCCTTCTGAAACCAAGGGTGCAGAAGCATTGTGAAGGTATTTGGGATTCCTTTTCTTTCTTTCAATGAAGCATCAAACTTCACAAGGGCTAGAAGCAAATATAGTTTTGATGGTGTATGCCATGATGTTCGCAACGACACCATTTACCTTGGACTGGAAATTATTTTCCTCTTTTTTGGACTGATTTCAGCTTTCTTTGGTATATGAGCCATATTTTACCTGATGGCACAACTGTGCATAACTCACCTACCAGTTCCCTGTACCAGACTGAACTTTCCTGTCCCTGCCTTGAAATGTGGCTTTGTTTGCTGAGGACTGAAATCCTTCAGTCCAACAAAACTTTTTGGGCTTGTTACAGGGTGAATGGATGAAAACTGATGACCTGAGAGAGACAGAGTGATCTAATGTCACCTTTGGGAACTGAAATTAAGACCACCTACAGGTGTAAACTGTTATAGCTTCCTCACATCCCAGGAATTTATTCTCTTATTTTTAATGTTTTTGGTACTTGAATAATTCTTTTCTTGGGCCCTTTCCTGCAAAACCTGAGTAAGAAGTCTGCATATATTTCAATCAGGTGAGCTTTCTCAGAGTTCCCTCGGTTAAAAGACACTGTTGCCATCCCACAACTTCCTGTAACTGTAGGAAAATAAACAGAGGTGTCTAGTTTTATTTTAGTCACTGTGGGGTATCTTGCCTGGTTTCCAGATGCTGCTCCAGAAAGAAGTGGTTCACATGTAGGTTAGGTGAATAGCGCTCTAGGCTCAATCACCTGCATTGGCTACAGAAATAATTTATTGCCTAAACACAGATGCTTTATCCCATTTGAGGTAACCTAGCATAGCCAAGGCATTTGCACAGACCCATCTCTAATGTGGGATTCACAGGAGACCCATGCCCTAATGAAGATGCAGCTGGTAGCCAGGAGGGTTATCTTAGAACACCTCAGATAGGACAAGATGCAACTGAGTCAAGTCCCTAATCACTATAATCAGTGGAGTTTAGAAAGCATCTCTTCTCACCTAAAGGAGAATGATTTGGCCAGAACAATGACTTTTTGACTCCAATTACTGTCTAATGGTCTAATGCCATATGAGAAGCCTCTGAGTATCACAGACATCTACAAGAGCTGGCAGCTCTGACACAGGAGGTTCAGGATACGAATGCCTTTCTCAAGCAGGCATCTGGACAGCAGGTAGAATACCTCACAGCACCTAAAATGACATTAGATATGCATTTATAAGCAACTGAATCTTGCCAAAAATCTGCATTCACTATAGTAGGAATTTAGACCCACATACAGATACAGCTCACATACAGACAGGCATCTCAATGTACCTTAATCTGCAATTTGAATCACATGACAAATGCTGGGAAATTTACCCCCTCTTTCAGGGGATTTCTCTGTTGGCAAGCTTCCTTTGAAAATGTGTAGTTTGTTTCCCGTTTGAACTTGTCTGGCTTAAGCTTCTACAAATGGTTTTCATTTTGTCTTTTTTCCACCTAGACTGTGGAACACATTGTTAGCCAATACTGTGCGCCTGTAAAGGTGCATAGGCGTTATAATCAAGTCAGCTGTCAATCTCCTTTCATAGACTGAGTAGATTAGGCTCTAAGTGAATAAATTATTTTCCAAAGTCCTCGCTTCTTTCTTCATAACTCTTGTAAAATACAAGAACTGTAGGCAGGAATACAGTGCTTTGTTGATATCAGGGGCCTCTCCACTGCATGATCAACAGAACAGTGAGATGAGCAGAAGAAGAAAACAAAAAAAGGCAAGACCATATAGGAGAGAATCAGTTCAAGTACTGGAGCAGAAATAGTCCAGAAGATTAAAGAAATTAATCATGGGTAAGGTAAACAGGAATCCCAAGACAACTGCAACAATAGAGCCAAAATTCTCCCCTGTGCAATGTTTGGAAGATAAGTGACTTCCATCAATAGCCCAGAAAAAAACCCTAAGATGCAATAGTATAAAAACTCTGGTCTGTTCATCCTTCAGGACAAAAACTTCTGCTTACATGGTTAGGAGCAAAGAAAAGTTTGTTTCATTGTTCTCCACTCATGCTCCCAAGAAGAATTTGCATCCACTAATGCTCCTAGGGGAGTCTCAAGTGATCCATATACTGGTTCTGAGAGTATTGCTAGTTGTTCGTGTTCCAGAACTTACTAGATGAAGTTTTTAGTACCAGATACCCATAGGTCAGTCCTAGTTCTGCTACCTGAGCTGTGGCTGTAATAATACCAGAGGTTTTATGCTGAGTATACAGAAGCATCCCGTTGCAGAAGAATTGCAGATAAGACTCTTTTTTCTAGAAGGAAATAGTGACAGCATGCAGTGAAAGCATCTTTCACCTTCCACCATTCCTTTTCCTCTGCTTCTGCTTTGGATGAGCTGGATAGGAAGAGACTGTACCCTGAAGTAGACAAAAAGGAAATCATCTTCCAAGAAGAGAATGCAATGGCCAAGACAGACCCAGAAACTAAGAAAAATTGTCTAAGGAAGCAGGCTGGGGCAGAAAGGAAAGCACAAGAAGGGAATGATTATCCATGAGTCGAGAGAGACAATCAACAAGAGAAAATACCTACTCAGAGCAGGAAGGGAAGGTTTTCAGACATTCACATCATTTTTTCAAAAAAGAGCTCTAGTTTGAGGGAGAAGGGAGTCAGGACGGTAGCAGGAGCAGATGTGCCCTCCACAACGATACTCCACCACCAGCTCTGAGGAGCTCCACCTCTACATTATGTTTCATTGTTCTCTTTATTTGTTCTTAGAGCTTGGGTGAGGAGCAGTTTGGTGCTATTTCCAAGCAGAATAGAGGGATACTCTACCGCTTAGAAGCTCTCCTGCCTTAAAGCATTTTTCTTCTTTCAGTTCTAGTAAAGTCCTCACTGTTGACTGACAGAAATGTCTGTTAATAAAAATATCTAAAGCACATGCTACACAGTTAATAGAGACAGGTGGAATGCAACATTCATCCTGAGAGCTAATCTAGATATTGCTGACCATCCTTTCTTTTGTTCGTTTTACTGCTTTTTCCTCTCACTAACCTGAGCTGCGACACTTCAGAAGATACTGGGCATCAGAGATGTCATCAAATGTGTCTAGTTTATCCATTTTTTAACTAAGATAGTAATAAAAACGTTAAACTCTCCAGTTTCTTTTGTATAGAAATCTGCCAGGCTCACAAAAATAATCAACAATGTTAAAAGAACAGATGGCAACCATAATATATCCAGCAGTCCAGATGCAATGAATTCTATAACATTCTTATTTCATTTTATAAGGCCACAAAAGCCCTCTATAAAATCAACCTTTATTTTTCCATGCTGAAGCCAAATAGTGCATAAATAGCTTGAGACGTATCAAGAGACACGGGGAATATGGGGTTTCTTTCTCTTTATAAAAAAGTGCTGGTTTGTCCCATTATGGATGTTTAAATGGGTCCCAAACAGACCCTGAGATAATGTTCTGCCATGACTTTGAGCTGATTCTCACTGGCAGAAGGTTGATGAATATATATTCAGCAGAGTCATGATATATATTGTGCGAGATAAACAGGCGCTAAGTGGAAACTCCGGATGAATGGTGCACAGTTAGTCCTGGTTAGGTCACACTGCCCAGAAGGACAATGGAGAGAGGACCTTGGTTGCAGGTCACTGGGTCTTCTGTAAGGATAAAGACCGGGTGAAAGATCATCATGATGGTTCCTGTCATGCCTCTGTTGTTTTTACGTGAGCATGCATGGGTAGGAAGCTTATTTACCTCTGGCATGGAAAAATATGAGCTATTGAACATGAATACTCATGATAAATTAAGATAGAAAGCTAAAATTAAAATAAAGTGTATGCTAAAAATCTAGAAAAAGACATCCAACTTATATCATGAAAAATAAGATTCATTCTGAGTCTGACCAAATTCTTGTAGTCTGTTGTCCTGTTCTTATCAGTGACATGCAGCAAACGGTTCAGGAAAGAGTATAAAGAACAGGACACACGTGGATTGGTGCTTCCCCCAGGACACCCCTTCCTTACACACATGGATGCACACAGACGTGCACACAGAGCTTCTGTGAATTTGTTGCTGATCAGGAACCACCATTTGTAGCTGTATCTTTGCATTCAAAGGTTCTTGACGAGTTTTGCTTCCATAAATATCTGACAGATATTTTTGGATGCTGAAGTGTGTTGCAGCAATATATCCTTTTGTTTGTTTAAGATTTTCTTCTTGATTAGGTGTGCTACAGCGCGTCTACTATGAGAATGACTAATTCCACGGTCACCTTTTCTACAATACTGTGATTCTATGATCTCTGCAATATGCTTCTCACAAACCTGTTTTCCAGGCAGAAGACAACAATTCTGTTTATTCTCTTTGCATATGGAAACTACTCCATACCCATAACATTTTTAATTCCATTATACATTTCTGAGAGTGGGTGAAGAGATGTATTCAAGTATTCAAAAGACAGAGACACTATCCATCCTTACAGGAGCATAACCAGGTTGTTCTGTTTTGTCATCTAGTCTTTTCCTAACTATTCCTAACAACCTTGTTGCCTTTTCTGACAGTCACTGGCCTGTGAGCAAACTTTGCTTGCAGATTTCTCCACAAAGATCATTTTCCTGAATGGTAAAAGCTACTAGAATCCATCAGCTTCTATGGATGTTTAAAATAGGTGGTTTAGGTTTTTGTTTCTTTTAGGTTTTTTGTTTCTCTTTTTTTTAAGTTCTTTGTATGTCTTTTAGTGTTTCCTATCTTGAAGAGTTTCTTCTATTACTGGAGAAGTCCATTGATTTATTTCTTACCTCCTTCTCCAGATTATTTAGTAATATACTGAAGACTATAGGTCACAGATTTCATCCTTTTGACACTTCGCTGGTAATTCCTATCTTTTATCAACAAATTATTCCTTTCTCTCCAACTATTTCATTTTAAAGATAGTGTTTTCCTCTTCATTACTTGCTATAAACAAACAAACTGAAATTTGCTGATATTTCAGAGCAAAAATCTGGATTTGCCTCCTCTATTCAGTTGTTTCAGATGTAGTGACTTTTGGTCACTGATGCCTCCTATGGGATAGTTTTATCTGTTTTATTTAAAGCAGGATGCTAAGGAACTATTTATTAGGAAAATTTTGTATCTATCTTCTCTAACTGCAGACCTTGAACAGGGAACACATAGTTTTTGATATAAATGTGAGACTCACACATGAGATATAGGATGGAAATGATGAGCAATGGAGAGGTACAAGGTGAGACTATAGCATTGCCTCAGCTTTGCTGTTCCAGCAGCTGGTGGGAATCCTAAGTGGAGTTGAAAAGATGGATAACAGAAACCCTGGAGGAAAGCACTATCAGTGTATTATGAATAATTAAATATTTGAATTAAGAGAATTAATGAGGCACCATTACTCACAACTCGGATGGAGCCAGAGTCCTGTCGGTGACCTGTCATTTGTTTTTCATGTGCTATCTGGGCAGCTGACACATAGCACAAGCTGTGCAGATCTCCAGCTTTCACTGCTCTGGCCTTTCCAGTGTGTTATCACAAAACGTATGTGAGCTCGGTAGCTGTTTCCCGAAATGCATGGCAATGTGCCATGCACCTGAGAGGGGAACAGGCCTGAGCATTTAATGAGAGTTTCAGTTACTAGAAGGCAGTGAAAAATATCTCTAGAAATCCCAACAAGTGTTTTATCAGAGAAATGAGAGGCAGCTGAAAGGGGAGTCAGGATGGGATTGGGAGCTGTAGAGAGAAAAAATAATAGGAAAAGAGAAAAAAAAAATAAAGGGAAGGAGGATTTAAGTAATAAAAATTCATTGTCTTTCAGTTTGCACGTAATATCCAAGGCATTATGGTAAAGGATACATCAGGAAACTTGGAGCTGAAAGGAGAGAAAAAACAGTATTTTAACCTGCGCTTTTCCTTCATGCGTCACAAATGGAGTGCATGGAAAGACTGACTGATACAATGTATTTATAGTTTATACTGATTTATTTTTTAAATTCTTGTGGTATTTATAAGCCCTGTTTATCAGAGCTCAGGATAACTTTACTGCCAAGACAAACTTTCCAGTCCCTTTCTGAGTCCCAATGGGTTCCCCATCTTGACGTTCCTCTTTGACGATGAGTTTCCAAAGGCAGTGGTGGAAGATGAGCAAAGGCTTATTCTCATATTGCTTTTGGTGGAGAACACATTCAGATTCAAAAACTGCAGAGCAGCCTGCCAGAGACTCCAGCATTATCACTCACAGTCTTTCTGGCTTTTTGTGGGATTACCGAGAGGATTATTGGTAACCGAGTCTTGGAGCTTTGTTGATTTAATGCATGATGTGTGTTCAGGAAGGCATGGTCCTTAGACATGTAAGGCTTGAGGGCACATGGGGTCTGTCTCCAGGGAGTATTTTGGTACCCTACCTCTGTTGAGGTATCTCAAATCCTATTGATGTTTAATTTCTTTCCCCATTTTCCTTTCTCTTGATGTTTTTGGTTTTTTAATGTTGCTGCTTACTTTTTTAAAATCCATCAGTAGAAATGAAACAAAACAATTCCGTGACTCAAGAAATTATGGGGACAGGGCAAGTCTTATATCAGAGTATTCAATTTTGATCCGAGGCAATAATTATTGAAAAATGTTACTAAATGGTGAATTCTTATGAATGAATGCACCAGATATGTTGACCTGAACTCAAGTTCCTTTCCACCAGTGAGTTTTGCCTTTGATCCATGAGGAAATGTGTAATGGGAAAGGAAAGAAATGGAAAGCAAATAAAGTGAGTACGGATAAGAACAATAAACAACAGCAAGGATAATGGGTGAGTCTAGTGGGAGGGTGTCAGTAGGACACTTGGAGTTGTCCATGCCTAATCTGTTCTTCCTGTCACAGAGTGGGAAGATTGAACAGCAGCACAACCAGAAACTACAGGAGATATGTTTTCTATATGTTCTTGTTTCTAAAGATAATGGGTCAGACCTTCCGTGGGTGAACATGAGCCGAAGTGGATTAAGTTGGCACAGTCTGATTCAACGCCACAGAGTGTCTCTTCTTTTGTTTACCTTTTTTTCCTCAGACATAGTAGGCTTTTTCATGGCTTGTTTTCAACTGGGGAGTCACCCACACTCAAAAGGAATGTCTTGCCAGCAGGCCTCAGGTGTGCTCCAGTGAAAGCAGGACCATAAAAGTGGTAGTGAGGGATGTGAAGACAGCTCCAAACCTTAAATTTATATCTCCCAGGCTGCCACAGTGCATCTGTTTTCTATTTGGGCTTGCACGCGTGTGTTTTTTTAAGTTGACATTTTAGAAAAATTGGAACATTTTGTCATTTCCCTCCGTGCAGATGTACAGGCAGGAGATGTCTGTTCAGCTGGGAACTTGTGCTCAGCTAGAAGGGGGGAATTTTCTCCATATTAAAGGGCCACATTAAGGTAACCTGAACCTCTGCTTGGAGTCCTCGCTCTCAGAGACAGAGGGCAGGCTCAAATCTCTGTTGTTATTTAAGAGACGGGGGGGGGGGGGATCCTTCTTGCCTTTACAGCTTCAGTGAATGGCTTGAAAGGCAAATCTCTTGACTGCCAGAGTTTGCAAAGAGCCTTAATGGAGAGCAGCTGTGTCTCTGAGTACTCCCTCTCCCCTCTGAAACTTCATCTCTTAGGCAGAATAGCCCAGGTTGGCTTAATCTGATTTGCCTTCTTGTAATACAGAGAGCATCTCCCCCAGTGTCTGCAGGTGGCCCAGACTTGGTGGGAGGAATGTCAGCAGCAGAAATACAGGCTGCCAGCACTTGAGCTGAAGGACAAGCATTTTTAATGGATAGTCATACCAGGCTGTAATCTTCAGGCACCCAAGGAGTTGCCCAGTTTGCCAACTGGGTTCTCCTTTCCTTTCCTGCCTTGACTTGCTAGCACACCAAAAGATGACTTTTCACAAGGGAAATAACAGTAGTGAGAAAAAAAGGTCTCAGGGAAAAAAATAACCCCTTTCATGTAAATTCTAAGAAGTGGTGAAAAAGAAATGAAAGACAACTTTCAGTAAAGATCAGTGAATTGTTCCCTCTCCACTCTGTCCTTAACTCCAAGAGGATTTTTTAAAACATTATTTTCTCTGAAGCAGGTGGTTATTCATTCCCTGTCTCCTACCGTCTCCTCTGGACCTTCAGGCTGCTAATGCCTAACAGCGCAAATGGGCTCTTACCTGCCCTCAGCAGACTGACATTTTCATCACAGCCAGGACCCTCAGGCAGTGATGAATGCAGTAAAGGAAATTATAAAAATAGGATAAGCTTGAATTCACTAGTTCAGGATTCAGTTCATGGGGTGACCTTGTGACAAAGTTTTCTGAAACATCCTTACATTCATAAGCACATCTCTCCTGATGTCTATGTATCTCTTTATATTCCCATATAAATAAATCGAACTCTATGCAACTTACAGGCAAGGAGGTTTTTCATATGAAACAGGTCATCAAAAATAGAGGATTTATTGATGCTTATTTCTCACGTTGCACAAAGGAGTTGTTTGGTTAATACCATCATTTCTGCAGTTGCCGTTCCCTGTGTCACACCTTCTGCACCCCAGCAGTGGTCACCTTGCAGTATTCCTGTGCCTTTAGAGTCAGGTTGCAAGGCACCCTGTTGATATTTCACTTTTTTTTTTTGTTTGTGCCCAGGCCTGACAAGGTCACATATTTCAGTGACATCCTCTCCTTGCCAATGGGTTCACAGTCTGCACTGATTACTGTAACATCTCCTTCATGCTAACCATTTAAAACTGGATTAATTTGGGAACTAAGCAAAATTTCAACTGACCTGGACACTCTCCTGTGCAAGGAAAATGCTCTTAAAAGAAACAGTTAGGAATAACAGTTTGTCTACTAAATTTTCCAGACATTGCTCTCAGGTCTGAAGGGACAGTAATATTTACCCCTCAAAAAGCTGAGTTTTTTAGCTCTAGGAAAGCATCTTTCCTAATCAGGCAACACTGAAGCAGAATGAATTGCTTGCTGACACATATCAATAGCTTCTGCCAAATTAGACATGATTTAAGGCAACTAATGCACTATGTGATGATAGCTGAAGGCAAGCGTATCCCAAAAGATATATTGCTTACCACCTGTCTGGACAAGAAGTACAAATATTATTGCATACAATTTGGGGCAGCTCTGCACTTCTAAAATACTGACATATGAGTTTTGGTTCAGTTGGTAAGACATTTTCCATAAGATGCTGTTCTCATTTTGTCACACTGTTAAAAACAAAACTTAAGTCCTTATTTCACAGGAATCTGTGTGGAAAATAAATGAATAAATAATAAGCTAATAGCAGCAGCAAGAAGAATAGTGCCAATAGCTTAATAAAAACTCTTGATTTTTTTATATTATTTTAAAGCAAAACAACCTAAAGAAGAAGTATTTCTCCTTGCTTTGAATGACATCAAAATTTGAATTAAAGCTACAATAAAAATTTGAAATTTAAATTTACTAGTTAGTAAAACCTAGTAAAACTTATGTACTGGTGACAGGAGTGTTTTCAGAGTGGTGATTTACATCAGCAAGTATCTGTCAAAGAAATCAGATGCTGGGTTTTCTTATATATGAAAAGAAATGGGTTTGAGGAAGAAACTATTTTTTTCTAATTAGAAGAGCAAGAGTTTGTCATCTGAAATGTTTCAGATCTGTCCTCCCCAAATCCTGCAATACCTCAGCAAAAAGAAATGGTTGAAATGGTATCCCTGCCCTCTCTTCAGAAAGGCTCTAGTCATCATATATTAACAGCCAGCTGCTGGATTCAGAGTTTCCTTACGTCGCACCGTATATACAACTGGGTTGTCTTTAGCAGAGCCAGGTGACAAGCGACAAATCTTTTACTCTGTTACGAATTTCATTAAACTGCAGAGGAAAAGATTTTGGTGGACACAAATACATTTGACTCTAGCAAGATAAAAAGTTAAAAAAAAAAGAAAAATCCAGATTCAACCCCCGAAGCTTTTGTATTCTTATTTTTCTCTCTTTAAATTCATGCTTTTATCTGTATGATGATTTGTACAATAAAATGGAAAAAAAATTCAATATTCAACAATATCTTTGAAATAACGGAAACTTTCACCCCTATGTCATGTCACGGAAATATTTCAACCAGTTCCAAAAATATCCGTTTGGTTTGGAGAGGGTTAGAAGTGTCCTGAGGAGATGGCAGCCACTCCTTCTGATAGAGAGGACATCTACTGAAATTAAATCAACCATGACAGATGTGTGTTGAATGTATTCTAAAAAAACACCAGATTGTTGGTTCAGAGCTTCTCGAGCAAATAATAATTTGGCAGTGGATCTGGAATTAGTGAAATATTTTGGCTTGCCAAGGATGAATATTTTTCATCCACCCCAACTAAATTAGACACAACAAGGAAGAGGAGGAGTAGAAAACCATTTTAGCACAATATTTTACTGTGAGAAGTTAGTGTGTGAAGATTAAATGACTTGCTTAAGGTCAGATAGGAAATGTATGGCCAAGGCCTTTGGGAGGTCTAGATCAAAGCTTGAACTGATGTCTTATCTTTCCTTTCTTGTGTTTATACATGGAGCGAAGATATTACCCAAAGGAAAGCAATCATCACCATCAAGGAAAAAAAAAGATCTTTTTTTTTTCTTTCTCATTCTTAGCATAGAGCTAATGATCTGCTGTGAGCTGAATGGAGGTGTGGAAACCTGGACACATGAGTTTTGCTCCTGAGCAGAAGATTTTACCCTACTGCCAGTGTCTGCAGAACAGGTCACGTCTTTGGTCTTTCTATTTCTGCTGAGCAGTCAGGAAAAGAGCTGAGGCATGTGGGTGTCTATTCTGAGCATCCACCTAAAATCTCTTCCTATCCCTCATGTTCACACTTCTTCTCACTCCCAACTTCCTTTCTTGGGCAGAAGAGAAGCGATTGCAGGGTTGTCTGGAGCAATGCCAGAAGGTAGCCTTGCAGATGGACCTCCCTCTAAACATTTACATATATATTTATAGATACGTACGTTCTTACACTAAAGAGATCAAATTAGTCCCAAAGTTTCAGGCTATTCACCTCTACCCAATAGTTCTCACATGTCATTGTGAAAAATCTGGACTTTGATGACTGCCAGAAAAAGGCATGAGCACTAGAAACCACAAGAGATACAAATCTTTCCTTCTTGAAGGAAACAGCAAGATTTTTGTCCAGATGATGATTTCAAACAAGCCAGGAAAAATGTTCTTCACAGTGTCTCCCAATAAGGACCCACAGAGATGTCCTTGAGATCACCTCACTTGGGTGGATGAGCTGCAGCTACTTGTCTCTCTGGGTTGGGGAGATGCTGATGCCATAAATCCACCACCAGATATTTTGATCCCTCCTTAATTCCTCCGACATGCAAGCTCTCCTTGAAATAAGGCCAGCTGCTGGCAGGGGAACTTCTTCCTGATGGACCCTCCTATCTTCCCCAGATTTCACAGTTTTTGCCAAGGTGAGCAGAAAGGGGAGAAAAAAGAAGTGAGGAGGGAGAAAAAACCCTCATTATTTCTCATATAAAACAGCCTCTGAAATCAGGAAACTCTTTAGATGTCTATTTGCAACTGGGAACAGAAAACAATCTGGTGTCCTATAAAACACTAATGTCAACACATACTAAGCAGGGTAAAAAATATTCATTAAGCATTGGGGAAAAAAAAGAAAAAGAAAAAGACAGGGAGAGAGAGAGATGAGAGGCTTACATAGGAAGAGGTCCAATTTAATTGCTAACAGCCAAGACAGGAGACCAGTGGCAAGAATTGGGGATTTTGTTTTGGTTGCAAGTGTAGGTTATGTTGGCACGGCATTTTGAAAACAGGTGTGAGCAGGCTCCATCCCACCTCCAGATCCTGTGTAGACAGGCTGTGTAGACACCTCAGCTGTGATGAAGGTTTTATTAAGTATCCTCTGGCTTTTTAGCACAGATCCTGTGGATAGACCTGGGTTCATGGCCAACTGGTTTGGAACATGGGCAGAGGAATTGCATGTTTTGACTGGACAGGCATGCCCTTAGGGATTCTGGATGGCTCCAGGCACAGTGTTGATGAGCCATAAAAGTATGTAAAACACTGAAGAGAAAAAACCCAAACCAAACCAAACCACCCAACCACCCCCCAAAAAAACCACCAACAACAAATCGGGACTTTTATGTTCCATTATTGACCTTGCCAGTGATTCATAGTATGACCTTGGCCAACTCATCCAATCTTGTTATGTTGGCATAATTAACTGAGAATGAGTTCTTCCATAAATATCTTGTCCCAGGAAGAAGAATTAGTCTTCAGGGTCCCTGTCGCTGTCAGGAAAGTCCCTTCCTGTGAAAAGCAATGGCCAGTCCTGTTTTAGAAACTGCAACAGCTCTTGAATCACATTGAGACTGCAGATGATTTACAGACTGGACCAACTCATGTTAGGTAAATCTAAGTTAGGGCAGGAAGAGCTGGAGAGAGTAGCTCCTGCTGTAACTGAGGGATTGGAGAGCTTCTCTTACCAAAGAAAACTTATGGGGCTTTGGCTTATTCAGCCTAGCAAAGTAAAAGCAGCAAGGAGAAATATTGTGGCTGAACTTTGAGGAACAAGATAAGTTACCAAAATCATACAATAATTCTGGCATGGAAAAAAGGAGTTGGAAGGGAGAAAGAGGCCATTGATAAGAGAAGGACAGAAGATTCAAGCGCTTAGGTAACTGGACAATGAATCATTCTAAGTTTGTAGGTGGAATCATATGCGGAGGGCATCTTGGGGAAGCTTGGTGGTCAGGGAGTTACCTTCAAACCCTCACCTTCTCTCTTATATAATCCATGTGGCAAGGCTCGTCTGGCATTTAACTACCCAATAGCTTTGACATGACTGACATTACACTAACAGAAGTATTACACCTGCCTGTAAGGTATGGTATATAGGCAGAGATACGGAGACAAACAGGGCCATACAATTGCACACTGGTTTAACTCATTCTGGTGCCGCTGAAATCAAGAGAATGACTTCAGCACATCACAGAAATGCCAAAATGGTGAATCAAGCCTCTTAAATGTACAAAAGGACCCTGGCAGAGCATAAGGCATTAAATGAGAATTGCCTCTCCCTCAACTGATTCAAACTAGAAAGTAGGAAACAGGGCTCAGGCTCTGAATTGTCCCAGGGGATAGTTTGAACCAAAGCCCCAAATATCAGCATTGAGTTTGGATAATGTCAGAGCTGAAACTGAACTTAGCCCAGTCCTGTAGCTGAGAGGGATAAAGTCTGCAGCTCCAGGACTCAAACTCAACCATATGTACTGGGTTATGAGAACCTTGCTGTGAATAACATCAAGTTTGCAGATCCTGCAAGCTGAGGTGCAGTACATATTGAACACTCCCTGCCCCAGTCCCTTCTCCCCTCCCTTGCATCTGCCCATGATCTCTGGCTTGTTTAGTCTAGACTATACAATCTCATTATGTTTCCTAATTCCTGATCTCATGCTAAAATCAAACCGGATAAGATTACATGCCAGATAAGGCAGAAAATTCCACCAGAGCCCAATGACATGATCTTATCAAGTGATTACTTTAATTCCTATCTCTGCTAATTAGAGTAACATGCTATGTGGAATCCAATGAAGGCAAATTCCATCAGTTTCTCCACTGTCTCCTGATTTCCCACCTGTCTGCTGTCAAGGATTTTCAGTGAATGAGATGGTTAAGGGCAAAACTAACATATTAAAGGGATCAATCCTCTTCTGCAAGGTCTTTTTTCCCTTCCTTCCCCCATATCTATATGTGGGATAGAAGGGGCTTGAAACTCTTCCAGATGCTCAGCTTCTGAAGGATGACATTGCCTGCTTGATTTCACCTGCAGGCAACTTACACTGAAAAAACAGGATTTTCTAAGTATGAAATCTTTTTTCTGTGCTGAAATGAAGACGGCTTTAGGGTAGAGTGTGGCAGGTGGTGTAAACTATGAGATACAGCGCAGGGATGACATCAACAAGCCATTTGCTACTCTTCCTCCTCCAGTGAGCCAAAAAAACATGACGCACAATCTAGAGAGACAAATATGTTCACTTCCATGTATCCCGTGTTGCGAAAGCCAATTCCATGCATGATTAAACAGTGATCTGTTCAAGCGCTCCTCACACAAACCCCAAGGATGAAACAGGATGATGTTCAATCCCAGGGGAAAAGGGTTAGTTTATATTATGGCTGAAGGTGATAAACAAGCTCCTCTTTGCTCTGCTAGCTGTGAATCAGCTTTAACTGTGCAGAAGTAAACACCTGCTTGAAGGGCAGAGGTTAGGAGCCAGCTGTCCTGGTTGCTGCTCAAGCTGGGAGCAAAGCAGGCTGCAAAGACTCAAGCGTTTGCTTGAGACTGACTGCTCCCAGGGGATTGTGAGACATCAGAGGAGCACAGAGAGGAGGGCTTGGAGACACTTTAACTGCTTAAATTCAAGAATTGTGAAGGCTCGGCATCTTCAGCGCTTACTAAAAGCATATGCTTTATTTGCCTGTTACTGATGAGTAAGAAGGATTTTGTGTTGCAAAAAGAAAAGCTTCCTTGAGGGAGTTTTGTTTCTGCCTAATACTTACAGGTAATGACAGATCTAGCCGGGGGTTAGGGAGAAGCATCCTCCTCTATTTGGAGCCTAAAAGAGACTTGTAATGGGAGCAGTTTTTAATACAATACTGCACACCCATCTTCTGAAAATTAGGACCCTGATAACCATGTCTATGATGATAGGAGTTAGAAAACAAGCTCAAACACCCACCTGGTGCTGTTTGGTCCATAGCCCTCTGCTAGCCAAGGTCCAGACACAGCTCAAGACAGCAAGTGCTGGGGACCATAAGCAAAATGAGCAAGACGACATCCTACAGTGTTCCAGTGCTAGCCTAGAAAGCTCTGCATCCTCAAACACCCTCCTTTGCCCTCTTGTCACACCCCAAAGGAAAGGAAGCATGTTTGTCCATTTTTTTTTTGTGTGACGACTCTACTGTTGGACCCTTTGAATAAATAAAGCACTTGCAGAACAAGAAGGATGACTTAAGTTCACAAGCAAAATGTGAACCAAAGGAGACTTATAGCCAAGTGCTATGTAATGTAGATGTGGCCATTCTGTGCCTCCTGGCCTCATGGCCAAACTTTGTTCTCCGCTCTTATTTAATTAGCAGAATAGACACAGCCAATGACTAAACTAAAACTGGAGCCATGGAAAATCATTAATCACTGTGAGACATTCAGAGGGTGGAAGAGTAGGTGGGTAGGTAGACCAACAGACAGGTAAGTAAACACGGAGTATTATCATCAGAGTATCATTTCTCAGATTGACGACATCCGTGCTCCTACCTACTCTAAATATAGGAAGGTAAAGAGATGCCAGGGTTGCTTGGCTACCTGGAGGTGGGAACAGGATGGAGATAGCGCTAATTAACTTCTCATTCCCTGGCTGTTCTGTATAAAATAGAAACTTATCATTAACATCCTGCTGGTCCACAGATTCCTTTCCTTTTACACAAAAAAAAAAAATCACAATCTCTTCCCACCCAGGGATCTAAGGATAGGCATTGCAGTGAGAAGCTCTGCAAAGCCCTAAAAAGAAGCAGCTCATTTAATCTAGTAGAAGTCTGAGAAATGAAAAGCAAGATACCTCACCTGAATAAACAGTTACCATGATCTTTGCAGCAGCCTGGGCTGTCCTTCATGCTAATTTAAAAATTGGAATAACCTGCAACTGATTTTATGTTTGTTACTGAGGAATACCTGCCGTGTGTACAGATAACTTGGAGAGAAGAAAGAAAGGAGAGAATTGCAGCAAATAGGGCTTTCTTTGAGCAGCTAGCAAAGATAAGAAGAGAACAGACAAAGCATTGACCTCTGGACAAAAGCTTCCCTTGCTTTTAACTTATAATGCACTGGGTGCAGAGCTGTGCCCTCCAAGAGGCATGACTGAGCAGTTTTGCCCGGTGCCAAATTTGCATTTGTTTTCATGCCTTTGCATACTCGAAGGTCAGGTTAGCTTTGGCTCCCTTTCCCCACTCATCTCCTGGGCACTGTCAAGGAACTTGAGCCCTTTTTCTTTCCAACCGATAGAATTTGGTCTCACACACTCCTCTCTTTGTGCAGCCAGGTACAACTCTGATAAGGGCCTTCCAGCTCCCTTCTAGGAATCAGAGCACCTCCATCCGGCTAAGGCTGGCAGAGTGTGTGGGTATAACTGTCGATGGTTGCTTACATCTGTACCATGATGTTTTCTAACCATTGAAGAGGCCAGATCTGGAGCTGGAAGAGAGTCAGCAGAAGGCTATTTTTCGTTATCAATCAGGATATGAGGACATAGTTCTTCCAACAGTAAATGGTGATGCACTTTTATCTGGTTATTGAAAAGATAAGTTAAAAACTGCAAGGCTGAGGTACATTTTAAGTTCAGGGATCCCTTTTCATTCTGGGATTTCATTTAATCCCCTGTGTACACCACAGAAGACTCCAGCTGAGTCAGTCACCCCAGACTCTATAGTCAGCAGAGAGAAACAGGCAGTTCTAAGGCACACGTCTTCTTGACCTTTTTTTAAGCACCTGCCCCGAGGGCAATGAACCTGCCCTAGACTGCATTCATTACACCTCCATGTACTGGCAAGGGGAGCTGGGGTGACTAACTCCAGTGGAGGCTGCACCACTCCGGATATATGCATTAAGTCAGATAAACTCCACCCTCACTCCATCACTTACTTCTGTCTGTGCATGCAGTATCTTCAGCACAAGTCCCAGCAGCCCTGTGGAAACACACGTGGCCTTCCCTGTTGACTGCATGACTGATGGACTGACATGATCTGGGTGTAGCATAGCATTTGGATGAACTCAGGAATGCACAAGATCAGAGCAAGAAAGATGAGTGCCTCACCTCCATCAGTGCTCAGGACTGGAAGGATGTGAGGAGCTGCTGAGCACAGAATAGCCCTTCCTTGTGTTCCTTCCACCGACCAACCAACCCTCCATAAATTTGTCCAATCTTTTCATTCTAACTCAATTCTTCTAGTTTTCATAGTGTTCTTGCTTTTCATGTCACAAGAGACAGTGGGAAACTAAAACAAGGGCAGCCACTCAGGCAGGTACACCACAGATCAGATATTTCTGTTGCAGTAATTCCTGCAACTCCACTGTGTACGATGCTGCATGAAGATTTAAGAAGATTGCTTGTAATCCAAGCAAATCTTGCTTGTCAGGTAGCAGTTTTCAGAAAGGATTCTGGCAGAGCTCTTGCCATGTGGCAGTTCCCGTTTGTCTGAAATTGTCAGACACGAAGGTTTCCCTCCTTGGATAGGTGCGTGGCTGGCTGGTAGGAAGGAAGGAATGAAGTCATAGAATCATAGAATCATAGAATGCTTTGGGATGGAAGGGACCTTTAAAGGTCATCTAGTCCAACCCCCCTGCAATGGGCAGGGACATCTACAACCAGATCAGGCTGCTCAGAGCCCCGTCCAGCCTGGCCTTGAATGTTTCCAAGGATGGGGCATCTATGTCATAACCATAACCATAAATATAAGTCATAAACAAGAAGCAGAGCCTTGCTGCCTCCTTAAATGTACTCTGGAACAGGAGTTCCCATCCTAACTCTTTCAGAATCTCCCCTTCTTTACCTGTCCTGTGTTTTTGCTAACAGCTTTGAATGCCAAGTTCAGTGGAAATGGGGTAAAATAGGTTCACTAATACAAAACAGCTACTTTGCACTGCTCTGACATACCATGTGCAAAAATCAATCTCATTACAAATATCTTTTTTTTTTAATAACTCAAATAGTGATACTAGTTTCTTTTTGGAACTGTTTAATATCCCTTTATGGAACTATTCTTAAGCAAGAAAAATTCCAAATGAAGTGTTAATGGCCATAGCAACGGCAAAGGTTTTCTTCTTTGATTCTGCAAGCACACAAAGCATGGATAGTGAACCTACTGCTGGGTGTGAGCACTTTGTGTAGCATTCTTGAAGGCAGAAAGATTAGGAAGGAAGAGAGTAGTTTTTCAGTTTTTGAAGACCAATTCTAAATAAGTTAAAGAACCCTTATGCTTCACAGAACGGATACTTAAGGCTAAGGTACACAAAGGATTCTTTAGTGGATTTTTTTTAATGTGTCAGATTGATTGGAGAAAATGAATAATTTTTATCTGAATTTTGGTTGTAAAAAATTTAAGATTTCACCTCCCCAACAAGAAATGAATTCATAAGGAACAAAAAAGACTGGAAATATCCTAGATCTCAAAATTAATTCTGAGAAATAATTAACTTGATTTTTGACATGATAAGTCATAAAAATGAGGAATAGCTGGGCAGAGCTGAAGAGACCTGATCCAGAAAAGGGCATTTCTTCTCCTTAGGAGCAGATGTATTGTGAATGGGTTAGGAACAGACAGTGTTAATTCTGAAATCCTAGAGATTTCAGCAGGAGAGGAAAGGTAGCAGTAGGAGCAGCAAGCCAGCAGAGACATGCCTTGGCTAAGCACGTAGAGAAAGGGAAAAAGAGGAGATAGGAATGACAAGGGGTTGGAAGGCAGTAGGGGAATAAATAGAGAGAAGACAGCTGTTGAGCTAATGCAGCAGATGGGGAGTCAGGTGAGTTTGGTGCCAATTGTTGGCTTTGATACCAATCTTCACTGAGGCCTTGGATGTGTCACTGCACCTTGCTTCGTTCCTCTCTAAAACTGGGGTAAGGACTGGCTCAGGACCGATTGCCCTTACCAGTCCAGGGTGAAAGCTGAACACTAACTTTGTGGTGGGGGGAGAGACACTGAACCGAATGCGTTGCTCATGTACCCTAAACCCCACCTTGCTCAGGGCTGCAGGGCCTCACCAGCACCGGTATGTCAAATCAGCAGAATGACCAGTTTCTGGGGCCACCACCTGCCCCCACAAAGTCAGAGGGAGCTTGGACAGGGGCTGGCTGTACCGCTGAAGCTGCCTTTTGTTGCCTAAAGAAAGAATGTGGGTGATTTCCCTTCATTTTCTGAGAACATGCTATCTGGCTCACCTGCGGCTCCTGTGGTTTGGGCTTTGGGCCACAAGGGCTTGGTTGGGTTTTGTTCTCCCCCTCCACCCCTCATCCCCTGGCTTCCAATGGGAAGTTGTACAAGTTCGAAGAGAGCCCGTAAAAATACCTCCTCTCTGCAAACAAACTGACATCAAAGGGAGGCATGAAGGGGAGCCAAAATCTCAAAAGCAAAGGCACTGGCTCATTTCTGCTGCACCCTCTTCATTGCCAGGAGGGCTACAAGCCACCGTGGCCCCCCACGGTGAGATGTGCATCCACCGTCCCGCTCGCCCTTGGGGAACCCTTGGCTCAACTCCCTCACAGCAGCAACCTTTTCCCATACACCACCTCTTCTCATCTGCTGCTTGAAGAGAAGCAATCAAGGTCCAGGTCTCCTCCGTGTTTGTTCTCATTCTGTTCTGCAGCTCAGACAGGCACCAACAAATGATGACCAGGGAGGCACTTCAAAGCCAAGGCTTTTTAATGACCGAAGTGAGGGACAACCTCTGACCTCCCCATAGGGGAAACAATAATTGTTGACAGGGCTGGAAAAAATGTTCTCATTGTGAACATAAACAGGCTGGAAGGAGCTCGCAGTACCAGATGTGGCTGAGAAGTGTTTAGGAGCCGAGACGACATATGAAATTTCCATCACATTTTTATTAATCAGAAAAAAGGTCTGGGTGGTGGCTTTTTTTTTTTTTCCCCTGGTCAATACCAAACTGGAAAACAGACGTCAGCAACATTCCTGTTTTTTTTTTACTTTCTTCCTTTCCATCTCTCCCTTCTCCAGTTTTAATTGGAATTTAAAGCAAATTGGGGATTGTCTTGGGAATGTTTTGTTTGACATAATCTGCCTTGGCCATGTTCTGATGTTTTTCTTCCCCTTTCTCCAAGGTGAGCATCCCCTGTGTTTTAAAGCAGTTATTCACCCCCTTACTTGTCTCATTAAGAGTTCCCCAAGGAAATAGATGCTGAATTGAGTTCTCCCTTTGCAATGCTTGCCCCACGCACATGCATGCACCTCACTCTGGGGTGTGCTAACAGGGCTCAAGAAAAGCAATAGGAATGGGAGATGGACTTAGTTATACTGTGTACCAGTCTTCTGGGTAGGTTTCAGATTCTGAACTTACATACCCTGGAGACTTTGAGCCTGTAGATTCCCTGTAACACACAGTAAAACTTGGGAACTGCAGCCATATAGAAGAGATTTACTGGTCCTGTCCTCTGGGAACCCATGGTGACTCTATAGTTTGGAAACTCTTGGTCTGGGAGAGCTTTGGAGACCAAGTGATGTACCATGGTGTCTAAAGGAATGATTCCCAAGACTTGTTGTCCTTTGGGCCACAGTACTGAGAAAACCATGTGGTGTTGTCAAAATAATAATTTGTTTTCCCAGTCAGACTTTGGGTCCAAACAGTGAAGAAGAGATTCCTGATTAATGTGCTCTCCTCAGGGGACACGGACCATTGCTCTCCAAGACCATTTAACACAGTTCCATGGGAGCCAAGTGCTCGGTCTCCATTTGGGTGGGAGAAGGACACCATGGTGCAGCTGAGCTTGCCTGAGAAATGGTTGCTTCCCAACCTTGTCTAGAGAACCTTCTTGCTGTTCTCGTGCAGCAAGGCATTTGGCTTGCTGCTGAAATAGAATAGATTAAGGTTCTGATGGTTCAGGACATACAGAAGAGTAAGGATATATGTGGGGAAAATGAGTGAGTATTGTTTCTCACATGGTGGAAATTATATGATCTCTGTAGTGGGTTGGGAATTTCCCATGGATTATGTGTGTTGATTCCTCCCTGTCTTTCTCCTCCCTGCCAACTTTAGGAGTCTTGGTAGAACTGACAAAGAAGCTGAAATATCCTTTAGCTTGGGCTAGATACCATTTCTACCTCTACGCACCTCATTTTTTACATTACTATACAAGCAATTATTGCATGAATCTATTTAACAATAGACTTTCGTCATAAAGCAGAAAGAAAAAAAAAAGGAAAATATATTCTATGATTTATATCCTGGACATCTTTTCATTAGCCTTTTTTTTTTCAGCTACATCCTTGAGACATGTGTTGTGCAGAATAGGTTGTAAGACAGAGATTTGCCAACGTAAGATCCTTGTGGGTAATTCCAAAAAAAGCCCTCCAACTACAACCCTAGTGGGAACCCAGAATGGTGGATGTATCTATGCTACATCAGAGGAAGAACCTAGTTCTTTTAACCCAGGCTTCTTCATGCAATCTGGAAATCGAAATTGCCAGCAAAAGTGAGAGAGTTGTGCCAGAGACATGCAGGAGGCTGTGACTGAGCTGGAACTTGCTTGTGGATTCACAGGTTGGACTTCCGCTCAACACAACAGCCTCAAACATGGCCTATTTTTATTTATACACAGCATCTAGTGGAATTCTTGCTGTGTACCACCTACGAGGACAGACACTAGTAATGAGTGGTGTCTCGGGTTTTCAGTCCTCTGGAGCTAGTCTTCAGCTTGTTGGATGGGTGTAGCTTCATGAATAACTGTGAAGCTCTCTTGGTTGTACTTGTTCTTATTTGGTTTTGTGGTGCATCCTTCAGTTTGAGTCTGCAAAGCCTGGTAAACAGAATTAGATCTTAAGTGTAAATCTCATTGCAGTCCAGCCAGTGATTCTCAGTCTAGACCAGCAAAAGGCATCCTAAATCTGCCTTTCCATCACATATGGCTGCATGAGAAGAAGCATGCCCAGCAGGTCGAGGGAGGTGATTCTGCCCCTCTACTCCGGTCTGGTGAGACCCCACCTGGAGCCCTGCATCCAGCTCTGGAGCTCTCAGCACAGGAAAGACATGGACCTGTTGGAGTGGGTCCAGAGGAGGGCCACAAAAATGATCAGAGGGATGGAACACCTCTGCTATGAAGAAAGGCTGAGAGAATTGCGGTTGTTCAGCCTGGAGAAGAGAAGACTCTGGGGAGACCTTGTTGCATCCTTTCAGTACTCAAAGGGGGCTTATAAGAAAGATGGGACAGACTTTTTCAGAGGGCCTGTTGCAATAGGTGATGGTTTTAAACTAAAAGAGGGTAGATTTAGACTAGGTATATGTAAGAAATTTTTTACAAGGAGGGTGGAGAAACACTTGCACAGGCTGCCCAGAGAGGTGGTAGACGCCCCATCCCTGGAAACATTCAAGGTCACATTGGATGGGGCTCTGAGCAACCTGATCTTGTTGAAGATGTCCCTGCTCATTGCAGGGCGGTTGGACTAATGACCTTTAAATGTCCTTTCCAACCCAAACTGTGCTGTGATTCTATGATTCTATATCTGTCCCCTTGCTGTGTCCCTTTATTCCTACACTCCCAGGCCTCTTAGCAAAATCCACAATACTTGGGAAATTAATTAATGCCCTATGAAGAGGCTAGAGAGATGTTGCTCCAAATCCTGATTTTTGTTGCTGGCTGGCATTAGTCAATGTTCCTGCTGGTGTAGCAGCCAGGGAAGTCAGGTTAATTTTATCTGCTACAGAAATGTATCCCTTTTGAGTGACAAAGTACAGCACTCTGAGGCCATGATTCTGCAAACCACTTAAACATTTTCTTACGTGAGAATTGTATCTGGGAGGTTTTTGCTTGTGACTCCAGTGGATTTTCTGCTCTGGTTCCCTGCAATCGCACATGACTGGGGCACAGTTTAATCCAGAAGTGTATACAGATTATTCATCATTGACAGCCCCAAACACTATAGTTTTTTGCACTCTCCCAAAAATATATGGCTGAGGACAAAAAATGAACACTCAGACTGTGGTTCCCCAGAAAAGAGCAAATGGATAATGTGACTTAGGTCAAACACAAGAGCTTTCTCTGACTCAATAGGGTCAATCACAGAACTGAAATTATGTATGGACTTAAGTGTCTTAACTCATGTCTCCTAACTTTAGATTTGGAATAGAGAAAATGAAGTTATCGAACAGCACTATACAGGCTCCTAGAGTCAATGAAAATCGCAGAATGGCATTGCAATCTGGAATTTTCTCACTCTTTTTACTGTTTCTAGGGAGAGAGCAATTAACTGCCTTAATTAAGAGTCTGAAGTTAGGTGAGAAGAATCTGACCTTAAATATTCAGTCCTACCAGTTGCTCGGAGCGAAATTACTCAGGGTTTTATATATACCACCCTGCTGAGATGACACAGCAGGAGTCTTGCGTGGCGATAGTCAGGTTACACTGACATCAGATGTACATTTTGGGACATGGGTTGGACAAGGCATTGGCAGCCTTCTTGAATCTGAAACCTGGTTGGATAGGAAATGCCCTAGTGTCTCTGTTGCTATCTGCTCTGCAGCTCCAGCCTCCCTCCTCCCGGCCGGCTGGAACAATCCGGCTCTGACTCAGAGGGAAATTTGCCATTTCTTGCATCACCAGAACAGTTTTCTCCGGCAAATAGGTGTCCCTTGGAGGTCTCCAATGAAACTCCTTGTTCAGATTGGCCTTGCTTAGCTTTGGCCAGACAAAAAAAAGGGATTGCGGCGAGATATCCTGCAGCCAGCCAGGAAAGAGTTGGCCCAGGAGAAAGGGAAATCAGAGGGCAGCCCACATATATCAGCCAGTTGCCTGCCAGCTCCCATACCTCCTGAGTATTCCCCTGCCTGGAAAGCAACTCGCAGGCGTTCCCCCCTCGCCCGGGGGTGCTACTGTTTCTGTTCCATTAAGCAAACTTCACACCCCCATAACCTGGGATGTTTGTTTTATCACTCAATTCCCTGACTTGCGTAGATTCAGAGAGTCAGCAGGGTCTGCAGGCTCCTTTGGAGATTCCCTCTCTCCCTTTCAGCTCATAACAACTCTTTGCCATTTTGGAATTTGACGCAAAACACTCGAATGTCAGCAGGTCCCAGTGGAACCTTTTGCCGGAGGTTTTTAAAGGCTTCTTCAAACAAGAATAAGTTCAGCCCAATAATAATGCCAGTAACGCACATAACAGTAAAAATAAATATATATATATTATATTATTTCTTCAGAGCCCCAGTCATGAACTGCTCAGGGTGCTGTACAGACAAAACAAGAAACTAGCACCATCCAAAAATGGCTCAAAGGCCACAGCTGAGGTCCAGAACTGTGTTTAAGGCAATATTATTCAGCTTCCCAGTTTCCAAAATGAGAATAATAGGTACTACAAAGTTAAAATCCAAAATCTTCTAGACCAGATGAGAAGTTTACTGATTATTACAGTTTGTTGACTGTCCCTTTTTGGAGTTTTCTAAATTAATGGTTTGGATTGGGGACTTTCAGTACTGGCCTACTGATTGGGTTGGGTTTAGCTCCTTTGGGGACTGGAGGGCAGGCATGATCTAATTTGGCAAGAATTTCATCAGACTACTTGCTCCAGTTTTTCTAATTTCACCATTTTTCCCCTCAGATTTTGGCAAAGTCAGACTACGTAAACTTTTCAAATGCACGTCTAGCCACCAGGCATGGTCATACCTTTCATTCCTAGGTAAGAGGTTTTATAACACTGCTAGCAGTGTGATAACTTCCACTGCAGAAGTGGCCACGTTTCAGGGAGAGATGAACTGATCCTGTCTTTACTACCACCTTAAGCTTAAAAAAAGGAATTTGCTGTCTCCTAGGAGCAAAGGTACCCAATGAATTTAATTTACTCAAGTTCAAGTCACAGAGGGCTCCTGAAATTTCTCTCTGGCATACATCACGGGTGAAGTATGTGCTCCTTGGGGGATTTTAATTCTTACAGCATTGTAATGACCGATCTAGAGGAACATGTTTTGGCCATGTTATACCTTCAGCTTCTATCTCAGTATCATAAAACTAAAGCTGGAGCAACTGAGCCCTTGTAAAGGCAGATTTGCAACCCACCCCTACACTAAGTAAAAATATTTGTTTAAAGGATGCTAGAATGGGATCCTAGCAAGAACAAAATCTGTCTCTTTTTTCTCCCTTTATGCAAGTGGCTTTCTACCATGTGGGAGGAAGCAGAGTAGGAAATTCATGCCTGTAGAGAACTAGGGAGATGGGGAACATATTGTTATTTTCAGTGATTTTATTATTTTAATGTCTCTGTTTCTCTTATCATTTTAGAGGAACAGACCCGTCACCTGTATACAGCTGCATACATGAAACAAGACAAAGAGGGTCTATGTTGCTTTGCACAGATGAAATAGTATTTGGGGAAACAATAATGGTTTTAAATGATGCTAATAGAGCACCTAGAGCAATAGGGTTCTAGACTGGCAGGATGCTCAGAAGCTCTATGACTGTATGAATAGAAAGAATAACAACAGCTGGTCACACAACAGAAATGCTGCTTTAAGAGGGAATTGAAAAATGAAATCTCGAAATTCTTCATTTTTCATCACCCACTGTATTCGGGTTTTTTTAATAATTTGTGAATTTTGCTACAATGCCATTATTATTTTTACAGAAATACCAGGATTTCATTATAATAATATGCCCTAAGATTGAGCTGAAAATTGTAATAACAATTTTTCCAATTAAATAAATGGGACACCTATTTCCAAGATTTTATTTAATCTGCAAGAGGAAGGAAAAACATCATTTTTTTTATCCTCTCAGATAATTCTTCCTGTTTAAGCTGTTTAAAAAGAGAGTTGAAAAAGAGAGAAGAGAGTCTAAAGCCCATTATGCATTCCTAAGCCATCCAATAATCTCCAGCAGCAAGTATGCTTCCTTAAATGTTTTTAGTTATCAGAGAACAATAAGCCTGTTCTTTCAGTCCAGGTGAACTGCATAGTGACTATGGAATAACAAACACACTGCCCAGCACCTGAGCATGCAAATTCACTGCAAAGGGAGTGGGATTTTTTGCACAGAGTTGATTACAGGCAGACATTCAGAACCTGCTGATTTTTCTCATGGTTTCTCTCACATCATTTTTCTCACACTTACAAAAACTGTGTAGCATCTCCTATTTCACATCAGCTGCCCCCTGACTTTTGCAGGTCCTCAGGCAGCTTTAGCAGTGGTTCTCCCTGGTATGAATCTCTTGAGTTTATCTTGGACCTTCTAGCTAATAAACTGCTGCTTACAGCAGGACCCTCAGCCATAAGCAACGCTTTCAGTCTCTTCTGCTCTCTTGTCTGGACATACCACACTGGGTTTTAGCTCCCGCAGGCTCTGGATGTTGGCAGCACTCCTTGCATTTAGGATGTGAGAAAATGTATGAGATGTTCTTTGGGCTCTGGTGGAATTGGACTTGAAGGTCTACATGCCACCCTATGCACTCTATACTATGAACCCCAGAGCTCTGCATGGGACATATGCTAGGGATACAGCCCATTTCACAACCTTAGAAGATACTGGTCTCAGTCCACATTTGCTCTATTATTTTTAGGTAACCTTCTCTCTTTCCATCCATATCTGACAGGATACGATGGCCTGAGCACCTGAGCAAATGACCTACATTTTCCACAAGTACACATGCCCTCTTTGATAGCAGCAACTGAATGGGTCTCAAAGCTGCTGCTGCTCTGGGCAAGGAGCAGAAAGCTGAAATACCAGCATCTGGTGGAGTAGCTCATTCAGTGGTGCTGGAGCGGCAGATGCCCTTCTGATAGTCTAGAGCTCCTTCTGCTGGGCAGACAGCATCATGCCTGGGTCCTGGCCTTCAGCTCTGCAATTTGAGACTGTGCTTTCTGGTTTCTCACAAACTACCAGACAGAAAGTCTGGTTAGGGGGGGTTTAATCTCTCTCCTCCTTCTCCCATATAAAAATAATCATAATATCACAGTTATACTGCAAGTAATATTTATAACTTATGATTACAGCATTTAGTCATAATCTTTCATCCCCAGAACATTTAGAAGAAAATGAGAATGTTCCCTTTAACCGCTTCAAATATACGGCCAAGTCCCGGGACCAATAGGACAGCTGTTTAACAGCTGTACCTGACAAAAAGAGGTAGGAGATGCAGAACATCATGGCCAGCTCACATCATGAGAAAGCTCTTCTTTTAGGTGGTGAAAGTTCAGTGCATTTCTGATTCATTCCAGAGGCCTTAGTAGAATCCCTTTATTAAAGACTTTGCGTACTAACACTTGCACAGGCATTATAGCATTATAGCCCTCCTTACAAAGACGTCCTAGTGTGCTAAGACACATGAACACATCGTCCCCAGAACCAACTGCCTAAAAGGCAAGGAGAGAAAGAAAAGCAAACCCAGAGGGGCTGATGCCCAGCTCCTCTCAGCCCTCCTGGCTCACACTGTCTCCGTTTTACACCACCGGTAAGTTATGTGCTACTGACAGATTCATTGCCAGCCGAGATTAACACCACCAAAAAGCTCAGCCTGCCTCTAAGGGTAGGAGGGTACACAGTTTCTTTCCCACTCTCTTGGAGCAACTGCAAGGTCTCTATCTGAGCCTCAAACCAGACATAATAGGCAAGATGTGTTTGGTATGCTCAGATCCCCATCCGACATGAACTGGTGGTGAGCTATTGATTTCAGCTCCAGTGCAGCGTTACACAGCCCAGAAGAAGTGATAAGAAAATGGTTTTTCTCCTGATACATCTCCCTTCTTGTCTTTTTTCCTCCCTGAATAGTTATCATTAGCATCTGAAGGTCAGGATTTGTGTTCGCAGTGGTGCTTACTGCATTCAGCTGATGGCTGAGGACACGTGGCCAGCCTAGGTCTGTTATAGCTCTCTGCCTGATTTATGAAGAACAGAAGCATTGCAGCTGCCAAAGCTAATCCTGAAAATGAAGCCAATGGAAGGCTTGCTGAAAAGCTAGGGAAGCCTCTGCTTTCTTGGTCAAGTGTGTCTAAACAGGCTCCCTTGCCTGTTATTTTGACTTCCCAAAGGACTTCCTCTTGAGATGGTGCTCGTCTTCAGAAGAGGGAAGGAAATGACAGAAGGGACAGAGTGATGAAAAAAAGCCTGAGAAAAATGGACAGAATGGGATAAGGGTAAATTTTTACTGGCAGATCTGTAGCCGCAAAACACAACCTCTCCAGGAGAGCCAGGTGCCACTCTTGGCACTGCCACCATGTGACTTTGGGCAGGTCATTTGACTTCATCTTTGGAAGGAGAGCTCATTGCTGGGTGCTGTACCCATAGAGAAGGAGAATATGATTTCCATCCCATGAGGGCACAATCAGTATTTATCTCTTTAATATTCCTGTGCTAGTCTATGATGTCTTCACAGTCCTTCCCATCCCTGCAGCAGAGACAATAGAAAGAAATTGTTGTCCGGTCCTTAGTTTACTGCATTAACTTCCAGGATTTAGACTAGTAAAAGGGACTATGACCAATGTGTTTTGTCTTCCCTCCATAAGGCCAGAAACCTCTGCTGGACAATGGTGGCAGGATTTTTCTGCTGTCAGTGTTGAGTTTCCTCAATATTTGGATGCCCTTTCCTTGAAAAGAACTTGAGATATAGGATGGCAAGTATCCATTATGGGGGTTTATGTGCTATTTCCCCACAGCTAGATGTGGAAGAACATACAATTCTCTGTTCCTAATACACGTGAGTAAGGGCTGCACCCAGCCTACCAGTCAAATGTCCTGGGTTGGAGATAAGGTGCTGAGCTGCCAGAGGAGAAGGACAAAAAGATGCAGGCAGATGAACTCCAGGTTCTTCACAAAAATTGTGTCCATTCATTGCTAAAATCATCCACCTGAGCTTCTCCTACCATTTGAGTTAACAGCTGCTAAAAAATTCCTGTTTGAAACTTGTCAGCTTATAAATGGACCTGTCTCCTGCTGGGTGCTGTGGGCTGCAGGTGGGCTAGACTAAATTAACTGACAGGCTGAAGATCTTGCTCCAAGGCCCAAAGCCTGTTGGGGATTTAGGACATAAAAACAGCCAAATGGGTCAGACCAAACATCCACCTCACGCAATATCCTATTTCATAAAGTTGCAAATACCAAATGAGTGTAAGAATGCAGTGAGCGTATGGCAAGGCTTCCATCAAGTACTCTCACAGTCTATAACAATTTCTGCCTTTGGGACTTCCTAAGCTGGACATGATTTCTGTGCATTTTGTACATTTTATTAGTTTTCTCTTCCACTGATTTGTTTAGCTTCCCAATGAACTCATGAAAACTTCCTCTGTCTAAAACAGCCTATGTCAGGGAGTTACACACTTTCACTACCCGTAATAGTGAATCCATATTCATACCCAGCTATGAGAGACCATCTCCTTTTGTTGGTTTTGAACTTGCCATCAGCATTTAAATTTCTGCATTTTGCAATGAAGTTAGTGTTTCCCTTCGCTTCAAATGGAATTGAAAAGGAAAAAAAAAAGTTCCCCTGAATTACAGCCCACTGCGTGTTTTTTTTAATTTTTTTTTTCACAGGCTATTCTCCAATGTACCAAGGTCATTTGAATTTTAATCCTGTTTTGGAACATACCTTGCAGTCCAGAACAGCTTCGTGTAATCCGCAAATATAATAAGATCCTTCCTTCTTCCACCACCCCTGTCCTGAATGAAAGTGTGAATACCACTAAAGCCAGCACAGATGCCAACAGGTCCCAGCTTGATGCATCCTTCCGTTTCAACAGTAAACCCTTAGTAGCTACCTTCAAATACAATTTTATCTCTGGTCCTGCTTCCTAGTTTTATCTGCATCCTATTTTCCTTTCTTGGTTGTACAACATGTGAAACAGTGTCGAGTCTTATGACTAACATCTCCTGCTTCTCTGCCATACTCAGGGCCTCTTATGCTGTACTTATACTGAACTAAGAACTCTGAGAGCTTCCCTCTATCACAGATCCAGGCAAATGTGTGTGACCATTTTGTGGCCCAGAAACCACCTGGCATGGAACAACTTGTCTCCCAAAACAGAGCAGCCACATGTCAACTACCTCCTACAAACGGCCTCTGAGTCACACTAACTCCCCACAGTTTGCCAAGGGCATGTTTTTGTACCAAGGGATGTTCTCAGTCATGGTTAAGTTTATGTGTTTAGATGTAGTTTTCAAACACACAACATTGAGATTCACCATTCCCAGGTGCTTAAAAAAAAAAAGAAAAAAATTCTCATTAACCTATGAGTTTGTTAAAATGTTTTTTTCCCAATTCCAGCATGAGTTCATATCTCTTTACCATCAGTGTCAACTGTCTTAGCCTCACTTGACAGGACTTAGTAGGCTTTCCTTACAGCTCATTGCTCAGTGACACTGCTCCAGACTACCTGTCTCCTTGTGCTTCTGTGCTGGGCTGACAGCAGGAGACTCACCAGGCACAGCTCTCTTTTCCCAGGGTATGGAGAAACGCCTGACATTTTGGGTGATGTGACAGGGGAGGACCCACACTGGCTCATCCAATGGGGCAGCAGCATAGTTAAGGGGCGGCAGAGTGTGTCAAGTCACAGGGCTTTCCTGGGCAGAAGGTCCCCAAGGAGTTCTTCCCATTTCTTATTATTACAGCATAGTGCTCTCACCCTTCCCCAGCTTCCCAGGTAGGTGTCCTGGATGTGGTCAGCCTGTGGGTCAAGGTTAGGGGTCACCCGATGCATCAGCGCTTACACCATAAGGGTGGCTGCCCTCTAACTGCAGGAGGTGCAGAAGCCAGTTATGGAGACTCTCATACAACATCTGTGAGACTTTTCACATCTGAAGGGAGCTCTTAGTTTTTGCTCTCTGGTGACTGCCTTAGCTGAACCTGCTTTTACGATGTTCTTTTTGGAAGAACAGTCTATGAGTAACTGTTGATCTTGCTGTAGCCCTGGACACCACTTGTTTATTTAAACTTCCCTTGGGTGAGGTGACCTTCTTGCCTATCAGCAGCAAAGTTGACAAGTTTATCTCTTGCCACTGATTCAGCCCTCCATTCTCCTCACAGGCAAAATCCTGTCACGCGCTATGGGAATCTGTTTAGCATGGCAGTTTGTCCTCCTGCATATTTATCATCTTCAGCTTTCAACTGCTGTCAAAGCAGGCTGGAGGAGCAAGCAGAAGATATATGCCTTTCCAGGCAGAGGGAGCCTTATGTGGTCTTCCTTCACCGTTCAGACCTTGCCATGCACCAGCACCTGACGTTTCATCTTGCACCAGCACCTGACCTTTCATCTTGCACCGGGCTCAAAGAGCAGAGGAAGAGAAGATCAGGAGCCTCAGGTTTTCTATTAGCTGTCTTCATTACCTGCAGGAGGTCAGGCAGACTTGCAAACTTCAGGCATGCTTCTTAAAAAAGAACTACATCCTACCAATTTATCTCTATTACACTGGAGCATAAGTCAAGATTAGACCTTAGTGCTTTAGCCATGAGCAAGGCACTGTACTCTTATACACTGAGATGAACTCTTTCTCCCTCCCTTCTTTTGAGCCACTTGTGAATCAAACAAGCAAAACAAACAGATGGCAGTGGCACAGAGATGCTCTGGGTGATGCTGAAGTGGAAAGCAAACCTTGCAAGGTTTAGAGAAGCTCTTAGAGGGTTCCCAGCAGCCAGTCTAATCCACTGTCCTTTCCTCTGTCGCAGAGACCCACATTTAGGTAGCTGGATGACCCTACCCATGCCAACCAGCTATCCCCAGCATACAGGTTAAAACCTGGAAGAGGTCTTGGAACTGGCCTGCAGATATGTGGGGTAGAGCCCAGCTGTGCATAGTGTGACCTGTGCGCAGTCCATGCATGCTCCATGGCAGACCTCTTTCTCTTTCACCTCTGGCATAAAAACCATTATATCAATATCTCTTTGACCGACCACCCTGAAGCTTTTGTGTTGTTAGTACCATGAAGAGTGGCATCAGTTTGGTGACAAAACTGTTTTGCTTTCAGGGACTTGTAGCATGGGTCAAACCTGCAAGAGGTTCTCAAGATAGGGCTGAGGCACTCAAAGCCACGGAGTTTAGTAGAAGGAGCTTGCTGCAATTTCTGTGTCTTTTAGATAGGACGTTATTATATTATCCTTGTCTTCCAGAAAGGGAAACCAGAGCACCCACATCTGTTCATGGCTCCTGGGCTGCTGCTGGCTAATCACACCTCAGGCAGTACAGACCTGGCTTCCTGAGTCCTGGCACATTGCACCATCCCGTGGCCATACTGCTCCTCCAAGACAGGTTTTCAACCAACACTCTGGAGCACTCTTGGGTTTCAGGCTCTGTTTTCATGTTTGAAAGGCTCTGAAGCGAGTGTTAGCTTCCCAAGCTGAACCGGCTCCCATGCCTTGTGGTCATTTGTAATTCCCCAGGAATGGTCTCTGATGGCAGCATTTCTAACATCCACGTGAACAACTTCTCACTTTCCCCACTCCGGTTTTTCTGTTTGTGATTGAATTCCAGGCAGTTTTTTCCTCAAAGCCTATGCTTCCAAAAACAACCACCTTAAGCAAACAAAGAAGAACCAAAAAACAAAGAAAAATTTCTCCACATTCAAATCATCCTTTTGGCAACCTTTGAGCACCATTGCAAAACCCAAATATCTTTCAACATTACAAGCCAAAGACTTTCTTAGAGAGCAGTGCTATTCCACCACAGGGATATTTTGCACAAAGACAACTCATGGAATAGGTTACAAAAGCCTACACTGTGCAGCAGGGAACATGGGGTGACATGAGACCTTCCAGGGTAACAGGTACTGCACACCAGTTTTGTGGCTAGGAACTGAAGTGCTAAACGTCAGCTGCTTCCTAGCATCAGCACACGCTGCCTCCACCCAACAGCATGCTGAGGGGGTGTAAGACATCCAGAGCTGCAGCCATCTCCCCACACTCCATAAATCTATAGTTTGGTGTAGACATGTCCATATGAGCCAGCCATCAGGTGTCCCATTAAAGTCAGCATGCGGTCACTGACTCTTCATCCCAAAGCAGAAGTCTAAAATAAAGAGAGACAGTTTGTGTCTTAAAATTGCCTATTTCTCTCTTTTAACTGTAAGGGAAGATAGGGTACTTAGCTTGTACCCGTACTGAAGAATTTTAATACTGGGTAAGGTAAAGCCAGTGTCTTGGGAAAAGATTTTTGGGAAACCAGCCAGTACAGTAATGGAGCTTACACAGAGCTAAGCCAGTGGCTGTCTGCTGTAGGGTAAGAGAAATCACTCTCTAAACCCCACCAACTGATTGGATCTCCATCAGACGTATTGGGAGCTAGAAGCCTAGGTTATACATAGACACTGATATTTTTGACAGGGCATAATTCAGCTTGCATTTTAAGACCTATTAGGCGAGATTCAGTTGTCAAAGTAAGGTCTACTGAAAACTGAGATAGCCTATAGTATTTGTGGCACCCAGACAGAGCTGGCAAAGGGGACACAGGGTCTACAGGAGGCCCTTGCCTTTCTTGATCAGGAGGCGGGAGCTAAGTGGGATACACTAGAGTACCTGAAGGGATGATAGAAGCCAAACTTTGAACTGAATTAGGTGTCTTAACCTGTTAAATTCCTGAAGTTAGCAAAGATATCTCTGTATATTATCCCAGGCAAGATGGTCTTTCTGGTAGAGAAACACAGATAACGCCCCTCCAAACCCAAGGCTCATATCCAAGCTGAGAAGAAGCCTCACAGCTTGTGCTTTAACCTTGCAACTTGCAGTGCTATGAAAATCTATTAATTCAAACCAACAGCAGTGTTATTAACATTATCTAATGAAAGGTTCTTAGCCAGTGGACACTGGAACCACAATTAGATCCAACCTGCAAAATTAATTATGCTATCTGTACTATGAATCTTAGCTGCTACTGATCAGCATTCTAGGCACAGTATCAAGCAAAATCAGGACTATGTTCTGGTAAAATAACAGACAATTGTAGCCCAAAAACTTAATTCCAAAAAATAAGATAAAAGGCAAAAGGAAAGAATATCAGATGATGAATTCTTAGATGTGTAAGGTGGGCTTCAGGGTTTCTGAAGGAAAATCTGGGGGAAAATTAGTATCATCCTAAAGCACACATCTAAATAAGTCATATGCATCACTCTGAGTTCTTGTTCCTCTTGGATGACTATAGAGAGCGAGCCATGGGTGTCTAGCTCAGACTGAGACACCTAATTCTCAGATATTTCTATTAACTCATCTAGCAGATACCCTATAACTTCATCCAAATAGACCTACTCTGTGCCCAAAGAAAGTTTTAAAACCAGATTATTATGGATATGTTACCCTTTGATTTTATACATTACTTGGGCACAGCACAAATAATGTATATGTGAAAGAAGGGAATAAAGCTCAGAAGCAAACTTGAGTAGTCATCAAGACACTGTTGAGCATTGATAAAGAGCATTATATCGATCTCTGTCCACTGTAATCCCCAAAAGCTAATGGTCTAGTTAACATGACCTAAAAAAACGGTCTAGAAAAAAAGAATAATGACAACAGTCTGCAATGATGGCTGTTGCTCCCATGGAAAGCAGAGGGACAATTTTCTCTGCTTGGTAAGGACCGGAGAGGTCACAGGCTTGGAAGGCACCTCTCAAAACTCAGGTGAGACACAGGGCTCATTATCTTAGTGGCAGAACAAGAGAATTGAACTGGCTTGGCAGTGGGGAAGGGAAGAGTACTTGTTATTGGCAGTTGTAGAAGGCTAAAAAAAACCTCACATCAGGAATGCTTAATCCAGCCTTAAACTAGATGACTTCTTGAGTTTCTTTCCAGTCCTCCTTTTCTGTGATTCTTTGAAATGCATTCCAGATTGCTGGTCTGCCTTAATTTTATTTTTTGCTGACTCTCCTTGTATTGTTATTTTTTCTGTTTAGACTAATATATCCCAAAGGTGTCTTTTAACTAAAAATGCATATCCACAATCTTAAATATATGCAAGCCATGAAAACAGTCACTTCTTTTCCACTTCATTGACATTTCTGGCTCTGGCTAACTACTTCCCAAACACAACTAGTACTAATTTGGCATTTTACATGGAGGTTGTGTAAGGAAAGTGTTTGGAAAAAGAAAAGGTGTGGTCATTATCAGGCTTTCCTAAAGAGGTATTTAAAATACGAGTTATTAAAGGTATGGCAGACGATGTCTTAAATGATTAGGTTTGGGATAGGGGGATTTTAAGCATGTGTATAAATTCTGTGTGTGTCTAATGTATGTGTCACTTGAATTAAGGTTTAGTTCTGGGTTCTCTAACAGACCCAGATGCCTGAAGCAGAGATCAGTTGCATGTAGTTCCCCTCCCCATCTAAGAAATGATCTTTAGAGGACTTACTAAGCTAAAAGTTGGCATAAAAAAAATGCACTCCATACGGTGGTTTATAAGACTGGATCTTTTATTTTTAAATTATTTTTTTATGTGTAAAACAATTCTCATAAAAAACCTTCAAGAAACACTAACTAGGACAGAAACAGTAGGCCCTGCTGCTTTCCATCAAAAAAAGAAAAAAAGAAAAAGAAACAAAAAAAAAAAAAAGGAGTTTGACAAAGAGCCTAAAGCCTTCTCCTGAAAGGAACTGGATAAAAAGCCTTCATAGGAATCAGATTTTAAGGGAAGAGCTCACCTAATGAGTCAGGTGCTGAAGCATAGCCAAGGGGGCTGGGTTTTCCTTTAATTTTGTTTTTTTCTCATTTTTTTGTGCCCTGAAACTGCAGTACAGCAAAGCTGCCTGGCTGATAAGGAAGACAATGGCGTCATGGCTCTGTTCACCGTGATCGTCAGGGTCAACCTCAGCATCTTCTTCAGGACCAGACTATCAAGTAACTAACTTCTCTGCTCAACCCCTTTAAGGCTTTGGGCAACTCTATCAGTACAAATGAAAGGAATTGGTCCCCTGGGAGCCCAGCGGCTTGGAAGTGATGCTTGTTGGCATAATGGGATGTGGGAAACAATTTGCATTTGACACAGGAGAAGGCATCTGGTTTTCGTTAATTGGGTAACAAGGCAGGAAAGCTATCGGATGTGCTAATTTGTTGGTCTGGCATGTGTTGAGGTAGGGTACTGAGGATGTTCTGGCACTGTGTGATGAGGAAAACTTCCTAAGTATTTTCTGAGCCAAGGCTGTTTAGACAAGGAGAATTTTGATGGGTTTTAAGGTCATAGTGACCTAAATGGTGATGTTAATGTGGAAGTGATGTAAATACATATGACTTGGTGTTCAGCTAATGAAAATGGGTATTGTGAGATAGATGTGTCTTAATTGCTATCACTGAATACCCAAATCCAGTAGTTTAGGCATTAAAAGGATATAGTTTGTTGAATTTTACTCTTATGACATTTTGAGTATGTTAGTTCCCTTGTTTTGCAGGCCAAGAAAGTGGGAAGTCTGAAAATTCCCAACGAGGTTTTGCCTTGTATAAGTGCTTCTTTCCTTTGATTAACAAAGAACGCTAACTTTGCTCCTTGATTTCTATTTCAGTAACAGTGTTATTTTTGTAATAATCTGAATGGGGCTAATGGTAAGCATATCTGTCAAAAATATCAACTATTTAATCGAGCATCATTATCAGTGTAGGATAATAACCTTCTACCTTCAGCCACACTCCAGCCCGGGCTTTAATTTCCCCTGTTATGGGGGCTGTTTTAGATAGTGATTCATATGACCTGATTTAGATATTTGTGTCAGGAAGAAGCGAACTTCACTCTTATTTCATCAACAGTACTGACCATGGTGACTTATACCTTTTACATATGCAGAGTCTAGTCTGACTGACTTATTTGCAGGTATTTGCATGCACTTAAAAACTGTAACCATGTTATCCCTTTATTTTCTTTTGAGAAACTAAATGCACTAAGCTCTACATTAAAATATTCTGATTTATTAACATTTTCCTTGAAAACAGACAATATCTTGGAAATCAAAAATGCAGTAATAATTGTGACTTAGCCTGAGTTGGCAATATAACATTGTACTGTATCTCTCCTAGGATTTCACTGGTGGTTTTGTGCATAGCAGCTCTAAATAGATTTAACTGGGTGAAAAGCAAACTCTGTTCCCAGACTATTTTTTATTTAATGATATCCATTAGAGTGGTGTCATTTTTCAAGATAACAAATAAACATAGTGACCACTAAATTTTTGGAACCTTTGTGGAAGTCATTCAGCAGATATCACACTTGACAGAGCTGATAGCTGAGATTTCACAATAAATCGCAGATCTAGGTACTAGTTGCAGTTTTACTAACATTTTCCAGTACGACAATCATATAGGGTGGGGGACCTTGCGTATCTAAAATGTTCACCTCTGTCAGGGCCCTGAGTACACTAACAGGCCTGAATTGTGCAAGCCACCCTCACCTGGGACCTCCACCCTCTGATCACTGGTCCAGGAGCTCTGTTAAGGTCAGTGAGACAAACAGGGCGTAATTCGTCTTGCTCTTAAATGGACGTTTAAAGCAATTCAGACAAATTGAGCGTTGTCATACATGATTATTTTTCCTCTACAGACTGTTCAGATACAGCTGGAACTTCTGGCAGTGGGTGAAATGTTTCCCACATTTTGAAAATGGTCAGAGGATCAAATCAGCTACTGAATTCAACTTAATAAGTTCATTTTCATCAGGTGAGTCACGGTAACAGCCCAGTACTGCATTTTCAGGCCGATGGTGTTGTCAAGCCTGATGTGTTTAGCATAAGCCACCGCCAGAGAGAGGCTAAGAGCACACACAAAGTCTGTTTCTATGATTTCAGTGTATGATGTCTTTCAACTGTGGGATCACACCCTTTAACATTTTGCATCTTAGCTTCACTCAATAACTGTGAAAACACATCCTTAGCCTGTTTGAATACTGAGTTTTTCAGCACGTGCACTCTCTCTCATCATGTGTCCTATAGTGCCCTGATTCTCAGCTGAGATTGTTTTACAAATAAGGAGGTGGTCCTCTTCTGATCAGAAGCAGAGCTGAGCAATGAGTGAAATCTGGGCAGGAGTGACTACAGACAACAACGAAGAGCAGTAGATGTGCAGGATATCCCCCCGGAGAGGAAGGAGAAGAGGTCAGAAACGATTAAATGATCCCTCCAAAATGTGCTTCACATGGCTAATAAATGTCAAAGTACTATGAAGCATCATGAGACATGGAAAAGGAAATGGACAAGATAATAAATACTTGGAAAAACAACAAAAAAACCCTCACTGACCTGGAAGTCACCAAAGCAAGCTGTTTACAAAGTATTTGAAAGAGAGATCTGTTGACATGCAGTGAATACTGTGGCACGCTGCCTTTTATGTGCCACTTCCATGACAAATGCCTCCAGCCTTTGGACGGTTCCCAGCAAACATTCTGGTAGGAGGGGAAGGGAGAATGCGTGATGCTAAAAACAAAGGACTAAACAATTGGAGGAAATGCCTTTGAGATAGCTCCTGGGGAGTGTGGCTATCTTCTTACCTAATAAAATTAATTTCCCTGGCCCACGCATGTTCACTGAGACCGCTTTTCTCGTGGCACTTTTCCACACTTTGGGACCAGTGTCCAAATGATGCTGACACAAATGATTTCCCAAAGAAAGCTCAATCCTCCCTCCTGTCTTTCCTCAAATAATAATTTGCTATTAAGTCAAAGAGAATCCAAGTCTGAAGTCCTTTCCAAAAGTAGGTGATGCAGGAAGCTGCTGTCGCTAATATACTCCAGCATCTGTAGCCACTTATAAACCAAGGAGCCCTATGGCTACAAGTCATGTCAGACAACACTGGTTCCCTTGCTTGAAGGACTGGGTCTTCAGATATATCTTGGTCATCTGAAAGCAGCATTTTGGTCAGACCCAGGAAAAAGGTCCCCTCACTACAAGGAGGACATTGAGGTGCTGGAGCGTGGCCAAAGAAGGGCAACAAAGTTGGTGAAGAGTCTAGAGAACAAGTCTTACAAGGAGCGACTGAGGGAACCGGGGTTTAGTTTGGAGAAAAGGAGGCTGAGGGGAGACCTTATCACTCTCTACAACTGCCTGAAGGGAGGCTGTAGTGAGGTGAGTGTTGGTCTCTTCTCCCAAGTAACAAGTGATAGGACGAGAGGAAATGGCCTCAAGTTGTGCCAGGGCAGGTTTAAGTTGGATATTAGGAAAAACTTCTTCACCGAAAGGGTGGTCAGGCATTGGACCAGGCTGCCCAGGGAAGTGGTTGAGTCCCCTTCCCTGGAGGTATTTAAAAGCCGGGTAGATGAGGTTCTTAAGGGACATGGTTTAGTGGTGGACTTGGCAGTGTTAGGTTAACAGTTGGACTCGATGATCTTGAAGGTCTTTTCCAACCTAGATGACGATTCTATGATTCTGTGAAAAAGGTTTGAATTCACAGTATAGTCAAACATGACCTAGTCAGTGGGAGCACTTCTGTGATTTGTTAAGCACATACATCCATTGAGGACAGAGCCTTTCCTTTAATCAGACAGCCAGAATCTAGAATGAACTTCCACTAAAATGATATTTTCATTCATTGTCCATTAGTTTTGTGTGTCAGTTCAACCTCTAGTATATTGAATAAACATGGACCAAATGTATGCCATGAACCTTTCTTGAAACCATCTAATGAAGACTGTTCCTAGCTTATGTTGAAGCAGTTTGTAAACAATAGTATCTGGGTTCCTTTCCTGCTGCCACCTTGAAATTATGAGCCATAGACTGACATCCAAGATATTCTTGGAAAGGTCAAAATTTGTTACAGGAGTTTAGCAAAATATGACTTTAATCCAGCTTTGAAAAACCATTGAAATATTGCCTAGCTCTGTCCATTTGAGTTGGCAAAGACATGAGCACACACAATGCATGCATCATAAAAACTGAGGCATGTAGAAGGCTTATTCTTTACCAGTATCTTGACTGGGGAATGTTTCTAGTTTTCCTTCTCTCTCTGTATTTGTCATTTTCCCTAGAAAGTAATGGTTTACATTTGGAAGTCCATTAGATTTTGTATAAATCTAATTCACTTATCAGTTGAGATATGCAGCTAACAGATAGCTTAAATCATTGGATCACCATGCCCACGAAGATCACGGAAAGATTCAAAGAGAATATGAAATACTAACATCTTTCTCACAGATTCTTAGATTATATTGCAGAAAGTCAGCCCCTCCAGGATATGGGAATGAGAAGTGACTGTAATGGCTGGGTACAAGGCTGGGATGTATTCTAAGTTCAGCTGGCTACGGTGTAGATAACTACAAATGAGCTAGACACCTTTGGTGTACTTCACAGTCCACAGAGATAGGTAGGGTACAAAGTATCAGATTTACTCTATTTGGATAATAAGTTGATCCTCAAACTCTCTACTTATTGATTATTTTTCTATTGAATACAATGTCTGTTTCAAATATGTCTATGTTGTATGTTGAATATAAATGCCATTTGATGCCGGCTATAATTACAAATAGCAGCTCAGTTCTTTCTTCCCGGTAAGAGAAATATTTGTAATCATTTACGCCAATTGTTAGCGCTGTACTGCTCCATTGCTGAACAAACTGAGCTGCTTCTGAGACATATACTTGCTTTGCAGATCAAGGTGATGGGAAAGTCAAATAGAGTATCTGAACTGAGAATTTGAGGCATATGGACTGTGTAACACAAGCTGTTTGCAGGATGTAAAGAAATTAATTCTAAACAGAAGTGACTGCTGAACCACAGCCAATTTCTGAAGTGAAATCCGCCTTGTTTGGGTTTAAATACAGAAGAAGAGCATTTGGGGATAAATGTGAAAAGACAGATGAGTTTTAGGAAACGTGTATAAATGATAACTCCATCCCACCTCTGCGTGTTCTCGTACCCAAACAGTAAAGTCATTAATAAGAATATATAGGGTAACCAAATAACTACTCCTTCTGCCTTATCATCTGGTGTGCAGGGAGGAGCAGGAGCTCCCTGGGCTCTCAGTCAAAGTGCCACTGCACCAAGGGAACAACTGTGAGGCAGCTGTGCCAATTTGCACCAGCTGAACATCTGCCTCAGAGAAACACATCTAGGAATCCTTGAGGTCCATCTCCCCCCCCCCCCCCCCCATCCAACTTGCTTAGCTGAGAAGTCTAAACATATTTTTTATGACTGTACCATCTGCCAGGAAAACCTCATGGCAGAAGAACTTGCAGGGCTGATAAGGGACTTTCAGCAGAGGAACTGATGAAGCCTTAGGGAGGTAAGGTGTGGGCTCTCTGATGGCTAATGACCACTGAGCTCACCCTGTAGCCTTACCTTAAGTGGCAGAAGATACCCCAAGCCCTGTCTTCATCATTTTCCATTATTCTGGGATTATTCAAGACACGCTCTTACTCTCCTCACCCATTATTCTCACTCCCAAAGGAGAGGTGTGATCCTCTTGCTTTGGGAAATATCCAACATTTGGAAGCAATACTCATGTGCGAAGCTGATAACTGGAGAAAAAAGAAAAAACCAAACAAACATAAAACTCCCACAAGTTAACAGTTCCACCTTGTACTCATCTCAATTCTTTTGAACTTGTTTAATGTTAAACTCACTCCCTTTATGGACTCTGAATTTTTCATGGACTTATTTATTAAAACAGCAGCCTCTCCTTCCTTTCCATAAGCCTGCTGCTAGTGGCCAGGGACATAAGAACGGCTGTATGGGTTCGAACCACAGACCCATCCAGCCCGGTATCTTGTTTCCATAAATGGCCAGTACTGTTTCCAAATTCAGATGCCTCGGAAAGAGTGTAAGGATAGACAAAGCACGTAGTGATAATTCTTCAAATATTCTCCCTACCTCCAGGAATTTACAGCTCAAGTACTTCCTGAAATACAGGGGCTGTCTTTCTGCTTAATAACTCCCTATGGATGCTACTTCTATGAACTCATCCAGTTCACTCCTGAGCCCATGCCAACTTTGAGTATCCAAAACATCCCTTGGTGAGGAGTTCACATCTTATTTATACATTCCCTGCTCTCTGTAGGACTTAACTGTAGGTGTCCTTCCTCTCTATTCAGATAGTTAACCAATAATTTTAATTCCTCAGGGATTTTGATGAACCTTGCCTGGAGCAGTTATTAGCAGACTTCAGAAACTGCTTGCAGGATTTGAAATCCTAATTATAGGAAAAATCAGCAACAATGTGGGTGGTATTCAAGCCAGCAGATACAACCATCTCCATTGCAGACATCCCTGTCTGAGGTGATCAATCACAAGAGAGACAGCAGTCTAGGACCTGCTGTGCTTATCTCCTCCTAAAGAAGGGGAGAAGATTTTTCCTTAAAATGCCTTCATCCATCCTTTAATCATGAAAGCAACCCAGGCTAATTGGCTCAGGTTAAGATGTTTAAAATTCAAGTAAATCCCACCACAGATGCTTCCAGGCAATGATGACTGAGATTGCCCTGCTGTCACATGGTGACAAAAGACCCCACAAATAAACCAAAAGCGCAAATCACAGTGTTGTAGGAAAGCAGCCATGTTTGATTAAAGTTTTGGAGTTCACGCAAATAAAATATTTCCCTTTCAGATCTGCATCTACTCTTTGACCTTCTCTACTGGACAAAAGCAGGGGATCAGGCTAAATATGTACCTGCATGGTATAAATTCAGCTGGCACTTGTGGTCTTTCCACTCCTGCCACAGATGTCTGCGTGAGACTCGTCTGTCAGATCCCAGCAGTCTCCAGGCTTCAGGAATCGGACTGTTAGACAAGCAGGAAGGAACACATGGCTTTGAGCAAAAAGGGCAGATAAACAGGGGCTGAGGAGATTTACACATGCTAATTCTTGGATAAACATCCTCATCTAGACTCCGGTCTATCAGTTACAAGCTGGAAACCCTGCCCTGCCTGTAGTTCAGGGTGAAGTTTCCCGCTCATGGCGACTCCTCCTAAGAGGAGTTGTCTCCACTGTCCTCATGCTTCTCCAGCACAAGAATTAGCATTAACTCTAGTTCATTAGGAGGGAAAATGGATCATGGAACAGTTAACTCTGCAGTCCCTCAGCAGTAGTGCTTTCTGAGCTCAGATTAGTGCTCTAAGACTGGGCTGCATGAGTTGTCTTGAAATACTGGTCCAGTTAAGCATATTTAGCAGAGATCATCTGCTTTTGTTTATCCACAGCCAGACTCAGGCGTCCATGTTTGTGCATGGCTATGAACTGTCAGTCATCCCAGCTGGGTTCTTGCAGTCACAGAGCAAATATCAAGCTGCAGCTGCCTTGCACCTTCCCCAGTCTTTTCTCTTAGTCTCTCTCCCTCCTCATGTCCCAACACACTGCAGGCATCTCCCATCATGTTGCCAACCCTAGCGTGCTCTTAAATACTTGGAGACCAATACTAAAGCAACGCTTTGCTGTTTTTAATTTTAGTCTTTCTTGCCATCTGTTAAAAAAGTAAGAAACAAAAATACCTCTTAAGTGTCATGTCCTACATCCACATTTAGGCAGTGGAAGAACAACCAAGGTTTAGTGCCAGTGCAGAAACTGCCTAACAGCTTGCGTTGATTTCAGCTCAGATGGAAACCAGGTTGCTTGTTTTCTCTGAATGTGGACTTGAGAATCTAACCTAAACCAGGTCTTTGCTTATAGAAAGTTGTCTGTCCATTTTAGGCCGTTTCCTCTCGTCCTGTCACTTGTTACTGGGGAGAAGAGACCAACCCCCACCTCACTACAACCTCCCTTCAGGCAGTTGTAGAGAGCAATAAGGTCTCCCCTCAGCCTACTCTGCTCCAGACTAAACAAGCCAGGCTCCCTCAGCTGCTCCTCATAAGACTTGTGCTCTAGACCCTTCACCAGCTTCGTTGCCCTTCTCTGGCCACGCTCCAGCACCTCGATGTCCTTCTTGTAGTGAGGGGCCCAAAACTGAACACAGCACTCGAGGTGCAGCCTCACCAGTGCGGAGTACAGGTGTACTATCACCTCCCTGAATATATATGTGTACACACGCACGTATATGTATATATACACCCTCAGTGAGTTTGCAGATGACACCAAGTTGGGTGGAAGTGTTGACCTGCCTGAAGGTAGGAAGGCTCTACAGAGGGACCTGGCCAGGCTGGATCGATGGGCCAGGGCCAACTGTATGAGGGTCAACAAGGCTCAGTACCGGGTCCTGCACTTGGGTCACAACAGCTGCAGGCTGGGGGAGGAGTGGCTGGAGAGCTGCCTGGCGGAAAAGGACCTGGGGGTGTTGGTTGACAGCCGGCTGAACATGAGCCAGCAGTGTGCCCAGGTGGCCAAGACGGCCAATGGCATCCTGGCTTGTATCAGGAATAGTGTGGCCAGCAGGACCAGGGAGGTGATGGTGCCCCTGTACTGGGCACTGGTGAGGCTGCACCTCGAGTGCTGTGTTCAGTTTTGGGCCCCTCACTACAAGAAGGACATGGAGGTGCTGGAGCATGGCCAGAGAAGGGCAACGAAGCTGGTGAAGGGTCTGGAGCACAAGGCTGGTGAGGAGCGGCTGAGGGAGCTGGAATTATTTAGTTTGGAGAAGAGGAGGCTGAGGGGACACCTTATCGCTCTCTGCAACTGCCTGAAAGGAGGCTGTAGTCAGGTGGGGGTCGGTCTCTTCTCCCAAGTAAAAAGTGATAGGATGAGAGGAAACGGCCTCAAGCTGCGCCAGGGCAGGTTTAGGTTGGATATTAGGAAAAACTTCTTCACCGAAAGGGTTGTCAGGCATTGGACCAGGCTGCCCAGGGAAGTGGTTGAGTCCCCATCCCTGAAGGTATTTAAAAGCCAGGTAGATGTAGTGCTTAGGGACGTGGTTTAGTGGTGGACTTGGCAGTGCTAGGTTAACACCTGGACCTGATGATCTTGAAGGTCTTTTCTAACCTAAACGATTTGATGATTCTATGTATATACACACATATAAATGCACATATATGTGTTGACACTAAATCGTATGCTTTTTCTAATAGCTAAATCTCAGCCACAAATGTTCTTTGAAGCAGTAGTCCAGTCTGGCTATGACTAAACAAACGTTTTATCCTGCAAGAAAAGGAAGAAAAAAAGGTCCTATTCTGCTAAAAAATAAATAAACCAAACCCACCAAATCTTATGGATGAAAAGTCACAATAGAAAGGAAGAGGATTTGGAACTAAGCCTGTGTACGTGACACGGAGTAGCAGGTATCTTTGATGGACAGCAGCATACAGCACCAAAGTGACCCCTCCTGGGCTTTAACGCAATGCCGGCCAGGCACGGTGCCCTCCTGTTGGGCGGCTCTGCTTTTGTGATGCTCACTGGGAGCCAGCAATGCTCAGATGCATCCTCTGTGCAAGTCAGCAAAGGTGATTTTGGACTGTAGCCCCCCTCTGCATTGCCTTAAGCAGCACAAGGAGGATCTGTGGGCTGCTGCCCACAGCAGGGGCTCCCAGGCTCCTTCCTCCCCACCTACTCCTGCAGTGGATGCAACAGCACAGCATCTGCCAGGCAGCAAAGCTTATTTCACTGTCCTGCAGCTGTGCTCCCCCTCCTTTCCTATGCCTTCCTGATCAAGGTCATGGAGAGATGATAACAACTGTATCGCAGGAAACACAGCCACGCTTTGCCTTTTCCTCCCTTCTTGGGAGCTGGGGGGGGGCAGCCATCATTGAAATGATAAATAGGCACACTGAGCAGCCTCCCACTTTGATTTGGATTCTGCAGAGAGGCTGGGGAAGAGCCAGGAACACATCAAAATCCTTTAACTTCTCCGAGAGGAGAAGGTGGGTGAAGAAGGGCATTTTCAAAAACACACACCACCACAATTTTCTGCTGTTATCACTGGTGCAATCCTTAAACACCCACAGCTCAGGGCTCTGCTCAGGCAAGAAGCATATGCTGCTTCTCCCCTTCTGGAAGCTGTAGAAGTCCCTCAGCCCAAGGGTGTAGGATTTGTGAGGCTGATTGTGAACTGAATTTCATGGCAGTCCCAAGGTGATGCTGGAGTAGATGTCATTCCTCCCTCTGCACACAGCTCGCCTTGCCAGAGGCTAGCAGCACAGGGCAGATGTGAAAGACATGCAGGAGACCCAAGTCATGGTGAAAGGGGCACACTTGTGTGGTGCTAGCCAGAGCCCAGAGCTGCTGCCCTCCTCTGTCTGATGCACTGAAGAGCCGATCTTAAAAAATGCTGTGTTGTTCTGTTAAGTCCCGGTCTGATTGTCAGGCTCGGGGAAGGTTTGTAATGATCCCAAGGGCGAAATTAAGACACAAACGAGGTCATATGCCACCAATCAGACGTTTCATTGGGTAAATATAAAAGAGTAAAGCGATAGGAAAGGCAGGAAATATTAGGAGGAAATTAAGCAAGCATTCAGAGAGATGAGCAAAGGATGGTCACCACCATGGATCCAGTGGCGTCCCGTTGGTCTTGTCTTCAGTTTTTCGGTGGTGGATGGCCACACTCAGGTTTCCTTGTGCCGTCTTTTACCTGGTGTTGGAGAGGGAGTTTGCCCTCTTACCCAGGGCAACATCACGTACCCAACACATGCACATCTACTGGTGGGGCAAGCGGCCTGACCGGATACCAGTTGGTGTCCTATTCTTGGTGGTGCCTGATAAGCCAAAGAATGGCCTGCTGCTTCAGCAAGTTTGCACAGGTTTCCTTGCCAGATGGTGGTACTTGATAAGCCAAAGAGTGGTCTGCCCTCGAGTCTTGTCACACAAAAGAGTGGTCTACTGTCCGGTCTTATCAGATAAACAGACAAGCAAGCTTTGACACAATTGTTCTTAACACCAGTCTCTTACATGTTGCTCCTCAGAGAGAGACTGGTGTCTCCCAGAAGGATCCTGGCACCTCACAGAGGAAGATGCCAGTGCTTGCATCGAAAAGTTGCACCTCTGGCACCCTCTTTCAGGTCTCTGGGAAGTGCAGCACCCCAGGCACTGGATATTCATTCCAGATGATTGAGAAATGGATTCAGAGGAATCGTCATGAGCCAGAAGGGTTTGAGTAAACAAGGTGTCAGAAGGCACCAGCTTTTTCCACCTGTCCCCATGCTGACAGCCCGCAGCCATGTCACCTCAGGGAATGACGTCCAGATGCTTCCTCCTTGCCCAGGAATAACAAACACCTCCGAGGCGGTCTCTTCTCAAGCCCTACAAGGACAATTCCTCATGTGAGTGTGTATTTCCCTGCTTGACTAATTTCCTGTTTTGCTCAGATGGAGGAGAGGCACCTGGTGACCAGCAAGTGCCAAAAGTTGCATCTTTGGTGTTTGGTGGAGGGTGTGGGGAGGGTTGCTGGCTTCCCTGGATCACCAGACCTCTCTGCTTGCCAGGAAAAACACCACCTGATCTATTGGCAAGTGGGGCAGATGCTCCAAGGTTTGCAGCTCTTCGCAACCTGCTGGTGTGTATCCTAACCTCTGCAGTCTCTGGAAGCCTGAGACCCAAAGTTCATGCTCCAGATTGTGCGATAGGATGACATCTGTCACACTGCGGGGTGGGGTGGCACCCTGAAGTCCCCTCCCCAGCCCAGACAGAGGTGAGAGGAGGCGATTGGGAAACCCGCCAGCCAGAGGTGAGTTATCCTCCCCAGCACTGGGATACCCATCTGCCAGCCCTCTGGCAATTATGGTTAACATCCCAGAGCAGAAGAGAGTAGCACCATGATGTGAATACCCAAATCAAGGACCTTGGTGAGGAGCATACGGTGGCAGATAACAGGATGAGTTTTATGCTTAGCATGGGGGGCATCACGGACCTCCTGCTGCAGCAGGGACAGGAGGGAGGGAGGGAGGCAATTGCTTCTCCTTTCCTTCTGCAGTGACAGGTGTTACAGTCACATCTTGCATCATCCCCGACCCTCCACAGACACACTGGGGGAGGAACAATCTCCAGAGAAAAGAGTGTCACAAAGTAGCTTCCTCTTCTTTTCCATCTGTTATAAAAATACCCCCCAGCAGTGCCGGTGAACTCAGCTTGGATACCCATATGAGGAACCAGGGGAAAGGCAGAATTAGACAGGATGGCTGTTATTAAAAGGCTGTCCCACCATGTGACTACGAGCAAACATTCTCCAAGCCTCCCGAATAACGAGAGGCTGTTAGTGCCAGCTAATTAGCAGCAAGCTAATGGGGCGGTTGCTGGAGCCCCTGGCTGCAAGTAAATTAAGTAAGAACAAAGGAAATGAAATCTGCTGAACAGAAAAGTTATTGGGGGCGGTAGCACAGGACAGTTCCAGGAATGAACTTAATAGGCTTAGTAGTATTTAGGTGTAACTAACAAGAGCAGAGGTTCACATGCTGCTTGCTAATTTATTCCATCCTCTTGACTGAAGGCAAAGAGAAGGGACAGAAACTGAAGAAATCCATGGAGTGGAAGAAAAGCAAACATCAAAATGTCTTCAAAGGGAAAATAAGCTATTTCAGGCAGCCTTTAGATATTTACCCACAAACAGGTCTTCAGAGAAGTAGGTTATCAACTTGGACAGATCTTGAGGAATCAAAAGGTATGGAGTCAGCCTTTGAGTGTACTTTCCCTCCCTGCACACCTTAGACAAGGCACCTAATCTACCCTATGCCTTTGCCACTTTCTGCTCCTGTCGGCCTCCTTGCAGAGACCACTTCCATGTATTTCAGCAGAGAGTCAGTCTGACCATTGCAATTCCTCCCTTGGGGAAAGTTTTTCTGTAATCCCATTTAGTTTGAAGCTGGCACTTTCAGGTGGATTTCTTTCCCCCTTCTTAGCACATGTGTGCTTTTAAACTACAATAGAAAGAGATATTCTTGTTCCTGACAACTGTTTTCTTTTCTAGTCTTTGCTAATCTTTTTTATTCATAATAAATAAACAATCTTCTTGAGACAATTAGCCTTTGGAAAGCATTGTCAGAGGGAGATCAAGGCCCAGATTTTTTAAGCAACTTAAGCTCCTGACTCCCCCTGGCCTCCAGGAGACCTTGATGTCTAAATACTCCTCAGAATCTGGGCCTGAGAGCTCCACAGGTGGTTCCAAGTCTGAGGATGTGAGGTTAGATCCATGAATCCTCCCTCCCTTGTAGCCCATGTGCAACGTGGGACTTCAACGCTAGAGTCTTCACTTTTTTCATGGTTTATGCCCTTGCTCAGGCCCAGAAAGAAAGGATACTGCAGAGATTGCACAGGCAGCAGCAGTGCATTACCTATGCTTCGAATCGGTAGGTCTTTCTTCCAGACTCTCTCATTTCAGTGACCACATATCACAGCAAAATCTTCTTGTACAATGTATTTAACTGAATTATAGCTGAATATATTTTCCAGTTGCAAAATCAGGGTGAATTGTCCTCTTGCATCTCACAGAAGAAAAACAAAGGGCCATTTCGGCTGTAAGGTCTCTTCAGAGTGAAATCTACCTTGAAAAACTGCAAATTTTCAGCCCAGGTTTCACTGTCAAATGAATGATAAACCGCGAGGGAAAGGTGGAATTTACAATTTAGATATTAAGTTTCTTATAGTAGCAATGATGATAATAATAGTAGTAATAATATATGCGCAGATATACATTTGTGAAGAATAGAAAGATATTTATTTGCTTTGGTCAGGGAGAGAACCCATGATTAAAAGTCCAGTGGCCTAATGAGTACACAGCCAACGGCTCAGCTATAGTACCTGTCTGTGTGCATAGTCTTCAGACGTATGATGTGCTCTGGCTTAGCTAACTCTTAATGGGAAAGAGGTGAGCTTTGACCTTGCAGTTGGGGCGGACAAAGAGCATGCTCACACAACCATGTAACAGATGAGAGTTTTAAGCCACATTATCTTGATTGTGTATTTGAGCTCCACCTCCTTATGGTGAAACTCACTGCTGTAGGTATGCATGGTTACATTCTGTCATCCTGATCTGAGAACATGGCGAACTAAAACCATTGTTGGTGACAAGTCGTCACTAAATCTGAAGGGTTTCAGTCTTGTTTCTCAGTTCAGTTGACATCCAGCCATGGAGCCAGTGATTACATGATCAACCCAGAGAGCATGCTGTCGTCAGCCTTTTCTATTCTATGGGAGCACAATGAATTCCTTCTTGCACATCATTAACAAGGTCCAAGTTGCAGGATTTTCACTGGTGGTACAAACCAAAGAGTTAGAAGTGACCCACTGAGACTTTCCTGCAATGTCCAATCTTGGCACTGGTTGCAAGAGCAGTAATTTTTTGGTTTGTGGCTGGAAACTGCCGTGTTTATAAAACAGACAGCTTGCAAAAACTATATCGATAGTTAGTAGATAGTAGGTTACTGAGGCCACCTGTAGTCCCACTTAAGTCTCACAGGCTTCATGCTTAGTTCTTTCTTTTAATTTCTGTGCATTCCCTGCCATTTCCCCAGGTCCAAGTTGGGTTGAGTCTTATCTGACCATCAGACCATTTGCCGACTTCAACTTGAATGACAGGAGACCTCTTACACAGTGTGAATCTCATGGACTCTGTGAACTCAGATGTCAGTGAACCTGCTCTGTGTAGGAGTGAGCTTCTCAGGGGTAATCTATGATGATGAAAAATATTTTTTCTCAACTTGTGATGTTCTGTGTGCTGATTACATCTTGGTTACACTGGTTCATAGCCCTCTTTTGCTCAGATAGGACAGGCGACGGACTGAAGGTGAAGATTCACCTAAACTTGGTTCACCAAAGCACTGACATGGCAGACTTCACAATGTACCATATAATTGTCCTGTTATTAAACGATTTTACAGAGGGAATCCAGCAGGAAGAGGGGGACATGCAGCTTGAGGGTGTTAGATAGATGATCTCTGAAGTTAGCAGTTACAATTGAAGAGGTGACAGTCTGCAGATGTTCATCACAGCTCTCCAGCTCTAGGTTCCTAACTCGTAGCACAGCTACATCAGGAGTTATCAGCGCATCTTGGTTTTCTTCAGTCCAGCATCAACAGGCTTAGTTTACGTTACTAATGAAACTAGTTTAAGCATATCTGCTTGACTTTACACTCACATAACCCATTAGATTATCACTGTAAGAGATATATTGGTTAAATGAATTGGATGGAAATGGTTATCTTAAATCATTACACCTGGCTCCACACCTCATCTAAACCTTCAGGATGCAACAGATTTCTCTGCTTTCAGAGGTGATAGGAACTTCAGCTCTTCTCCCTGGAGACTTGCTGATGTATTGGGTAAAGGCATTGTTAGGGGATGGTAGCTATTTGGGGGTTAGGAGGTCTTGTATTTGTTTCATTTTAATTGTGTGAGAGTTTAATGGAGGTAAAACCAAAATTGAAATCACTTACCAACCCAATAGTCAGTGAAGACCCCAGGATCTCCACAAGGACAGATTATTCTCTTCTGATGTCTACTCATGGATTTGGGTAGTTCTCCTTAGTCATCCAAGCTAGAAAACACTGCCCCATCTGCTTAATCTCTCAAAGAAAAGTATTTCTTTTAAAAGATCCCTCATTCTGTCCTGATTTGTGCTGTTTTAATTCTGAGGAGAACCCCTGGAATCAGTTTTCTGTCCATGGTTAAAGCTATTAATCACTCCGTGCCACAACTTTTCTGTGGGCCAAGGGCTGAGAGCTAGACACTTGCAAATAGACAAAAAAAATAATAGCACAGCAGTCACAGATCCTGAAGAGTAGAAGACTGGAGGGATTCACCTCTGGTACCTATGAGCAAGGTTGGTTGGGCAGGGACAACATTGCAATGAAAAAGATGCCAATGCAGGGTGGGCTCTGAAGTTTGAAGACAGCTTCCTCACAGGGGCTTGTATAGATAAAGCAATACTCCGTGCTATTATACAAGTTTCAGCATGCCCTGCTCATGTGTGATAATTTCCTTACTGATTTAAGACACTGAGTTTCTTTCTGTCTTGACCTGCGTGCCAAAAAGGGACAGTAATATGGGTGTGCAAGAAAACAAAATTACACAACAGGTTGTTCCCCTGCATTGTAATACATATTCTACATCACATTTTTCCTTCTCCACTGCTCCCAGATGACAAAGGCTCCCCCTTTGCAAGCTGCAAAGCAGCCCCTGTTCAGGAATGTCATTACTAGAGGGGCTTTAAAATAAAGCAGGGCACACAAAAATGTGATGACTTGTCAAAAATGCAGGCTGCAAGGTGTTTAAGGCATGAATTTCCTCTTAATGAAGCCTCGCTGAGGGAATATTGCATTCAGCCTAGAGCGCAAGCGATGATGTATCACAAATTTATGGCTGTCCCCTAGTGTTTCCCAGAGTGAGGAAGGGGGCATGAAAATAGCCACACAAGGAAGGGCTTGTAAAATCACCACCATTCAAGCCGTCGCTTGGCCCCAAGCCATATCTGTCAGGGGTTTTCAGAACATTGGGGTGCAGCACAGGTCAGCAGTACCACCGATTAGATGCAAAACCTGTGTGGATTTCCCCTTTGGGTGGGCAGTCCGCAGCTGGTTTGGGTGTGTAAGACATTGCAGGGGGTTAAACATCATCATGGGCTGCATTGAAAAGGAGCAGGAAGGAATGCACTGAAACGAGTTGTCTGTCAGAAAATTGCCTCCCCCAATCCCAATAGTCACATTCATCTCTTCTACCCCAAAATAAATGGCCTGTTACTTCCATCTGAAACAGAACAGAGGTGATGGCTTCAGCAATGGGGGATGTGAAGTCTTCCCCTCTCTGCAGATAGGCAGAGCAATGGTCTGTTTGAGTAGGAAGAGTAAGTCAGTCACCATCTGTCACTGGGGCTGGTGCATGTTATAGCAGGCATCCTGCAAGGCCCATCACCAGAGTGGTCCTGACTTGAGAGGGGGAGAGAGCCTTTTCTACCTTAGCATTCCTCCACCAGGGATACCATCCACCATCCCTGGCCAGGTAAGGGTGTACTTGGAAAGCCAAATTCAAGTCTGAGGTAAACACTGGTTTGTGTAAAATTTCCTCAATCTACAGGTAGATACAAGGTGGGTATTTCTATTGCTTGAGTGAGCAGAAATTCATTCATATATGGCCATTTCAGCCTAGAGGGACGCAGCCTGGCAGTGGTCAAGCTTAGATCAGGTGTACTATTGATTCCCACAGTCCCTGCAGCCAGAGACCAACCTCAGGTAGGGTCGCGGCCTCTCTTCTGCTCCATGCTCCGCACACCGCTCACAGATGTTCCTTTATTTTGACAATTGGTCTTATTGCATGTGGGGGGGGTTACAGAGCAGGAGAAAGGCTGCATTTATGGGAGGAAAAGGGGAGAAGTGTTTGCTTTGGCAGAGTCCTGAACACAAAGGAGTTGCTCTAGAAGATACCTGCTACTTTGCCAGCATCGTGCAATAAGATATTCCATGGGTCCCTTCTGGAATAACCCTTGAGAAGCAGATAAGATGCAGGATGGTACAAGAAAGAGGTCAAATTTTGCAGGGTTCAGAAAGCTGGCTTCCTTCCCACAGCCTCACCAGTGACTTCCAAAACTGTGTGAGGTCAGGGCTGGGACTAGCACAGATAAGGATGTGAGTGAACTTGTCTGGGCAGGTGGAGCACAGAGACTGATTTTTTTTGGGTTGCATTTTCTAACTGGCTGTGTTTCACCACTGACGTCTGTCAGGAAGTGGAGTGTACACATTGGACTATGTTCAGCACCATTTGGCGTCAGCAAAGTTGCAAGAGACAACTTTGGCCCTGTAATGCTAAAAGTGGCTCTGCAGCCTGTTTCTTTGACTACCAAATAACCTTTCTTTCCATGTCATTCTTCTTTAAGGGGGCAAAGCTGTCTTGTGGTGCCTGGAAGTGTGAGACCATCACGGGAGATACAGAGATTGCAGAAAGGAGCATTGTATCTCTATTTTACCTAGAGGCACACTGAGGTGAAGCAGGTCACACAGCAGGTCACTGGGATTAGAATTCATGTCTCTTGACTCCCAGCCCAAAACTTAATTTGGAGTCAAATTTGACTTGACAGTATCCTTTTAAGCCTGGAATTTTACAGGCTATAAAAGTAAAATGATCAGTTCTGACTAGAACACCTTATTGACTTTAACAAATGAAAAAAAGGAAGAAGAAGAAAAAGAAAGATTTGCATAAATGTATTTAGTTACTGGGTTGATCTCAATCCAAAGAGAGAAAAAGGGTGGGAAAAAAAGCCAAACCTACAGAACATTTTCAGTCAGAAGTCAGACTTTTATCTTTCATGATTCCCAATCATTTGAGATCTTTTGCAGGTAATTTGAAACAGCTGACATTTTCCCTACATGAAAGAATAAACATTTAATTTGCACTGCCGATTTGGGAGGAAGAATTCTAATCCTATTTGCTCAGCCTCAGCAGAAGCACAGCCGAACGCAAGATCTTCTGTAATTACTGCCTTGGTGCTACACACGGAGCAAGTAATTCAATTAGGAATCCCAATGGGGAGGATCAGGCAAAAACAATACAAACTCAATATTTAGCAAAAGGGTTTTAAGTCTCGTCAACTCTTATGGGTCAGTGGTTCCAAGGTGGCAAAGGCCAACAACATCAGAAGGTCGGTTCCCAGAGGTATCTGGGGTTGATGGCTTCCATAAAGACAAGCTGGTGGTCTCTCCTAGGTGGATGCCTGTCATGTCCAAACCACTACTGCTCTTTTAGAGCTACTAGTCATCTCTTTGGCAGCCTCTGCGGAAAAGTCAAGGGATAAATGTGTTTCTGAGAAAAGCAAAATCTTTCTTAAATGATGGTGGCCTATATAGATAAGCCAACAGGCAAGATTTAGGTCAAATCTACAAAATTCATGATTATGTGGCTTTGTTATTAGATTATATGTCCTTCTTCTACCTCTCTAACCCACCTTTTTTAGTTAATTTTTATCATGGTGCTTGTTTCTAACATGGTTTTGAGATCAGTTGAGAAGGGGGGTGGGTAACAAAAATGATCAGAGATTTAGAAAAAAAGAGATGATCAAAGATTGAAGGAAATAATTCTTGGAGAGCAAATCAAAGAATTATCTTAAATATGTTTCTGCAAAGAGGAAGTGGATAGGCCATGTACACTGAGTGGGAAAAGCAGAAGAATACTTCTTCCAGAGAAATAATGAAATAACTGGGTCAGGATTTCTTTGTGCTACTGAAGATAGTCACAGAAGCAGAGTATGTTATCCTGACACGGACATTTAAAATGGGTCCTGTGAACCTTAGTTTAACAATTCCTGTTTGTGTCGATTAACTGCAAAGGCAGCCCAGGATGGACAAGTTCTTCTGTAGATGTTTAAACAACACAAGTTTACAGAGAGGCAACATGAATCTTGTCTTTGGGAAACCTTTCTAGTGGCAACAGTAATACGGTGGAAGGATATGTCACTTTAGAGAAGGCATGGAGCCTTTGTTATGAGAGATTTAAATACAAGTTACATAAATATTTTCTGGGGTAAAATTTCTATATTTCATTCTGCCCCTGGGTGAGGTATGGATTGTGAGCTTTCAGACCTCTTTCAGACCTCTTTTTTTTTCTTCTGAACCATATTCCTGCAGGTGAGTATATGGGCTCTGCCAAAGAGGAAGGTTCAGAGGTACTCCTCCAAGGTTGGCAAGAATTACAGAGCTGTGAGCAGAGATGTTGTTTAACATCTAACAGAGCAGACACGAGGGCTTACTGCCACAGTTCTTTTGTGGGATCTCAGATGAGTCAACAGGGGCCTGATTCAGTTGCTCACACATAAGACCATTTGAGATGTCCTCAGATAGCCTGGCTGGTCACCAGCTCCTGAAGGTCTCCCATTGGCCCTGTGTCAGGTCTGTCAGTGATTCGTGCATGTCAAAGACACCTGAAGGAACCCAACTGGCTGCTGCTATCCACATTCTGACAACTGAAACAAGCTCCTAAGATTCTTCTACAGCCAAGGAGAGGTGGTATTTCCAGTGAGCATCGCCCTCCACATACTCAGTCAATCACCTGCTGAAGCTTTCTCTTGCTCTCCCTGGACTGTTGGTTTAAGAAAAAATTATCTTGCCCTATGGCTGAGTTGGCAGACGTGCAGAAAACACACAAACCCAAATATTCCCTCTCTATCCAAAACTAGTTATTTCTTCTATAATGCATGATTTCTGTTTAGTTCAGAACAAGCATGGAAAATCAAACAGGATCTGTGTTTCAGAGAAGTGTGTGTGATTCCCATTGCTTTTTCATCACCTGTAATTTTTCATCTGCTGGACACCCTCATGATGTCACTGTCTCCATAACAGCAAACTGATATCACTGTGGGAGGCTGAAGGCTGAAGTCAGGTTTTGGATTTGCAGGTTCATGTAGTTGATAGCTTTGAAAAAGCAATCAAACAGAAGAGAGGAGTGAAAACCACGGACCATAAGTCAAATGACACCTATGTGCAGTATGATTCATAATTCATGTAAATTAAAGTCCCAACTGAACAGGCATCTTGGATGTTATGTAAAAATAATTTCTGCCTAGGATAAGTATGCGGTGTAAAGAAAGTGTGGAAGAAGAGAACTGAAATCAGCGTATCTTTTTTCCAGACAGGATGCTGAACCACACCACAGCCTCTAGAGTAGAGGCAAGAGTTGGATATGGGCCTTTGGAAGCTCAGCCTGGTGCAATAGTATCTTTCCTTCTACCCTCAATTATCCAGTAAAGATCATAACTGCAAAACACAACAGCCCAGGCAAAATGTAAACCTTCAGTGTATTCATTTCATTGTGGTTCCTGCTTTCAATTCTAGTGTTCCTTGGTTACCTTTTGTGTTGTTGAAGGGATTTCCAAGCATCCGTTTGCCTCCATAACACGTTCCATGATCACAAGAATCTCAGTTTTTCTTAAATATCAACCAGTGATCTTGGAGTTGCAACTGAGATTCAGTCTGGTATGGATACCCTGTTTGATCTTTGTTCCCTAACTTCTGATAGTTTTTATTCCTCTGGTTATCTCTGTGCTGCTTTGGTGATCTTCCCAAGGCAGTGACACCCAGCACATGGACATACAGACACAGACTGGATCACATCCCCCAGGTACCAGCATCCACATCAGCCACCCATTGCTAGAGATTGGCTCCGTCCATGCTGCAGTCTGCATCTGCCTTTTCACTCCTCTGTCTTCTGTATGCTCAGATTTGCTCCTCAGAAGGGAGCCTGACACTGACTCTGAGATTAGCCCAGAAAAGAAAGGTTTAGTCTCACCTAAATCTGCGCAAATTTTTTTTTTCTTTTATGTTCTGTTACATTTGGGGTGGCAGAGTGGGAGTGGTGGGTTTTTTTCAAGTACAAACCAAGCTTATAGAACTGGAGTGAGGGGCATGGGGCAAAGGAAGTGCAATAAAGAGTGGGATACTATTTAAAGTTGGCTTAAAAATGAGTTAGTTGTTTTTTTTTTTTCTTCTTGCTGAAAAAAAAAGCACTACCTTAAAAATAATTCTTAAGCTGAAAATGAAAGAAATGATTTTATTCCATACCTAAACCAGCTGGTGGGTTTTTGTTTTTAATTAGGTGTCAAAATATTTAAAACCAAAATTTTAAACACGTGGTATCTAAAGCACCCCAAAAATTATTTCAGATTTTCCCCTTTATTCATGTAAGTGTAGATACAGAAGATACTTTCTGTATGTTGTCATGTAAGGAGAGGTGTATGGATCCTCCCTGGAGCCACAGCAGGTGGGCAGGCACCTTGCCATAGCTCCAGACACGTCAGGGACATCCCAGCCACCCAGCGACACACAAACACCAGTTATCTCCAAAGACACCCTACACCCAACAGCCACAAAAAGGAGTTTCAGTCTCTTCTCCCATACCCTATTTTGCACTCTCTTTGCATGATGCTGGTGCTATTTCTGGCCTCATGGTGCTGACAGAGAGAAGGGTTAACAGGAGGAATAAGAGATGGAGGAGAACCGACATCACCTTTGGGCCTCTTTCCCTACAGCCCCCTTTGTAAATCTCCACGCTCGCCAGGGGCTGTTTTGTCCTGACATGTTAACAAGGGGCTATTCAGCACTGCTCCTAACTTACGTATTCATTGTGCTTGCTTTGTCTGATCGAAAGCATTTAATAATTTAGTTTCCTTTCTGGTGTAGGAAATATTTAAATAGCTTTTGTTCCACTGACTGAATATACTTTAATGAGAATGGCTTATTTTGGTCAACATTTCAGAGCAGTATGAGACTTAAATAGTAAATCACTATAGGCAGAGTAGGCTTTCCATGTCCTCCTGTACTGGGGTACTGCGTTATCTGTCCAGGCTAATGGTCATCCCTTCTTTAATCCCTTCCTGAGCCCAGACAATGATCTTGCTCCATTGACTTGTTTTAACTGTTGTCTGAGTTCATCCATCTTCCTGAAGCAAATGCTAGAGCACCTGCAACTGCTCAGATGCTGAATGGAGAATGCAAGTCACCACTATTTTTTGCTGTATTTACCACAAGCCCTTTTCAAAGTTTGGAAAAGCTAATAGAGCACTAAAGTTTGTAAATGTAGGATTCAACTCATCTAATTTTGTAAGTGCCATTTAGCTTGCAAATTTAGACAGCTGGATGTAGGTCCCTCTGTGTTGTTACATTCCCCATGTAGTTGTTTAAAAGTCAATCAAAAGTCAAAATAGACCGAATGTAGGTGTGTAGGGTGACCTGAACCATTATTTGGGGTACATTGGCTGTCCTGATTAGAGGTTTAATTCACTTGTCTAAATAGAGGTGCCTAGTGTGGAAAAAAACAGTCAACACATTGACATGGAGCTGGCAGAAATTACAAAGGACCCATGACCATGTGGATCAGCAGCTGGAAGCCAGGACATCTCAAATGCACATGGTCAGCTCCAGTTCACATGGAGACACTGACCTGTGTGGCCTTCATACACTAAAAGGGAAGATTCAGGTGCCTAAATAGGCATCTAGTACCATTTGATAAGCCATGGAGTGTCACCATGACCTCCAGCTACTGCTCCAGAGGGCTGGATTCCCTGTAAGTCTTGTGTCATATCTGCCAGACCCATATCAAACTCTCATGCTTTTTGGCACCTCCAGTGACCTTTGGCCATGGGTAGGCAGCTCATTCATGCCCATTTTAGACTTCTAACAGAAAGCAGAAGATTCCCATTGTCAGTTGCTTGCTCAAGTCATAGAGTCATAGAATCATAGAATCGTTAAGGTTGGAAAAGACCCTTAAGATCATCGAGTCCAACTGTAAACCCAGCACTGCCAAGTCCACCACTAAACGATGTCCTTGAGCACCACATCTACCCATCTTTTAAATACCTCCAAGGATGGAGACTCAACCCCTTCCCTGGGCAGCCTGTTCTAATGCCTGGCTACCCTTTCAGTGAAGAAGTTTTTCCTAATATCCAACCTAAACCTGCCCTGGTGCAGCTTGAGGCCGTTTCCTCTCATCCTATCACTTTTTACTAGGGAGAAGAGACCGACCCCCACCTCGCTACAACCTCCTTCAAAAGAAGCAAGGAACTGAATTTCAGCTCCTTAGTTTTAGAATCTTGGCCCGAATTACTGATATCCTGCTTCTAGCTCTGCTGGGTCACATCTAAACATGTATGCTGGGCCTGCCCGCTCCCCTCAAAGCCCAGGGCTTTTACATCCCATGCAGGGCACTTTGAACTAATTCCAATCGCTTCAGAAAGAGACAGTGTTTCCTGTTTCTACAACCCAGCCGACTCCTTAATCCTTTTATCCAGCTACTATTGTGCCAACTTGTCCTTGTGTTCCTGTTTGACCTCATCTTGATTCTTTCATCCACAGTCTCCGTTCCCACCCCCTGCACAAGGCATGTACTTTAAACGAGCACTCAGTGAAATGGAGTTACGTGCTTTATAGGGAAAGAAACTCTTGAGCAAGTATGCATAAACACACATGCAGACGTGCGCGCACACACGTGCACGCACCAGGTCAGCCTCTGCCTGTTGCTTCACCTCTTCCATTCCCCAACCGACTGTGACACTGAACAAGTCACTTAACCTCTCGCTGTCTGAGTTTACCCAGCCATAAAATGGGGATAAAAATACTTCACCTACCTCAGACAGGACATGTGGCTTAATTCCTTCATGTTTTCAAAGTGCTTTGAGTTCCTGAGCTGGACAAGAATTGGCTTAAATTTTCTCAGGTGACTAAGGTTTGTGGTGCCCAATTTGACATATGTTAAAATGGTTTTGCTTATGCTTGCTTGATTGCTTCAACACCAGGACTTGCCAGGGAACCTTAGGCAAATTGTTTGTGCTTTTTCTTTGAATAGGGAAAAGGATCTTTGCCACAAAGGGCACAGATCTCAGAAAATACAAATCATTGTGTATTAGGCATTTCTTGCAGTGCAAGGCAACTGATGTGCTCTCCAGGTCTGTGCTTGTAAGGTACCAGGCTCAGAGGGGAACAGTTTGCTTGCACCAGGACAAAATCCATTTTCACTGATTTGCCCGAAGATTTTTTTTTTTAATGAAGTAGGCCTCATTTTAGGCAAATCGCTGCTAAGAACTGTAAATGTCATCGTTTCCATTCCAGACAAGTTAGGAGGGAGCTGGTTGCTGAGATTTTGCCCTGTGTTACTGTTGTCCAACCACAGGCAGATGCTGTAGTTTATCAGGAGACGTAACAAGATCCAATGACACAGAGCTAAAGTTCAGCACATTCAGGTTCAACTAAATCCCTGATTTTTTAAAATCTGGGTTATTAACCACTAAAACAATTTCCCCAGGGGGCAGTGGGTTTTGCATCATCCGATGCCCTTCCAAAAGTGATGACCCAGCCCAGACAGAAGGTTTCAGAGGCATTGAACAGATGTTGAGGGAAATTCTCTGGTCTGAACTCTCTTATTAGCAAGTGTAATGGCTGCTGCACTGTAATAGCTCCCCTCCCACTTCCCACCTCCTTTCCAGGCTGAAAGGTTAGTGATTACATGAGTAAATATGGCATTTTTATTATGATGACCCCTGATAAGGTGTGCAGTGAGCGTCCAAACCAGATTAAGATGACATTTGAGAGGTACCAGGTAAAAGGGAACCTTCCCCTCCTGGACACAAAAGAAAGTGATTCTCCATAATTTACCAAAAAATAAGAAGGAGCTGGCTGAAATCCTTGTTTTTCATCTGTCCTTCCCATTTTTCCTCAACAGCTGCATGAGTTTTGGAGGCTATGCAAATACATCTCTTTATTTTGCCCTTTCACTTTTCTTTAACATGTGTGCTTGCTTCATAACTTTTCTCGCCTCTTCTCTTCATTCTCTCCACCTCCACTTCTGCCATTCACTTTCTTGTTACTGTGCCCTAACAGCAAATTAGTCACCCGGTGCCAAAGGCAACATACATCACCCCATGACGGCTCCTTCTGCTTCCACCCGTGACCTTTAGAAACAAAATAGGCAAACGCAAACAAGAAGAGATAAGGGCTCATTTTGAACACAGCATTTTTATTTGCTTCAGGTGTGATTTATAAAGCTGTCACTGAGTTCTGTTGGCAGCTGCGGATGCAGTAGGAAAAGTTGTTTCTGTATCCCACTCGGTGATGGGAAGTGATTTAACTCTTTGGCTGCATCAGGAGGTGTGCGAGTGACAATCCTTTTGGCCTCTTTCTTGAAGGGACGCAAGAGAAAGCTTCAAATCCAGAAGCTGATAGCTGGAGAGGAGAGTCCCAGAGTAAATCTGATCCTAGGGCAGGGGGGTATAATTCATGTTGACTCCCCAGAGCTCTGCCCTTCTTCCTTTACATTACAGCTGCATTAGAAAGCAGATGATAACAAGGGATTTAAGCACTCCATCTGACTGGGATGCAGGAGAAAATAGACTTTTTTTCTGTCTTTGCTACCAACTTGCTAAACTAGCTTGGACAACTCACGTCATCTCTCTGTTCCATGGTTTCTCCATCACTGTTGTAAAGATAAGACTCAGATCTCCCACATAAAGCTCTTGAGAATTTACTGAAGGAGAGGGCTACAGGGCAACCGATTACACTGCTATTGTCACCCTGCCCCAGACCAGTCTTGAACCTCCTGAGAGGCCCTTCAGCACTGGGTGCCTCTGAAGCAAGGTTGAAATGCGGCTGTTGGGGAGCCATAAGGCCAATGTGCAGCAGCATACAGGCAGCATGAGCGTGGGACAGTCCTGGTGCACAGATCATCCAGCAAGGAGACCTCCCTCCAAGTGAGCCCTCCTGTTCTCTGTTGATGTGATAGCAAGGGATGTGGGAAATACCCACAACCACTGCAGGGCTGATACCTTCCACTGATCATCCCATTCTTCTGAGATTCCCAGTAGGCTTGTCCTTGGCATGAACCCTGTATGGGGAAGACCCTGCTGCAGTTTGACCTCCCCTGCAAAGCCAGGTGTAAAGCGTGAAGAGGGAAGGAGAGGGACTGTAGTAACTCATGCACTGCATGGATGAGGCACAGAAGAACATGTAGCACAACCTCACTGGTCTGTTATGTGAGCTGTGAACCAAGGCACCCTCCAAGGTACAGCAGCACTGGTGACTCCAGAAAATAATCAAAGTAAAAATCCCCCATGTTAGCACTTTAATACATGAGATACTCACTCTTTTACTATGGTCTAATGATGTGCTCTCCAACCTCCCAACTTCCCTGTTTCAAGTCTTGCACTTAAAGCAGCTGCTTACACATGAAGGCATGCAAGTTCAAAGCATGGCTCTGCCATAAATGTCCCCAAAGATTCTGGAAGTTAAGTAAACCCCTCACTCTGCTGTCTGTAGGTGTATCTGTATCCCTCTCCTCCTGTATTAAGCCTCCCTACACATGAAGACACTGATCCCTCCTCCTCTCATTTTGTATGGCATCTGGTGCCATGAAGCCATGATAACATTGGAGAGCTCCACAGACTCTTACAATCAATACAAAGCACCTCCATGAAACAGGGAGTGGAGACTCCCATTCCAAAGCATATGGACCCTACGTATGCTGCCACAAAGTCACAGTGGTACTCAAACATTGTGAGGTGTTTATTAAGACATTTAGACATCTACCTTTCTCTCCTACAGAGCAATGCAAACAAATAGCAAGGCAGAGAAGAGAAGGGTCATCAGCAAGCTGGAAAATCAACAGGTCCCAAAAGTCTGGGAAAATGAGTTTGTAACACCAGTCCAAGGGATGGTTCCTCTGTCTCTTTGCATAATTTGTTCATTTATGCTTGGGGTAACCATACTTTAGCTTGATTTGTGGTTGGCCCTATCTACAAGTACAAGTCAAGATTGTGTTCCCTGTAGTATCCATGCTTTCCTGGCATGTAGAGTGAGGTTCTTGATAAAGTGGCAGGGAGTATCAGGGGAACAGCAAAATGGCTGCGCTCCACTGCCTCCCTTGCCTACATGCAAGCCCTCAGAAGGAGCCTGGTTGTTGCTGCCATGGATGGAGCAAGTGGAGAGTGTGGGCATGACTCTCCAGGGCCCTCTCTCTGCAGGAGTAGAAAGGCTGAGATGCTTGGGCCCTCCTGCCAGCTCTGTCCAACATCTCTTTTCAAACTCTCTTTTCCATGTCAGGAGCTGCCTGGTCCCCTCCCCTCATCCCGGCATATGAAAGCTGAGTGTTGCCTGAATTGCTGAGAAGCCGTAAACCACATCTTCTGGACCAGACAGACACCCAACTTCTAGGCAGAGCACTTCACTCGGGGGATCCATCAGGTGCCAAGCAGCCCATCCGTCCCAGAGCCCCAAACCTCACAACAGCAGCAGAGCACACAGCTTCTCCCCTCCCCTTAATAATCTGCATGGAATATTTCCATCAGTGTCTCTTAGCTTCTTTTCCCCCAGCATTTTCTCAAGTGCATACAGTTCTCCTAGTCTCACCAGGCTTTGTGGTGATGCCAAAGGGTCTGAGCCCTGTGACACTATCCCAGAGTGCAGGCTTATTATTTCTCACTCCCCCACCCCCTTCTTGCCATTCATTTGAGGGCTGAGGAGTGGCTGTAGGTAGAAAGTGGCCTTTAGGTTGTTTTTACAGACATTATTACACTGTCAAGGCGAGGTGTAAGGCAAGGCTGTTGAAGAAAGGGATTTGACAGGTGCATTTATTTTAACAGGCAACACAATTCAGTCCATTTAAAAACAAGGCAGGTTTGTAAATGTTTCTGGGAATCAGCCCTCCAAATACTGGTGTCCATAAGCTCTCTTAAGTGTAATTAAGGCAGGAGTTGATTGACTGAAGAAAAATAGAACGTCAGCAATGAATGCAATTATAGAAAACAGCAGCTCCTTTGCATTACTGTTCTGTTTTGTGTTCTAGCTTGGAAACTTCCTCAAGAAGGAGAGATGCTATGGCCTAACCTCTCTGAAGCCAATAGTAAAACCCCTCATTGGCTTTAGCACAGCCAAGATCTAAGCTCCAAAATAAAGTCAATGCCAGGGAAGGCTCTGATGACACTGTTTTTCAAAGGTTTCCCTTGGATGACTGTCCTCTAGATCACAGTGCCAGTCCATAAATTGGAGCAGCCCTAAGATGTCTGAACTGGGATAATCCAAATCTGACAATTGCATGAGAGTCATCCTATGTAAGCCTCACCTACATCAGCTCCCCAGTTCAAGCTCCCACAGTCAAGTTTGCATTGCATGTCCTCATACCATGCTTCACCTTCCCTCACTCTTCAGGATGCCACCCACCACACTTGGCAAGCATGTTCACAAAGATGGACATAGACCACAGCTGCCCTCACAGAGAAGTCATCTTCTTCACGGATGGCGTGACTCATCTCTGCAACCTCAGAGCATGGCCATTCCTTTAGCACATAAGCTTTTGTGCCAGCCTCTCACCCATCATTTGACTCATGTTGTGCTCTCCTAACTCAGAGAATGTAATAGCTGGGTCTACACAGCATGTACAGAAGAGGTCTTCCAGCTTACACAAAGCTCCCAGAGAAAGCTTTTCCATTAGAGATCTGGCATGCACAAACCCGACCCCAGCTGCAGCCTGTAGCTGGCTTGCTTCAAAACTTCCCTGAAAAAATAAATAAGAGGTTCTCTCCAAATTCATTAAGAGAAAAGTACCCCAAATGTGTTTATTGACAGTGGCTTTTTTCCCTTCCAGATAGGGTTGGAAGGAACTTCTGCATCTGGAACCTGACCAGCATCTGAGACACAACATTAGAAACACAGCTGGGCAACTCCAAATGTCATCTCTTGGACCTCTCATTTTCTTTTTTCTTCCCCCTCTTTCCCTTCTGAAAAGCACTACACAGACCATATTGTTTTCCACACTTTGGTGCAGACACATTAAATGAAAAGCATGCAGTTATGCATTTGTAGAGGGGAGAGAATCACAGCAGTTGCCAATGGTCTTGTATATTGAACTGCATTGTAAATACTTCTCAAAACACTGGAAAGGAAATCGTTACCATTACCCTTAATTTATAGATGGTGAAACAGAGGCCCAGGGATGCAAAATGAGTCACTGAAGACCGCTCAGCAGGTTCATAGCAGAGACAGATATCTCCTGAGAGCTATCTAATGGTCACAAGACCTCACATTAGTTGTTTTGCAGAGTTTATAGAAATTATCTATTTTGAGCCTGAGAAAAAAATACCCTTATAAATCCTGCTCTGACCTCAGAAGATCTTTCTTCCCACCATTTCTTTCCTAATTGCTATCACAGTGCCCTGTAGATCTTCATAAGGAGGGGACTTGCAGAAGCGCCTGTACCATCCTTCACCAAAAAGAGCGTCTGGGAAAAGCTTCAGGGATCCACCGGTCTGCAAGACATGATGAATGCCATGTGATGTTGTTGGCAGATTTCAGAAGGAGATGAACACATGCTGACAGGAATTTCTGTTTTCCACTTCAATTAAGGGACAGAGGAAAAAAATAACCACAAGGAGCTGTTAAACCAAATTGCTAACAACCTTCAGCCCATCAGGGTTACTGACAACTTCCACAAACCATTTACAAAAAGGGTTTCTGGTAGAAAAATAAAGCTTTAGGGCCAGGCCTGGCAAAATCTCAGTCCCCTCTGAGAAGTGCTAAATGTCCTCAGATCCCCATGGAGACACTTGCTAATGTTGCGAGGTTATTACGGGATAAATGAGGGCACAGTCTGGGCGACTTGCCTAACTGGGGAAAAGAGAATACTTTTGACACTGTGTGTGGCTCTGACCAGCAGAGCTGACCCCTGAGATCCAGCTCCAAAGCCAGGATGGCTGCTTACAGTCCTGATGAATGCAGCCCTGAAGAATGCTTGAGTTTTAGCTCCTACAGCTGATGGTCCTGCTGTTTTTTAGGTGACTAAAAGTCCACCACTGAGACACTGTTAATACCCTCAGAGCTCCTTCTCAGCTTCTCACATTGTGGGCTGCTGCATTTCATTCGACTGCTTGAACCCAGTGCTGTCCACAAACTGAGATCTGCTCAGAGGGCTGGCTGCAGCTGAAGTAATACAGCACTCAAAATAGTCAAGGATGCCTTTCTCAGTCTTATGGTCCATTTCCTTCAACACAAAACAGTGTGCATAAATGAAAACCTGGCCAGCTGCTAGAAGGAGGTATGACTGATGTAAGCACCCAGTCTGAAGAGAAAAACAGTGGTGGGGTCATGAATTCATCTCTCCAGGGAGGATGCCAACCAGTGGCCTTCTATGGCCTCATAGTACATAATTCCTACAATGAAGCAGAAATTTGAAGATCCCTCCAATAATCCCACACTCCCTGAAGTGGGGGTTTAAAGTTTCTGCTCCACCAGGGATTTGGTTACATCATGAAACCACCTAGCTGCTAAGTATTGCAATGCCAATGAAGATTTGATCCCAGGGAGCAGAGACTGGAGCAAGAAGTGCTGGAAAAACACAGGATGTAAATGAGCTCTTTCTCCCTACTACCTGTGCTCCAGGGCAGCAGCTCTGCTGCTTGAGAAGAGGAGTAATTTGATAAGTGAGGCAGATGCTGCCTGGTGAGTCTTTCACTGGGATACTGGAGAAGATCCCCTGAACACGCACAGGACACCCAGCACCTTAGCACCAAAATATCTGAGGTCTCTCAGAAAACACATGCTGTTCCCTGGAGCCCAATTTTTAAGATGTCGTCTTCATCTGAAAGACTTATGAAAGATGTAAAAACCCATCCACCTGGAAATTTACGTTGAGTTAGGACAGCACGTAACAACTGTCTACAGTGCAGACACACACAGGCACACAAATGCACCCCCCGCAACGCTGGTAGCTCTGCAGAGTTACCATGTAAAGAGATAAACCCTACTCCACCTTGTTCTCCTTGAGGATCCAGCCCTCGAAAAGAGAAAACCTTTGCCTACCATTCTGTACTTCCTTCTTCCTGATTTCTGGCTGCTGGCACCCTAACTTCTCTGTCCTGGGAAGACATAGAGACAAGCCAGACCATTAACCTTCATCTTCCAATAGTCAGGCTTGTGATTTTAATAGTTTAGATTACACAAGTGAGCCCAGAAAACTTCTTGAACAAAGCAGAACAGCTGGACACATCTGACCTGTGCTATACATCAGTGTACCTTAAGGTACAACCTTAAGGAATCTTGAAATCACAAGTGTGGCAATTGTCCTGCATCAAGACACTTTTTTTTTTTTTTCCCCAGAACTAGGGTTCTTCCTATGTATTTGGCTAGTCATGGTATCTGCAGTCCCCTCCAGAGCAGGGTTTAAATACCAACTCCACTAGGCAAGACAGATACTTCACTGAGCATCACTAGCATGTTAGGATGACTTCACCAGGAGAATTTTAACCTAAACAGCATGATATGAGTGAGTCTTGGACCATATTTATTAAAGATCTAAAAAAAATTATACCTTTACCTTCAGAAGTGGCCACCACCACCACCACCTATGGACTTGTTCAAACACACTGACATTTCAGAGCCAACGGGAGGTTTCAACTGAATGCCTTGGAAATTGTTAGGTTCTTCAAGATGGCAAACAGCCCAAGCAGAAGTGAGCTGCTGCCTTGTGCTAGATTGTGTGTACATGATTGCCCTCTTCTGGGACATCTTAGAAAAATTCACCTCCACTTAATGCCTGAGAGCGTCTGCAGATTCATCTTCATCGATGGAGCCGTGCTCTGCTGTCACACCCCTTTGCCATGAGCTAAATTCTCATCCCAGCATTCACCCTCATTTGCTGCTTAAAACCTTTAAGGGAAGGGCTTTTTGCATCATTGTCATCCTAATCCCTCATGTTTATTTTCATTTAGGACATTCTTTATCCCGTTTGGCTGACAGAGGTTACCCAGAGGGGAAAGGAAAAGCCCCACAGGACCATCATGACACTTCTCCTTCACATATTGCCTGGGACAAGAGTCCTGTGGACTCTCCTTCCTGCTCTCTTCCACAGGCATGTATTTTCATTTTTCTGTTGTAAAGGTCTTACACTTACTCTGTAGCATTAGGAAGCGCAATGTGATTGGTATTGGCAATGATGAGGTTGTGCTGCGAACCAGCCTGAGAGACCATCCCACTGAACAGTGAACATGGGTTCTACTTTCACCCATAGCAAACAAATACAAAATAAAAATGTCTTCTTTCCCATGGGACCTTGCCACCCACCTTGTGCCTATTGGACTGGAAGTTCTCTAAAGGCAGGTAAACCATTTTCTAGTTGTTTGTCCCCATAACTGTAAATCATGGTGGCCTCCTGCAGCCTTCTGCAGCTGAACACCCTCCCTGGGTCCCATTTCAGCAGCAGTGCTACATGAGCTCTGACGGCAGCCACAAGGGAGTCTTAACCCTAAGTTCTTTCAATGCTTTGCTTATATTTAGCCTTGCAACATTACCTTACCTCTTTTTAGGTTGTTTCCATGACAACCAGCCCAGCAATAAAAATCAAGTGTTGGCTGCAGGATAGGGGAATGAGGGTAGAGGAGGAAGTTTCATGACAAATGAGAAAATACAGGCTCTCGAGTTACTCCAGCCCCACACACTGTGTTATCTCATGTAGGATGGTTCATTCTAACTCAATGCAGAGCTGCCATCAAGTGTAGGAGAGTGTCAGGAAAGCCTGCTGTCTTGTAACTGGTTTAAGACTTCTGCTGGATTTTCACTGTCAGTGGGAAAGGCTTATTTTGTGCTGTAGCAGAGCCCATGGGAACAGGGTCAGGAATTATGCACAAATAAAAATACATCGCACCCTTTGGGCCTTTCTTTTTCACAGGTTTTCCCCTGGGCATCCTGAAAAGAAAGGTCAGGCACAAGTGAGATTGTGTGCAACTGAGAAGCTGGGGGGGGGAAGAGGAGTCCACCCACAGCTAGATGCTGGGAAGTTTAGGGTCTGTGTACGAGCTTCTGGTTTTGAGAGTTTTACAGAAAGCCTGTCAGCTGCATGACAGCTTCTGAAGGACTACAGAGAAGATCTTTGCAAACGAAGACTTCACGCGATCATGAAACCGTAGGCATTACCATGGTGTGATGAAGTAAAACGGTTGGTGAGCAATGAAAGCTAGAAAAACGGGTTTTGCAGATGAGGAGGATGTCAGGTGGTAAAAATTGTTCTAATATGGAGGGTTTATTTCTGTAACACAATAGCCTTCCTATATTATGGTTTCTCCTCTATACCTGCCTTTTGGAGGGCAAGATTTACAACTCATGGAGCAGGCCTTCAGCTGCTTAGTTTGAAGTCCAAAACGGCAAGTATGTCTCCCATAACAGGAGTGACCCATTGTGTATTGGCCTTCTCTAAGAAAGGTTACAAGTCCTATTTTTAATTCCTCTTTTATCATACAATGAACTGCTTCCCATCCTTCTAAATGCTTAGCAGGACTCCCCAGCATCTTCCCAGACAATGCCTGGACTCCTTTGCTTGAAAAGATTAGATTTTCTTTGATGGTAGGAAGTGTAAAGAGGACTAGACCATATAAACATCTATACTGAGATCTATTTTTAAACGTATGTTATGCTGGCTGAGTGATGAGCTGCAGATGCATTCATTACTCATGGTCCCCTGAGATACAGAGGCTTGCTACAGATTGATTTCTTTTACTGCAATGTCACTTTCAGTAACATTATCTTCAACACCAATACTTGCTTTTACACTCACAGTCTTCCAACATCATTTCTTATGTTTATGACAAGCATGACACTACCTGGTTTTTGTTTCTTTTTAAAGAAAAAACAATTAATTGAAAATATAGGAAAATGAGAACTGCAAAATCCTCTGAAGACTTCAATCCCTGTCTCCAAAGCCAAAACTCAGTTTTCAGCATTTCTACATCCCTTATCAAGAAGGCAACACTTACATCTGGAGGCCTCCATGATATCTCTAGTGTGAACCAATATCCCATAATTTTGAAACAACAGGAGACATTTCAGAAGACAGCATGATTTAGTATAACTCCACAGAAGTTAATTTACACAAATTTACTCCAGGAGAATGTCAAGACCATTGTATTTGAAACAAACTACAAAGTTTGCTTCAAATCTAGCCAAGGGTTAAGATTGGTGCATGCGGTAAAGGAGAGTGCACAATGAGGACTACCAGCGTGATGCTGAGCTAGACTTCAGAAGTAACGGTGTGAGTCCCATCAACATGAACTCATGTATTCACTTATGTATCTGTAATCTGTACCCACTATGGATGGGGACTTCTCACCACATGATAGCTGCTGGGTTACAGAAGCAAATGTCCACCAAAATTTCTATAAGCTACCACTCATGATTGCACAAGACAGAGTGGAAGGTATCTTACCTGAGGTTCTGTCTACCTCAGTTTCAGAGGACAGTATTGGAAGGGCATTTTAGCTCAATCTTGAACTAGGCTTCCACTTATACAACTCTATGTGTTTACACACATTTAACGTGAAAAATATACATATGCATATAGTGAAAACAAAGGAAGTGAGGCCTGCAAGAAAAGTACCTCATTTGCAAAAAGAGGAAGCCAACATAACTACACTATATGAAAAGTGCTAGCTCAGGTGCTTTATCAACTTGGACCCTTAGGAAGCTGAATATGACAAAATAAGACTTTTTTTGGATGATTAAAGGAAAAAAAATTGCTAAAGAACGCCTAATCCCTGGGTGAGGATGGGGACACAAACATACAGTTGTACATACAATTAGTTACAAGAAGTAGTCAGTGGAGATATGAACAGTAACATTACATGTGACCCCATTTGGCATAAATCGGGTACTGTCAGCCACAACATCCATGTAGGTCTTCTCCAGGGTAAGACAGAAACTACTGAACCTCAAGTTTCTGAGACCTACCTGATGGCTAGCTCTCCCTTCAATCCCACTTACTTTTTTTCCCAGTTTAACACAAAACCTCCACCATCACAGCCCCAAACATTTGCTTTTAAAATCATTGAGTTTTCCTCTGAGGGGAGCAAAACATGACAAGTTAAATGAATTAGGTAATGCTTTACCCCATATAATTTATGGTGCCACAGGGAGTGGAAGCACATACATCTCTTCAGCTTGTACTTGGTTGCTCCTTGTGGACTAGAGCTAATAAACTAGAGGAGCTTGGAGATGAGATGAGGGAGGGGAGGAACCTCCCCCTTCGTTTCTTGATCTTGCAGGGGCTAGCTTAAGAAAATGGTTACCAAACACCTGGAGCAGCACCTAATTAACCAGAGTGAGATTTTAGTTTGGCAGGATTAAATGCTGACAAGCACCCAGGGTGCTGTGGGTCTGGTTTGCTCACTACTGGGAGCAGGGATAATGTGCTACGTCGCACAGCCCTGTGGGAACATAAATTTGGGGGAGGTTTGAAACAACAAGTACTTTGATGCACAGGTTTGTTGATTGACCTTCCCCTTGTGGTTAGCTGGAATTAAAATTGATTGGGCAGGGTAGTGTGGTAAAAGTTTTGCTGGTCTAACTGGATGTAGTTCCACTCAAATTCATTGTGATTTATACTGACATGGTGGATGGCTCAAAGAAGCTGCAAAAAAGCATTGCAACAAGTTCAAAATCTAGAATAGGGAAAAGGTGATTTAAATAGAAATCTTAAGCATGTTAAAGTCTTGGTGAGCAGTTGCTTCTTCTGAGAGAAGTCGGGACTCTTTTCTGTAAGGCAGGACGGCCATGCTGGTTGATGCCAGTGGAAGATGTGGTTTACTCACTTTTTGTGGGCCCTTGAGAAAATGGGAAGAAAAGACAACACCTCTTCATTGAGTAAGGAAATAGAAACTTGTAAGTGAAAGCACCTACGTATAGTTAAAAAATGCACATTAGCTGTCTTGTCTTGGCTGTCATTATACAGATAATCCTGAGAACAAACTTCCTATGGTGTAAGTATATTAGCACAATGCTGTTGATATAATTGAACAATGCTGATTTATACTTGTAAAGAGCAGTCCTGTGCCATCTGCCAGGGGACAGAGAATCACATATTAACAGAGCTGGAGGAGTCCTAAAGACTAGTCCTAAAGACTAGTCCTAAAGACTAAAGGCAGAAACGTTTCCAATGATATTTTCCTTGACTGTCCAGCTCGCTTCTAAGTATGCCAACAAAGAGACGCTACCTCCGTCTCTCCAGCCAGTCAGTTCCAGACCTTTCTTACCTTTACTGTTGTGTGGGTGCTGTGTGGGCATTTTATTACTTATTATGATTAATAGTACTACTACTAATAATAATTTTATCATCATTTCTAAGCCCACTTACACTGGCTGAATTTGATTTTCAGGACTTCATGTCTGATCTGCCTATGGATCTGGAAAGCATTTTTTTCTTCTTCTGTGAAAAAAACTTTTGCCTATTCCCCCAGAGTCTCTAGATTAAAAGCCCTGTCTCCTTTGGTCTGACCTCATCACTTTTTCTCAACTTCTGATCTTTCCAGTAATTCCTCCCTAGACTTTCTCCAATTGGTCCCAAGTTTACCCAAATATGGTTCTTACAAAGTGCTCTTAGGCTTTGTTGCAATATTGGCTAAATGTTAGTAGACTGTAATAAACACTCAGCTGAAGTGGAGGCACACAGAGCAGGATTCAGTTGCCTGAAGATGGAACATTTTAAGTGCCTTAAGGTATCTTTAATACGTTAAAGTACCTTTCTTCTATTTACTGCTCCTAAAAGTATTGGTTCTCCCTTACATCTTCTATCCTGTCTGCCACTCCCACATCTGAGATAAATTACAGGCACCTCAAATGATACTAAATAACTGTATGCATGCAGCCAGATGCGATGAGTCTTATCTTCAGCATTGAAAACTTTACCAGAGCCAATGAATATGGCATTAAAATAAGTGAGCTCATCTGCAGGATGCTGGGACTTACACAAAGGGACTGAGGCTGACAAGTCTCCTAAGTCTCATTTGTGATGATACCTTAAATTTTGCACTTCCCTGCTCCAGCACCCTCTGTGATGTAAGTGGGTTCATGAAATTCTCTGCATCATTGTGAAATTGTCCATAGCTGTTAACCTGTCGTCCAGGGTCTGTTGGGGCACTTCATTTTTTCACAAAACCAGTTTACCTTCAAATTACAGTAACAAGTAAATTGAAGTAATGAGGGGAAGAGCTAGCTGATTTTCTTCAGTAACTGCAGAGCAGAGTGTTTTCATTAGGGCAAAACATGATTCCACCAAAATTTCCTTCTCAAACACTTTTGTCACAGTCTGAATGGATCTTTTAAAGTGTTTGTGCCTGTTGCCAGATCACCCAGTGCAACAGTATTTGCGGCCTCTTTTATCCAAGTTAAACACTGGTGAGCATATTGCAAAGCCAATATTTATTTAGTATCTAATCAGGCTTGTTAAATTATCCAGGCCCTGCCAAGATCAGCAATATAATTTGAGCTCCACACTCACCCACCACCACCATTCACCTGGTGCTGGGTAGGAGCTGAACACGTTGATAGACTGCCACGGCCATTAGGATTCAGGGGTGATCATTTATCACAGCAAAAGAGTAGGAGTTGTGTTTTCTATTTTCCATGCACCATTAGCCCTGGGGCGTTTGCACTTCGTGGATCTCACTCTGAGTAAATACATTTGGAAAGTTGATTTCAAGTGAGCTGAAAGAGTTTCAGCCCAGACTTCAAGCCAACACATGACCAACCTGTGTAATCCCAAAGGCGACATCACAAATTGTTTTGGAGGTGGTGTGGCTCTTGTTCCAAAAGCCACATGTTATCAGCCTTGTTCATGTTGTGTTAAAGCTCAATACATTATTTAGGAAAGGGAAGGACATTCCTTTGATGTTCAGTCTATATGGAGTTTAAACCAAGACTCTATTTAGGAAAGTTAAACAGGAGAAGAAACAGTACAAAGCAACACAGGAGAATTACCAAAAGGAGGCAACAGGATGGGGCAGGTAAAATATTCACCCAAGTCACAAGAGATTCAATTTCAAGTAATTAATCTGAATTAGGCAGAGGAAGAGCCTGAGCAGGGATGACTCACACAGAAAATGACTGAGATCCCTGACAGGCAAGAAATGTCTGTTCTTGGGGGAAATCTCGTACTTCCACTGTGCTCAGAAATTCAGCTGGAAAAAACTTCCATGAAGAAAGCTTCACCAGGACCTTTACATTCCTAAGAAAATGTTCCATTTCAACACATTCACCTTTTCTAGCCCAAAAAAGTGAAGTCAAAACATTCCTGAACAATATTACCATACTTCTTAAACAGCCAAGGGCTGGATTCAGCTGTCCTATGTAGACATGTCAAAGTTTGTTGGGAAACTTCTATGAACAGAAGGTTTTAGTGGGTTAGAAAACAATATCCAGCATGTTGTAGGTAGGGTTGATCCTATACTGGAAGGAGGAAAAAAATGATGAGGTATGTTATTTCTCAAAGTCTCATCCTGACATTTTTTATTATGATTCTATTCTGACGTTACATATTGTCCAGTGCTTTCAAACACAACAGCACTCTGATGTGGTACCAGTTACCCAAGAAAAATCTCACTTCAGAAGAGATCCAAAATTGAGTGAACACATCTAGGTGAGTTAATTTTTTTTGGTTTTAAGGAACTTAAGTTACATCTGAATTCTCAATCCTGAGCTCTGTGTGTGCTAGGAAGGGTGGTGGTGCTTAGAGGAAATCCCTCTGAAGGTATTGGAGCTATGAATGAACCCTGAAGTTCTGTTAATGGGATGAGCTCTAGGTTTGGATCCATATGGCTTCCCACTCATGTGAGAAAATCCAGAGGAAATTCAGATTCATTGAAATAGACATTATACAGAAATAGATCAAGGCAACTCATGCCCACAAGATCTTTCTGTCTTTAAATACCAAGAAGAGGAAGAAAATAAAAGTGCCTTACCTTTACATGACATAGCACTGTTGGACTAGAGCTCAGGCCTCTGCTCACAGCAGGCACCGTCACGCCTACATGGCATTTGTGTCAATCCAGCCTTCATCATGATCTATAGTGCCTTGAATTCCCACAGTCCCCAGACTCCTCTGTCTCCCCTTTGTTTCCCTGCAGGATTCCCGTGGTCTGAGAGGCGGCAGACAGCCCAGGCATCTCCCAAAAGCTGGCCTGGGCTGCTCCCTCCCTGCTGATTCATAAACTAGAATGGCAGTCATTCCTAGGTGCCTCCTCAACGGCCCTCTCACACAGGCTTATGATCAGCTGCAGGAGCCTTTATTTTCTTGTGGTCAACCACTCTCCTCTGAAAAGTCTCTGGAGGAAGCATTATATTTCCTCACACAGGCTTTGAACTTCTGGATTAGCACTTTGCAGCCGGAGCACTTCCTGCACAGAAGGAATTTGTTCTGCAACCTTGGGGGAAACCTTGGGTTAACACGAATGAGTGAAATCTGACAGTGAGAAGCCGTTTCCAGTTCCCTCATCCTAACAGCCCACAGGTTTTGCCTCCTTCCAGGCTTAAGTCCTGACTCAGGATGAGCTAAGTGCTTTTTGAGGCTCCTGCCCTACAGAAAAGGCAAGGCAGCTTGAATTCCTTTCACTGAGGGTTTCATTACCTTAAAGAATCTTGCAGTTATCTGATGGAAGAGATCAGCTATCACGAAGCAGCTCACTTGGGGTAAATTGCTAACTTAAAGTTTTCAACTTCTGGATTCAGACCTTCCCTATGTGATGTTGCATCAAACGTACTTATAGCGGTGTGGGCACCCTCCATCCACAATGGAGCAGAGACTGGAAAACACTAGGTTTGTATTCAAATATTCTTAAGAGTATTTGATAAAAATGTTTTTAAAAATTCGGGTGAAATTAAGTCTTTCAAACTTCTGTACTTTCCCTTGATTTGGTCGGAAATTAGGAGAAAAAAGACCTATTAATATATGTCTGCAGGACAAGTTCTCTGTAGTCCAAACCGAAGGGCCAAGGTAAGGAGCATGACCCTGATAGCACAGCTGAGATCTCAGCAGTTGCTCCTCTCCCTGGAACTACTTTATCTAACAGGGTTTGAATCATGATGTGGAGATGCAGGTTCCTCCCTGTTGGCATTAGCCCACATTCCTAACTTTCACTCAGGTGCAATTATGTGGGTTTCACCTTCCGTTATTATCACGTGGACAGATTCAGTCATTGTCTTACTGTGCACAAGGACTGTCTTAGATCTGAACTCATAAAACAAGCAGAAATTAATGTACAGGCATTTTCTTCTTTCAAACCTGCTATTGAATGATTTCTACGGCATATTAATTGTTGGGGAGTAGATTTAGTTAACTAATTATTGAAGTCCCTGGTTTTATTCTTTTATGATATCATTTCTGCCATCTTCTCAATAGGAAAAAATATTTGAGCAAAAGAGTAAGATGTTGCCTATGATGACATTACTCCAATGTAGAAAATTTCCAGCATTTGGTTAAAAACCGAGTTTAAACTGAACATGAACACAAATACTGTTTTTCAAATAGCCTCTGAATTGAGCTTTCCAGGGAAAGAAACCTGGAAAAATTGAACTTCTGTTGGAGGGTGTGTGGGCTGGGTTCCCTCCCACCGCCAGTGGAGTCATTTCCTTCCTGATTCCTCATGTTGCACCTTGAGCCACCTCCATGGGATGGGCAGCCTGCTCCTGCGTTGAACACATAGTTTGGACACCTAAAGAGCCTTTGATCAACTGGGGAAAATTCTCTCCATTTTGCAAAAGGGTCCAGAAATATTGACAGCTGGGGTAACAAAGTTCTCACTGTGATCGAGTTCCCAGGATACAGACAACCATCTTCACCACAGTGTGTCTAAGTGGTCTGGAAATCCTGTGTTCCCCATTCTGGGACAGAGTACATGATGGGGTCCTGGGGATTGGAAACCTAACAGTTTTATGAAGGAATCCAGCTTCCTTAATAGCTGATATCTTACCTGTATTTTAGAGAAAATTCACTGAAATTGGATTTTTCATCGTCTCACATTTTCTCAAAAACTGCTTAATAATAAAGTTTCTACTCTGTTTTGGGATGGCATTTTAAATAGATTGGCTATGAATAGGAAAAATGTGTGAAAACAAGGAGGGGAAAAGGGAGGCAACCAGTTTCCAATATAAATAATGCTATCCCAGAAACACGATCGGTGAGTGAACAGCAAATGCAGAGGATGGCTGCTCTTGTGCTCTGGCCAATAATCCGGATGCCAGGTGAGGTTCAAGTCCCTGTTAAATTCTTGTAGATCAGGGAAAGTCACTAATTCCCTGTTCCACAACTTCTTCTCAATAAGATGCCCAAGTAGACCTGCTTCTGTCCCACATGTAAAGTCCCTCCTTGCATCTCCCATTCCCCTGCCCTTGCAAAGCAGCTGGGAGTGGGGTGAGGGGCTCTCAGGAGCAGACTGCATCACTGGAGAAAAAAAGAAAGCACCTAAAACTGGCACTTTTCATTTCATTGGCAACCCTTGGTGCATTTTTCTCTCTCTTTCCTCCTCCTCACACTTGCTTGTTCAGGAAATGAGGAACGACGGAAATCGTGGATTAGAATTGGCTGAGAATTTTCTGCTAAGACTTTTTTCCTAGAAAGAGCCCCGATTCACCAAGCTGCAGCCTTCAGGTTGTTAAAAAAATTGCCATTAAAAAATAGAAAAGAAAAAAAAGGGGTTTGAAAGTTGCATACAGCTTTGAGCTTCTTTGAAGAAAATGTTTCAATTTTGCTTTGAAATGGCTCTTGCTTTAACATTCTTATTACTCTATTTTTATTTTATTTTTTAAAGGGATCTAAAAGACCAAAAATATCTCAAGTGATCCATCCTGAATTTTTCACAGATTACTGGACTGCAAAAATCGTCAAGTTTTGACAGGAAAACTTTTGAAATCTGAAGTTCTCACAGGACAAAAGGAAGTTTCACAACCAGCTCTATTTCAATATTATGATTATTTTCTTTCTCTGTGTCTAGGACGGGGGGGGATTTTATGGAAATCTGATTGAAAAATATGTTCACTGGGTCTAGCCACATCCTGCGTTCTTTGTCCCACAGCAAATCCAGAATGACTTGAATAATCTTCATGGCTTTGCAGGCTGTGCTGAGATAAACAAGAGCAGAATAATTTGTCATGATATCCCTAGAAGAAAAACAAGTCTAGATGTCACATTATATTCATTTCTGAACACGTAAGAGTGTTGCTCTGGTTCAATTGCTAGTCCAGTGTTGGCAGGCTTACCAACTGCTGCCTGCAAAATCTGTCAAGAAAAGTAGTTACACTATTAGTTTTGAAATGCCTCTCTTCACGTTGGGAAGTACTGAGCCTCCCAAAGCAGGGGCACAATGAGTGGGAACACAGAGTTTATAATGGTCATGGAGCAAACTGGAAGACAACACAGAAAGATTTTTCTTTGAGGGCTTTGAGCATTCATTCCCTAATGGTACAACCGCAGTTGGGCTAGCCTGCCGTAATTCAGAAGGTATTTCTTCTGCAAGTGGTCCTGGAGGCGACATGGGCTTCTGAAATTAAGAGATTAGGAGGATGGTCCTCACTTCTTCTTGTCTTCTATCCTGAGGTCAGAGTGCTGAACTCCAGACTCTCTGCTGCTTTCACCTTGTTGGCTGTGGCCAACAATTTGAAGAGCATGTTGGGGATAGACACTGTGTTTCTCATGTGTAAGCATTTGTGGGACAAAGGGGCTTTGACAACAGGCACCAGGCAGAGAGGTTTAGTAGAGTAAAGAGGAATCCTCTAAATACTGCTCCTTGTTCCACAATTTTCCAGCATAGCCTCATTGATGGTAGTAGTGGAGTTTGCAATGAGGTAGTTGATTCCACCTCTCTATAAATAACTACTTTTTTCCATACAGGACATATGAATACAAACCTATGAAGTACCATGATGGCTTATGAAAAATTGTGATGGCCCCTCTTCTCCAAGCCTGACTTTGAATTGGACTTCAGCAGCTTTTACAACATGGCATAAGTTTATCTGTGGTTAGGTTAAGCTTGTGGGTAAAACAGGCACTGATCATGTGACAAGATGATGTTCTCTCTTACACCACATAAAATTAAAAACAAAAGACGAAGGGAACATTAAGAAAAGGCTGAGACAAACAAAACATACCAGTTGAAGACTGGCTTACATACATGTAGATAATTAAGTCCATGGTCACAAGAATACATATGGGATTTACCAGGAAAGCTAAATGTTCCCAAAGAAATCATGGCTACAGAAATGGATTTGGTTGTAACATTTTTTTTGCTTCCTGGTTTGGTTTGGTTTAGGTTTTTCTTCACAAAAAAAAAAAAAAAAAAGGGGTAAGGATCTAGCTCAGCATTATTTTCTCAGAAATAAATCTTTCATGTAGCTCAGGATGACACGAAATAAAATGGCAAACAACAGCTAAGGTGCATTTTGGAAGCTAGAGACGCTACTGCTCACAATGGAGCAAGGAAACTTCAGCTCCCATGAGGCACTGCAGCAGTTCAGGGAGGTGACAGGACCCTGCTCATCTGGCCTCAAAATCGTCAGCCTAAATTTTTAGAACTGTGTTCTATTAAAGCTTTGATCCTTTGGATTTTTCATTCCTGTTTTAAAGGGCTGTAAATATTAAATTATCCAAATTTCCCATAGGATGGAAATTAAATTTCCAATGTTCATAATGTTTACACTAGTGGAAGAGCCACTTTCTTGTTTTAATATTCAGATTAATAAATTCTGGAAAGGCAATGTCCCACCACTTAACACAACTCCAAACAGCTCTTTATGATTCTAGTGTGCCAGTTTCACCAGAGCCTTTCTTGGGAAAGGTCACAGTGCTTTAGGCTGGAATTTATATTCAAAAACAAAGGGGAAAAGACACAATAAAAACCAGCTAGCAGTGTGGTGGTTAGAGTACATATCTGAAATGTGGAAGACCGTTTCAATTCAATAAAAACAAAGGAAGGTTTTGATATCTCATAGTTCAACTTCATATACTTAACTATTGGGCTACTATATGTTGAGATATTTCTTTTCTTATCCTTTCCCTTTTAAAGAAGACTTTAGAAGACCTGCATTTCATGCAGACTGGAGTCATTTTCGCCATCTCAAATCTATAAAGGACAGGGAAATTCATTACAGCACAGCTAAGACAGCAAAACCTTTCCAGCAGGGTGAACGATGCACAGGACTAGGCTCTGTTCATGTTGGGTCCATTAGGTGGTTGGCACTATAAAAATGCACAATGCTACTGAGTTGCTGCTGTTTTTTCACTCCAGCAGCAACCATGTTTTAATGGTAAAGTCTTGGTATACTTAGGAAAGAAGATGGAAAAGTATGTACTTGTTAGCAATTTTCATTGCCAAAAAATATTCTCTTTTTTTCAAGTCAGTCACCAAGTCTGAGGTTAGACTTCACAGAATTTTATAATAAAACGTTTCCGCTACAAAACTGGAGGGGCTTGAACTCAATCAGCAATTACTAATGATGTTTATTCATGTTATGGTATTTATTTAGCTGCATAAAATATGCCGGGGATTGGAATTTCTCCTGGCAAGTCCTGCAAATGTGTCAAGGAAAAATCTCTGTTCTGAATTCTGCCAGTGGAAAGTCAAAATAGACTGTGCTTGCATTATTTGCCCTCAAACAAATATCTCCAGTGAATTGGAATTGTACAGCTTGCACATGACAATAAAACCCAGTAGAAAAGTGGAATTCAGTTTGTGTCTGTCTAAGGTGCTTCGTTGACTCTCATCAGCACAGGACCTCCTAAGTCTTAAATATGCTTCCTTTTGCAATTCCCTTGTTACCTAGGGAGAGGTCATTATCCATTTTTACCAAAAGACAAAATGAGGTGCAGAGATCAAGGTCTATATTTTTTTAAGTGACATGGATGTTTTGCTCATATTTGTTTTACTCTAAATTAGTGGGGGGTTGTACCTTTAAAAATTCTCCTCATCTCCTGCATCTCCTTGATGCAGCCGAGGATAGGGTTGGCTTTCTGGGCTGTGAGCACACATTGCCAGCTCATGTCCAGCTTTTCATCCCCCAGCGCCCCCAAGTCCTTCTCTGCAGGGTTGCTCTCTATAGGCTGCATGACCTACAACATCACAGAAGTGACAGCAGATTTTCACTAGTACACAGGAGCAGAAAAACATGATAAAATGTATTTCCAGCACCTGAGATCATGTTGATGAGGGAGGCAACAGAAAGGAAGGTTTGGTTTAAATGAAAATGCAAGTGACCTCTCAGAGGATTCCTTTCACCCGCTTTCCATTCTAGAGAGACAATTCTCTTTTTCCTGTTTCCAGCTATAAGCTTTTGTGGGTTTGTATAATGTTCACTGTTTCCTATTAACACAATAAATTCCCTGATACCCTGCTATTAACATTCAGAACCAAAGAGAGAAATTGGGAAGAAAGGACAAAAGTTGGCAAGCAAGCATCACAAAGCAGTAGCGCTGTAGCACAGGCTTTCCCTCAGATCATCTCACATATCCCGTATTCCCAGGACATATCCTCCACCTTGTACCAGGGGCCTATGAGAAAATGCAGTCTACATCCTGCACCATCACCTTGACACTGCCCAGCCAATCCTTTCAGGTATTATAAGGTAAATTTGTGGCACTGGAGAAACACAATGATAATGTTTCTAAGATCAAAATTGACATATATATCTGAGGAAATGACAATATTTCCAATACAAATACCTTGTTGGTAAGTTTTTAAAGGAGAGGAGATACACACCATGGCTTTACTCTTTCACTGCAGGAGCTGTTTCAGCCTATCTGGAGTCATTAATCCCCAAATATGAGTGAGGCAAATGTGAAGTGGGAAAAACTTGTTTCATCACTTTTTGGTTTATGGCCTATCTTCTCCAGGACAGGGAATGTCAAACCACCAGCAGCCCTTGTAGCTGTCCCAGGAATAGAGGGCAGGCATCAATTTAACTCCAGCCTGTGTAATCTGGCTTGGAGAGGGAAAGAACAGGGAGAGAACTTTTTTTTTAAAAACCTTTTCCTTCAGTTGCATTTTAAGGCCTCATTTTCACGCTCCTACTAAGCCCATCACCAAATATAACCCTTATGAACATGTGCCATTTGATTGACATCAGTGGAGACACTGACTAGCCTCAGTTAAAGCTTTAGGTACATATGGACCATGTAAGATCACTGTAGCCTCTTCAGAGTTACAGCATGAACCTGCTCATATCAGTGTCAATTTATCAGTCAATCAGTTGATTCATCCAGTACCATGATGGTAGAATAAAAATTGATTTTATACATGTATATACATATATATATGATGTGTGTGTGTATATATATATATATATAGGGAGAATATGGTTATTTCACCTGGGAGACTTGCAGTTCAAAATTATGCTTAAGTAGAAATCTGCACTTTTGTCATGCCCTCTCCTCTATCTTGTCAAGCCTGGGCATATTTGAAGGATTAAAGATAAAGAGTAAGCTGTAGTGAGTGTGGAGAAGACTAATGCAAAAAGTTGCCAAGAAAAACAGAGTGAATGTCTCTGTGCAAACCACATCCTTTGAAATATCTGCACTGCAATCTTATGCCCTCAGATTTCACTACCCTATCTGGTCTGTGTGTGTCACCTCAGCTTATTCATTGAAGAAACCCCAAATGCACCGCCATACACTTGGGAGGGTTGTGCTGGAGATAAAGAGGGAATAAAAATTTCCCTGTACAGCAAAGAAATGGTGAGAAAAGAATGGATTTGTGGGTTTGTTTTTTCTGTAAAACTCTTTTCTGAGGTCAGTACCACTGCATTACTGAACATAGCCATGAAAAGAAATGGTCTCTCATTCCTGCCATTACACCCCGCTATGTACTGTTGCTGTAATTGCCCTGTGCCAACATTTCCTCTGATCCATGGGTCCCAGTCCAAAAGACAGATATGTCCTTGAGCCGTGGGATTTATGGCTAGAAGACTACCTGTCAGCATCTCTTAAGTCCTCATTGATATTCACGGTGAATTTTCTTTGACATGGGCACAGCAGCTACACAAGTTTCTGAGAAGGTTAATGTAAGGATAGCTGGTGCCAAGCACATGGAGCTCTAGTTTGCTCAAATGCATCCAACTGAGTCATGCCCATTGCACCAATGATACATATGCTGCAGCTATTATCCGTACTATGCATCAGGTAGCTCTTGCAGTTCCCAATTTATCTTTGGAAACAGTAAAGACATCTATGATACCCTCCTAGACTGACATCCACCTGGACTTACACAGAAGGAAATCATTTGTGGACAAAACCACACACATTCCCCGAACTCCAAAACAGTGGATAAATTTCTGTCCTGAAGATTTTTGTGGGGATGCTGGGAAAAGCACCTACACTGTGGGAGTGTTCTGGCCAAGCCGCTACACTGGAAATTGGACTGATTTAACCAAATATAGAGAAAGACTTTTGCAGCTGAACTAGCCACCAAAGCTGAACTTTGCTCCCTTTGGATTAAATGAAGAGCTGGTCAATAGAATTGAGGTCATGATTCATTCTCTTCTAAAATAGAAGTCTAAAACAGATCTGATGAATCACGTCTAAAAGCCGTTACTTTGTTGACTATAAATGGAGCCCAGAGTGCCTGGCTCAGTGGTAGATAACTATGTTGTAGTTACCCAAAACTAGGTGAGAGAAAGAAAACCTTAGATAGTTTTGTTTAGCTATTTGTAATGGACTATCCTTCTTCTTGAAGCTGTTTTTGGAAATACTCTCTTGAAGAAAGAAAAAAATACTTTCCATGAAAATCACATCCATTACAAAGACTCAGTGTGCTGAATCTTGTATACGCAAAACCTGTGGCAAAGATGCTCTCTGAATACCTGGAGAGTTACTTTTTGTAAGTGAGAATCTTTACTTGCCCACAAGACTAGGCAGGAACATTTTAAAAGCACATCTTCTGTTCAACAGCTAGCACAGGTCTTGACACCTCAGGACCACTATGAAATTTGTGGATGTGGTGTGATCCTTTTCTTTATATAACATTGTTTCTTCCAATGTACCCCTATGCACTTTGCAAATTGACATTCAATCTGTGAGAGAGTAATTTCCATTTCGCATGTTTCCAGGAGATATTTTGATAGGGATGTTAAGCAAGAGCTCGATTCACCTGAGTAGGAGCAACTCCAGTAGTGTGGCACACCAGGTGGGGGATTGATTTCAAAGAGCAAGACAAATACTGGTTTTGCATGTAGGTGTCTGCAAGTGAGCTGGAGTCTGGGCTCCCATTATAGCCAGTGGAGGGCTAGTCAACGCAGCCAACAGAGTCTAGCAACCAACTGCGAAACACACGTAGGGGCTCAATTCACCTGTCTAAATACAACCACCTAATGCCATTTGAGAGGGTCCAAGACACCCGCGCAGATGTCATATCTGGCAGACTGACAGAGGATTTATAGGCTGTCCTCACCCCTGTGGTGAGGAAACATGGAGGTCAGGAGGGATATCGTGCAACGCTTACATGATACCAGCCACCTCTGTGTTTAAACAAAGAACATAGATATGCAATGGATATGGATAGCCAGTGTCCCAGATAAACACTGGTTTTATGAAGAGCTCAGAAACCTAAGGTACGTATGGCCATGCAATTATGGATAACACATCCCAATTCTTCTCCTAAAAATTACGTAGAATGAACCCCTGCACATTACTGCCTCTATTAGCGGTTCCTTATCTTGCAAAGCAGTTATGTACCATGTTCTGCAGTGTGCTGTGGTTACCAGAAATACTGCAGCAATAGCGATGTCTGACTGTTGAGACTCGGTCTCCATTGACTACCGTGAGAATTTAGATACTTCGTGCACATACTGGCAGTGTTTAATTCTTTCCATCAACCGAAAAGTAACTTCTAAGGAGTTATAGTGAATTAGTTCAGCTGTAGGCAAGTACATTGTGGATTTGCACTTTCTCATGTACAGGCATCTCAATTTAGGAATTTTAATCTGTGAGCTAAATCCCACCCTGGATTAGCGACTTCTGTTACTTTGAAGAAGAAGCTCCATCATACCATTTGTAGTAGGATTTGGGGCCAGAGTGGGCTGTAAAAATGGTGGTAGGAAAATTAAGTTCTACATCTCCATCACCATAGAATGTTTTGTTGGTTTGCATGAGAGATGCAAAGGAGGCAGGATGAGTAATAGGTGGTTTCAGCATTTTCTTTCTTTTTTCCCCTTTTTTTTTCTTTTTGCTTTTTCACAGTTTTCAGAGGAGTTTCACTGCAATGCACAGCGCTCTGGGACATATCCTTTGTTCATATTACGGTTTATTCCTGCAATATGTAAAGAACAATTGATTGTCGATCATTTCATGAATCTACTGTCACAGCCACTGCAAACTATCTGAAGGCCTGGGCAGATAATCTAATGTCTGCTCCTGCCCATCTCCCACTCTTTACACTTAACCACTATCTTAACCCAGAAACCACAACCGAGAGAGCTGCAAAAAAGTGGAAGGACACAGAGGTTGGTCGAAAAGCATTTCTGGATGAGAAAATGTTGTAGGGCATTGCAGACCTGCTGCTGCTGATGGGCTCAGAGATTCTATACAGACAGATTAGTATTTATTTGCTTATTCCCAGACACTTTAGGTTTTGTGTGGAAGGGCAAGCTTTCAATATTACTACAGAAGTTTTGTTTATTAACCAACTCCACATCTGCCCTCCAGCAACTAAAACAGAACTGAAGCAGCAACAACAAAAAAATGATTGGTTTGTCTTGAAATTTATATGGCACAAAGCACCGGCAGCTCAAGAAACGAGGGAGCGTTTAGCTCTGTCCTGGGACTCGTGAAAAGAAGTCAGAGACAAGTCAGTCATTGGACTAGGGCTGGGAAATAAAAAGGGACTTTTTCTATCTGTGCATTCAGCAATCTCTGTTTGCACTGAGAACCTCCTGGCTTTCCCACTTCACCTAAAGCCTCCAGGTGTATTTTATAAGCCTCATAATAGGTTTGGAGCCTCAGTTCAGGAGTTTAATTTTCACGTATGATGCCATCTGCTGTCTGGACAGCCCTAAGGGGAATCCTTATTAAAATAACTCTGAAGCAGTAAAGCCATATGTGTAGCTTTACAGCTCATGGAAGGAATTATAGTCATTCAGCCAGTAAGAAGAATTGCTCCATGACGGCATGACAACTTTTCTGTGTATGTAGGGCGTTTACTTCAAAAAGAAGCTGCTCACCAAAGTGCACTGCGAAACTTTGAAGTAAAATCTTAACAGGTGACAATTAGTGTAATGAATAGCATTTCAGTGCAGCTACAGGGTTTTATACTTCCTAGGAAACAGTTTGTGTTTACCAGTTGAGGAATGTGAAGAATACGATTTCCCCAATGTCATCCGCTCATTAGCTGTCACTCTCAGCTCTGAGGTTGGAAATGTTCTGGAAATTAGAAGACTTTAAAAGCTTTCATGCCAAATGCTTCTTTTAGCATGAAGGAAATTAATGCTGAAACAGAGTTCAGAATAGCATTTGTTTCACTTAGCTTCAGAGACTCTGCAATGCAGACGTGACCATCCGAGACAGTCATCCAAAGCTCCTTTATAGCCAAGGGAGATCTATTCAATTCAGTCATTGCAGCTGAGGGCACTATTCCTAAAGCTGTTATCTGAAGTCGAACTAACCTTATCCTAAAGTACCTATTTCTATTTTCTACAGCAAGATATATGAGATATACCATCTCAACCTTTGGCGATTACACTGTAGACATCCGCAATTTTTAGAGGAGCTTTTTGTGCCAAAGATTTTCAGCCATACCTCAAGCCTGCCTGCATGGTCTAGATGCTGCAATGTGCCAAAAGTTGATTTCTGTTCTCAAATTAAAAACAACTGAGAGGGTCCTAAGCAAAGAAATTCATGAGATAAGATAAACTGACCAACTATCATGTCTTATAACAAAGCTCCACGTATTCAGTCAACTTCTTAGCTTCCAATTTCCCAGCCTTTTCCTCCAAATATTTAAACACTTCCTCATAAAAAAGAAGAATGGATATTGCTTTAATAAACTAAAGTAATAAAATAAAGAGGGGTCCAGTCATTATTTTCCTCTGAGTTACTCTACTTGGGACTACCTGGACAAAATTAATAAGAGGTTGGTACCTTCGTAAAGGTGGTGTGAAATGCTGAAAAATAATGGGGGAAGGCGGAGCAAAGTTCTGAACTTCTCTGAGCCTTCTAAAGGGGATAGTTCTGCACAGAGCTTAATATCCCAGCTCATCCATAATGCTGCTTTAGATTTTCCGTGGCAAGATATCCTTTTTTTCATTTTGGTGCAGAAATATCGTCAAAACTTGTGTGTTACACGAGACTCTCCGAATGGTCCCTGTTTTATGACCCAACTCAACCAGACCTGTGCTTCCCACCTCTGCAGTGACGTGGTCTCACTTGGGCTTCACGGCCCCACTGGTCAGGCACAACTGATTGACGAGATCCCTTCAGCTACTCCCCAGATGTTACAGGCAGGGTTTACTGAAACAAGGGAGCAGAGGACTTTGCAAGGTTTTTGGACCTCTGCGGAGTCTGCTGCAAGGTATGTTCACTCCCTAACCACAGCCATAGCCAAAGCCTGTCGCCTGTCATACGACCCAGCACAGACTTTCACAGGCCACTTGTGTCCAATACAATCAAAGCAGAACAAAATGTGAGAGAGATTATGGCTGTAGAGGAAAACACTCTACCAGTCCTCTTGACTCTAATTAGGCAACTCGAGAAGAATTGTGGCTGCTATCTGTTAAGTCCAGGGAGTTTTGCAGGCTTAACTCACACTAGAAGCCAGGAAAATTCGGGTGGTCAAAAACAGCAATAAGAATACAAGGATCACTGTCATGATAAACCTGTTCATGGCATGAATATGTAAGGTAGGAAGATATTTCTTGCTTCTTTTCATGGATGGGGAAGACCATTCTCAGAAAGGTGAAACAGTTTGTTAGAGGCTATAAAAAGCTCTGTGGCAATATGAGGAACAAAACCTTAGCTTTTATAAACAGAACATCTATTCCTAGTCTGGAAATGTTATCTTTTCATCAGGATTTCACTTAAATTCAACTTGATGGCACATTCAGGGCCATGAAATTCTATCTGTGTCTGTACCTGACTTTAATTCTCATGCTCAATATTCCATGCAGTTAGCTAGGAGTAAGGTACCTCAATAACCCTATAGACTGAGCCTAGGACATTTGCTACTGCAAATCACTATAGTTGTATTGACTTAGCGGACTAGCTAAAGTACTGATTTCAAATTTCCAGATTACTAACGTTTATAATTTGGTCTTCTATAATTAGAAGTCATCAAGACCCAATCAACACACTCTGTCTTGCTTGCTATCAGTAAGCAAATGCTTCTTGGAACTGGCTTGTTTTGTTTCCTAACCAGCTGGTATATTAATCCCAGAAATTCAATATTTGCTTAAGATAAAATATCCTCCCAAGAGAAGTCAAAGCCAGAACGCTTCTGTCCCGAGCAAGCACAGGAAGAACCAGTGGGAATTGTTCCCCTTTTCCAGAGCTCAGCTCTGACAATGGGAACACCGAGGAAATAGCAAACAGATTGAAAATAGGAGGAAAAAAATGCAAAAAACGTGAATGTGGAAAGAAAAATGGGTGTGGGGTGAATTGCACGTAATGGAGTGTGACAACTTTTGAGCTCCAACAATTGTTCAAGGATTTTTAGACTCTCCTCTGTGGAAAATTTGGTCTCATATGTCCACGTGCTTTCTGATGGAGCCACTAGTGCTCCATCAGATTGACAAATGGTGGCTCTAATCTGGTGGGTTTAGTTAGCATGGACAATTATAAAGGTTACACAGAAGGTAAAGGTTTTATCCAACAGTAATGCTAGCAGTAACAACATAGACCCTCCTGGACATGTCATCTGTTTTCTCGTGTAAATTTAAATAACTGTATCCTTATAACTCCCACCTCCTGTGCCATCTGGATTCAGCTAATACAGGTACTTTATGGTAGGTTACAAACCCATCTTCAACTGATAAGTAGACTTATCTTTAAGGTTTCTCTGAACACTTCATAACAGGTCTATGATAAGGATAAGCAGAGAATTCAAATGTTTCAGCTCATGATCACACCCCACTGCACTGCTTTTCCTTTAAGGATAATATGGGAGATCTCCTCTCCATAGAAAAATGAAAGTAAATCATGCATGTATGCAAACATGCACCACAAAGACAAAGCTCACAATATTCGGAAATATTTGCCTTCCTAGTTTGGTACTGGTGTTTCTAGCCAGGCACACACAAAGCTTTCTGAGTTTCAGGATGAGTGCCTGAGCTGTGAGAAATATAGAGAAAATCATTCAGACTATTTAGTGTGTAATGAGATGTCTCTTTGAGGCTTATAGATAGTCTCCAGAGCTACAACGAACAAAGGCTACAGGAATGTAAAGAAACCCACCTCAAAAAGCTATCCTAGCATAAATGACCCTATGACAAGAATACCTGGAAACCCAAAATGTGCTCTTATTTTACTTTTCTCCTTTCCTGATACGCAAGTGTTAGGAAAATACCACAGGATGGCAGTGGAAAAAGAAGGTGCTACATGTCCCTGATTTCAAATGGCCCCTCTGGCCAATACAGAAAGCATGCTGTTAAAACTCAAACTTTCCTCTCATATGTCAATGATTATCATGGGGTGTTGTCCCACCTTGATGGACTTCAGGACTTCAAATATATCATCAACATATTTGGCTATCTAGTAGTCCATCTAGTGGGATGTTCTGTCTCTGAGAATGGCCAATGCCTGGCTCATCAGAGGAAGATACAATGGCCTCAGATTGTGTTATATATATAACATAATATAGCACCATCCAGATATATCTTGGGACAGCTTTGAATATATGTCGGTTTGCCAGAAACAAATCAGTGGAAATCTGCCAATGCAACACTCCTGAAAGAGGTGACAGTTACCAGGTTACATGTAAATTCACAGTAACACCTCTTTGTTGACAAAGTTTCACTAGATGGAAAGTCTTTCTATCTGAATTCCCTGGTCCCTTCCTAATAGGAACTCAGCTTTGCTATGGGAAGTGAGTTACTTGTGTTAGGAAAATTTATATCTTACTGAAAGATTCTGGAAACCTTTCTTCATCACTAAATTAAGGGACAAATGCATACCCTGGAGAGAGGGAGAAGAGTAGGCTAGACTTAGAAAAGTCTGGCTGAAAGCTGGGAACAATCATCTTCAGTCATAAGGGACTACCGAGCACTGCACTGCCATCCATTCCAGGTGCAAGGAGTGCCAAGCCCTCCAAACAGAACAAGACTGGATAAAGGGAGGGGAGCTCAGAAATCTACTTTAAACATAGACACTGATATGTGGAAGTATAAAAGTGTCTTAATCTGGAGCTGCATTTTCCTCCAGATGACAGTTCATTGCCTAAAGGCAAGTGTCTGAAGTTGTTTTAGACACCAAGACACATCCTACTGGGCCTCCTGAAGAAAGGTATGCAAAGTATTGAAAGATGCTGCATGTAAAACCAAGGATTTCCAAAACAGTTTGGTCATACTCTTACTGAGCATACATTGTCCAAAAAGATCCAGGTCATTATGGTTCTGTTATTAACGCTGTATTGCAGTTACTGTACAGACACATACACCTAAATGTGTCCACAGGAAAGTGACTACATATATCTTAGTGATGAGACGCTGCTTCCTACACTTTGGTACCTAATGTAATTTGAAATACCTTATATTAGTGAAGTCATCTACATGGGGCTTGCAGATAAAAAAGAGGATCTATAGGAAACCTCCTCCCCTCTGGCAAGTACCAGGAGTCCAGATGGAATAGCCCAGGGTATTTTAAATGGTCCCAAACATCTGTGTCTGGGCAACTGGATCTCACACTAGAGACCAAAACTCCTTATGGATCTTAGATGGATGGTGGACAGCTAGTAAATTTATTCAGCAGAGTCTAGAGACAAATTCAGCTGACCGAATGTAGCTCTTTGCTTTAGGGAGAGATGTACAGCTTAGCTTTATTAACTAGGTGTCTATCAATTCTGATGAGGTCAGAGGTACTCAGCCCACATATAACTAGCTGCCTTTATGTGGATGAATACAGTAGCTGAATCCCACATGAGGAGGTAAAGATCATCACTGAGGGTCAGTCCTGGTCATTATCCTACATGCCGAAAGAGAGGCTGTAGTCAGGCTTCCCCAACACTTCTCTGCCTCTTTCCATATAACACTGAAGCAATTCACAATCGTAAATAAATATGCCCTAGAACATCCTCCATAAAGTAAGGAAACCACTTTCATCTCAATCCCACAAGGTGGGTAAGAGTTGTTAAGTGAGTTGCCCAGGACCATGTCAAGAAGTCTTCGGCAGAGGGCTGCAATACAAACTTCATTCTGCCCATTCCCAGACAGTGACCCACCTTGAACTCCTGGAGTTGCAATAATTGTGGTCAGCCACGTGTTACGGGCGAAGCAACCTGACATACGTGGGTCACAGGCTTTTCTAAGGTCACACAATGACCTTCCTAGAGGCTCCTTCCCTACCAGATGCACTGAGGACAACAAAACCCACTGAAAATGGGGTGAAATCAAGTGCTACCAAGCCATGCAGAGTGAAAATAGAGTAGGGCAATGGAAAAAAACAAAAGGAGATGAAGGCCTGAAAAATGCTGGATGAAGGAAGGGAAACTGCAACATGATACCCCATGCCAGGCAGTTGGCCCCAGGCCAGGCTGTAATGAGGACCATCGCCCTGGGAGCGCGAAGCCGTCCCTGCTTGCTACGCCTCTGTTTGACCATGAACCTGGGTGTTCCAGCAGCAGCATGTGAAAATATTTAGTCTGCTGCAGAAGGGAATGTTTGGGAAAAGAGATAGGAAGGCCTGCATTCCTCCAACCCCACACTCCGGTCCTCCCCACATTCCCTGGCACCCTGCCAGCGCTCAGGCTGGACAAGGTTTTTTGGGATCTTTTCTTATTTCTCTGTTTTCCACTCAGAGCGAATGAGAAGCACGTGTTCCTCTGATATCAGCCCTTCAGTTAAAAATCAGAGACGGAGGAATCACTGGGCGGATGCGAAAGAGTTTTGGGGAAGGGATGAAAATCCCTTTCTTCTTTAATCTTCCATCTGTCTTTGCACCATCTATTTAGACAGGCAGCTTTACCAGACAAAGTCAGTCTTCCTGTCTTCCAGATTCCAACAAAACAGAGCCCAGTCTTGGCCCTGACACCTAAAACTGACTAAAACACAGACATTCCTCTGGGAATAATAATTAAAAAAAAAAATTACAATTCACTTTTCCTGCTTCAGAGGTGGGTTGCAAATGCTTTGCTCCAGCTCAAAAGGTAGCCCAAGGCACAGGGCAACAGAGAAGAGAGCTGGGAGAGCTGCATGGCTCCCAGAAGCCAGTGTCCAAGAGGAATCAACCCCCAGAGATAGCTGGTTAGCGAGCAAAGTTTGTTGTCTTTGATCAAAGGAGTTGGCATCGGCCATAGAAGATGAGAGGAGTTGCTGATAGGACTCAGCCAGGTCGTTTCTGCTTTCTCTGAACGGCTTCACTGCTTGGTTCATCCACAGATCACCTGTGAAATGAGAGAATAAACCACAGCGGCGTAACCTGGGTGCAGAAGAATTTTCTCCCCTATTATTGTGCTGTGAGGACACTTTGGATACATCTTGCCAACAAAAAAAAAAAGATCAGCACCAGGGAGCATTCCCAGGCACTGGAATTCAATCCCTCAGACAGGTAAATTGCTGCAACAGTCCCCAGCATGGTTTTGGCCCAGACTAACAAGCACAATCCCAAGCAGGCATGCTTCAGAAATTAGCACCATCCAGGGACCATTTCCCCACAGACAATTCAGATGGAAGTTTAATAATTTCAATGTGGTCAGACCATGCTTAGCTGGCTTCAGAGCCAGAGAAACGCCTGAGCTAGAGCTTAGCTCTGTTTAGTTTACTAGTGCAGATGAAGCCATTATTTGTTATTCTTCAGAAGAACTCACCAGCCACAGGAATGGAGTTATCCATGGAAATCAAAAGGGGAAGCCTGGCCACAGTGGAACTGGTGGAGTTTTACTCTTGATGGCTTTCAGGAAAAGATTGTTTTGTGAGGCTTAATGAACTAAGAGAGGAGATCCCACAGTCTGTTCCGCAGACCTTTGACTTATGATCCAGCTCATCCTCCCTTCCAGCCTTTTTCCATGCTTTGGAAGAAACCAATATCTGCTAGAGCAGGACAAGAAGCGTTTTCCCGTTTGTTTGGAATTATCTATTTATGAAAAACCATCTCCATTCTGATACAGAAAGAAAGCAATGAAACTTGAAAACATCCCATGCAATGAAATTTATGAACAAAGCAGGAGGTGAAAAGAGAGAGGTAATTTTGTGGCATGGTTTATTCTAATTTCAGCTGCTTTTATTTGACATATGCTCCTTTAAAAAAAAAAAAAAAAGGAAATGAAAAGTTGTGCGGATGCATTCCATCGTGGGAAGGTAAAAAGAGGGTGTTACAACCTATAGAAGCAATATTTTTAAGGCAAATTCAGTGTTTTGTAACTGATCTTGAAAAAAATGAGGCAGAAAATGTAGCTCAGAAGTTTGGGACTGTCAGGCCATTTATGGATCTGAAGACGAGAGACTTTAAAAAGTCTGTTTCTCAGATATTCACTGTATTTTGAAAAATCAGCTCCTTTTGGAGTAGCTCAGCTGGGGTCCCTCCATATCCTAATGTTTAGCAAACCTTCCACTTTGTTAAAGAGAATCAAATAATGGTTGTGCAGATTCAGGGCCTGATTCCTTCCCACTTGGTCTGTCAGGAGTCACAGCAACTCAGTGAATGGCTTTCACTTACTAAAGTTTCCCAAATTGAGGGCACACCCCACCAACGGGGAATGCAAGAGCTGCTGAGGAGGGCAGAGAAGATCCCAAAGCAAGAAAGGCATCACTTCTACAGGAAAACATTGTTTTAGCTTTGCAATTTCAGTGGTCTTTACCCCACATCCCCCACAGAGTTTTGACTCAGGAGTGCAGGGTGAGCCTGTTCTTCAGTGGAACAAAGCAAGTAAATTCACTTGCTTTGCAGGTGAAAAGTGAAGGAGTCAGAAGAGTTGTCCTACCTTTGCAACCTCCATGGTGTGACATTCAGAGAAACAGTATCTGTGTGGCATTAAATGTGGGTAAATTCCATTTACTTCCACTCATCTCCAACTGCATCCCTGGATGCAGGCTCCAGGAGGGCAAACTAATTTGAGATGGCCTTTGAATTGGACGGGGACAATCTTGTCTCACTGTTAACTTGACCCAAGTCAACCTCCTTGCTAATCTTTTCTAAACATGAAAGCACATTCTCAGGAGTTGAGAACCCAGGCCAGTGGAGAGGCATATGAACCAGATCAGTCTCACCAGGATATGGGTGGGGACCAGCGTAGGGAAAATTCCAGTCCATTTCATACCAAACGGATCTCGAGACATGAAAGCTTGAACCTCAAATGATTTCTGAATTGAACTTCTGACCTAACAGAGAGCTAGCCAATTTGAATCACTGAAACTGCATGCATAAATATTTATACTTTTTCAAATGCACAAACATAACCCTCTTCCCCAAAAGGAAACAGCATGCCCTGGCTAAAACCCGGCCATATATTTTTACTTCACCATGAAGAACCGAGGTATAAACTCTACAATACACTACGAGGAAGCCTGAAACTATAAAGTTAAAACCAAAGCTATTCTGAGTTAATAGGATCCATTCGTTGTGCGAAAGAGGCACTGGAATATTTTTTTCTTTGAATGTAGGAATTAGGTAAGTGAAATTGTCAGGCGTGCATGTATGAAATGTAATCTGGCTAACCCCAGCATTCCAGCCAGCCTGGGTTTCAATAGCTGAAGTATGCATGATAAGTTTTATTTAAATGCAGGCAGCCTCGTCTTAATCACTCCCTCATTGCTTGGAGTCCAGTGTGTCAGGATGGAGAGACCTAGGCTCTATCCTCAGTAGCTTGCTGTGAAACTATAGATAATTTTTTTAAATGGAGATGGCAATGATTCTTTTCACAGATGCTGAAGTCTCTAGATGTATAGTGCTATAACAGAGCAAAAATATAATCATTACTATTATTTATTTATTACCGCTCTGGTTGACACAAGGGGATAAGAGTAAAATCAATCCAGAGCCTCTTCATAGAGGCCCCTAGCATATTTCCCCTAAGACTCACAAATCAACACTGCTAAGTAAAGAAATTTCCACTTAACACCTCATCACCCCCCCCGCCCTTGCCAATGTTTATGTACATACTTACCTTTATTAGTGTGGGGGGAACCCCTGGGATTCCTGGTATTGGTAAAGAAAACGTGTGCATTTGCAGGGTAAAGGGCAAGCTTGGGGTTCTCATGTTTGCTGGTGGGTTTGAGTTTCTGGTGGTTTATGCAGTCTTACGGAGGAGGGTCTGGCAAAGAAATCTTTAATCTTGAAAGGAAAATGGAGAATTAGAGGACAGAGGTTGGAACTATGCAATAGGAGAGATCAGTCTCCGTAAACTTGGGAACAAGTTGCACTGGCATGAGGTGCATTAATGTCACTTGAGGTCACTGCACTGCAAAGAGGTGTCATTCTCCCAGCAAAAGCAATAGTCAAATCCAGCTGACAGAGGATTTGGCTTTTTGTCATGAAATGGGACTTACTGGTGTCTGTTGAGGAAATCAGATTTAAATGAGCCAGGAAATCAGATTTAAATGAGCCAAGAGTTTTCTCCAAACATTTGCAGTGTCTAAACCTGTCTCTCTGAATAAAATTATATGCAATAATGTTCTTTATAATTAAAAAAAAGGAAGAAATTGCGACACAGAGAAGGAGACATTCTTTCATTACAAAAATACAATTTTGCCTACAAAAATATAACTTTTCCAGTGTCGACCTCCTTATGCAACTGGAATTTTTGCCCTCAGGGTGAACGATGAGTTCAGCAGCATCCTTTCCTGGGTGTCTGTCAGAGAGGCGGGATGTTTCCATCAATCTCCTTTATCAGAAAGAGTTAAGGATCCCATCAAATGAACAAAAGGGCTTGAGTAACAATGGATGGAAGCTAAAACTCCATCACAAGTTTTGAGCTTCTGATCTTACTTTGCAATAATCAGATGAGATACTCTCCTTTCTTTTTCTGCTATTTAAATTCTCAAACATGTCACAAATGCTGCTCTTGGAAATGTAGATGTCTGCTGCATGAAATCAGAGAAGGGAAAACATTTTCCAGGAGAGGAAGAGTTTGGAGGTTTACATGCACATCAGGGTGCCCTGCTAAGTTTAGACACTAAATTTGGAATTAGCCAGTATGGATTTTGTTGACTCTGGCTGGTACCTGACTTGATCGTTAGCCATAATTTTTGTTTTTCTGTGGCCAGCTGTCTCACTTAACCATCTGGCTTGTCCACAAAGACATTCATCCATCTCTTTATTTCCTTCTGTGACAGCATGTCCTGCTTTGTGGACACATCATTGCCAACAACAGAATGAAGAATAGGCCTTGACAATTCGAGATTAACCAAGCTCTTTCTTGTACAAACCAAGCAGTGCCCAGCCTGTTTGCTACTTTAAGGACAGACCATTTAGGCACCCAAAGAATTGCAAGGTCAAACTCAGGGATCAGAAAAAAATCCTTGCTGAACAGTGGGCCCCTGTGCAACCCAGTGTGCAGCAGTGTTGCGTTTGGCCCATTACAATCACTGATGCAGCAGGCGAGTTAATTAAATGTTGTAGCCAGAGACCTCGGTTGCAGTCACATCCCTACTTATAAACACTAGTTCTTCAGATATGTCTTCCTTCTCTTAGTTTATAAAAAAGAGCATGTGCTATATATCCCAAATTTAATGGAAAGACTCATACAGTTTCATCTCAACAAATGTAGTTATCGACAATACCAGGAGACTTTATACAAAGGCTGGGAAGAATTTACCCTAGTTTGATTTTGTGGAAGTTTTCAGTGGATAATTTACTGATGTGCAGTTAAATTCCAGTCTTTTCTTGTGCCTGGAAATGTTTTAAAAACGTAAAAATAATTGTCTGGAAAGACTAGTCAGGCGGACTTGCTGGGGAAAAACAAAAAGGTAAGTGCAAAAAAAGCTGATCAGAATTTGAGACCTAATTTGACAAAGATAGAGCTTTCCAAAATAATGTTATAGGGGTTACTCTTTACAATAAGATAGTAAGATTCCCACAGCACTTGCTACTACCCATACCAGTTGAGAGACTGGACTCTCTTTGACAGATTAGGCAGCATTATCAACCCTTCCTCACCAAAGGGGAACTGGGAGGCAAGAACACTGAATTCATCTAAGTAAACATAGATGTCAACCACAGACCAACTCATCCTGGAGCAAAACCCAAAGTGGTTCAGATGAATCTCACCAACGTACTAACTGAAAAGCCTGCAAGATTTCAGAAAGGGAAAAGGGTTTTTGCTCAGGAGCTAGCAGGGATGATTGATAGCGCTTTAAACTAGATTGGAAGGGGGAAAGGGACAATACCAGGCTCGGCAGTGATGAGCAGTGGGGTGGCACACCAAAGTTTGAGGAGCCGCATGCTAGTGAGATTCCTCAGGCTGCTCCACAAGGTAATGGCACAATGAACCGCACTTGAAGTGTTTCTACACAAATGTGCACAGCATGAGGAGCAAGCAAGAGAAGCCTTGGCCCAGTCCCAGAGATATGACATCTTCGGCATAAGTGAAACCTGGTGGGATGAGTCCTGTGACTGGTGTGCCACGATGGACGGTTACAGGCTCTTCAGGAGGGATAGGCAGGGCAGGTGAGGCGGCAGGGTGGCAGTGTATGTAGTGGAGGGGCTGGAATGCATGGAACTAGCAGTAGGGGATGGCAGAGTTGAGAGCCTCTGGGTAAAGATTAAGGGACAGACAAATAAAGCGGATGTCGTTGTGGGAGTCTACTATAGTCCACCCAGGCAGGATGATGACACTGATGAGTTATTCTTTAAGGAACTAAGGGATGCTTCTAAGTCATCTGCCCTTGTCCTTATGGGGGACTTCAACTTGCCAGATGTCAACTGGGAATACCACACAGCTGGTACAAGCAGGTCCAGAAGATTCCTAAACCATCTGGATGATAACTTCTTGGTACAGGTACTAAGGGAATTCTGAAAGTGGAGACACCTGAAGATGAAGTGACCTGCACAAGGCTGCACAAGAAACCAGTCCCGCAGCCTCCTCTTGCTGGTGACATAACCATCCCTGTCCCTCACCAGTGTTGTCACCTCTTAAATTCATTCAGGCTGAAGAAAGTGCACAGAGGGTCACTTGAGCCAGTGGAGTTTAACTAGATAGGTGGGTTTTTTGTTTCTCCTGATATTAACCTCTGCAAGAACAGTTAGCTACCCATGGCAGTTTTCCATGAATGCATTTAACACTCACTTCAGTATTATCACCCAGAGCTCTTGCTGGTGAGGACAAGGCAATTCACACATCTAACTCTCATTAATGTAATAGCTGTTGCACTGAGAAATGCCTTCCTTCCCTTCCTCTCATGCTCCGCCACAGACACTCACTGTGACAGGAGCTGGGAGTAGAAAGCAAATGAAAATCCATCAAGCCTTGATTGCGTCTTTCCAGTCTCAGTTCTGTTCACTCTTGGGTAAGACAAATAAAATGTATGTTACAGCCACATATGGATTCTCCTACAGTTCTTTTTATACCTCTGAGCGTATACACCTCCTTTCAGGATAGCTATTGCCCTGCTGGAAGGCATCTATAAACCCCTCCTGACATCAAGCACGTATTCCTTGAGCAGTCTGCAGCAGAGCTGTGTTTTTCTTGCACCAGCCATGAGGCATCTACACTGGCATCTTCCTTATTTTACATCCAGTTGGGGGCATTAGCTGTGGATGTCACTGGAGAGATGTTAATCATCTGAACCAAGTGGACACAACCTGGTTTTACATAGGGTAAACATCCAACCAGCACTTTTCAATGCGTAGAGCTTGTGTCTCAATAAAGGGTGCAGAATACACCCAGAAAGAGCTCCATGGCACGAGTATCCCTTTACAGAAACAGCCAGACAGAAACATTTTGGTTCTGTTGATCCCCAGATCTTCTGATAAAAGGCTGGGAAGGTTGTTAGTAACCTGTGCTCTTGCTAGAGGCAAGGCTGTCATTTTGGGCTGGTTGTTGACTTGGCTGCCTGTTGAGTATCCGTCTGCCTGCAGATCTTCTACTTACAGCAACCTTGACCAGGCTGCAAAAGAAGAAAACACCGACCAAGGGCGTTGCTCACTCTCAATACATGCCCTGCCCAAGATTTGTCCCAGAAAAGTTTATTTTTAAGTAGCAGTTCATTTGAATATGAGGTCAAAACAAGGATAGCCCTGCAATGATATTTTTCTTGGGCAAATATTTGTAAACCATACGAGTGTTTGTGGCTTTACACAGCTGGAAATCATATATAGCCTCACCAGCCCGGCAGTGTGTTTTGAGTGGAGGGGGAAGGGGATGCATTATAAGCATTTGACCCTTTCATTATCCCTCCATCTCTTCCTCTCTTCCTGACATACCTTTCTTTATTTCTCTCATTCTCTCCTTCAAAAGAGGGGAGAAGTGAATGTATAGGATGTTTGATTTCTCATCCCAGTGCTCAATCCTTTTGATTTGTCAGAATCTCTCTGTCTGTCTGTCTACCTATCCATTCTAAACCATAATGTTTTGCCCAGTTTTACCCAGTTTCTTTCCCCCACTATATTTATACGTCACCTCTCCCCATGATAGTTATGTATTTGAATGAACAGAGTAAGTTGATTCTGGAGCAAGTGCTTTCCATTGCTTCTGTCCTTATACAGCACCTTGCCTGACTGGGTTCTGCTCTAGGATGATGCATTCAAAACATTACTGTAAAAATAATAATAATTGCAGCAACAGTAATACAGACAAGAATTACTGTATTTCACTCTCAGTTTCCCAAACATGGATGCAGAAGAGAAACCTGTTTGCAGTTAGAAATACCATGAAATCTTGCAACTCCCTGGGTATTCAAAGCTTTATCCTTTAGTATTATTTTCTCATGCTTCAGCTGTAGCCTTCAGACAATGTTTAAACCTCAGAAGTACAAGCATTTTTTAGCTTTTTCTTTTTCTCCCCAGTGACCCCAAACTTTAAGACAGAGCTACATGTTTCAAATGTTTTCCATGTGATAACTCATCAATGCCTAACCCAAATGGCATGTCGATTGAAAACCCTCTTTGATTTTATTTGCAAGTATGCAAATACTTCAATTTTACCAGATTAACTCTTATCACATTTAGTTACAACATGGATTAACATGCAGAAGTGTCATTTCTAGCAGTATTTCTGGGAGGAAGTATTCATGCCCCTCTAAAAATTTTTTTCAAATTATAAGTTACCCTACTTAATTCCTTCGGGTCACACTGCCTTGGTTAAATGCTGGAAAGGTTGCAGCACACTGGGATTTAGCACTCTCTCCAACGACTACCGGCTTTTTTATGAGCAAACATAAATACTTTTAGGAATTTAGATAAAATCTCCTGAACATCTGTGAATTTTGACTGACTTTCATTTTGAGATTTGGGATGCACTTTGGCTGTGGGAGATGTCAGTCACCCACTTCAGCTCACACTCCTTGGGAAATCACACTATCTGCTCCAAGATTTCAGTGGGTTGAAGGAGGAAACCCAAGGAAGGAAGAAACAGAGGGAGGACCATTTTTCTTCCCTTTACCTTTGAGACACTTTGTGGAGATGGCTTCCTAATACTGATGCCCATGTTCTCTCTACAAGTAATGGAGAACAGTATCCTGCCTCTCTTCGGCATGCACCCACTTTTATACACCCCCTCTGGACATCTCTTCCTCATCGACAGGGAGGGAACAAAGATCTGACTTTCAGAAGACAGTGACAGATGACATGTAGACAACTGAGGTTCCTAGAAGAACCAGTCTGGCTCCCCACATAATTTCTACCTCAGCTAATGTCATCCCCAGCCTACAGTCAAGTTACCCGAGATGACAGCCATGCTTTTAAATAATTATATGCACTCAAAAATAATTTTCTGGCAGTGCTAGCAGCTGGCAGAGAATGGCCCATGTCCTTCCAGTTAAACTCTCTTACAAACACATGGTGGTGGTACATATCTCAAACTGCATATTGGGAATGGTCCCTGGTTTATACTAACCTGAAATTGTGCATAGGAAATTTTTTGGAAGTCTGCCAGTTGGCACAGGACAAAACTGTGCCAGGGAACATGCTAACAATTCAAAAATATAAACTCAGCCATCTTCCAGTGCTTGGGAATACTCTCTGGCATTTTTAACTCAATAATATAAACATAGCTTGCATGGGCACATGGCTCCCATGTCACATTTGCACTACCAGGTTACACTGCTCGTACCTGAACACACCAACACAGGTCTTTCACTCAGACGCCTTCCCTGCTTCCCTACAATTGATTCATCATGTCACTTCAGCCTTGATTGATCCTCTCTAGAGCCTTCATCGAGATAAAATGTTAAAAATACCAGAGAGTATTCCCAAGCACTGGAAGATGGCTGAGTTTATACTTTTGAATTGTTAGCATGTTCAATATCTTTATCGATGATCTTGATGAGGGGATTGAGTGTACCCTCATATAGTTTGCAGATGACACCAAGTTGGGTGGAAGTGTTGATCTGCCTGAAGGTAGGAAGGCTCTACAGAGGGACCTGGACAAGCCGGATCGATGGGCCCAGGCCAACTGGGTGATGTTCAACAAGGCTCAGTGCCGGGTCCTGCACTTAGGTCACAACACCCCCATGCAACGCTACAGGCTGGGGGAGGAGTGGCTGGAGAGCTGCCCAGAGGAAAAAGACCTGGGGGGTGCTGATTGACAGCTGGCTGAACATGAGCCAGCAGTGTGCCCAGGTGGCCAAGAGGGCCAATGGCATCCTGGCTTGTATCAGGAATACTGTGGCCAGCAGGAGCAGGGAGGTGATAGTGCCTCTGTACTCTGCACTGGTGAGGCCGCACCTCGAGTACTGTGTTCAGTGTTGGGCCCCTTATGTCAAGAAGGACATTGAGGTGCTGGAGCGCATCCAAAGAAGGGCAACGAAGCTGGTGAAGGGTCTGGAGCACAAGTCTTATGAGGAGCAGCTGAGGGAGCTGGGGTGGTTTAGTTTGGAGAAGAGGAGGCTGAAGAGAGACCTTATTGCTCTCTACAACTGCCTGAAAGGAGGCTGTAGCGAAGTGCGGGTTGGTCTCTTCTCCCAAGTAGCAAGCAACAGGACAAGAGGAAATGGGCTCAAGTTGTGTTAGGGGAGGTTTAGATTAGATATTAGGAAAAAATTCTTCACAGAGAGAGTGGTCAGGCATTGGAACAGACTGCCTGGGGAAGTGGTGCAATCACAGTCCCTGGAAGTGTTCAAAAAACGTGTGGATGTGGTGCTTAGGGACATGGTTTAGAGGTGGGCCTGGCAGTTAGGTTAACGGTTGGACTCAATGATCTCAGAGGTCTTTTCCAACCTTAATGATTCTATGATTCTATGACCCTTCTCTGCAGCCCACAGAGCCAACCTCTCTGCTAGTGGCAGCCAGCATGGTCCCATGGGTATGAGGGCAATGATGCTGAGTTGTACCTCCTGAGGGTCTGGCCCGAACTGATTAAACTTCCTCCACAGACTTGGTTTAGTTTTTCTTTACTGGAAAGAAGGTGTCTAAGGAATGTGATGATCTCAGTCACATTCACGCTTCTTGAAGTGGAAGACTACCCACATCATCTGATCTTTCCTCACTCTTATTACAGCCTCATGCTGTGCTTTTCAAGATCCTGTGGGCCAACGCACTATCCATGTGGCAAATAAAAGCCTCCAGACATCTGATCCTGGGGATGGAGCGGAGCCAGGGGGCTGTCAGCAGAAACAATATTGTTCAAAGGGTGGGCTCAAAGCAGTGAGGTCAGCTGGTCTGCCAGAGCCATGAGTTGGCATTTAGTGGAGTGAACGCTTCACTCGCTGCCTCTCTCCTAACCCCGTGTCTGCTCTGCAGATGGGAAAACACATTCCTCTGTGCATACCAATTCGTTCTGCCCTGTCACGCCAACATCAGTGTGGGTGCCTGAGGTTGCTGCTGAGGGATGAAACCCTCATCTGATTCCCTGATATCCCCTGCTGATAACACTCCCTTGGGACTGGGAGCTAAATACTCAGTTCTTTATGATGTTAGAAGCCAGAAATATTTTTGCATCTGGTTTTCATGGGATCCTGATGTAAAAGGACTGGAATGCAAATGTCTTTTGGGGCTACTGCTTTGAATGAATCCCGATCTCCAGTTCTGGGTCTTTGATCCTGAACCCCAGTTCTTCATTTCAGTGCTTTCCCAGGAATGGATGATGTTCATTTTCTAATCCCCTCATGGAGAATTAGCCTTTGTGGTGTACAGACTGGTCTTAGGCAGATTCATGATACTCTTTGATCACCTTTGAAGGAGAAAACCAGAGCCACAACATTTAATCTCCTATTATCTCCTTATATTACAGTATAAGCTTGGGTTATCTACATTCACATTCATTCTCTCAAGACAATTCTCATCAAATGAGACCAACTTCATTGTGCAATGGCATTTGATTTACTGTATCCATACTTGTGAACAACCCTAGAGCTTCTGGAGGCCCAGCCCATGTTTCTCCATGCTGTGGATCATGTGAAAAATTATCCATGCTTCCTGTGCATGATGATCAAGAGACAGGGGCTCTGGCAAACTTTTTGGAAAGATCCCAGTGCATTTTGCACACTTAAGTGTGTTAGCTTATGCATTTCAGCAGAGACACTGTAGATTCTCATGCCTAGGCCAGCAAAGTCAATTTAAAATAACCAGTGTATAAACACTGGTTTATACGAGTGAAATGATGAAAAATCCATATTTTATGAAACAGAATTCATGTTACAGTTCAAATTAACTCACCTGGCAAAACCAACTACCCAGGGACTCTCCCTCCCCTGATCAGAGAGGCCATAAGGTTACTCTTTAGGAGCCATGACGGAGAGGAGGAAGCATGTACAGATTCTGTCTAAAGAGATTTGTTGATCTGTTCAATACTGTCCTACAAACATTATGTTTTCCTATCTGCTGGCAGAAGATTTTCAGCCATGAGCTCTATGATTCTGCCTCTTTTCTTTACCCTTCCAGAGGCCCAAAGGCTACGCGTTAAGCATGTTAAATTTACAGATGGCTACTGATGCACTCAGCTCCTGTGAAGGACAGGCTGCCTGTTTATATGTCACAACCCTGAAAATTGCTGGCTTTGTGGTTCAGGAAAGCATCTGAACAAAAACCTGGCTGCAGTAGCAATAGGTGTAGTAACATTCCCATAAGCGCTGCCTCTCAAACGCCAGCAAATTGCCCCATTGTGGTAGGTCCTAGGCATTTCCACAGTGCAAAAGAATCATTGACTCAGTCATGTGTAGCTTCGATATGAACTAAATGTGGTACTTCCCTCAAACAGTAGGATAAGAGCTTGAAGGATTTTTTTTTTCCCACATCCTACAATGACCATTACAGCTCCTCTGTGGGACGGGTGGAAGCATTCACCCACCCTTGGACAGAGTTTCCTTCAAGCCCTCCCAGGCACCTCTGTGCTAAAAGGATGTTTGCTTTGCATGCTCTACATTTTTTACCTTTGTATATTCTGTCTGAGCAAGGAGTTAAAGTGGTTTCTGAAGGCCAGGGGATGTTTTCTCATATTACAAATTCAGGTATGACTCATTTACCTTTCAGAGAGATTAGACCAGTTGTATCTCTGTCAAGGCAGAACAATTTCTTAGGATAGCAAACATGAGTCCTGGATGACTGAAATCACTACAGCCTTTCTTGATGGACAGTCTCCTCAGTTAGATGGCCGGTCCATCTTTAGGTAATAAAAAATTATCCAAACTCCCTGCCTGAGGTAGTTCAGCAGACCATGTTGCTCATCATTGTAGATATTTCCAACTTGTGATGTCCAGCTAGTTAAGATTTACTCATTGAAAGGTGCTGGTGACAGCCATTGCCATCTTATAACAACCACACTGACTGATACCAAGAATCCTACCACTTACGGTAGTCGGAAAAGCATGCCCAAGGAGGATAACTAAATATATCTTCTAGCTGAGGGGATTTCCTGAGCTTCATGTGGTTTGTCTACTTAGTAATTCACCATAGATTGTACTTTCAAGTAGTTGTCCAGTTTCACCTTAAGCCCACACAAACTTTTTGCATCCACAACGTACTTCGGCAGGAAGTTCTACAGTTATTACCTTTTGCATGAAGATCTACCTCCTCCTAGCTTCATTTGCTGGCCCCTAGTTTCTGTATCACAAGTAATGGTGAAGAGGCAAATCCATGCCCAACCCCTCTGCATCACTCATAATTTTACAGACCTCTGTCATCTGTCTCTTCAGTGTTCTTTTCATCTGGCTGAAATATCCAAAACTTCTCCCTTGTTTCTGACTTGAGAGTCTTTCCGTACCCTTGGTTATCCTTCTTGCCTTTCTTGCAACATTTTCCAGGTTTTTCCTTAAGCTTTTGAGCAGAAAAGGACTACAAACAAATCCCACAACAGGCTGAAGTCCAAGGAGAAGCTCTCCAGTGTTTCACAGTCAATGTCAGCAGCAACTAGACTCCATGAATGTGCTCCACACACACAGGAAAGAGCTGCCCAAGGCATGTAGATGGTCAGAACTTAAGCTGTAGATGTTGCAATATTTCTCCATAAAACATAAAAGCATGTCCACACAGCATTGCTCCAGAAGTTGCCCCCAGAAATACTACTTGCATTGTACCACAGATCTCGTGTTGTGAGTTACTGTTACAGATGTGACTGTAGCTAGATCAGTAGCCAACCTACCTTTTAGTTTCCTACTCATGCAGACCAGAAGACCTACTCAAATTCCCTTTGAAAGGGAAGTAGGGCATCAGGAGAAAATATGTATAGTTTTTTTGAGTCTGCAGTTAGGACAAGCCAGGGCTCGGACCTGGTACGGGGATTGCAGGAGGCACTAGGGAAAAGAGTTGTTCCAGAGAGCACTGAAAAAAGTAGTTTTGCATTCTGGACTAAAAGAGAAATAAGAGCTGACATCTTTTCCCAGAGGAAAGACCATACTAATGGAAGCATCTCCAAGCTCCGAGTTTGGGGAAAGATTGATATCCCTTGGTGCTCCATCCTTCAAAATCTGCTAACAGTGGTTTCCAATATTATTGACAAGCTCTTGCTAACTAAAATCAGAAAGGTGTCACTTTTTGTACCCTAAAGAAAAAAGAAACAGGACACAACAGGTGTGAGGCAGGATTAGTCTCACTACGTTTAGACCGTCAAGTCTGAGTTATCACACAACTTTTTTTGCAATCAATATAGAGAAATCAGCAATTCACCTGAGCTAGTGAAGACACCATTCCCAGGATGGCTGTCACCAGTCCCTGTGGCTTTTGGGCACCTTAGGGCAGATGCACCCTTCTCAGGTCCTTACCCATCAAACTACCCTGGCTCTTCAGTTGGTGGTCTGGTAGCCTGATTTGAAATCCTTGCTGTCCCTGGAAGACAGACTTGTTGCCATAGAATCATAGAATGCTTTGGGATGGAAGGGACCTTTAAAGGTCATCTAGTCCATCCCCCCTGCCATGGGCAGGGACATCTTCAACCAGATCAGGTTGCTCAGAGCCCCGTCCAGCCTGGCCTTGAATGTTTCCAAGGATGGGGCATCTCCCACCTCTCTGGGCAACCTCTCCATCATCTCCAGCCTTGATGTCGCAGGGTGTGTCCTTGCTGTCCCCCATCCACATCCTCATCTGCTAGAGGGAAAACAAGCCCAGGAACCCCACCCTTCACCATGTGTCAGCCTTCACGGCAGGTTGGGAGGTGATTCATGTTGGCTGACCTCATGTAGTCATGCACAAGTGTCAGGCTTATGTAAATGGCCATATGAAATCCAGAAATGAGCTAAAATATTCATAACCATAACTGTAAATTAAGCCAGCTCCTAGATTTCCAAGTGAAAGCTCAGAAGCACCGGGAATTCAAAGTCATTTTGGAGCCCAGAAGTTTTTCTCCATTTCTCCATGAGAGAAGCCCCTTCCTGTCAGCACACTGTCTCTTTCCTGCCTTCCCAGACACTGTCCTAAAAGCACCCTCCTCCAGCCTTCAAAGGGACACTATTTGCCTGTCCTGTATTTCAGTACAGCTCTTGCCAGGAAATTAGCTATGGAGGGATGGTGATAGTGTTGTGCTTACTCAATCCTACCCCTGTTTAATTGGGAAATAGTTGTATTTTATAGGCAACAAGAAAAAAGTTAGTATTACGTAATAGGTAGCATAAATAAATTATAGCAGGGACATGCGTTCCCATTTAAGATGATGGCTTGAACAGTTCCCAACTATTTCAGCACAATATATTTCTTACGAGCAAGAATTTTTACCCTTTTTGATCACATCTGCCAATAACTGACTTGTGAGTGTGGTCTCTTGTCTGGAGGAAGGTAAAATAGTGTGGCGTTCAAGCTAAAGATATACAGGAGATTTTGTCTGATTGTCCTATTCTAATGGGAGATTAACATCAAGGTGCTTCCTTTTGCTTTGCTATAGTTTTCCCGTGCGACAATAATCCTGACCTCTCCCAGAAAAGCCTGGACACCCCAAAAGCTGGTCTCTTCTTTCAGCTCTGCCTGGTGGTTGAAGGGAGGATAATAAAGGCTGGCCTGTCTTATTTCTCTCTATTCCAGCTACAACATTGCTTTTGATAAAAATTGTTTTGTAATGTCTATGTGATATATAGTGTAGAAAGCCAGTGTGAATGCAGGAGATCATATTTATATTTCTTAGTGATTTGACTGCATGTGGTACAGAAGAGTAAACATGTCTGTTCAGGAAAGCTGAAGCTGAGCTGGACCACGAGACAAACAGGGACTGAAGAAATGCAGTTCAGAACTGGGAGTTGTTAAAACAAGTGTAATAAATAGTCATAATTCCCAGTCAAAAAATGTCTTTTCATAAAAGCCCAGCTGCCTTATGGAGGAAATGAACATTGCAAGAAGTAAAATATATAAACAAGATAATTTTTGTTTATAGCAGCACTGCAGCATTATCGGTGGAATTAATGAAGCCAAGTTTCATGGACTTGGGTTCTGTACTCTGTCCCCGTCTCACCACGGTGGCCGAGCCCCTCCCTTGCACACAGCATCCCCTCCTTTCCCTGCTGCAATGCACAGTCCATCACCTCCTCTCCACCCCATGTGCTGCTCCAACCAGTCATCCAGGAGGACCACGCTTGTTGACTGCCCAGCTTTCATCTCAGAAAAGATGAGGGACTGAAATATAACTGCATATGTTTTGTTCCTTGCTCCTCTAATCACTCATCAATGTCCACAAGTCTTGTAGGTACCTAATTCCTTGGAGAGCTCTACCCCTCTGTCTGGTACAGCCAGTGGGTTCAACCAGCAACAGGGAGAGGCAGGCAGGCAGACGGAAAATCAGTGTGATCATATCAGCCCTGTTTCCTGCACAATCCAGGTTAAAATCTAATGATGGAAAGGGGGAGAAGGCACGAGGCCAATACTTTTGAAAGCATTAAATGAAGAAATATGATGAGAGAAGCTACATTCCACAGCTGTCAAGACCCTAGGAATTTGTTTTGAATATTTTTAGAAAAGACAGACATTGTAATAAAAATAAATGCCCATTTCCAGACGTAGATGATCAAGCTTTGAGGAATGATGGTGGGGCATTCAATACATATTTGTGTTCGGTAGTTAGCAAGGCGCAGGAAGCTGGATTCATATCATGAGAAACAACTTTCCAACCCACCTGTAATGAAAAATGGTGTTTAATGTCATCTCCTAGAGTTATGCATTTGCAAGTCAGTAGGCCCAGATAATTCCCCAGAGAGCTGACTGGCTGCGGGACTAGTGCTTTGGCAGTTTCCTAAGCAAAGCAAGCCGTTCCCCAGACATGTGCAACTGATTTCAGGGGTCATAAATAGACTCCTGCCCTCCTGCCTGTTTTTTTATCTGGGCCTGAACCCTGGAAAACCAGTCTGGTTGCTGCTTGTGCTAAGGGAGTATGGGGATGGCTGGTGCATATGACAGAGAAGAAAAATATACAAAATATCATAGCAAAGCATTAATATACATTTGCCTTATTCTTACACTCTTCTCTAGGTAAGTGCTATTGGCCACGGTTGCAGAGAGGATATTGGGACAGGGGAAACCTTAGCCTGGACCCAGAATGGCCAGTCTTAGGTTTTTATATTAAACTTGGTTTTGTGGATCTCTTTCCTTGCTCAAAAAGGAAAAGTGGAATAACTGGCATAACTATACACTGATTTATCTGACATTAATTCAGGAAGGCTTGGGGAAGAGACAGTACAGGGTCCAACAGATAAGGAATTCATATATGAGACTACCACTGGTCTTCATATATGAGACTATCACATGCCAACATGACTTTAGAGAAGGGGAGAAAATATTTTCAGATGAGACCATATTGTGTTTTGATTGAATGAGTCTGGTTGATAAAAGTAAATGCATAGATTAATCTGCACACACAGGTGCCTTTCTGGAAGACAGAGATGAGAAAAACACAAGTTATGGGGTCCAATGCAGAGATCACTGAGTGAATTTATAAGATTTGTGTTTTACACTGAGCTAGACAAGACAATCTACAGCTACTTTCTGACCCTAAAATCTGGAATTAGAGTAATTATATTTCTGGATGTCTCTCATCAGGTATTATATAACTATATACTAATCAGATGTCCACTTCAACTTCTCTGTGTTTACTGCTGTGTTATTTTGAACATGATTAATTCAAGGCATGTTTTTTCTTTTCCCTGTAATTCTCCACTGAAATAAATATTGAAAGCTGTCATTGAAAGCCTTCTCCAATGTCTATTTGTGTTGAAAATACTTCTCCTCAGGATGTTGAGGGATGTGTGTACTTAACCCCATCTGAAAGTCAAATGAGTCCTTGACTATTCTGCTGGTATAATTTGATTCACTTTGTTTATTAAATAAGAGCCAGATGGCAAATAGCCTTAGGGCCACTTAGTGATGTAAAAATATATATATATTTTATTCATCACCACTGGTCTCCACAGTACTGCAAAAAACTGTGGATCGACTTTCATTCAAAAATGGTAAGTTTGTAGCATTACAGATCACATCAGGATCACTGCACTGAAAGGCTTCTCTTCTAATGATGTTCATAAGTGCTATTATTAGGATTTTATTAGGATCCGCAGCTACTTCATCAGACTTAATTCTGCCTGGTGTTTTTTACAAGCTCAGACATTGACAACTCCCTCAGTGTGACAGCTTCATCTTTGCATTGGTGTCATAACCACCAGGATACTGGGTATTTTGAATACGTCCCAGAGAAATCTTCTTCTCATGCTCTTGGCCACAGACTTCTGCTCCATCCCTTCATCCCAGAAGCCTGCCTTTCACACCAAAAAAAAAAAAGGGACACCTCCCACCCTTTAACCCTCAACACTGTGGTTTACCTTCCTGAGATGGAGGTGTTCAAAGGTTGAAGCTTCTCAAGCTGAGTAGACCTGAATCCAGGTTTCCCATTTCTCGGGTGTGTGCCCTAGAGACACGTCTCTCCTGCCAAAAGTGGCACCTCCTTCCCCACCCATTTCCCCCAGAGAAATGAGTAATGGAGTTGTCTTCTCCAATGCTTGACTTGGATGTCTAAGCCTAGGCCTTGGGAATTTTCCTTCTACATATTTTATGCGTGGCATGGTAATGGCTGAATTTGAGTCTGGCTTTTCAAAGCAGTGTAAAAGCCACCTAGTAACATCCATGCTATTAAATCAACCACTACCACTGGCATGCAAAAGTCTATGCTCCCTGGCACAATTTTTGAGCAGGTCAACCAGTGCTCTCCCAAACAGCTCCTCAGCACAGCCTAGGGTCAGCACAAGTCAAAGAAAAGTCCCCATTTCTAGTATGGATTAGACTGTGTCATTTTGGCAAGTAAAGAGGTGTAAAGCAGGATCTGGGGTGACCAACTTGCTGTGAGACGCCAACCCCCTTGTTTTGGAGGGCTGTGAGTTTGCCAGCATAAGTTCAGGTTGTCCCATATCAGTTAACCTCCAAGCCAAAGAACATCTACGTGTATTTAATGTATAATACAGCTATATCTTTTATAAGCTAATGTCAAAAAGGTAGATTATCCAAATCTCATCAAATCCTGGTAGTGCCAAGGTCCCACAAGCCCTTGAATTACGGGTGCTAAAGTGTTCAGAAAGCACTGCAGGGTACATAGACTTAGCACAACCTCGTCTTTTAAGTGCAAACGCATGTAATCTCTCACAGAGCAGCATTAGCAGAAACTGTAGCAATATCGGTCCTATAGTCCAGTGCTAAACTATTCAACAAAAGGCAGAAAACCTGTGTTCAAATCCCCCCCTTTGTTTATTTGAGGCAGAAGCTGGGGTCCCCATCTGCCACAGGGTGGCCCTGTGTCTCCTAAGAGACTTTTCTCGTTACCTGCTATCAAACCTGTTCCTCCTAAGTAAAACAATTAAGTGCTCATTAAGGCAGGGACTGCATCCCATCCCACCACATGAACTCTTCGGTTGCTGGGATATAAAACCAATCACAAATTTTCTCTCTCTGGCCTATTTTGTGGTCATCCCTTCTAGGTGCCTAATTTAATGGGTGAAAGCTTGCCTATATGGGGGTGAGAGGCAGGGTTGTGTGGGTTTTAGTGGGTTTTTGTTGTTGTTTTCCCAATTGTGTAAGTTTGACTAATAAAAGATATTCTGCAAATCTAGTGTTGGGACTCAAACTGAAGCAGGTGCAGAGAAGGGTTATTTGGACACCAAGAGTGAAGAGTCTGGCTGGTTTGAGGAGAATAAGATGTTTTGATATTTTCAGGGCAGCTAAGCTAAGACTGAAAATTAATAAAATTGCTGATAAGAAATATATCGAGGGAAATAAGAAAAGTCGGGAAAGCAGAAGAGTGTTCCTGAAATGGAGAGGAAAGAAATGCATAACTCACTTCATGGTTTGATTTTCCCATCCATGAAAGGGGGATTCTTTCTTAAAGCCCAGTTTTACCCACTGGAGCTAGCAGAAATATCACCTCCATCAGCCCTGGTCTGTATAGAACTATCACGCAGTTTTCTTTTTCCATAGTTTTTGCTTCTTGTATACAAAGATTTTGTTCAGGTAAAATCTGCATCAGTTTATTCAGCTTTAGTCAGAGCAGCTGAGCTTTGAGAAGACAGCAAGGGTCTAGAAATCTCAAAAAAAAAAAAAAAAAAAAAGTCATTCCTCACCTGCATACCAGATTTGCAGCGCAAAGAAGTGTCACAGTTAAGCAGTGCTCTGGGTGTACTTCTAAACAGAAAGTCCTAGGTGGGAATAAGTCTCTGCCTGGTAGGACACAAAATGTTTCAAGTTTAAAGGCTGTGGTCACAGCCTCATGGTCTGTTAACCTCCTCCAAATATTTCAGAGCACTACGTCTATCTGCTTTAATTGGCTTAGAATACTACCATTGAAAGTGAAGCTGCTTTGCCTTGTATTTTTCTTTTCATAGTCCAGGAAATACATTTATTCTTTGTAATCAAAATGTTTAGGCACAGGCAAAAACGTGTTTATTTCAATCTTTTCCAACTTTCCAGTAGGAAAATTCAGACCAGAAAGCCTCAATTGCAATTACTCTTTTCATTTGCTCTGGTTCTTTTTTTAATTAAAAGCATCAATTTTGGTGGTGTTTCCAAGAAGACTTTGTTACAAGGTTTTGTTCCCTGAAATGAATGAATAAAGGAATCGTAATCAGACTGTTGGAACTCAAAGACTGCCAAAATGTCCCACATCTGGCACAATTAGGCTTTTATTTGTTAACCGCTTGTAATTTCCTTAAGACCCAGATAGACACCACAGGGCAGACTGATGCCAGCCAAAACCAGCAAAATCAAATGGTGTTTCATGAATTGCTGTTCCAGGCCAGCAAATTTCAAGATTTTGATGAGAACTGTGGGGAAAAAACACTGAGAAGACATCATCCACCTCTGTTGGTATGTGGAGTGATTCTTCTTCCTATTGACTGTATTTGTTCATGTCAACACACAGAAATGCAAAAGAGAATCCAGACTTATTTAAACATCCTTGCGTTCTTCTCTCTTGGTTTTCATCTTCATCTCCATTCAGAGCTTCAGTGTATGTGTAACTACCACATCACAAGCTGCCTTTTAATGAATCTTCCTGTGAATACATCACTTTCGTGGAATCATAGAATAGTTTGGGTTGGAAGGGACCCTTACAGGCCATCTAGTCCAACCCCCCTGCAGTGAGCAGGGACATCTTCAACCTGACCTTGAATGTTTCCAGTGCTATGCCGTCTGCTCTTGCTGTTCTACCAACACACAAAGAAAATTCAACTGGTCATTCATTGAACAGTTGGTCATTTCAAGTGCACTAGGTATAATTCCCCTCTTCAGCCAGATTTTTCCCTAAAACCATTGGATGTTGGGCAGCACTATTGTAAAACTTGTATCTCTTGTGGATCTAATGCTTCCGATGGTATTGGAGCTGCATCTGCTTGCACAGGCAGAATTTACCTACATGGCTGTCAATGAAGCGATGCCCTTTTGCCCCTCTGAGGGTGTAGCACATGGCCATAAATGGATGCAAATTCTTCTGGATCTTGCAGAATGCAAACACTGGGGAATGTGTTAAGCTGTTTCAGAGATTAATCAAAGTGAGGAGAAGAGACACACACACAATCCCCAGTCCCAAGTGCCAATTCTTAATTATCTTCTGTTTGGATTTGCAAATCTGGAAAAAAAAAAAATGCTCAGGAATATTGCAAAGGACAAAACTATACAGTTTGAGGAGCACTGCCAGGAATTCCTTCCTTCAGAAGCTAGTTGTGAATGTAAACCACTGGCAGAAAGCTCATTTCTAGCAATAACAGCTATGTCATGTTTCCTGGAACATAGGCAGTGTGGAGTATCATAGGAAAAGGAAAACAAACACCGGTTCACTTTCTGAATCACCAGTCATAAATTCTCACTGAGGAAAAAAAAAAAAAAAACCACCACACACACACACATCTCAAAGTTAATACAGTACCAGAAGAGTTTTCTGACCCCCTCAACTGATGCGTCAAGTGGAGCTAATATCCCCCTTTTCCAGGTTGGGATAAACCTACAGCACTAAGCAACGTGAATAAAAAAAAGACAAACCACATCCTCCTCCACTTTCTGAAGTGGGACATGTTATAAAGCCAGTCATTCAATCTATTATTTTCTCTATTTTTTAAACTCAGATCTTGCCCCTTTAATTGGTCCTTTTTCCTTTTCTCTCTTTTTTTTTTCTTTTTTTTCTTTTTTTTTTTTTTTTTTTAAGTTGCTTGCCTTGGAAGAGTGATGGCAAAATACATGAAATCCCATGACGGTGCCTCCCCTCGTGGCCAAAATTTCATTTAATGTCTTTAAAAAGTATTAGGGATTGATCCTGAGGTGGTGAAAATAAATATAGCACGGCAGAAACTATGCTGATCTATGTTATCAAAGCCTCTAAATGCACAAGGACCAGACCACATCTCCCACTGCCTGTAAAAACTGGGGGTACCACCTAGGTATCCAGCCCCTGGGACTTGTAGGTAGCTGGTACCAAGGGAGTTGTGGTTTAGACTTGAATCTCACACTCTGCATTAGAAATACTTGATAGACTTCATGATCTTAAAGGTCTTCTTCTAAAGGATCCTATGATTCTATGAAATAGTGCTGGGTGTGTGTTGCATCAAGTCATTTCAAGTGTGTAAGACCCCCATGGAGATCACTGTCCTGGTGAACATAGGCAGGACTACCAAGCTGGAAACTTCGCTGGATGAAAGGGGAGCAGCACAAGGACCATTCTGGCTCTCCAGTTTGGCCATGGTTTCATTCTGTCCAAGTCAGAGCAAGCCAGGCAGTGTAAACCTGGACAATTACACGGTGAATTAGACTTTCAAAACTCTCACCTGGCTTACACTAATAAAGAGAAAAATCTCAGAATGAGGAATTACCCAAAGAAAGTTCTACCTGGAGGGATTACTGGGAATATCACTGCAACACGAAGCTTGGCATCTTTATCCAGTACCTGCATAACTGAACCCCAGGAGCCCCGTTTGGACCCCGTAGCTGACAAGATGTGGTGATGCACGGAGGCTCCACGCCGCTTTCGACATCCGACGCCCTCTGAAGCCGTTCCAGCAGGCTGAAGGAGTCACTGAGGCTGATCTGTATCTCCTTCTTCAGGCAGCTCTGTCGGATGGCTCTCCAGAGACACGGCAAAAGATCAGTATCTGCGTGCTTCAGAGGGACAAATTGTTAGCCCCGGTATGAGCAACAATAGAGGCTTTGAGGACATCAGTGACCAACTCCACTGAAGCATTCCTTACCACACACTTACCTTCATTATATCCCTGCTAATCACCCCTCCGCCTTTCAGCAGTGAAATGTTATCGCCCTTCAGCAAGGCATCAAACCAGAGCTGCAGAGGGATTGCTAACACTGACCTGCCCTTCTCATCAACATGAAAGGCAAAAGAGAGAGAGCCTGTTCGGAGCTGCGTCGTGCTGCTGGGAAAGGATGGCGAGCAGGCGTTTCGGCTTTGTGAAGCAAGGCTGCGCAGACAGCTCAGGCTAGACAAAACCTCTTCAAGAGCGGGCACAGGGCAAGCCAGATGTGTTGCCTCTCTTTGTGTCCTGCCAGTCAGTGTTTCTTAGGCCTTCTAGTCTTTGTTTTCTTTGCTTTGCTCTTTATTGTGCTTGTGGTTGCTTTGCAAAAGCACAGCCACGTTCTGCCCTGCAGTTTTGTCAACGTGGCCTTGGCAAAATGCTCCATCAAAATTGGCTCCTAATGGGAAATTGGGCTTTTGGATTTTTGTTTTGTGACTTGTGAAATGTGCCTACTTCCTGGGGGGGGGGGGGGGGGAAGCAACAAACTAAAAATATGTATTTTAACCTAACCGTAAGAGAGATATATAATGGAAATATTTTGGTAAAGATGTACACCTGCAGTGCCTCATGGGCTTTATTTTTCCTTATGCTTCTGTTTTCTAATTGGCAAAGGGGGGCACTCAGAAATAGTCTCTCTGTGAGAGTGGTTGGGGAGAAGAGCACGACTCAATTTAAGAAGCAGCTAAATAAATTTTGGAGCACGGTGGTTTGATGTGCACTATGTTTGTGTGACTTTTCAGCCCTCAGCTCTTGGGTTTTGTTCACACTTATGTAAAGTGACTACATCTGAGTATCATAAATACATACTATCACACATGAAGTCCATCTGCATAAGCCTATGATTCTTCCATGTTAACCTTAATCTGGACCTTGATGATATGTCCAATGACAATACCAACAATACTTTTATCTATTCCTGCTTTGAGTGGCAGGTTGGACTAGAGATCTCCAAAGATCACTTCCAAACAGCACATTCCTATCTATGTGGCTGTGCTAACTAGCGTTTATCAGCTGTAAAGGAAGCCTGGGATGACTTATTACGGTGGAGACATTGACAGTAGCAGAGCTAAATCCCCATTCCATATGTTCAGGAAGTTAAAATCACTAATTTATTGTTTGATCACTCAATATTTTACTGAATCAACCATGTTGTCACTGCTGTCAAGGAAAAATTGATTTAAAACATCCCTACCCATTTTAACTCACTCTTGCTTTCCTTCTCGATTTACTGACTCATGCTCCTCTTCTCTGCTAGCTACATTCTAAACCAGATCAACAATAAATGCAAAAAAACACAATCAAAACACAATCAAAACACAGCAATGATCTTAATTTTTTAACATAAGCACAAGTGAGGCCGATACATCTTAAAAATCATCACTGGTGGGAGAGATTACTATCTGCAGATTCCTTTATCAGCTATGGAGGGAGGCTAAATATATAGGCTCTTCAAGATACACACCTTTGGGGGCTGAAGTTAGGAAGATTAATCCTATAATAAGTATTTTCAATAAATTAATGTACTTTGGTGGTTGAATCACACCCAGGTTTTATGACGACAGAGGTCCAGAACTCATATCTAATATTCTAGTTTGATTTTCCATGCCAGCTGGAGGTGAAACTCTGGAGTCCGGCTAGCAGTGAGCTAACCCATCTGCTGTGTGGGCCCAGCACCACAGAAAAACACTGAGAAAAGCTTAATTTTAAATTATGCCTAGACATTAGTGCAAGATAGGGACTACTTCACGTTGACTGCTTGCATGAGGCCATCCTGATTTGAGACCTAAGACTTTTTAATAGTATGGACACAGCCTGTCTTAGCCCAGCTGGCCTTAGTGCCAGAGAAGAACCCCATAAATATTTAATTGGTATAGGTGCAATCAATGGTACCCTCCCCTGGCCTACGTCACTATTATGAACTGGTATTAATTAAAAGTTCACCCTCCAACTGGCATATCTAACAGATGCTCAATTTATTTTATTTTACTTTTTTCATGGAAAATCCCAAGGCGTTGAATTCTCCCGTTGTTGGATTGTCTGCAGGGGAACAGTCTAACATTTGAAGGCAATGAGACTATACATTAAGGAATGGGCTGTAAGTGAAACACGGTCAGCTCATGATTCACCCAGACAGACTCACCCTCCTCGGTTCTCACACTTCAGTGTTACAGAACAAAAGTCCCTCTGTTTAGCATCCCCCCTAATTCTTTGGCTTCTCACTATTTATACTTTGCAGGATTTATTCCAAGGGTGGAGGTGGTGGTGTTGGGAGATGAAATTGCTCTGTTTTTCATGAACAGAAGTTTTCAATGGGTAATTTACTACTGTATAATTAAGCTTCAGATTTTGTTTTTACTTGGAAATGTTTTAAAAAGGAAACCAACTATCTGGTCAGATTTGTGATGCACAGTTGATGAGAAACAGAAACCCAAAATGCTGATCAGAAATCCAGAAATGATTCAATAGAAAGAGGTCTCAGATCCTCTGGAAGAAGGTGAGCAGAGGTTAGTATTCCCAGTAAGTTTCCAGTATTGCCCCAGTAGATGTACGCAGCAGTTAAGAGAGAACTCTTGTTTCAAACAACACAGGGCTGCCTGCTATAGGCAGGGAGTCTGTCTCTCTGTGAGTTCCTCCTTTCTGATGCAGAAGTGAAATATAAGAGGGTGACATTCATGATACGGTTATCTAGAACATGGCTGAACTAATCACCCCAGGCTCCTTTTGCGATTACTAGAGAGAGATAAGCTCCCTGGAGGAGCTCTCTCCACGGAGGTCCAGGGAGCAAGTCAATTGTCCTGTCCTGGACACCTTCTTAAGAAAAATCACGTCCCAGGTAGCACAGCCTGAAAGCCTGTAAGGTCAGTCCAGATGATGACAGCTGGCTCATCCCATCTTCTGAGAAGTGTTTGAGCCTGGTAAGGGTACTTGTCTCCTGGAGGTGTCATTCTCTCTTAAGCACAGGGAAGGACTGGACAACTACTTAGAGGAAACGTATTTAACTTTGAAGTTAGGTGAGGTGTATCCTACACAGAAAGATGAAGCGGCTGATTCAGCAACGTACTTTAGCTCATGATGTTTTCCAGCTTGGAAGGAGTAACACAGCAGTCTGTAAGTGCATTACTCTGCCCTCCTTTCCCTCCCTACAGATCTTGCTACTTGTTTTTTAGGTCTACTGTAAAGTCAACATACTGAAAGGTGTAGTTCCTTACTGTGCCTCAATGAAATGACTAGAGAAAACCTAACAGACCAGGCACTTTTTCATTTTCCAATCTTCATGAAGTTGTCTCTTCCTTTGGTTTCAGCCCCATGTGAATGCCAGTTACACTCCCCCCAGTCTATTTTAATGTTTAAATCAGGCATTGTCATGGATAACCTCTTGGTTATTCAATGCAATCATCTTTTTCAGAATTTTATTTCCCATGCAGTGTCTTTCCCAAAGCAAATAGGAGTTTGAGTTTCATTATCCCTAGTTGCTAGGTAGGAAGCTCTAGTCTAACTTATAGGGATTCCTACATTTATCATGAATGACTCTGTCTGCAGAAGGAGAAATCACCTTGAAAGCAGGTTATTCCATATGCATCTCATACAGAGCTATCTACGGCTCTGTGAAAACTGTGGCACTTGTAAATACAGGGCTTTGTGAAGAAAAAAAAGAAAATCTCTAAGAAGCATAGACAAACATCCAAAAGGTGAGTCCATGAGAGGCAGCAAATATAATAATATCAGCAAGTCCCTAAACCTTTCATTTTTAAAACATGAACCAAGAAGATTTCTGTAATTCAACTTTTTCTAGCTTTTTACTGCTGATGACTCTTAGAGACAGGTTGCTGGGCTACATGGGCCTCTATTCTCCTGTATTTATTTCTGGAGTGTCTGCAGAAGTCAGTGGTTTTGATTAGCTGGGGCTAGGACTCCTTCATAATAGGACGTCTTCCAATACTTGTGTTGTATGGTCTGCTTCTTGAAGGAACCCATTAGAGACTCAACTGAGATCCAGGTCTTACTGAGTGAATTACTGTAGAGACAAAAAGCATCTGACATCTGCCACCCTGTCTAAAAAGACGAACAGTATGAAAGAAAGCACAGCAAAGAGACCTGGTCAAGGTCAAAGAGCACTGCAATGCTAGAGGAACAACAAGACCCATGTCCATCGGTCCTAGGTCAGTGTCTCAGCTGGGCACACCAAAGCACGGGTTGAAAGAAGCCATTTGAACATAATAGAGTCCAGTAGCACGGTGTCCGCTCCCAGGGCCTTGTTTTTCCAAATATGGCAAAGATCCTGGCCTTCCCCTCCAGTAACTTGGGCCCTTGTGGGGTACAAAAATAGCAAAGCAGGCCAGACATCTAGTCGGCAAAACACTCGTGTTCCTTACCATGAAGCACGGGGCAGCCATTTGCTATGAGTTGTCACTGTGAGGATCCTCTTTCAGAGGGTATGTCAGCACGAGGGTTTCGAGAGGCTCTCCGAGGCCACATCTCTTTCCTTGGTATCTGGGGCTTGTTGATCCTGGCACACCACCTGGGAACCGGCAGGAGGCCAGCCTAACAGATTGGCATGTGTGCAGGCAGGGAAGGAAGCTGAGCATCTGGCTTTAAACACCGGGGCTCAGATTTCTCTCTGAGGGTGTTGACAGGAAAATGCATGCCGGCGCTCTGCTGCTGCAAGGACTGCTAAGGGAGTAGGATGTCTCTGAGGGATTTGTTGAGACAATTTCACTTTTGAGGTCTTTCCTTCCTGCCTCCTGATCATCATGGAGCCATAAAAAAGGGTCTGAAAGAACGAGTTCATCTCTTGAGACCCCACAGACTCGGCAATGGCAGAAGTCACCTCTGCGAGCTCTAGAGTTGGATCTGTCAAATGAATGCCACGACCCTCAGCAAGTGCAATTCTGTGTAGCTGATCACATTAAACTGGCTCTTGTTGCTGGCAGACATCACTCCGTGCCACAACTTTACTTCAGCCCTAAGGTTAAGAACTGGCCACTAATGAAGGACCCACCTGCTGCATCCTTCCTAAAACAGGAGCAGGACAAAGAAAAAGAAAAAAGCCCTAAGGAATAAGGGATTAACTAAGGTGAGGTAATGCGTCCAACATATCCTTTATTTCCCTGACACCTTGGACTGGATTTATCTTACCACCTTTAGCCAGCTAAAGCTAGGCAGACAGTTTAAGCCAGTCCTTTTGGCTCCCCCCACACTGTAGGGAGTCAAAAAGAGATCCCCAGAGTTTTGTTGCATCTTGCCTTAATGCAGACGAGGCAAATCATCTCCTGGAGGTGCCTGTGACTCTCCCTTGGCTACAGAGAGCTCAGATTTACCTTGGACCTCTTAGATGACTGACCCTAAGCAAGATGAATCCCACTCCATTATTACGATTCCCTTTTTCCATGTACTCAAAAGTAATAACTTTCTCAGCTTTTGGCAGAATTCAGCTTTGTTAAACAGTCTGAGACCCCGAGACGAGAGACTTTAATGGCAATGTATTATCTAGACACGGCTGTTGCAATAATTTTGCTCCTTACTACTCTAAAAGGCTTTCCAGAGCTGCTAAGGAATGACAGAAAGGTTATTTAATAGCAAGGGCTTGGCTTCTGTAGAGGCAGCTGCTTAAATGACATCAGTGTTACCAGTCACAAATTGAACCATTTGCTGCCCGTATCACCACGGAGAAAGAGAAATGGTGGTACCTCTTTTGACTTACTAAGAACTGATGAACGCAGAAATCGAGGGGCTGAGGGAAGGGCCCTTTACTATTGCCAAAATTGTGGTGCCATTTCCTCTAAGGGGTTTGTGTGTCTGAGCAAGTGCTCTGTGATGAGAATGGGTCTGGTGAGAACCCAAGTAATAAAAACCATTTGTACTGAGTTACTAACATTTTGGAGGGAAAGGAAAATATGTTTATTTGTCAATGGAAATTTTTTTGCATAAAATTCCAACACTAAGTGTTTTTCATTGGGAGAGAAGTTGATGAGAAAACAAAGCCAAAATATTTCATCCTTTAAATAGAATTTTGTTTTTTAATTTATAGGTGTCAAAACATAAATAGAATTAAAGGATTAAATATTCTGGTGACATTTTTCAAAGAGTAGAAAATTAAAATATTTCACGCTAAACAAAAATTAATGTCAACAAGCACTTTCTTAGCTCTAGCAAAAATTGTCACCGAAACAATGAATATTTTCCAAAGCCTTTTTCCTCCTTAATCTTAGATCAGTGCCCTCACCATAAGACCATCTTTCCCTCAGGAATGAACATGATAGGAAAGGCAAACCGCACCAATAAAATTATTCAGAATGGTGTTGGCACAGCACAGGAGCTGTGGGCATTTTGTGGGTTTCAGAAGTGAGTCTGGATGGTCTTTGTGGTTTGTGCACATACGTAAACCGGTGGGAGTCCACAGATCTGGCTTTTCTTTCTGTGTCTCCCAGACTCTTGTGGTGCAATTTTGGACAGGTTCCCATCCACAAACCATTCCTCAGTTTGTCCATCCTTTGAGGGTTGCAATACTCCCTTTTCTCATGTGGCTGGGAAGTTTCATAGGCTCCTAAAGGTGAGGAGAATGATTAGACTCGATAGATCAAGGCTCCATGAGGACCTGCATCCATATTATTTGATGGGGAAAGCTATGTATTAAACCCACATCTTATCAATGTCTAAAGCAAAAGACTGAACCAGAGATCCCTGCAGCTATACGCACAGTGACTTTAGGTAGAAACATGCCACGCATAGTTTAAGTACGAGACAGATTGTCCCCCAAAGAGGGCCTTCTCCCCATCTTTCCACAAAGCATCAGTGGTTTCCACGAGATGTGAGTGCCCCAGGGAGAAGGGGCGGTGGACAGAGAAGAAACCTGCTTAATATGCTAAGGCGAAGGAAACGGCATGTAAATCAGAGCTGTCATCCCCTTCCTGACCTGCACTGCAGCACATACTTCTGTCCGAAAGTATGTTTATACTGGAAAACAGATATATGTCCAGATTGCAAATATATAAGTGAAAGCACAGGAAAGAGAGCCAACACTTCTTCAGTTCAGACCCTGGTATCTGAATTATCCTAGGTTTTATAACTGGGATATAAATACCTATATATATATATATGTGTAAGTGCAAATACACACAGACACGCACACTCACGTACTTGTACAGTCACAGATGCAGAGATAGTGGAGCTGACTGTGCAGAGCTAGTTCCAGGCCAGTAAGGATGGTCACCTCAACAACAACATTGAGAAGATGGCTCTCCTACTGCCAGAGCCAGTTTGCTTTCCCTCTTACACTTCAAGCATCGTGAACATCATGCAGATGCCCCTCCAGAACTTCCACCCAGGCAGAGCCAGCTTGCAACCAGCAAATTTAAATCCCAGCACCCCATCATTGCCTCTTTGAGCTGAGCTCTTTCAAAGCTATCCAGGTGTCCGTACTCCAGGTGTTGCTGCACTTCTGACATCTGGCTCCAGGCAAAGCCACTCTGGGGTCCTTGGTCTGCACCGATGCGTCAGTGCTCCGGATTGTGAGAGTTGTTACCCCAGGAGCAGTGCCAGGTCTGAGCTGGTTGTGGACCTCACTAACTGGAGTTAAAGGAGAGTGTCTGCTGTTTTCAGGTAGGGCCTAATACGCAATTTGCAGGCACTGGGTCTCAGTCCCATGTGCTTGGGGTCTATGTTTAACAACAGAATGGGGGACCTACACGTAGGCTTGTCGTTGAACAGCAGCTGGCTTGGATGCATGGATTGGCTCAAACGAACATTAAGCTTGTTCCTCTGGGGCAAATGCCAGGGTGTTAACGGACTGTAAGAGCTAGTGCTCACCAGCACTGAGTTTTCCAGGGGACAGGCTGCTCCTGGAAGGTGGTCACAATGCTACTGCAGCCAGAAGGGTGCCAGCTGAGGGATGCTTGCCACCGCCTGGTTACACAACACCTTGTGCTTCCTTTGCCTAGGTCAAGCTATGCAACAGGGAATGACACCTTCCAGCTCCTTTGAAAGTAAGGCTTCATAGACAAGCATGCCCTCAGCAAAACACTTGCTCCTGCTTGGCGATTCCCCTGTATCTGACAATGTCAGTAACTAAAAAAGAATAAAAGAAATATAAAAAGGGAAGGATAGGCTTGTGTGTGAGGAAGCCCAATGAGAGAGCCAGCTGTGTGACTCCTACTCGATACGTGAACCTCAACAGGTCCGCCTTGGTTAATTACTACATTTGCCTGCTGCAACCAGCACATCACCACTGCTAAGCCCTTCCTGGCTGCAGGAATGTTTTGTCATCCTCTTTTGGGTCCATCAGGCAGGGGCAACGGGTGGGGCAGAAAGGAGAGCTCCCATTTTCCAAAGGAGAGGGATCTGTCCATTGCAAAGCTCCAGAGACTGCGGACAGCAGCAGTCAAGGATAAAGAGCTGTAGTCTGGAGGGAATTCCTGCAGGAGTGAACTCACACGCTGTAAAGCAGCAAGTGCTTAAGGCCAGACCCCATAAATCCACCAAATTAGATGCTGGTGACATTATAGACCCGTTTTGTTAGTTTTTCCAGCTGAGCCGCAGACCACAGAAAATGATTTACACTCCAAGAGTTGGGATGGTGGGGGAAGGGAGAGCTGGATGGGGGGAAGGGGGCAAAGGGGAGTGACTCACAGTATTTAAATTTCTAATCGATTCCTTTCTTCAGGAAGGAGGAGAAAAAGAAAAGAGAAGTTTGTTTCTTGTGCTGGGAAGATGAAAAATACAAATTGGGGGTGAGGGAGGACCAGAAAGAAAGAGCTAAAATCTTCCTTTCCAGCTGATTCTAGAGGGGAGCGAGGCACCAGCTACCTTGGAAGGGGTAGGGCACAAGCTCTGGCAAGGACAAGTAAAGGGAAAAGGAAAATGTGGACCCAGGGTTCACCATATGCATGGCACACTTGGTGTAGAGGCTTGTAGAAATATTACACAGAGCTCTTTGGCCTCTGATATAGACTTAGCAGAAGACAACCTTCAGAACATGACCAAAGTCCTTCCTCTTGAAAACTAGGCACCAGTGCCTATGTGGCTGACACGGAGAGCTAAGCTGGAGGGGAAACAAACCACCTTGGCTTTAACTTAACCAGAAAACCAAACTGTATGTGAGAGTAACTGCTTGTCTGAGAAAAACTTCAGAAATCTGTCTGAACACTCTTGTCTCTCAGTATTTACCTGGGTTTGATGAGTAATGAAGACTTATCTGAGGGTCATCCACAGCTGAGACTAAACTGGGTCATTCCCTGTGCACGTTACCAGTCATGCGGTCAGAGATGGATGTCCTACAAAAACAAGTGAGATGATCAGTCCTTCAAGACCTGCACCGCTCATTTGTGGAACAGTCACCTGCAGAGAGAGTATTACTCAGTAGTAAGATCCACTGAGCTGTGAGTTAGCTCAGTCAAAATATTCTGTTTAAGTGAATTGGAAACTTCTCACTGAGCTTTTCTGCTCCCTCAACTCCTGTTTATGGATCTAGACAGAAATCCCACACTACGTTAGACATCAGTGGTAACCAAATGCTGCTCATCGCCCCAAAGCTGATATCTTCAATAGATCAAATATTTCGTACCCTCAACATTTCTTTCCCCTGGATAATTCAACTATAGAGATTTAAAGTGAGGTGAGTCAAACCCTGCCCTGTATGAATCTCAGCTCTTGACCATGAGGACTACTGCTGACAGCAACAGGTTGAATTTACCTTTCACTGCTTTCCCCAAGCTTCACAGTAACTGCTTGGCATAGCCTGCGCAAGCTGCCATGGCACCAGTGTCTTCTGATGGATTTCCCGAAGGTAAGTAGATTGTGGCCCTATTGGGTCTGGCTGGGATGGAGTGAACATTCCCCATAGCAGCCCTGCTGGTGCTGTGCTTTGTATTTGTAGCTAGAAAGGTGTTGATAACACCCAGTGTTTTTGCTGCTGCTGAGCAGTGCTCAAACAGCATCAAGGCTGTCTCTCCAATCCACCCACCAAAGGCCAGTAGGCAAGGGGTAGGCAAGAGGCTGGGAAGGGACATAGCCAGGACAGCTGACCCAAACTGACCAAAGGGATATTCCACACCATATGACCTGCTCAGGAAAAAAAGCTACGAGAAAGCGGGGCAGTGGGTGGTGCCTTTTGTTATCAAGGTGTTTGTCTTCTGAAGCAATCACTTCACGTACAGAGGCCCTACTTCCCAGGAAGTGGCTGGACGTCACCCACTGATGGGAAGTAGAGAATAAATCTTTTTGCTTTTCTTTCCTTCTGTGTGCCGGCTTTGCTTTTCTTTATTGAATTGCCTTTATCTCCACCCACGAGTTTTTCCTCTTATTTTCTCCCCCATCCCACTGAGGAGGGAGAGTGAGAGAGCAGCTTGGTGGGCACCTGGCAGACAGACAAGGTCAACCCACCACAGTGGCCATACATGGCCAATGGGGCAATGAAATATAAGCTGAGCCTTGGTACCATGTTAAGGTTCTGGGCTGTGTTTCCAAAAGGAATTAGGGGCTCAAAAGGACCCTGTCAGAGGGCACATGCTCAGTGGAAGCAGCTGAAGAGCATCACATGCCCCTTTCAACCAACCTGGTGAGTCTTCCAAAAGGCATGTGTGTTCTTGTTTTCTCTTTCCCTCAGGTCATTCCCAGGAAAAATGAAGGTTATACTCAAAGTGGAAAAGGCTGATGAAAAAAAAAAATACTATTATAGCATTTTTGCAGATGAGGAGAGACTGAGTGATGAAGTCGTGGACCAAGGGGCACACAGAAAGTCCTAGAGAAAGTTAGGACTTAAACATGGAGCTCTGGAGTAACAGACACTAGTTTATACTGTCCTTTCTCAACGCAAACAAAAAAGATGATTTTCCTTTCCTTTTTTTTTCAGTCCTACAGTTCCAGTTTGCTCTCTTTCCCAGCTAGGCCTGAGATTCACCTTCTTGTTATCTAGCACTGCTCAGTGTACTTGATCACAGTCTTAATCACGACTTAATTCACTGGAAAATACCCAGAACAACTCTGGAGGCAGTGGGGCATATATGGGTAAATCACAGCTGTTTCCCAAGCTACCTGTTAAATTCTTCCCCCACCAAACTATCCTCCCTGTCATTGCATTTTCATTACTTTCAAATTCTAAATATATTTGTTAGCTTTGTTTTTATATAAAGGATCCCTGCCCAGCCTCCAATCTCTCTTCTCTATCCACCTGTTGCTGAAGGGGTTTCTCTGATCAGATATAGATTCCTGCAACATAGATGTTGCTATCTGGACAACATTCCTAAATGGAATAAGATTGATATTTGAGGGGAACATTTTATCTCATTCAAAAGTGGATATCTAAAAATAAGTCTAGTTAATTAATTGCAACCCACAAGTGATAATTCTTTCTGCTGACTATAGAGGGAATCAGGGGTAACTAGCTCAGAGACCTTGACACAACAGATACCTAAAATGTGATGAGACTGATCTCACTCATTAAATTTTCTTTCTTACAATCTGAAATACGCACTGTTGCGTTTGTGATTTCTCTCAGTCTAGTACCTAGACATTCAAATCAGAATGGGATACTATATATGTAAATAAAATATTGTTTTTCAAACAGACGAAAGGAGTCTTGTTACCTTCCCGTTTTACAAGGAAAACAGAAACACGAGATGAAACTTTTTTCTCTATGAGAATGTTTGTGGAAGAGACAGGAGACATATCTAATTCAGATTAGGAGAAATATAATTGGAAAAGCAGGTCCAAGCTGAAATGTCAACCTTTTAGTCAAAAGATGCACACCACACAGAAGATAAGGATGAACATTTATGGGGAAAAGCCATCTCTCCTTCACCCTAAGTTGGAAGTAAGAAATGTAAGAAAGTTTCTGTAAGAAAGAAATCTGGGACATTTCAGGGAGTTGGAGCATTTTTTGTCCCAGACAAGTTCCATATAAATAAAACCTTCTCCAGGTTATTGGAACAGTGCTGCTCCAATCACTACTGTTTAGTCTGGACTTTCTGCTATTGATGGAGCTTTGATGAACATTTGAGAGGGGACTAACCTCATCTAACTTTAAATTCATGTGCCTATAGATAAGCTACTCCATGTAGATTCCCTTAATAACCTACAAAGACAAATAAGCAATGAGTAATGAGCATGTCTCTTCTCATCCAGTTCCTATTCCTATTTTAGGATGGGATGGACTGTATCCGTGGACTCTTGCTCATCCTGGAGCTCCATTGACATGGAAGGAAACATGTTGTCAGTGCAAAGGTAGATGTCTGTATTTAATCAGATAAATTTCGTGGTAGAAGCCAGATCTTCGCCGTTGCATACAGGCAAGATGCACTTACGACAGTCATATGATACACACAAAGAAATGGAAGAAGACACGGTCAGGCCAGAATCATAAATCACACAGCTACTTTTGCTCATGCAGTTCTGATAACCATATATAAAGCTTTGAAAACCAAGATATTGTCCTTCTGACAGTGAAGACATTTGCTTGAATAACAGGGCAGAAAAAATAGCTGAAACAAGATTTGAAACGTTTTCTTTTCTTGACTGTCATTTTGACATGTGAAGAAAAGAGAACAGCATTGAAATGAAAGGAAATAGTTTCCCCTCTGCTTTTTGTAAATATCCTAATGGAACATTTTGACCTGATTTGAAAGATTTTGACGAGCTTGTGTTGTGATGTGTGTGTCGGGTTGCCCAGCAATGCCAACCTATACAAGGAAGGAGGCAGGATCCTGCATTCGAAATGGCTTTGGGTACAAATATGGACTGCATTTTGCAAGTAGTCCAGAGTCAACGGGAGATTTGGAGATCAAGGAGAAAGCATTAGCCTTTATGAGGTGAAATATTTAGTACCCGCATTTAAGGACTGAAATATCTTTTCAAATATAGCTCTTAACTATTATTTACGTAGTGATTTATAGCTCAGTTCACCGTGAAGCAAAAAAGTCTGTTTTTGCTGTGACCAACTAAAGTACCTCTGGGTGTCTCTTGTTTCCTCATCCTCCTCTCTTCTCTTCTTTGTTTCTCATATTGGACCTTCTTTTTACACCTCCCTCTTTGCAGTAAGTCCAAGGTCCACATAGGTTTCATGCCCACCTTTACAGCTATTACATCCACCAGAATCACCAGTGTTGAAAAAATTAACATCAGTATTTCCAAGGCTTTCAAGACAAAATTTGGATAAGCCACCAGTGGAAAAAAGGAGGGATGATCTTTCAGAGAAAAGGTTTCAGGGTCTCTCTAAATTTAGGCAATCATCACAGTATCAGCTTGTTGAGAAGTTTATCACAGCAGCCACAGACTATAAAAATACAAACCCAGAAGGATGAATCTACTCTATGGGACTTGTGACAGCCCAGAGTGAAAGCTTAGGCCCACAGGAGGACTACGAAAACACACGAATGGGACAAGGTAAAGGTGTTACCTGATAGTGCAGGTGGAAGGGCCCTGTGTTTTTACAGCTGGAGGACCAGGGTGCTAGGACATTTCCCTGGGTTCAATGCATAATTCAGACCTAGTAATTGCAACTGCTACATAGGGAGCATGGCTTCATTATATTTTCTTAAGACCCATCTTTGCTGTTAGAGTAAGTCTCTTCCACGTCTGTGCCAGAGCTTTAAAGGAGGGGAAAGGATTTTTACTACGTGTGCACGTGAGAGTAGATTTTGTTGAAAGTGTGAATTTTGAGCTTTTTCCTGAGCATGTTGTTCCCATCTCGTCCCTGAGCTGGCTCCAAGGCAGTGCTAATTCCCACATCCTGGGAACATTAGGTCAATTGTTTGTCAGATTACCCAGGTGAGTTCACACTTGCAATGAGCTCGCTTTCACCTGAGGCTGCAGCTGGGGTCCGGGCAGGCCCTTGCTATTCCCTATTTTTATCCACCCAGGCATTGTTCCGTGGAGTGCTTTCCCTTGGAAGAGGTGGGCAACCCAGCACAAATCCTTGGGAAAGGCTGACCTCTTCTGGGAAGCCGAAATGCAGCCGCTGCCGCCCGCTCAGGGAACCTGAAACCAGCCATTGTGCCCTGGAATTTCCCCCGGGCATTTTGGGCAGCAAACTCTTGGCGTTGGCTGCTAACCATGTTCAATGATTTTTCTAGAGATGCTTTCTCAAAGATGCTTTCTGCTTGCTGGCCATTTAAGTCCTAAAGTGTTACGGCCTTACACTAACTAATTTTATATTCTCCCTCACGTCCCTTACACTTATTTTTAAGTTCAGCTAGGTTTTCTCAACGCCTTCAACTCTGTATCACCCTCCTGCTTCTCTCCTTTCTGCTTCTTCCCAAATATTTCGGCCCTTTTCCTGGTGCTCAGCATTGGTCATAATCCCAAAGTCATAGGTGTTCCTATTGAGATGATCTGTCCCTTTAGCATGTTGACACTTTATTGCCTGCGACTTTTGAGAGATCTCTGCACTAATTGCATCTACATCACCCAGAGCTGCACCAAGGTGTAAACACAGGTCCTTGAAAGAATATAATTATAATAGTATAGTTAATAGGCGCGCTGGTCTTTCGCTTGGGTGGAGTGCTGCACCGTGCAGTGCAGTGACATACCCATGTTATTTATTTATTCCCTGGTACCCTGAGCCATTGCTCCTCTTCTCCGGGTAACACAGGCCACAGTGACCCTCCCAGGCATCTCTAGAGGGTGTCAGATGGTCAGGAAACCATCTTGATTGTAGCTTAAGGGTACAGCGCCAACAAGCAATCTGTTAATTAAGAAGTAACACGTCAAGATGCTGACAATCCCTTCTGCAGGGTGCTGTGTTTCCCTCAGCATATTCATGTTGGAGCACCTTCCCATCGTCTGGTATCAGCAACGCTAACATTTGGCACTTCCCAAAATACAGAGTTCTGCTTCAGGCTCAGAGGTGCCGGTCCTGCCAGGGATGCCTGGATGAAGCTGGCCAGCTGGGGCCACATGCCCCGTGATGTTTTCTCCTGCTCCCAAGATGTGCCAGTCACCAGAACAGCCTGAACTGGGATATGGCTGGGGGATGCTGTAGGTTTTGTGTGCATGTCATCAGGACCCTGGCCACACCAACGGCTATTAATTGCCCTTACCAGCCACATTTGGGACATCCACCCCAGATCAGGCTGACCAGGAGCAGGAGCTTGAGCTTATAGCCAGCTCCTGGGCTAATGGGTGGAGGGTGTGCAGCTGGCCAGGGCAGTTAAGGTCCATTGGTGCATTCATGGCCTTAGAACACATATGGAGGATGCAAATCTAAGCAGGGATTTTTAGGAGACACGCAATCTCTTTGCAGATCTGACTTTACAGGCCTGGCTACCAGAATCATAGAATCATAGAATCATTTATGTTGGAAAAGACCCTTAAGATCATCAAGTCCAACTGTTAACCTAACACTACCAAGTGTTAGAAGGACGTCTGAAAATGAAAATGTCCCCTGAGCTTGCAGAACCACCTGATTTTTGCATTCCAATATAATGAACAGTAACTTTCCAAGTGCTATGTAACTTCTCAGTCATAGCTTAGATGATTCTTTACGCTTCAACGACTTTAAGAGCCCAGCTTTGACATGTCTACTCTGTTTCATTGTCCCTCTTGAAAACAAACTATGTAGGGACATAAGAGTCTGGTCCTGGCATGCACTCTCTCTCCGTACTGTGAGCAGTGCCAGCTTGCAGAGGAGACTTCGGAAAAATCTGTGACCTGCTAAGGCTTGTCCCAGGTCTCTCATAGACAAAGATTGCCTCAAACTTGAGGAGTAATAAAACCTTTTAATCTATTCATATTTAGTAGTGAAGTGCTTGTTTTTTTCTAGCCAGGTAGAAGTCCAGTCCTTGAATCTTGTTACATTCCTGTGTTAGTGCGCTCCACGGTCTACTTTCATAATGTGTGAAAAAGCATTTCCTTTTATTAGGTTTTAATTTCCCCATCTTTTTATTTATGCTGACTGTATCGCCAAGGTGTCTTTGCCATAGGTCAAGCTGCTAGCGGTGTGTATGTATATACATACAGGCCAAAGTATGGTCCTGCCCACAGGAACTCACTCATTACTCCAGCTGTCCCCTTCAGCTCTCAAATCCATTGAGACCATTAGTTTCAACTGATATTTTTGGCTACATGAGGAATTATCACCCACTGAAATCAAAAGTCAGAGAGAGAGAGGCCTTTGCAGTTGACTCAAAGTGAATAAGAGGATACTGAACTGCCCAGCCTAGTCTGTACCATCCATGCCCTCCAGGAGCTGAATTCCAGTAGCATTTGACAAAGACCCTCAGAGGTCACAGCGGATGGGATGGGCTAAGCAAAATGCAATATTTGCCTGTATGGAGAACAAACATCCAAGCAAAGCAACTCTTTCCAGGCCAGGGTTATTGATATTAAAACCACAGAACTTAATTAAAAATGAAGGTAATTAAAGCCAGGTGCAAGAAAGCTTTTTTTTTTCCTGCATACCACGTTGTAGACTCATAGCATGACTCATGGGGAGAGAGCAGTAAGTCAAGGTGACTGGGAACATTCAAGGAGCGATTATCTGGGATCATTAGTGGGGCTGGTGGGCGGCAGCTATAAACTGGGAACAGGTCCTGATGAGGTGCATGGCCTTTAACTCCTCTGGTATGTAATGAGAGCTGTAAATCTCCCCATTACGGGCAGTGGTGATACGGGTGTATTCAGCCAGCAGCCTTGCTTTAATCTCTTCGTGACATCAAGAGAAGAGGAGGGGGACCCTCGCTCCAGAACCTGAGCGACCTGAGCCTCCTGAAATGGGTGAAACTACACATTTTCATGTGGGAATTATGTGCAGTAATGTGAAGGCTGAAAAGTCAAATTCTGGTCCGAATAGCTTTGGTATGAACTTTGAGGAACTGCATGGGTTTCCAGGGATTTACGCCTCTCAGAGCAGAGCCTGGAGTTTCATGTCTAAAATCCCTGAGCTTGTCCACAGCTATTTTCTTTCCTTTCTGTATACGTCTGAGTATTTCAGAGAGGACAGAAGACCGGGTGTTCATATGGTACTAAACTAAATACTGATCGGACCTGTGGTGATCCAGGTATGAAACCCAAGGCTGGGATGACCTCGATGTGCAATGAGTCCCCTGACAGGTCCTAGCAGCGGGTTATCGTATGAGCTGGAGCAACTCGTGCCCTTTCTCTGTGCCTCAGTGCCCCTCATTCTAAATTGGGGCTACTCATATGCTCCAGAAGATGGTGAATTGTGAAAATTAATTATGACTTGATTAATTTTACCTAATATTAAATTAAATATTTACATAATATAAAATTAAACCACTCAGAGAAGAAAAGTTAGGCAGTATGAAGCAGCCAGGAGGTTCTTGTTGCTCTGAGTCAGGAATTGTTCGCAGACACTTCACAGTCTACCTCCCCCAGCTATCGTGGCTGAAAGATGTATTTTCCTTCTTGAAAATGTTGCTTTAGGTGCTCATACAATGATTTCCTAGCTCATTCCGGTCTAAAAAAATTGGGTTACTTTATGCAGCTAACCTTGTCTCACTTGTCAGGAGCAACTAAAGATGCACTAACATGGCCAGTGCCATCCACTGGGTTGCAGAAAGGACTTTCCACTTGCCTCCAGCCACTGAGAATTTTAACAGTTAAAAATCCCAAATCTGAGGTCTTCTGGCATTTCCCAACTCTCCTGGACAACTATCCCTGAACATGCCTGGTGTAACAGTTTCTGCTTCTGGCAGCAAGAGCACTTATGTACTGCAAAGAGATTGCCTACAAATCATTGGCTTCAAATGGACCACATCTCTGAAAGGAATTTCCACAGCTTTTCTGGGCACGGATCACAAGGTTATTAGCCATCTGCAAATCCAGACTGATTATGAGCTCACCACCTCACTGGGCTATCTCGTATTGCAACCATCTAACGTTCAGACTCAGTTTTTCCCACTTCTGGAGTTGTACACATTCCCCAGTGACTATCTCCATTAGCGATAAATCAGGAGGTTCAGTTTTGTGACTCCGTGAGTTCTCTGCCTGTTCCAAAGTTTGCCAGATTTAAGCCAATATCAATGCTTATCTGCCCTTTCACATGTCTATTAAATATGGAGTAGCCCATGTTCCCTCAATATTGGCTTCTATGCTCAAGCCCAAATAAGAAGTTGCAGTTAAGTTGCAGTTAACCCTTGTTCCTCCAAACTTTTGGCTGCAACTTTTCCGTCTAACCTTTTTCAGTTTATATATATGTCTTTCCCAAACTGAGTGAATGCTTTTGCATAAACACACTAGACACAGCTGGTCAGTTTTAGCAAGCTTTAATTTTTTTTTTCAAGGGGAAAAAAAAAGTCTTCTTTTGGTAGCCAGTTTTCTGAATATGCCCAAACATTAACAGAAATGCTTATGTTAAGTTTTTATTATTTTCAAGCTCCCTCAATTTGTAGGCTAAATATGTATTTTTTTTCTTGGTTCTTCCTAGCTGGCTCATGTTGTAATTGTTTTTCTTTCTGCAAAACTTGAGGCTCTTTGTCTTGTAGGTTTAAATCTTCTTTTACAAAGTCTTGGATGCTTTCACAATCCATGAGCTGCACCATTATTTCCTCCTTGAAGAACAAGCCACAGTTTCCCTTTTTGGACAGTAGAACCCACTGCCAGTGCCAATATTGGCATTTTTCATGCTGAGAAATTAGCCAATATTTAGGATTTTGAAAAATGAGCATCAGGTATGGCAAGGATGAGATTTGTGCATTTACCGTGACTGAAGCCAAGATTCCATTTCCCAGAACATGGCAGCAAAAGGTTATTTTCTCACAGTTCAAAATCTCTTTCTAGAGAGCAAAAATGTTCTCTCATTTAGATTTTTTTCTCAAGTTCATATGATCAGCATGGGGTTTTTCGCTGTCTCCTTGGCATTCCTGAATACACACCTCCATTTAGAATTAAACCCAAACAAACCCAAACAATTGCTGTAGCTAAACTTCTAGCTTTACACTCTGATAATTCCATACTTTATTCTGTAAAGAAATTTAATGGATATTCTTTTACATTTATCCTAAAATATTGGTACGCTTTCCTAAAAATCTTTTAAGCCTAAATCCTATGACAATGACTGACATAATTTAGCCATTACACCCAATGTCTGAGCCTGAGAGATCCGTACTGCTAAAACCTGGAGGTCCTGGCCTCTCCCCCGTCTCTCCCATTCCTTCCTTGCCTCAACGAAAAGAAACACACTGTGCTTTGCTGCTGCGAAGCTGCAACTGCAGTTTTCTGTGTTCTGTAGTTACACTCTTTTACCCCTGATGGTTAAAAAGGCACAAGATCACCTATAAAACCATTAGCATTTTCATCAACAAAAAGTCAAGACTTTGGACTTTGATGGTAGCCTTTTTGAAACTTGCTTGGCAATTACACAAGCTAGGAATATGCTTCTGGCTTCCAGTGAAATCTGAGGTTTTCTCCAAATCGCCAGACTCCAAGACTTGGGATTTTCTCAGGAAAGAAAAAGAGCAAAAAGAAACATAAAATATTTCACAACTTCTTTTTAAGAGTGAACAATTGTGTTTATTGCATGCTTGCTTTGTTGTCTCTGATCTCTTTTGAATCCTGAACGTTTGAACTGCTTGAACACTTGCTTATCTTGGAACATATGGTACCGCTGACTTCTACGAGAATGTCGACGCACTCACAAAGTTACGCACATGCTTAGAAATGCTTTGTTGGAACAAAGATAAAGGAAAAATTTGAGTATAAATTCTGCTGTCTGAAAAAGCCTGCAGAACCATACACTCCGCACCACCCACATGTCCATTGAAACTTTTATTAGCATTTTCCACTTTCTATTCTCTTTTTCCTCTGCCAAATTTCAAGAAAATTTTCCTTCTGCTTTTTTTCCCATTTTTGCTTACTTTTTATTTGTTTATTTATTTATTTTTACTTTTGACAGGGTTAAACTGCAGGAGTTTTTATGGACAGAATCCTGACTTCAGGAGCATCCTTCCCACCTTTTCCGTTCTAAGGAAGCTGATGCAAAAAATCTCCCAGAAATAATGGTCCCCTTTCAACTGGCTGCAGAGGGGTTTGGATTAGGCCCAATCCTTGGTGACAATTATGTTTCCACTAGCTGGTGAAGTTGTTAAATCAAGATTACTGGAGACAACCACCCCGACATTTTTGCAGTTCAGGATCTCAGGAGCTTGCTCATTTTTCAGTCCTACTCGTGGACAGATGGACTTTGGATGCCTGTTGAATGTGCAAAGCAGGAATTTGACACTAAGCCAAAGACTGTCTTTTCAGAAATATTGTCCTTCCCTTATACAATGGTTTGCTTGACCTGCAGATTTTTTCTCCTTTAGCTGCAAGCAACTGAAAGGTCTTTTGGTAAACAATATACTGTTGATTATAAATTTAACTTGGCAAAAGGGCTGCTTTCTTCCGTTCTGAACAATTAAAAGGATTGGGCTGCTGTTTCAGATGTTGTATGCATATGCCTGGTGAACTCCACTCTTTGTGAAGATGTTCCTCCATCTTCTTCCATGCTATGGCCTACGTCTTCCTGCCTCTGACCCATGTTGGGCAAAAGGACAGAAGAACAGAGGTCTTTCTTACACCTCACTGCATCTTCTTCAGACAAGGGACTCTGATTTAGCGTATTCTGGCAGGATAAGAAGACAGAAAGTTTGGCCTCAGGAATTTAGGAAGATATGCCACAAGAATGAAAATGAGTGGCTCTTCTCAGGTACAAAGGAAATTTAATGTGTAAACATACTGTTAAAAGTTGGAAGCTAACCTCTACATGGCCAGAGATCCGATCTGCAGCCACAAAGCTGGAGAAGGAAATGAGGTACAGGTGATGAGCAGATTAAAATCTCCACTGGCTGGCTGCACCTGAGATTATATCAGATTAAATCTCAAATATTAGTGATTTGGGGCATAGTCAGGCTTTTGCCCCTTCACCAAGGGCTCGCTGACCTAGCTATGGAGAAGCCTGAGGAAAGAACAGCTGTGTTTCTCATACTCATGAAGTGAAACTTGATGGATCTGAAGAGGAGCCTGATCTTTTCCCTCTTCATGATCAGAGGGATGGAGCACCTCTCTTATGAGGAAAGGCTGAAAGAGCTGGGGTTGTTCAGCCTGGAGAAGAGAAGGCTGCAGGGTGACCTTATTGCAGCCTTTCAGTACTTAAAGGGGGCTTATAAGATGGGGACAGACTTTTTAGCAGGACCAGTAGCAATAAGACAAGTGGTAATGGGTTAAAACTAAAAGAGGGGAGATTCAGACTGGATATAAGGAAGACATTTTTGACAATGAGGGTGGTGAAACACTGGAAGGGGTTGCCCAGAGAGGTGGTAGATGCCCCATCCTTGGAAACGTTCAAGGCCAGGCTGGATGGGGCTTTGAGCAACCTGATCTGGTTGTAGATGTCCCTGCCCATGGCAGGGGGGATGGACTGGATGGGCTTTAAAGGTCCCTTCCATCCCAAAGCATTCTATGATTCTATGATTCTATGATTCAGCCACAAGGCTGGATAGTTGCACCAATTTTAGTAAATTAATTGTGCCAAGGAATGTTCCCAGGCACTCAACCCTGACTAAATACTAGTAAACTGTTAGAACAATCCCTGGCACAGTTTTAGACTTGGTCAACTATCACCTTCCCAAACCGTTCCTGGATACTCTTTGGGAATTTGAATGTTGCAGGGACTGAACCCAAAGGCAATTGACATGTGGCTACACTCTTCTGCAGGTAAAAGAGCTTAATAGTACAAATATGAAACTTTTTATACCATGGCCTCAGGGCCAGAGAGCAGACCTTGGAGCCTGGCTGGGATTGTCACAGCAGAACTCCTGTCTCCAGGGGATTTGGGCTTGTGTACAACAAAGAAAACAATGGATCTGATCATAATATAATATCCATAATTTAATTAAAGGGTGAGCCTTTCTGCCTGTTCTGTTAATCTGATTAAAGTAGGCTGCTGAAATTGGTGGGAATAGATGCCAGTGCAGGTGTGACTGTGTGATGCAGGCATATTGGAACAGGCCACTGGGCTGAAGAAAACCTCTCCTTCCCTGTCTGCCTCAGACCAGTACATTTCTGCCAAGCTTTTCTGCTCACTATGGATCATAAAGCTAAATGAGATCTGAAAACCTCAATAAACTAGATTAAAATATATTTTTGGATAAGGGCATCGTGAAAGACTAAAAGGAAGGAATGTTGTGCTTGTGAGGAATCATTAAAAAGAATAGAACTATTCAGCGTGGATTGTTGGGAGATGATAGAGGGCTATAAAATTGTGAGGGGAAAAGAAAAAGTGAAAAGGGATTGACTGTTACTGGTTTCCTCCAGTGCAAGAACCAGAGGGGATCAAATTAAATCAGCATGTGGCATGTCCAGTACTTGAACAAACTCTGAAACTCCTTGCCACATGAATCTGTGGATGCCTATAGCCACCAGGAGTCAAAAAACAGATTTATCTATGGCTTTTAAACAAGGATATTACCTCTGGCCATGAATTATTGGAAGCCAAGGCATTATCTGGGAGAAGAGCACCCCATACTCGCCCTGTTGGTACATCCCTTCCTATAAGGAATCAGCTGATGTCCTTGGCAAGGTGGGTCTTTGGGCTGGCCCAGTGCGGCCATTCCTATGGTCAGACATGGATCTGGGGAGAGAAACCTATTCCAGGAACTGACCTGGTAAGTGAAATGCCATGGAACTACATCTGCTGATGATAAATCATCTAGCAGGGTCCTCCCTCAGAGGAGGCCACCTCATTGTAGGTCAGCATGGCACTTCCACCGAACCCATCACCAATCCTGCCCTCATCACATAGTACCATGGGGGCCTTTCCCTGTTAAGTGACCCAGAGCACCAGATGCATTACTCCTGATGTACATCAGATACATGACCTGGCATGATGCTACCTGAAGCAATCAGGGCGTCCAGAGTCTTCTGAGCTGCTGTCTTGGGGTGGCTTCCCAGAGAACCCTGCTCAGTTTCCATTCACTCGAGGTCCTCGATTTCTCCATCTGCAGAAGGGATAGAGTCCATCTTACTTGATGAAAAGCACAGGAGAACTCAGCAGGGTCTGAGGTCTGTGAACAGCAGCATTGGGACCTTCCATGTTTGCTGTTGTCCCAGTCTGGATGAGGTTCATCTTGGCAGCCTTAAGGGGAAAGGCTCCCTACCCCATTAGCTCTCCATTGAGCCATCCAGCCTTCCATGCAAGGCTGTTTTATTTGGAAAACGTGACCACTTGTGGCACACAGTATTTACGATTTAACTTTGTGTTGTTGTTGTTCCGGCTGATGTGAAACTCCTTGGCTTTACAATGCAGGTTTAATAAACTCTATTAAAAGGGTAAATATAGCAACTCCCTTTTGGAATTTCTTCCTTTTCTTTTCATTTTTAATTGATTATTTCTTAGAGGTAAAACTTTTAAAGCAATGGCAAAATATCAGGAGTAATTAGATTAAGTAGGGGGGGGAGCTGTTGATTTTTTTTTGAGCTATAAACCAGAAACGAAACAAAACTTACTTTATATTTGTAGACAAGTGTGTGTTTGTTTATATATTTCTCTAATACTTGCCAGTTTTGCTCTTTTTTCTTCTTTCAAAGCACTACAAGCAATAACATTGTGGATGATAGAACCCTTTCTGTTTATTCTTGTTTTCTTTCCAGTAATGAATAAGCTCGAAGGGCATTATTTTAACTAGGCTCTTGTAATCCTTTAACGGGGCTTGTTGAAAATAAGACCCAGCACTGCCAGACACCACGCAGCAAAAAGCTGCTTAGTGCCAAACTCCTTGGCACTGGAGAAGCTGGGAATTGGCTGGTTTTTCCTCCTGTTCTGTGTTTGAATATGTACCTTTCTGGGTCCCAAAGAGGGTCGGAGTCCAGGCAACACCTGAAACTTGGTCCCTGTCCTCAAAGAGTAACCAGGATAACACTTTGTGTCTCTCTCAGTTTAAGGCACTGCCTCCAGGATGGGCTGAGCCTCAAGGGGTTGGAAGCTCTCAGTGATGTAGGGTTGGTATTATTGCATGAAATCATACAATGACGGGGCAATCCCAGCTCCTGTTGAAAAAACAGGAGAGGTGAGAGGTGCTCTAGTCCTGATGGTCATGGAGAAACACTTGAAAGCACGAACCCTCAAAGCTCCTAAACTGGAAAGCAACTAAAAGAACCTCAAAGTTGTTATTAAAGAAGATCTTAGGAGGGTTTAAGGCAATCTTGCTACTGTTTTGTTAGAGGAGAGAAAGGATGATCCCACTCAGTCTCAAACTCGTGATCTGCAGCTCAGCAGCGCTCTGTTCAGTCCTTTGCTCTCCAAGCTGGGGCAGGACATTTTGCCTTTGTGTTTCAGCTCTCCCACACAGAGGGTCACAGTCCCTCTTCTGCCCATGCCAACCAGCACTCCCCCAAAGACACGTTACCCTGAGCCAGGAGTGGTTCCTCACAGAACATATGGATGTGGCTCTCCTGTTTGGGCATGCGGATGGAAAAAAAAAAAGGTGTCATAGTACTTAGAGCCAGATGACCCCTTGCCCCCTTAATTTGCTAATAAAGCAGTAATTCATGTTTTTACAGTAAAAGCAAAAAGTCTCCTTTTCCAGACAAATTCAAAAGAAATGGAAGAATTTATGATCCAAGGAAACCAGTAGACAGTGCCCTCAATGACAGTCCCCACAACACCACAGGGCAGCATGAAGAGGTCCAGTCTCAATAGCCTTTTCAAAAGGACATGAGAGACTGGCTGTAGGATATATGATACGGGAAGGAATAGATGAACTACCCTGCCTTTTTCTGAACTTTCCTATCAAAAAGGTGCCTGGAAGTAAGCTGCAGTATCTCTCTGCTCCAGCCCTCCTCCTTCCTTTTTCTGGTTCTTAACCCTGCCCAGTCCTCCTGTCCTTGTAACAGAGCCTCCTGCCCTTCAGTACCTCGGACTGGCCTTGACTGACCCCACTATAGGGTTTGTCTTTGTCAAGGCTGCTTTATCTCACACTTCCCACTGCCCAGGTCTTCAGCAGACTTCACCCTGCAGAGCTAATGCTGCCCAACTCTGCTGCTTGCCCTCCTCAGTTCAAGCTACCTATTTCTCTTCTAATTTACCAATGAAGAGCATTGCATTAGGAGATGTTTCTTGGCAGGTTGTGTTTAGAAGAGGAGGCAAACATTGTTCTTGAAACAGGCAGTCCTTCAGCTCCTTTCTGCCAGGCTGGTGTCATGCAGTACAGCCATGGCTTGTTGGGTGATTGAAAATCTTCACCTGAGCACAGCCCATTGGATCTCAAGCGATGAGATTTCAAGAGCAGACTAAGGCCATGGAAAACCCAGCCAGCCAGAAAAGCTGGGACATAGAAACAACTGGGTTTCAAAACCCCTCTCCCTCCTGCCATCACTTCAAGGAGCCCTAAAATGCACCATTAAAAAGCCCTTTGCACTTTTCCTGGCTCTGTACAGGGGGCAGAGTGAGCGCAGAGCAGAGGACCTGTACCTTGATTCTCAGAGGTGTCTGTCCCCCCAAAGGACAGCTCAACCGCCCCTACATCGCCGTTCCATGCTGCACACCCATTGCCCCTTGCAGGCAGTGCTGGCCCGGCGACAGGTCCCTGTCCTGAGGGAAGGAGGGACATTAGCGCTCGAGGGGGAAGCACTTGCCTGTGGAGTGGGAAGGTTAATCCGGTGAGGAGGACAGAGCAAATAATTGCCAAGGCGAGGACATGGCACTTCACCTCAGCCTGCTTGTGTACCAAAGGAAGGTAGCTCTGGCGCAGAGATAGTGCTGGCTTTTCATCTCCGGGCGTTGCAGCCCAGGGGAGAGGCAGTGACATGAAAGCTCCCTTTAGGCTGGGAAGGGAGAGGGGAAATTGGAGTAAAGCAGTCAGAACAGCACACAGCTTGTCCAATCACCCTGAAAAGCCAGATGAAGATTTCTCTTCCAGGGGTGTTAGGCTTTCTTCAACTCCTTGCCCTTTTGCTAGGGGTACTGTTTCTCTCTGTAGCTGCTCTCAGCCCTGTCGTAGCCCCTCCTGGCCATAGCCATGAAATATGTGGCACAATAAAAGGCACAAGGTGGGCTAGAGGAGTACCCTCCCCACTCTGTCCCAAACGATACCCTAACTGCATCCACTCAGCATTTTCACTTCCAGTCTGAGTATCTTATCCTCCTTGGGACAGCATTTCAGATCCTCAGGGCTTGGCCTCAGTCACATCTCAGGAAGGAGAAGGAATCCCTTGGCTCCCTCGGTATGAACAGCCTGCTTTTTATAAGGTGAGTGAGTGCCCAGTTTAGCCAGCACAGCTCAGACTAATCTTCTCCAAAGACTGGTGAGATTTCAGTAACTAAAAAAAAAAAATTATTTTATACTTAAAATAGTGACATAAGTATCATAATAGTGGAAACACTGGGAAGAAAGAACGGCAGGGTGGCAGGAAGAATGACTCATCTTTAAATTTCCCTGTCATTTCTTCTGGAGCTTTGGAGTTCATCAAGTAGAAGTTTTATCTGGATCAAAAAGGTTGCTGACAAAACTACAGTCAAATCAATGAAATGGTGACCATCCCAGTTGAGACTTTGAGGAAACTGGTAGAAGTGACCAAATTAAGCAAAAATATTAAAGAAGAGTTAGGAGCATCCACACAATGTATTTGCACTGGATTGTTTAGAACATTTTTCCTAATTGCAGAAACCTCTCCAGTGCAGAGTTGCCTCTTCAGACAATTCTGATGATAGCTAATCTGCTTCCTATGATCATGGGGGTTTGTCACCTCCAACATTTTGAATGTGAGCAAAAAGTCAAAACTTGCCCTTGCCTCGCCACTGCCCTGGTTATGGCCCTGGGTACTGACCCAGCTGGGTAGCTGAGACCTCCTTCCGGACCCTCAAACCAAAGGAAAAGCATCCCTAAGAGCCGGATGAAGTCCTCAGTTAATCATATCACACAAGTATAATGAGGACTGTTGAAAAAGCTTTTGCAAAATTGAGATAAGCTCCCCTCGTTGCTTCCTTTTGTCAGTGAGTTCATCAGAGTGCTTACCTTTTCCATTCACGTCTGGAGAGCCCAGTGGGAAAAGTGACAAACTGGAGGAGTACCTGCACGCACCTGGGAAAAACAAACAGGGCCTGGAGATAAGAGAAAGTGGGAGAACAGAGAGATAAGAAAAAGAACCAAACACTCCTACCTCCTCTTTTCTTCCTCTCCATTTCCTCCCGGGAGCAGCAGAGTTCACAATGCTCTGTTCCCCAGCCTGCACTTCAAGTAGGCATTAGCTTCCTGATGAACCTCTGTTATTCATGTCAGCAAAGTCAGGTTTTTCCATGTCTTCTAAAGACAGCAGCCCTGATAGCCCGAATGCACATTTTCGTATTCAGTGCTGAAGCTGAAGCGTCCCAGGTCTGTAGGCTTCTTGGGTAGGAGATGCCACGGGAAGTCTGAGCATCAAGAACAGATTGTTCTTTGATCCAGCTGACAAATACCAAGCCACGGAAAACAAACGAGTCGGAAGTCAGCCCTGGGCCCCACTGCTGAGCTGAAGGACAAGGATGCAAAGGGGTGAGTGGACATCCCTACAAAGATATGGGCATGTGCTACAACAGGTTGCAAAGGTCCTAGTAGTCATGGCTTACACAGCTGGGCTTGAAGGTCCAAGGGTCTGTCCCCAGCAGCAGCCTGCATCATCCATACTGCCTTTGCCTACTCAAAATGTCAGCCTGTGTCATTTCTTCTCTGAGGCCAGCATTGTCTCTGTGCTGTGTTAAATAGCCGTTTTATTCTGCCCTGGTGTGAAGAGGTTTCTGTGAAAGGTTTTATAAGTGCTTCTGGAAGGAAACATCCTCCAAATCCCAGTGTCTCCTGCACTACTTTTAAAATGATGCCACCCCTAAAGAAACCCTCTAAGGAAAAATGTCATATTAGGTACAGAAGAAGACTCAGCCTCCACCTGTTCCATGAGATGGTGTTAGGAAGGCTGTGATCCAGCTCACACAATACAATATGTAAATGTAGCTGCTTCCATGCAGGTATCAGTGAGTGCTGGATGTCTCAGCTCCCAGCCCAGACAAGATGGATATCCATGGTACAATTCAGCTGGGAAAGCATAGGTGTGTAGAGCCACTGGAGATGCCCTCAGATACCCAGCTGGCCTCCAGCTCCCATTTCAGGGGAACACAGAGATGTGCTCCCTCATCTTCTCTACCCCATTGGGGAATCTGATGAAATCAGTCTCTAAGGCAGAGGTGGACCAAGAGGTGAACCGTGCTGCCTGAAGTGGTCCTTCAACCCAATCTTAACTCTCTGCACAAGGTTGACCATCCCTCTTACTATAGACCGGACTTCAGAGGGTCTCAGTGCTGGGTAAGAATTGGCAGGAAGATGACCCGGGCATTTCTACACCTCCAGAAATGTTCCATCTGGTTGATTCCAAGCCAGAGTGATGAGGTGGATTGGCTCCTCCATCATCCAAATCTGTTCTCCCACCCCTGTTTGAAAATCATGACCTTTGGGACCAGAAAGCGCAATGACAGCAAAATTGGCAAGTCCAGCTGTCTACAGAAGGGAGTGAACTTGGCATCCTTGCATGTCTGGAAATGGAGCTGTTTATACAGGGGGAGGGGAAAGGAGAGCTGCCATGTATATGGTCTAAAATTGATCACTCACATTAACATAGCGTGCTACAGAATAATGAGGGTCCTACTAACAAAGATGACATAAATAAAACCATGTTAGCTGCTTCACTTCAGAACAAAATATTTTCCCCTAGGAGAGAGCTTATAGTCACAAGAATTACCAAAAAGCATTCTCACTTCTGTACAAGTGTGATTTACTCCAGTTACTAAATATACACTGGTATAAATCTGTCGGAACTAGACAAGAATAAAAGGAAAGATGGCCTTACGATTAAAACGCTGGAGTGGGAATATGGTGATTAGGAAATTTTGCTCTGCTACAGATTTTTTTTGCTGGATATTGGACTACTCATATCACGTACTATTAATACTGCCTCATTCCAGATCATGCAGATACACACACACACACACACACACACACACACAAAAAAACTCCTTTTTTCTTCCCCATTTATAAAATGGGCTTACTGGTTCCACCTTCTCTATGTAGATTGCTTTTTCTGTGGGACAAGGAATACCTTTACAAGCCAAATATCCCAATTCTGTTGTGTGCTGGCTGAGGAGATCATTTTAATTCTGGTGATTTTGTTCTAGTTCTCAGAAAACTAAAATAAAAAAAGGATGTTTTCATGGACCAATATCTTTGCTGTGGCCTAAAGGAGTTCCTTCATATAACTGGGGCTAAAGTTGCAGAAGATTTTGAAGAGATCTAAGGACCACAGAAGAGCTGCTCAGCCAATGTAGTATAGCTCAGCTCAGTTGTCTGAACACAGGTGCCTACTTGAGATGCCCTGGGATGTTCCACCGGCTCTCCCACTGCCTCTAGGCAGGAGCACGGCTCTGCCGTACAGCTTGTGTGGATATCTCAGATAGCCCTTGGTGCTTCGGGTGGCCCTGTACATCTGTATTCAGACAACTGGACCACACCGTGGACTCCACTCACTGTATTGAGGCTCAGTGTGGTTACTCACGCCAAATATCTAGAGCTCTTGGGATACCTTTGGGCATCTGAGAGGTCGACACAGGGCAGGCAGACAAGAGATGGGACCTCTGGGAGACTGTGGTACCTCCTGGAACTGCAGCTACAGCCCCATGGCTCCTGAAATGGCCCCAAATCCTGGTGCATAAGCAGTGGAATTGAGCCCTGGGTGTCCAACCCTAACCAGGCAAAAGAGAGATTGCCAGCATGAAGCCTCTTATAGCTGGGTGTTTTAAATATTTGCTTTGGCTGTGGAAAACTCTTTTGCCTGATCTAAATTCCTGTTATTTTGCTACCAAGGAACATATCTTATCTGCTGAGCGTGGGTTCTCCCTTATAAAAACTATTACACTTCGTGTCATGTTTAAATATCCACTGGGACAGAGAAAGAAAGTTCAACTCATTCAAGTGCTGAAGAGTTCAAGCATGTCCTGGGGTGGATCCTCTGCAGCATGAACTTCTACCTCCAGCAGACCCTCTGCTGTGCCTGGAAGGATGTACAAGCTGACAGCAGCACACTGCGCTGTAGCAGTGCTGTTGCTTCTTTGCCGAGTGTCCTGATGATTTAAGGTACAGATAAGGTAGTTTGGGGTTTGTTTTTGCAAACACCGTGCAAGTTTCTTCCTGTCTCTAGCCCCTCAGTCAAAACATTTCATTTTGGAAATGCTCAAGTATTTTTTTTTTTTCAAGACTTGCTCATTTTTTTTTTTCATTTATTATTTTTTCACTTCACACCAAAAAGGTCTGTTGGTTTTGACCCAAGCTGATGTCATGATATGTTCTGAGTTGGACAAAACTGTAATCTGGGAAAGGGAGGGGTCAGGAAGAGGGCAAAAAAAGCACTCTAAGAAAAACAATCCAAGACCACTTTTGTGCATGTAGCACTTCTCCCAGCACACTGGGTCTCAGCTCAGGGCCTACGGGAAATATATTACCGACACGGAATAATGTGGGCACGTGTTGTTTGAGGCCACAGTAAGGCACCACTGCAGTGACCAGAACTATGATACGTCTCACAGCGTATTATTTGCTTAGCAAACATTTTAACCCATAGAAGAGTAAAGAAGGGATGCAGCATTTGCCCATTGGCTTTCGCATTGTGCTCTTCCAGGGCCGCATTGGAGAAGGTAGCGGGAGCAAATGTAATCATTCAAGGGGGGTTTTGTTCGAATCAGCAGCTTTGGTATGTATTAAGTACGAAGAACTGCTGGGTTGAAGCAGTGGCCTGGTTCCACTTGCTCCAGTGAATTTTCTCAAGCATGTCTGCCCCTCGTTTCCCTCTCCTGCCTTCCACCTCTGCCTCCGCCACGGGGACATAAGCGCAGCTTTACCGCATCCAGCACAGTACACAATCAGAGCAGGGTGTTAATAACAAACAGGCACCGAGGAATTAATGCTCCCCTCTGCAGATGTATCCCCGAGAAGCTGGCACGGCTGCTGCAGTCTGGAGGAGCACTGACTAGTGAAGAAGCACATTTTTTTCCTCTGCTAATAAGACCCCAAGCCACAACTGAGCAATGGAGCAATTATGTTCTTTAAGATTAAATTCTGACTCATGCGAAGGACTCTTAAAAAAAAAAAATAAATCACTTTTTTTTCCCCTGCCTGTGCTCTGCCAAAAATCCCATGGTGACCTTCTTTGTTCTTTCCTGTTCACAGTTAAGTGGAATGACAGCTCAAGGTCAAGAACGGAAAACAATATGATTTAAAGCTATGTAGAATAAAGTAATAAGTTTCAAAAGACCAGAGATGAATGAAATGGAAGGAAATTTCTTTATCAAATATGAAACCATGGCTGATCTCTAGTATCTATGTAATGGGGAGGGGGGCACAAAAAAGAAAAAAAATCCAAATTTTTCATCTTTTCCTTAGCAACCTTAACAGATAGGGAGAGATGAGGCTGGGTCACATTTCTGGTTTTGACCAGTCCTAAACATTAGTGACATATTGGATTTGGTGCTGAACTTTGAAACTCTGCCTTTAAAATGTTTTAAAACTTAGGTGCACAGCCTGAGGGACTTGGGACTTGCCAGATCAGGTCAGAGTAGCAATCTACTTCAGCTTCAGCAAACCAAGGAATTGCATACACAGCATCAAATCCCATCAGGATTTCAGATCATGCTGGGCCCAATAAGGGATGCAAAGTGCTGTGCTAGCTTTAACCTGGGCAAAAAGGGGAGGAGAGTCATCATGGGTTAATTACAGAGGCACAATGAGAAATCTGGGAGAAAATCATGCTAAAAGGAGATTAAAATTATGAGAGAAAGTGGACAGAAGCTGCTGTGGAAGTCTGCAAAGAACTTTATGGTTGGCCTTCAGTATGCATGTAGCTAGGATAGAAACTACCCCAGAGGATCTCTCCTGACTTTACCTAGCAGCCAGTATATGAACCATGGAGGCATTAGCCAGTCTTCCACCAGGACAGAGTGACTGTCAGGAGAATCAAGCAGCTCTTAAAGCGAAGCAAAGAAGAATTGTTGAGAAGGAACAACTTGCTGTGTACTTTGAAGGAGAGCAAGTCTTTTAGTTCTCCTGGGGTCATGGCAGGGGCTGTGCAGCCCAGTCACAAAACCGTATCATGGAGAAATTATGCTACGGCATTGGACGCACCAGCACAAGGAGAGGAGATGGGCCAACCTGCTTTTAATGGAAATATTCTGAGTGTGACTGATTGATAGATGACATTTGTCCACAGTGTCACATTTGGGTCTGTGCTCTGGCACGAATCGGCTGAGAGACTTCTGGGACAGCAACGAAGCATGGAAGAGGTGTAGCAGACAGTTAAACAGCTCCTGTATATCAGGACTGGCCACGTTTCACAGAGGAAGGACTGTTGGAGTTTACCCTTTATTATCAAGAGGGGCCTGAGCTATGTGCGAACAGAAATGGATTTCATTTATAAAGGAAGACTCAGAAGTCTGGCAGATATAAGATCTGGCAATCACGAAATGAACATATTCTTCATAGCTGGGAACAGCGACATGCTTGGAATGAGCCACTAATGAATGGCTGATTGACAGAAGCCAACAACAGGGCAACGTATGTAAAGAACATAGCTTTCAGCTGTGGAGAACCTACAGTCTCATGAGATCCTCACGCTCACTTGGTAGAAGGTTGAACAGACCAGGTCATTTTGAATGTTTGGTTACATTTAATTCATCCATCATTTTCTCTTAGAAGTATCAAGCAAGGGTTAAGCTCTGGAAATTTGATGACTGATTTTGAGGATACGGTACCAGACAAAAAGCGTCAATGCTCTGCAGCAGAGTTTGATAAGGCAATGCCAACCAGGAGCTCGAGCAGACATCTTCTCTTAGCGACCACAAGGCAGCAAGCAGCCAGGAATGAAATGAATCTGGGGCACCCATAGACTGACAAAAAGGTATCCCAGGGAGGAAGGGATCTTGCCCTGGCAATGCTGGAACATCACAACGCCCCCAAAATTAACTAATAAGCTCATATAGGGCTTGATGACCTAGAGAAGTCTCATATTGGAGAGTCAGAAGAAATTCAGGTAGGTGAGCAAAAGCCTGAGGACACCAACAGAATAAAGTCACCAACAGAATGCAAATAAGATCTACCTCAGTGAGGTGGTGCAAACAGGGAGGGGAAAATTAGTCTGAAGCTCAGCCCACTTGAAAGCATGCAACACTGAACAGACCAGAGGAGACTGAATGGCAAGATCGCAGCCCTCTGACAGAATACGTATCTGTGCTCTCGGGGGCTGCAAAAGACCTGCACGGTAAACAGGAACGGTGAGAAGGGCACCATAGCTTATACTCAAGATTTCTGAGCTGGAATGGGATCAGTTTATGGAAAGGTTTGTACAAAATGACTGCACAGGATAGGGTTGGGACACGTGAAGAAAACTGTTCTGGTCTACGCTCCTAAGGAACAATATGATACATACCTCAGGACCTATTTGAAGTGGATCCAGTTTAGCGGCGTTCACGGGATTGTCTCCTTAGAACACCGTATCAGACCTTTTCAAAATTACTTTGGCTTTAGGAAGTTCCTAGCAATTAGTTATCCATGCAGGAAAGCTGCTGTTAATAGCTGGGGTTCCAGTCGGTGAGACTTAAGAAGTATATCAGCATTATATAGGACCAATAAAATTCTTACACGCAGCAAATGATTACTTTCCAGCTTTTAACATCTTCCGCAGTCTACCCAAGGTTCTCTTACTTTCCTAGTGTTTATTTTTTCTATCGCCATTTTGAGGCTGCCAGAAAAGAATAAAAAAAATAAAAAGAGAAAGAGAAAAGAAGGAGAAGGAATATTAATGGAAGGAAAACTACTAAATATATTAGCAGGTGTTTACAATCAAACGGGGCCTAAACCTCCCAAGTTGCTTCTGCAAATTGCTTGACATTTTTTATAGGGCAATTTTGTGGGGTACAGACCTTCGAAGTGATGGAGTTATATGACTGGGATGGTTTTGGCTCAGCAGCTTTTTTGAAATGTATCCTTTTTGTTGGATTGGGCATTTTCACTGTCTGCAAGCAGTATATTTGACCATGTTCTGTGTTCAGTGGGAAGATTTACTTTTTTGAGCAATAAAAGCCCGTTCCCTATGGTAAAGCCTCTCTCATTTCAAGAGCAATGACAATGAGTTGCTCCCAAGAAACTAAGGACAATTCTTCACCAACCAAAAGAGTACATGGGATTTCAGTCCAGCGCTATATATGGATTTAGGGAATAGTCAGAGCACCTCTTGCAAATCTAGCTGCACCGGTTTTAAAAGCTGTTTCATCTAGCTATGAACTATACCCTTCCAGTGAAAGTTGTTGTTGCAAACTACCACGCCTGATAGCTTGAACTAAGTCAGGTAATTTTGCACTGAAGCAGATTTAAGAGACCCCAGTTGGTCTGTTCCCTGCCTGCCTGGTTGTCACACCTCTCTGGCTAGATTCCCATGAGCGTGTCCTTCATGCGTCAGTGAGTTGCGATGCCTAAGGTTTGGACATCTGGGCCCAGAGTGGGATGCAGAGCCCTGATTTAGGCACTTGTATTCTCTAGGAAGTGCCTGGGCAGAGTACCTCTGGATTAGATCCTCAAACAACAACACGCTAGATGCTGAGTGGTGGGAGCTGTTTGGAAATTGTAACATTTTGACTTTTTTTTTTCCTAATCTGCGAAAGAAAATACAAAACATCTACTGAAAATTGTGGAAAAACATTCTGAGAAAAGCTTTAGCTCCTGAACGGCAAACTGGTTAAGAAAAAAGTGGAAATTTTTGAAAGAGAAAATAATTAACCTTTCTGGTTTGTTGAAAACAAAAATGTTTCATAATATCTAATCAAAGAAACCTTTTCCCGTCTAATTAAGGTTTAGCTGAAAATGTCATTAGCTGACAGTTTTAAGTCAAGAACAGTTCAAAAACATATATTCCTTTCAATTTTCCCCAAAAGAAAATATTTTTAGAAGAAACACCAAAATTGCCCTTTTCCAAACAACATATTACTATTTTGAAGAAAATATATTTTACAGTGGGAGCATTTTTCTTTCTTTAGATAAACATTGACCAGTCCTGCTGACACCAGGTTGTTCTGAACACCCCGTGACTGCCACCTTTTGCACCAGATCTGATGTAATTCTCGCTGAGCAGTTACAGCAGTTTCTCATTGCCTAAATTCCTTTAAGTAGTTCAGCGCTAAATATGCGGGCAAGACTAAACAAGGAGTTGTAACTATTCTGAATCTTTCCCCTTGTTCTTCTCTTTTGTACGTCCTATACAGCCTAAGGTGATCACTGCTGCAACGTGATAGATTCTGATCTGGCTGTACGTTGTGCTGTACACATCTCTGGTGTGAAAAATGTGCTGTCACCTTGCGGATAAAATGCCTTTCTTTACTTTTCTTGACCATGACTTCATTAATAACGTAGAAGTGTGAAAAATTGCTTATTAATTGTGGCAAGAGTTTGCAGAGCCAGCTAACGTACATCAGGCATGTCTGCAGGTCCGGGAATCTCATTTTTGCCAGGGGGCAAGGAGTGACAGAAACAGTCTGTAAGAACCCTACTCATTCGTCCCTGAGGCAACCACAAGGACAAACGACGATGAGGAGTACAGCCACACGAAACTGCCTGCCAGTCCAGTGTCTGGAGTGGTATGAGACAAAGATAGGGAGGGAGGAAAGAATGGTTCATCTGCAGAACAAGAAGAGACGACATGGGCAGAGATCCACCTTTTTTCCATAGGTTCTTAAAAACATGAAATATTGGTGCGACTTGGCCTTTTTAGTTGCTTTATACCATATCTCTATACCGACTTCGTCTTGGTCCCTCAAGTTTCCACTGGCAAGAATGATGCTCTCAGTATATAAACACCCAAAACAAGGTAACTGCCTTTATTTTCTCGGTTTTTCTTTCTTTTTTTTTAATGCTTCATACAAGGATGCTTTTAACATGGTGTTGCCATGAAGTCATTACCCCAGGCATCAGCTATGCACTTGCTGACCCAACTACACCCGATTATCACATGATAAAAAGGAGAATTCCTCCTGAATGGAGCCTGGCTAACACTTCCCAAACCACACATGTCGGGGGGAACCGAAAGGCTGCCCATCATGGGCCATGCACACTTACACTTCTCTCCAGAGCAGGAAAACCAAGTCATGCAGCCAGAAAAAACACCAAACCAGCGAGGGGATGAATGAAGCAAGTAAGGCTCTTCAGTCTTTGTGCTGTTTGCTCATAGCACTGTGCTTTCTTTGCTGGCAATGCAGCCGCTGTATTGACTGGCGTCCTTGGGGTTGGAGTATCCCAAGGCACTGGAGTTAAATCTAAGGACATGCTGACTTACAGCAATTTCCCAGCGTCATGGGTTCCCACTGCATCACTGGTTAGCCAGGGCTACTGAGCCCTCTACCAAGCTGAACTGGAGCCTCTACATTACCCTAATCCAGGAGTTATTTATTTGTGAATTATAAAAAAATACAATGGGGCACAAAATCCTTCAAGCTGGGATTTGATGTGGCTAACCAGTGCACCGTGCCTCTATCCACAGCAGCCGCCCTCCCATAGTGTGTCAATGAACTGTGGAAAAACTTTCCAGGCCTTCTGGGATTCCCAGAAGAGTAGCTGGAAGGTCCTAAAGTAAAGTAAGGTAGAGCTCAGAGAGAGTCTTTATGCTCAGTACTGTCCACGTACACAAGACAGATCTGATGTTAAATAGCTTACGATTCTGTTCAGCGACACCATTTGTTGGAATATTACAGATTGCCTTTCCTGACTTTTTTTTTCCTTCAAATTTTCCTTCCTCATTGTGTTTATGGTGGGAACTTCCTAGAAATGCCGATTATACTAGTGCTGCAAAAGCAAGGTTTTTTGATGCTGCTAACTGTTTGCCCCGGGGCTGAAAGTATCTACAGCACCATCATGAGAACGGCTTCAGACGGACTCGTTGTTACCCTGCCCAAATCTTTCACATGAACAAGATTTCCAGTCTAAGTTAATGTCACGGCCTGGCAAATCCTCCCACAGTGGAGGACTCCAAGGCTTGTGTTGAAGTCGGCATATGGCAGTGCGCTCATGCGGATGGTGTTGGCTAAGGGTCTTAGACCTGCATTCAGCTCCTAGTGCAGACTTTCTGGCCCACTTCACCTGGCCAGGTGAGTCACCTAGGCTCCTTCACGACTTACAGAGAGAGGAAAATCCACAAAGAAATTCATCCCATCCCACTACAGAATGTAAAGGTAGGGATAAATTGCCAAATAGCTTAGATCCCCAGCTTATTCCCAGGTTTTGGTCTCCTAATTGTCCACTTTGCACAGGTGTTAGTTCATCCTCAAGCCCTCCTGGGCGAAGAACCAGCTTGCTCCTTTTGAGATGAAATCTGAGTGCTTGCTGGGAATATTTGTCTGCAGGGATCCTTCCTCATAAGCAATTTGGATAAGATTGCACCATGTTTGCCTTCCTTCAGCTCACACTCATCCGGGTCTCGTTTCCTCAAGCACCTTCACTACATCTAGTACCTCAGTCCTGAGGCACACAGCCCTTACCTTTGGCGGTGTATAAAACCATCGCTGCCAGGGGCTCCTGGCACCTCATCTTGCAGAATGGATCTCTCCGTCTGGTTTCACAGGGGAGTGGCGTGAAGGCGTTCGGAGGATTAGCAGGACTTGAGTGGTCTAGTTTGTGTGAAAGCACACCTCATGCTTTTCTAGACTGCCCCCAGGGTGGGCCAGCTCCCCTCAGCATGGAGAAATATTCAATGCAAAAAGAGAGTGGGGTTTGTGTTTGTGGGCAATTAATTGAAAAGCTCAGGAAACCTCTGCAGAAAGCAAGTGCTCACAGCCAGCCTGGCTTCTTTTCTGGGTCTGAGCTACTGCCTGTCCTCGTGCACCCTTGGTCAACTCATTTAATCTCACTGCTCTTGATTGTTGAAGGTGTCTAAACCACTCTCTACTATTGGGATACCTAATCTGGATTGATTTCTGTGAGGATTAGAAGTCCAATGTGGAGCTGGGTACCTAAATGCTTGTCTTTTTATAATTCTTTGCCTTGGTTCCCAATTGCAAAGTGAGGAAGATGACGTCTTCTGGTGCTTGTGATGCCTAGTGAGGAAGATGATGTCTTCCTGTGCTTATGACGTCTACTCAGATTGCACTTGCTCTCAGACACTGACTGTCTCTCACCAGATAATCCTATCTCAACAGGACTCGAGAAAGCAAATGGGAATTAGTCTGCTCGGTGTTATAGGGACTTCTTCCACCCCGAAGAAAGCTCTGCTTGAGGACAAACGCCTCCCCCACCAACCTACTGCCAAAGCGTCTCCCTTGGTACGCGGGCTGGTGGGCTCCTGCTTTGATACCCAGCACAAAGCAATCCCTGTTACATCCCTGGGTGTACTGCTGGTGGGACCACAGATGGAGTATCACTGGTGGGATCCATCTCAGGCTTCAGCCATCTCCAGATGAGGTGGCCAGCCTCGTTAACAGCACAGGCCTTCCCTGAAGCACACACAGAGATGTTTACTCTCTCAGGGGACAAATCATGCTATATGCCTCTGAAACCTCTTTTAAAATGAGATGAATCGCCCTCTGGCATTGCCCAGTTTCTCTTTGTTGGCTGTAGATGCTTAACTTTGTAGACAGCCAACACAGAGCAGGTGAACCCCACACCAGGTTGAGACATCTGCTCTGACGTGTAGAAACTACACAAGGAGCCCCAGAGTCCTCACGTCCTGCTGGTTTTGAAGGGTTCATTGCTGGCCAAAAGGCAATTCAGCATCCCAGTTGGACGAATGTAGAAGTAAGGCCTGGAGCTACTTAGTCTCCTCAGGGAACCTCCAGCTCAGGTCCTGACACTGGGGAGCTGCCCTGCTCTCTGTAACAACCTGTCTTTGCCCATGGCTTATAAAGGGAGCCTAGAGAGTCCTGAATTCCGGACACGTGTATCTCCTCCTTCGCTTACCTTCAACACGTCCTCTCCAAAGACTTTCCACCCCTCTGAGGTGGGTAAGCACTTCTCAACATGAGTCAAGCTTGCAAAATGCAACCCAAAAGGAGAGGAAACAGATTGGGGCTGGCAGCCACAGTGTGTTGTAACCTGGAGAGTAAAAGTCCTACGGCCCCACCCAATGCCAGCCATTCTCCTATATCCTTAGGGCTGCATGTTTTTCCACATACTGTTCAATTTATTATTTGCCAGTTCCAAGTATAGCAAATTCACAGAGTGAGAAAAATCTCATTTTGAGTTGGTTTTGGCTTCCTCTTGCAGTTGGACTCATTTGGAACAAGGTCTTTGTACTTTATTACAGCAAATGCCCACGGGTTATTATTTCGGAGAGCCATTAGGGAAAGGAGTCCAAGTAGAGGGGGGCAGTGGGCTGACGGGGGGCCAGGAGAAAAGGCGCAAAGCTTCTGAAATGCATCGTTTTTCACCTTGCCATAAAAACAAATGGCGGAGAGAACCTGAGCTAATAAACACCCATTGAGAACAGGGTGATTTTTTTTCCCCTCTCTTTGGCTTTGACCACTGGTTTTTTTTCACCTCTTTTTAAACACATGTAAATCATAGAAAAAAATAAATTTCTATTCAAACTTACAAAGAAATACCTTGGGCCAAATTACTTAATAAAAAAAAAAAAGAAAAAAAAAAAGGGCTGGTGAAAGTTGTGTATGGATATGGCCAGATCAGATAGACAGGTAGGTAGACAGACAGATGGATAGGACTGGAAGCATAGACCTGCATTTCAGATGTCCTCTCGTGCAAGGTGCTGTACGGGCACCACTCAGCCTACTTATGGAGATGCCCGTATAAGAGGCAGATCAGAAACAATATCAAGATATTGATTAAATCAATAGAACGGTTTTTGTCTCAGTGTTCATGAAGGTTTTTCTCCGAGTACAACGTGTCTCCAATCTGTCTTTGACTGTTTTTCTCTACGTCAGCATTAGGAATCAAGAACACGGTACATGCCAACGAACTATTTCTTGATGATTTGGTAATGCTGTTATACACGATTCTATTAAACATATCTTTGTCAAAACACAACATTTTTGTCAGTTATGCCTCAATTAGACAGAAGGTGGGATTGATCTTCAAAGCCAGAAATAATCACCTGTGCCTCTGTATAAGCAATGGTGAGAAATAACTCTGTCATAGCATAACCCCCAGAAGAACACCTTGGACTTAGAGATCTAACTTTACATTAAAAAAAAAAAACGTCAAAAATAAAATTAAGTGAGGAGGATACTATATTCCTTAGGCATGTCCAGGTTATTACTTTTTGGAGAACAGATATTATGGATGACTTTCATTCAGAAATGGGACACTGCATCCATTGTTCAGTCAGGTCTCCACCCATAAATCAAATGGAGGTTTGAGGTGGTATCATCAATCATTTTATTTGGACAAAAATATTTGAGATGATTAAAAAGTATGGGGCTTTTTTGGATGACTACAATTTACAGTTAGAAGGGACAAAAATCTATATAGATCTTTTCTCCAACAGAAAATATTTTCTGAAGCTAAAGTATTAAAGCTTTTGTGAAAAGCTATTTTCAATGAAATTTTATTTATTTTTTCACTTTTTAAATGACAAAAACAAGGAAAAAAAAAGCTTTTCCCCCACAACACACTGCTTTTTCTCCTTTATTCTGGAAAGAAATAACACAAGAGAGCCAACACCAGACTTCTGTCACTGTAATACGAGTTGTTTCATGGAAAGAAAAATATTTTAGAATTTTCTACGAAAAAGAAAAAAAACTGAAAAAAACAGAAAAAAAGAAAAAATATTCATTTCTTTCAGCAATTTTAATCAAAAATCCCACTTTTGGCCTACTCAGTTCTACATTAATTTCAATCAAGGGACGCAATCAGCCACAAAAACCGAGCGAACATGTCTCTAACCGACACTGCCCTGATGAACAGCATTGTCGGTATATGTAAAATCATATTTTCTTAAAGAGGAGGAGTTATTAGCAAAAAATGAAAGCCAGCTCCATGTGCAGACAAAAAGGCGCGTGTCTTTCCTTGTTCCAGCTTCACCCCATTCGTTAGCGGTCATGACCTGCTCTAACTCCACCCCACGGTGATACCAAGGGTGGGATTCATACGATGAGTTGTGGACTTCACCTCATCCAGTAGCAACTGTATAAACAAGGTCAGATGAATCGTGCCCTAAAAGTTCCTATTCCTCCCCATCGACCATAAAGGGACCCCCAAGTGATGATTTCTGTAGCATTAGCTGAGATGAATGGGAGACGAGGGGCTGAGTCCAACGCCACAAATAGCCATATGGTTGCTTGTAATGTACTGAGAACAGATGGATCAGCGAGCGATTTACAGATGTAATAATGCTATATGATCCCAACCCCATAATGAAGTAATATTATCCCCAGTTTGCAGATGAGGAAATTGAAGCACAGGGAAGTACAGAGCCCAGTCCAATTTCTGGTGAAGCCAAATGATTTGTCTGTCATTACCCAGGATGAGGAAAACCTGGGAATATAACGCAGGCGTTTTGGGCCCTCTCCTGATATAGGGAATCCCAGCCGTAAGCTGTACGGTTACGCACGGGACCTGGAGCTGACGTGGAAAGTCTCCTGCTCAGCTGTGCAGCGTAAATCAGCTTAGCACACCCTTCAAACTCTTGTTTTGCTGCAGGTCTGGGGAGGACTTCTCGTTCGCTCGTCTTGCTGCCCATGGGTTTGGCTCTTTGGGGAGATCCCGGAAAGCAAAATAGTGAAAGGGTCAAGAGTGTTTCTGCTGTTAAGTGTCACATTGCTGACTGTTCTGGGCGTACCTGGGCCTGTACCTTTTCTTCCTTCACTACAGGACACGCTCCCAAGACGTGGACAGCGAGACACCTCATGGATGGTGGAGCCACCGCTTCCCAGAAGCGTTGCGTTTCTGTGTGTATGCCAGCTGAGTGCATTGCACATTTTCCCAGGTAACAGCCTCCCAGTCCCCAGGGATCTCCAGAAACGGGTATTTTGCTGCAGCTCATGCTGCCAGCGTAATTCATTCAACTGTTCCTGTTCACCGTCTTTTTCAAGGGCAAACTGAGAATCAGCAGGTCAGAACTGGGTGAAGTGGTGGCTGCTTGTAGCTATCATCTTTCCCAAGAGCTTCAGAAACCATTTCCTGGTCCAGGTAATCCGAGAGTCTGGGGCATCAGCAACCACTATGGAAGCTGAACACAAAATGCTCTCACCTCCAAAAGGATCCATCCAGCCCACAGCTTGTTACCACAACGTCCTTGAGAAAGAAGATTGTTGAAGGTGGGACACAGGCTGCACGAATTGTCCTGGATGGCCCCAGACAGGTTAGGGGTTGAGCATCCTAATTGCAGGGCATGGAGACCCCTTTTCATGGAACATCTGTGCAAGATGATGTATAAAAATGTAAAGCTGCTAAAAGAAAGCAAAAGCACAGTCACAACGCCGAGCCACCCAGATAGCACTGAACTGATGAGCTGCATAGTGGATCTCCTCTTGCTGCAGCACCCAACAAGACACAGGCTAATGCACCGAGGCCGTGGTTTGACGGTGCAAGGCAGCAGCCCCCCTGCCGAGTCTAAACCACCCCAGCCCCGTGGCACAAAGCACCAAATCAATGTAAGTGAACTCACCTGGATCAAAAACGTTTGGGTGGGTTCACTGTTCACAGGCTAATTTTTCATCTGGTCTGGCCCTTTGCAGTCGGTGGAGAAGTGACCTAAGGGCCAAGAGGCATAGCAAGCCGTGGGTCCCAGCTGATTGCTAATGTAATTCATGCAATGACCCAGGTTAGGAAATACCCACTGTATTGCTGGGGTATCTGGCCGTGGAGGATCCATTGGTAGCAACTGGAACCACAGCCTTAGCTGGCTTGGTCTGACTTTCTGCCCACGGTGAGCTCTGTGCTGTCAAGCTACCTTGCTCCATCGCTGCTTGAGCCAGCTGATACACGTTTCCCGTCCTCATGGCTGCAGCGTGGGGTGTGGGTTTATATTACACTGAATCTGGTGTAAATTGCTCCTGTGAGCACCAACCATCTGCCTTCTCCTTCTCCAGCTATGTGGTTTTGATACTCTCAATTTGGATACTCCAGCAATTGTCCAGCCACATGGTAAATCAGAGTAACTGGAGGATCGGAGAGAAAACTGAGGAGGTTCACATCAGATCAGTTCATCGACTGCATTCACCTCTTGGCTGTGCAATTAGCAGGTCGAGCACAAGGGAAAGAGAGGGAACACGTGGCTGGGGCCACGGGGAGGAGGCAGCAGGCCATTCCCTCTATCACCAGATTAAGTGTGACATGAAGCCTCTGGTTTCACAATGATTTAAATGGTCTAAGGCTGTGGGGATGCTTCTTCCCTGCTGCCCTTCTTAATTCTAGCAACATTCCCGTGCCAGCACTAACACCCAGGTGGCTGCAGGATGCACTGGATCAGGTTCTTGATGTGAATGGGAGATATTTCTTTTTATTTTTTTTTCCTGGCTAAGGTTGCAGCCAGGTCAGGTCCCTCATCTGGTTCCCCCCACAACTGAGGTAGGTGCAGTGGTTGGGAGCTGCAGAGGGAGAGGAACACCACTGATTTTACAAGCAGGACAGATACAATGCTTTTAACCCTCTTGCCAAACTGTGCCCCGAGACACACGCCAGCTGGGTCGCAGATAAGCGGGTTTGGGGGACTGAGGAGGCCAGCACAGCACAGAGAGTGGCACAGCAAACCAAGTCCTGAAGTACAGTCAAAGCATTTTGTGGCTTCAGGTGGGCCAAACGGGATGTTTAAAGTAGCAAAAGGAGAAGGCAGGTGGATTTGCAGCAGAGCTGCAATGTGCAGGCAACAACCCTCGGCAGGGACTGCTTGGGACGGCTGCTCTGCAGGAGGCACCTGCTATGGGGACAAAGCAGGGATGGGAGGACACGGTGTGAAGGAGCTCAAGTCCTTGCACAATTGAGGCACGATGTGAAACATGCTTCATTGTATGCCCTCGTGTCTGTTCGCCCTTTTTGGACCAGGCTCCTTTCTTTACCCCTCTTCACATCCGCTGAAAGGCAGTTGGAGCACAGGACCTCTTGGTGTCATCTGCCAAGGTGGCATCACCTTTTATTCACGCTACCCTCCTCCAGCACCTCCACCACCCTGGCTGAACTGGACACCAGACTGTTCTGGGAGTGGCGTCCCCTTGATTCAAGCTGAACTAGGTTAGGTGGGTTTTTTTTTGGTCATTCAGACAAAAATAATGATATTCTCATCTGTTTAGCTCCAACATTATTATGGGCTTTTCAATGGATTCCATATTGCACCCTCTGTTATAACATTAAACCAGCCAGCTCCAAACCGCAGGATGATTGAAACATTCTGGTTTAGCTGCGTGTTCCAGCTCACGTCAAGCCAAGTTACTTTAAACATATCAAAATTCATGGGATGCATAAAGAATGCAGGTCAAACACAGTCACAGAGATCTGTGGCTGATAGGAGTGGCGTTCAAAGAATGCCACGGGGGGAGGCAGTACCCCTTCTCGCTTTGTGAATTTAAAATAAAATGAAATAAAATTTTAAAAGACGTGAGGAGACAGATGTTAGTATATACAAGAGATCTGGAGTTAGTCCAGGTTCCCTGGAAGAACCTGGGGAAACACGCCTTTGACTCCTAAGTTTGCCTGTCTGGAATATGATGAGTCCATGACCTCCAAGACGATGTTTGAAGAACCTCAATGCCCAGCAATGTCTGGAAGACAGGACCAAGCAAGTCTACAGACCTGCAGGTGTCCATGAAGCAGCATAATACGGGGATGCACTGCTTTGCCCTTCCAGTCTCTTAAAAAAGCAAGGCCAGGAGAAATGCAGTATAATTTGGGACTGGAACCTACAGATTTAGGACCTTTGAAATTAAGGAGTACAGAGACTAGGACTATGAGACCACAGGACATGTTTTCCGAATGACTGTTTTTTATTTAAAATTCCTCAGTTTGAAAATTGTTACTGGATGTCGTGGTTTAATATATCTATTTTCCTTAACAGAAAACCTCAACCAACCAGTACTATGAAAGTGCTTCTTAAAATACTACAAGAAATACAGAGTTGTGTTTCATCACTGTCAACTTTGCGTGAACGAAGCCTTTGAAAAGAGCGTTAAAACACAAATGCCACCCAATTTTTGGAAAATCATTCAGAATTTTTTTCGAAACTCTTTTATAATAAACATTTTGAGAGTACAGTTGTACATTTTAATTTCAGGTCACAGACTTGACTGTCAGGAGAGAACAAAATCAAATGATAGGAACAGTTGTGTATTAGTTACGGTGAAATAACTGATAGTCTGACTAATAATAGTCCGTTTTCGTGTCCTGTTGAGCTCTCCGTCACTCTTTCTGTGACTTGCTCTATTACAGTGTGTATTCTGATCAGTCTCAGTGTATACAATCCTTTGCAGCTTTGCTGGATTCATTCAAGGCATCGAAAGTGATTTTTTGGCCAGTGTAAACAATAGTAACAGCGAGCTTCAACCCATTTGATGTGGTTTTAATATTTCAGTAAACCCATAGATTTTTATTTTTTTAATAAGAGTGAGAAATTTAAAAGTGAGTGTAAATGTATATTGCGTTTGCAATAATAGCTGGGAATTAGTCTGAGTGTATTACATCAGCCTGAAATATTAATTTTTCAGAATTCTGAGCTCCCTTTTGACTTTGAGGCCAAGTCTTTGAAATGCTGAGGGCACTGAAATTTGACTAGATCTGGTACCCCTGGGGGACGTTTGCAACATCTATCCTTTCTGCAGTGATGCTGAGCTCCTCTGCTTTAGTTCAAAAGTCTGATTCTGCAATATTTAGATGCTCAGGGTCTGATTATCTCACCTAAGACCTAAGTTTAGGACTGCAGGCATCCTCTACTCTTCTGTAGTCAATGGGGAGAGACAACTGTGACCAGAGGGCAAGTCTTCCCTCTGCAGAGCAGGCTGAATTGCCTTCTGGAGCTGCTAATCTCTATCCACTGACTATGCGATAATCCTAATGTGACCACAGCTATCATGTAGATGCCTCAAATATGTGTCTGCAGTGAGGTGGGATGAACTCAGGGGGAAGGCACAGCCGTTTGCGATGTCAAGGATCGTTCTCCCTGTATGCAGGACCTGGCACGCCAAGACCCTTCAGGCTTGCAGAAAGAGTGAACATTTTTACTAAGAGCAGGAATTATGAATTATTTCTGAGACGGAGGTCTCAGACAGTCATGCTGAAGCACCATCAGCCATGCATTTCACCTTTTGCACTTTTTCACCTCTGGCTCCATGCTCTTGGCCTCCCACCTCCCCCATCCCGCCCAGCTGCAGCTCATGGTTATGAAGCCATGGAAGAGAGCTGGTGTGGAAATTATTTTCTCATGTACCTGGAGACCAGCATAATTTCATATTAGAAGCTAAAATTAAAATCCTATTATAATAAAAGTAACCGGAATCCCAGGGGGACAACATACCAAACATTAGCTGAAAACACCTTCCTGAGCATGCAAAGAAAATCATAAGGGAGAACGGCATCTGTTACTAACATCTGAGTGCAAATTCTTTCCACCTGCCACAGGCAGAAAGTCAAACCCCCTTCATTTTCTGCCGAAGACTTGAGCCGCCCGTCTAAAGGACACTGTAAACTTCATTAAGTGGCTTTCCACTGTGGCCTGTGGGGATGCTATTTCAGGCCCTGCCATCAGCCAGCACCAAGGAGGCACCTGGGGATGCCGGTCCAGCTGACCAGCTTGCATTTCCCAGCTAGCGTGGAGAATGATGGAATGCTTTCATTTCCTGAGCAGAAACCGCAATGGTTTGTACTTCTATAGATATATCGGCACAGGCTAGAAAATCACTTAGCAGGGGGATTGCAGTCACTATAGGAAGATAAAAGCTTGATACAAAAGAGAAGAGATGAACACAGGCTTTGGATAGCACCAGCAAGCTAAGAACATAAATACAACAATAAATCATAATATCGAGATCCGGTCATGTCCCTTGTCAACTACGAGCATTAAAGCCATTTCTGAAGGTCAACATTAGCTCCGTGCAATGTGCAGGGAAACTGAGGCACACAATGCTGGATGTGCATTGCCCAGCAAAGCTGGAAATACAGCCTGTACCTCTGAAGTCCTCCAGAAACCCTTCTGACGGCAAAAATCAAGAAAGCGGGGCAGATCCGGGTCTCTCAGCCTGCCGCAGCACGTGCTCAGGCACAGCCCGGTTCTGCAGGACGAGTCCTGCTGCACAGCCATGATGGGTCGCCCCCTAAGTTCCTTCATGTGCCCTGTTATTTTTTCTTGTCCTTGTTTTTGCTCTTTAATTCCCAAACTGGGACTCTCTCTTATGCAGATGTAGAGCACCCAAAGGAGCCCCTGTCTCAGGCTGGGAGCTCAGGTTCCCACGCCTGTTTCTGCTGGATGATGGAGGCGGTGGAGGGTTCAGGAAGGACTCCTTAAATCGGTCTGGTAATTAGAGGTAAAACCAGCATCAATGGTGCCTTTTGTTGTGGCCTTCAGCTGGGATTTCAAGTTCAGTGGCATCACTGCTTGCACCAGGGTAAGCACTACCCAGGCTGCAAGTTGCCATCTCCTGCATTGCCTGTGCAGCAAATGAGCAGAATAAATGCACAAATAAAAAGTGATCCTTTCTCAGCTGGCCTGGTAGCTTCTCCCTGCCTCCCGTGCCCTTGAAGCAAAATGGAGTGGCTGGCATTAAGCAGACAAAATGTCCTGGCATCGTTCTGAGGAAAGGCTTCGCATCCCTGCCCCAAGATAGGGGATTTGTTGGTAGGATTTGTTGGCAGCCAAATTCTGGCTGCAGCCTTCCCCTAGCTGTCACCTATGTGCTGTGCAATGAGGGACTAGATGCATTGAGTGGTACCAAGGTTTTGGTGTGTTTTTTCACTCCCAAGCACGATGCACAGGTCCCTGAGCCAGTCCCAGTGCTGCCAGGGCCACCACTAAACCATGTCCCCAAGCACCACATCTACATGGCTTTTAAATCCCCCCAGGGATGGGGACTCAACCACTGCCCTGGGCAGCCTGGGCCAGTGCTTGATAAACCTGTCAGTGAATAAATTTTTCCTAATATCCAATCTAAGCCTCCCCTGGCACAACGTGAGGCCATTTCCTCTTGTCCTATCCCTCGTTACTTGTGAGAAGAAACCTACGCCCACCTCGCTGCAACTTGGTGCGTCCACCAGGATCCCCAGGTCCTTTTCTGCCAAGCTGCTTTCCAGCCGGGTGTCCCCCCGCATGCCCTGGTGCCTGGGCTTGTTCCTCCCCAGGGACAGGACTTTGCATCTCTCCTTGTTGAACTTGATGAGGTTCCCGTCAGCCCATTTCTCCAGGCTGTTGAGGTCCCTCTGGATGGCAACACGACTCTCTGGAGTATCAGCCGCTCCTCCCAGTTTGGTGTCATCTGCAAACTTGCTGAGGGTACACTCTGCCCCATCATCCAGATGATTAATGGAGATGTTAAGACCGGACCCAGTCATGACCCCTGGAGTACACTGGTAGTTTCTGGCCTCTTTCTAGACTTGGTGCTGCTGCTCACATCTCTGGGCCTGGCCATCAGAGAGTTTCCAATCCACCTCATTGTCTGCTCATCCAGCCCATTCACTTGCTCTAAAAACCCCACAATGTGACATTTATGGAAAGTGCTATATAAAAGCCAGACATTGTTATTAAATCTCACCCTTAGTCAGCAAAACACTTAAACATGTGCTTAAGATTTAGGGTAAGCTTAAAACGCGCTGGGACTGAAACGCCTGATTAAGTGTCGTGCCGAAGCGAGCGGGATGGCTGTGCCGCGGTAACAGGCTCCTGGGTCGCCTATTGCACTTAATGCTTTTACATTAACAAAGTGCAGCCTGGAACAAAGCTGGATTCCCCTGCCGAGCTGCTCCGCAGGGGGGACTTGGCACTGAAGTGCCCACCTGCAGCCCAGCCCTAAACTCACCGCTGTCCTCCTCAGCAGGGAGGTTTTACCACTAAAGGACAGGGCAAGTACAACTCCTCCTGCTGCAACCATCAGGGCTGACCCCAAAGAGCAAGGAGAAAGCCAGCCTCGGTGGCAGACAGGCAGAAAGTCCTCCCAGCTTTAAAGGAGGCATTTGCTCCACGTTCTTTGGAGGAGATTCTCTCCATCGATTTATTACGGAAGGAGCACAGGACCATCAGCTTCCTAACTTTGAACCGGTCTTAGAGTTACAGAGGTGGCAAAAAAAAAAAAAAATTTTAAAAGAAATCAATGCCCCAAATTGCCTTTTTGGTCTTGAAAAGTTTGTAACGTTGTTCTGAAGCCAAAGCTTCTCTGCAACCTCAATAACTGCAAATGGATTAAAAAATCAGATTCTCACTTAATGACCAAAATTCGGGAGCTGGAGTTTGAAGGGAAAAATTAAATTGCATGGTATTTGTGGTAAAATTGACAGATTAGAGAACACAGTAACTCATACAGCCTGAAAAACTTCACAGCTGGACGGTGTCGAAGTCTCTTGTTTATAATAATTTTTAACATGTCTCTTCTTGCTAAAGATTATTTCTACAATAGTCTGTGTTGGGAGCTGATCCATTTTATGCTTTCATTCAAACAGCATGCTGCTTTAATTTATATTTTTATGAATGCACAAAAGAAATCTGTCTGTGTTCGTACATAAGGATGCGAGTCCCACTGAACAAAATACCTGAGCACTCCACAATCTTCCAGCATTCATCTCTCTGGGAAAGGGCAGTCCAGGCTCCGGCACTTGTGTAAAAGACTGATTTTATTTGGTTGCTTTGGTTTTTTTTTCATCCATTCATTTGAATATTTGTTTGAAGTCCTTTGTTTCAGAGATCCTGAGCAGATCCCTGCAGCACAATGAAATCAGGCAACCAGGGTCTGGCCATGCGAATCAGTGTGCAGGGTTTGGCCCCAAAGCATTAAAAAAAATTGGCCTTTAATGATAACGGAGACAACAAGTTAAACTGAAGTGCTTTCCATGCCAATTCACCTTTACACCAAATCAGAAGAGTCACCTTGAACAGCTGAAGAAATGAAAGCAAAAGAGGAATTTTTACATTAAACTCTGGCCTACTTTTATACATGTGTGTGTCTCAAAAAGAAAGAAATTCAATAAATCAATCGATGGAAGCAGTTGCCGGTGCCATTGCTTCGTGAGGACCATGGCAGGTTGACTTCGTACTCTGCCTTGCACAGAGGATGCAGCAGTTTGCTCTTCCTAAAATGTTTCATTCCAGATTTCCAGGGGGAAAGGAAAGGGGAGAGGAGAGGGAAAAGGGAAGGGAAGGGAAGGGAAGGGAAGGGAAGGGAAGGGAAGGGAAGGGAAGGGAAGGGAAGGGAAGGGAAGAGGGAAGGGAAGGGAAGGGAAGGGAAGGGAAGGGAAGGGAAGGGAAGGGAAGGGAAGGGAAGGGAAGGGAAGGGAAGGGAAGGGAAGGGAAGGGAAGGGAAGGGAAGGGAAGGGAAGGGAAGGGAAGGGAAGGGAAGGGAAGGGAAGGGAAGGGAAGGGAAGGGAAGGGGAGGGGAGGGAAGGGGAGGGAAGGGGAGGGGGAAGGGAAGGGGGAAGGGAAGGGAAGGGAAGGGAAGGGAAGGGAAGGGAAGGGAAGGGAAGGGAAGGGAAGGGAAGGGAAGGGAAGGGAAGGGAAGGGAAGGGAAGGGAAGGGAAGGGAAGGGAAGGGAAGGGAAGGGAAGGGAAGGGAAGGGAAGGGAAGGGAAGGGAAGGGAAGGGAAGGGAAGGGAAGGGAAGGGAAGGGAAGGGAAGGGAAGGGAAGGGAAGGGAAGGGAAGGGGAGGGAAGGGGAGGGAAGGGGAGGGAAGGGGGGGGAAGGGAAGGGGGAAGGGAAGGGGGAAGGGAAGGGGGAAGGGAAGGGAAGGGAAGGGAAGGGAAGGGAAGGGAAGGGAAGGGAAGGGAAGGGAAGGGAAGGGGGAAGGGAAGGGGGAAGGGAAGGGAAGGGAAGGGAAGGGAAGGGAAGGGGGAAGGGAAGGGGGAAGGGAAGGGAAGGGAAGGGAAGGGAAGGGAAGGGAAGGGAAGGGAAGGGAAGGGGGAAGGGAAGGGGGAAGGGAAGGGGGAAGGGAAGGGGGAAGGGAAGGGAAGGGAAGGGAAGGGAAGGGAAGGGTACTAAAACCCCAGAGTATATAACGTTCAGTAGGTTGGACAGCTTTCATCGATCTGCCAAGATACTCAGGAATACCTCCTCTGCATCCCAATTTGCATCATCAGATCTTCTAAAAAAAATCAGATGCCCCAAAAATTTCCTGTTCAGCATAAAAAACAGTCCCAAGAATGGACTTTCCAGTGGCCTAACTGCTCCCCATGGAAGTCAAAAGGGTCCTGGATGGCCTTCCTGCACTGGACCCAAGAAGAAACTTCTCTTGATATAAAAGGGAATGGAAAATGCTACCAAAGCACGGAATGAACAGGACTTTTCCCTCTAAATATCCTTGTTGAAGTCTGAAGGTGTTCAAATAGCGAGATCAGAATCTGGCTCCTGGTGAAGGGACAGCCGAGATCCTTTGGGCATAGAGAAGTGCTATAAACTTTAAAAAAAAAACCAAAACCAAGAAGCCTGGCCATCATGGTGCACCACACCTTCAGAAACACAACGATCAATTTGTTTTCTTCTCCTTTCTATCCCTTTTCTTCCTGGGCATTGACTCTGGATGACGCTCTCTGTGGTGGGAACTGCACACTCAGGCTGAAAAAGGACTGGAGGCTGCTGAAATGAGAAGTTCCCAGGACTGGCTCAGAAACACACTGACTTGGAGAAAGCCTCAGCTGGCTGCCAACCAGCTGCGGGAATTTCCCACTCAGCGTTATGTAGTGTAAGCTTACACATCAGCCTCAGGCCCATATAACATCCAGTAGAAATGACTTCGTCAGAGATTAATTGCATGTAATGGTTTTGGAGCTATCACAATTGAGATCTACTGGTGTTTCCATAGTCTCTCCAATTGTATCTGGCCTCTAGGACCATCACAGTTTCAAATCTGCCAAACAGAGCATCTCATCTTTCTTCACTCTGAGGATGGTGGGGCACTGGCACAGGTTGCCCAGGGAAGCTGTGGATGCCCTCTCTCTGGAAGTGTTCAAGGCCAGGCTGGATGGGGCTTTGAGCAACCCGGTCTAGTGGAAGGTGTCTCTGCCCACGGCAGGGGGGTTGGAACCAGATGATCTTTAAGGTCCCTTCCAACCCCAACCATTCTATGATTCGATAATTTATGATTCTTTCCCCATGAGTGCATCGGATGGGATGCACAGAGCAGCACAGGCAGGACAGTTGAGCAAGGACTCGACATGGAAGGACACATCCTATTTTGGAGCAGAATTAGGAAGCTGAACTGTCAAAAGACAAATGTGAAATAGCCTGTGGCCCTGTCCTGAGCAAGACAGATGGGTCACGTTGAAGGAGAGAGAGAAGCCCTGTGAAATAAACCCAAACACGCTCCAGCATGTTACAGCACACAGGAACACCATGACAGATGCCTGGCTTTATTCTCAGATTAATGTGTTCAATTGATACATGTATGTGTGGTTTCATTGCACAGAGCTGCAAACATTTATCCAAGCTGCCTTAGACCCCGAGACTGTTACTCCTTGCACCTACTGACAGCCAAGGAGGAGACGGCTGTAGATGTTTGGAGACGGCCAAAAGGAGATGGAGGAGATGAGAACAAGGGAGATGGGGAAACAGTAGGGCATCTCCACTCCCTACCCTGAGGTGGGATGGGAAGAGGAATGGAATCTGAATATCATGCAGAGGATTTTGCAAGAAGTAGACGTGGAAGTGGAGGGCAGCAGTCCTCGCAGGCATCTGAGTCTGACCCAGGATGGCCTTTCAGTGCCGGTCTCTCTCCATGACTCTCCTCAACAATTATAGAAGCAGCACAGGATGACAATCCATGCACCTCGGTTCCCAAGATCAAACGGGACGAATCCTGGCTATATACCAGCCTTGAAAGACAGCTTAGCAGTACCATAAAGTGATCCTTTCATCCTTGAATCCCAGTGCAATAGGAACATCTAGTGTCCAAGGAAAAATTCTGCCTCTTTAAAACACCTCTCGAGAGCCCCTCTTACCTCTTCCACAGCTGCACCTGCACAAACCCCAACATGATCCCTGAACGTCTGAACACGCAAAGCTAGCTCACACAGCAGCAGGGAGTAATCTGAAGACAAATATTAGCACTATGCTAATACGGTCAAGGACAAAAGAAGGAACTTTTGGATAAGGTGCCGTGCTGACACGTGGGCAGCTGCTCCAGGGCCTGCCTCCGCCAACTTGCCAACAGCTCAGCTGACATTATCGTTGCTCATACTGCAGTGACAACCAAAGCCCCACTGTGCGAGGTGTTTACAAATGAACAGGTGATTTTACGTCCCCAAGGTTTACCATTTAGTAACTTAAAGACAGGCTAAGGATGAATTATAAAACCCAGTTGACCATGGGAGAATCGAGGCACAGAACATTTCAATACAGAGGAAGATCCCACGGGAAATTTCTGATCAAGCTGTGACCGGATATAAATTTCTCTTAATTATCAACTTTACACCCAGAAATTCTTTCCTCTCCCAGGAACGAACAGTTTTCCTCTTCATCAGGCTGTTTGTGAAGATTAGCTTGACAGAGTGAGAGCACTGGATGGGACATGCTTCATATAAAATGCCCAATGTATGAAGCCACAGCCTGAAATTATAAAGAAGAGAAAAGGGAATTAAGCTATTGAGGACCGTAAAGATAATTTGTGCTGCAAACTGTCCACAGGTATAGCAGGAACCAACTACCCTTCAGCAAAAGCAGGTGTGGAATGGCACACCTTTTCCATTGCTTAGGAAACAGGGCTTGAAGATTAAAATAGAAAAAACCCCATCCAAATCCAAAATTATTCACACAGTTTAAAAAAGAGCGAAAATCATTACCCTGTCATGTTTAAATGGGTAGTGGCACTGATGGCACCAGAGGCTTGAGTTTACAAACAGGTAGCATGTGGCTTTGACTAGATACTGGACAAATGGTCCCTCCAACATCAGTGTCCATCTTTTCCTTCCTCCAGTTCTCTTCTTTCCTCCCTCCTGTACGTCCTTCTACGAATCCTTGCCATGAATGGAAAAAGAGGCACGAGGTTAAGAAACTGATCCTTACCTGAGACATCACGGATGTGGCTGGGACTCGACACCTTCCACACAAGATAAGATGAGCCAGGGCACATCTGCAGCTCCAAGGTAGTTGTACGTGCTTGCTTATCCCATCAAATGCAAATGTCTTAGTCTTCATCAAGAGGCATAAATGTATAAGCAACATTTCCCACAGCGTAAGAATATAAATGATCAGAGCAGCTGACCTGGTGAGAGCTCACACCCTCAGATAGCTCCTTGGCTCGCTTTACCACCAGGCTGCGAGATCCAGCTCTTTCATTTCAGCAGGAGGAAGGGGAATCCAGACAGAAAAATGTGGCATGAAACCCAGAGTCTGATTGTCATTTATTTCCACCAACAGTGCAGCAGGAAAAGGCTGGAATCTATTAAGCAGTTCAAAATTGACCAGGATCCAGTTGTCAAGCTGAACACTTGATGTGTATGGAAAAAAATAAATTCACCACAATATCACTGCTAGCAGTTATGGAAGCACAGAGGTACACGCATTAGAAATGCAGTCTCCTGAAAAGCTGGCATTCAGGCAGCATACTGATTAGCAAGTAGTAAGATATCTATTACATTTAAAGTCAGTCTAACATGACCAAGGAACAGAAGGAAAACTGTTCTCCTTGTGGTCTGTGGGATGGGATATCAGCTTTCTAACCAGGAGGATGATGCTCCAATTCTGGTTGGCATTGATATGCTGTCGGGTTCCCAATGGCAGAGCTGAAAATATCGGCTTGGCCAAGAGGGTCCAGAATTAGGCAGCTTCAGGCGAAACCTGTCAGAGCTGAAGCCCTCTGAAACCACAGGCAGGAGAATGGACGACCAAGAGGTTTGGTGCATCTATCATCACTTGACGGCACTTTGATACCTTGATACTCTCTTCCTATAAAACATCATTTCCAGTTCAGAATTGTTTTAGCTAAAGGTAAAGGCTTGGCAAACAGTCGTACCAGAAATCATGTGGTCTATTTAGGCAAATATGAATTTTGAGGCCTCATCATGGTACGTACCGATTTCTATACCTGTTACCACCCCTGTACAATGCAGGCAGTGATTTTTACACAACTTTATGAATGCCGTGAGATGACTTAGAGCTGATACGCTCTCCGGTATTCACCGTGCAGCACACCCAGCAAGCCCAGTCAAAAATTCAGCCCAAACCCTCTGTTAAATACGCATGATTAATACAGCGTATTAGAGAAAAAAATGCAAGCCTGCAGTGTGGTTTGCTTCTTACACAGAAGTTACAAGGAAAAGAATGGAGGCAGCCCAAAAGGTTCATTTCCTAAAGGAGAATTCAAGTCCTGGAAACTGTTTCACCAAACACGGATTCCGTTTCCAGCCTCTGGCGTTCAGCAGCTTGGCAACACCGGGAGGGCTGAATGGAGATGCCGGCATGGAAGGGAGCCCTTGGCATTGCCGCCTACCTGCAATTGCCCTCTCCTGTCTCTGTGTGCGTCCTTACGGCTGTAAACAACACCCACCGCCGCACAAAGCATCGCATTAAAAACGTGTGCCATGTGGAAGAAAGCAGAACATCTCCGAGTAGGCCTGTCTTTCTCAAAAGGAGCAAGCGTAACTGAAATACAAGCTCATTGTCTGAACTAGAAGCAAAATGTTAAGCAGCGTTTTGCAAGCCTACGATAAACATCACACGGTGATGAAAACCCTCATGAGCCTCACCGAGCGTTAGAAGATGGTCCTGCTCCTAACCCTATGCTTCAGAGGCTTAAGTGCAGTTTGTGGCTTAGTCTGTGGCTTAGTCCTCCTTGCAGGCTGATCCTTAAATCTGTCAATGGTCTGGTGTCTCTGTTTCCACCGCCTGTGAAATGGGGGGACCAGTAATGCACTCAGAGGGAGGTTCCAGTGGGTTCAACATTCATTCGCAGTATCCAGAACTGCTGGGTTTGCTCCCCTAATTACAACAATAGCTCCTCACGAGGATAGGCACTTTTAACATAAATTAGGACTCAAGATTATTAGCTTTTTTAGGGTACTGAAGAGATGAGAAACAGTGATATTGCCATGCTACAGATCAGCAACTGAAACACCAAGCGGAAAGATCCTCGTTTTCTGCTGATACAAAAGGAGCACGCCCAAAGCGAGCATGACTCCAAGAGAGAGGATCTGAATTAAATCCCAAGCAACACGCACGGCTGACAGCCTTAGCAGTGCCAGAAATGAAACCTGGTCAGACTAAGGGCAGATCTTCCACCTCCAGTTTCCTTCTCCTCCCTGACGCAGTCCCATCCCACCCAGCAGAGCAAATCTCCTCCTCCAGACATCGCAAGCACTGTTTCCCCGCTCCGTCCTGATATAACCCAGCCCTCCAAAGCTTGCTCTTTGCTGCCAGCTCCTGAACAAATTCTCAACCACTGAAACCAGAGTCTACACCGTCCTTTGGAGAGGCAAATGCCCCACTGCTCTCCCTCTTCCTTACTACTGTCTCACTCCCATGAGCATCCCTATGGTTCAATGGTTTAGCTGTCACGTAAAAAGCTAGGGCAGTTCTAGCTCCAGGGGTTTTTCTCTAAGCTGCACCAAATCCACAGCACTAAGCAGGAGAGAGGAGAGCAGCAGAGCACATAGCTAACACCCAGGCAGGCATCTTTTGGAAACCAGACAGTTTAAGGCTTACCTACATACTGGGAGCCGCATCAGGCTGGTGTGGTCAAGGCGCACCGCCTGCTACAAGGCAATACCTTCCGATACCATCATCTCTTCGGCTCTCTTCAGCTCTTAGTCCCCCCCAGCCAGAATGATCCAGGATCTAATTAAAATCTTAGGAAACAATCAAAAAATGTCAGAATCCTGAAGTTAGGTTTCTTAATTTTGGTGTTGAAGTACTTTAACCCCTCTGCTGCCAAACCAAAAAAGGGTTAAAATCCACTGGTTTAAAATTAAACCACTTGACAGAAGCCAGGCTGGACTTTTAAACCATTAAGCAAACACTTTTCCACTTCAAACAGGAGGCAGCTTGAATCCAGGGTGCTTGTTTTGTCTTCGATGTGCCCTGGCTCGCACGCAGCTGGCCCCACACGCCGTATTTACCCTCAAGAGGCAAAACGCTCGCCAGTGAGAGCACGGGCTCGCTGGGCCGGGCTGGGCGAGCGCCGGCAGCACCGCCGCCACAGGGCTGAGGCTGGTGGGCAAAGGCCAAGCCAGCCCATTTCCCACCGGCTCCGGGACGGGCAGCCCGAGCAGCCCCATCGGGAGCCCCGTGCCGAGCTGCGAGTCACAACCGCGCGAGCCCGGGGCGGTGGGGGAGCCAAGCCCTGTTTACTCTGCAAAGCCCAGCTCTTAAACCTATGACTAGGGGCGTTACAAAACTATTTTTTCCTCTACTAGGCTGAGGTTTGACATTGCTCACAGACAGCGAGCAGAGGCAAGGGATACTGCTGCCGTGGTTTGTCATATTAAAAAGTAAATACAGCCAATTTCTCTCCCAAACACTTCCCAGAGGCAGGCTTCAACACTCGCAAGCAGCTTTGCTCCATTTCCTTCGGTGAAGAGCATACCAGTGGTTTCAAAGCACTGACTTTGGAAACACGACAGCTATTATGAGGCTTTGGTTAAATGAATTAATTGCCTGAAAAAAGCTCCTAACACCACTTGTCTGAGGGTTGCAACGCGCCGTGTTTATTACCAGCGTTTCAATGATTCCCCAGGAGACATTCGAACCCCGATGCAGAAATACATTTACGCTCCAGTCATTTCAGGCTCACTCATCGCTGCCATGAGCACACATCGGATTATAAACCTACCATATGATACAGTGCAATCTAGTTCTGTTTTGCAGGAGCTGAAAAGCCTTCCCAAGTAAAACGTTCTTATTTTTTAAGTTAGAATCTCTTTTATTAGTTTTTTCCTTATGTCTCTTAATGACAAAGCCCCCCACTTTTCACATTGTAGTAAAAGACCTGCAAAGAACAAACTGTGCGTATAAAAGGCAAAAGTTACCCTAGCGGTATGTCTTTAAGCCTCGTGTAGATAACAAGTATGTCAGCGAAGAACGAAGCACAGGAATACTGTTCGGCACGTTACCCCATGGAGCATTGCTCCAGATCTGCGACAGTATTTGGAAAATAACGGCGCCTGGGTTTAAGGTAGAAGGGAACTTAGGAGGCTCTAAGCACTTTTGGCAATAACAGAAGCTGTATTATTAGATAATAAGAGAAGTCTTGATCAGAGTAAAATCCTTTTCCTTGCGCACCAAGAGGCTGTTCAAATCGTGGCATGTCCAAGCAGTTCTTAGGCCGCTCTCTGAGAGCCGGAGCCGCTCCCGCGCCACCGTCTCCAGCACAGAGCACCAGCCGCCGCGTACGCGGCGCTGCCGTTCACCCGCTTCCTCGTCCACCCGAGGACAGCTGACATTCACACTGATGATATTCCACCAGTTCATATTTTCCTTTTTTTTTTTTTTTTTTTTAATTAAAAAGCTTATCCTAAACCCCAACCCTACAAGCAGTGCTATATTAAATTCTGTTCCACAGTAAGACAAGCGGGGGATAGAGTATTGTTTACTGCAACTTCTCAGCCAAGTGAATACAAGAGAGAAGATCACTATTCCAAGATATTTAATAAGAAGAAATTACAGATTGGAAGTCCTCCGGGCACATGAAATTTAGCTAATGCACAGCTCTAGAATGGGTCACTTCTTACAAACTGTATTACAATTTTTTTCCTTAGCGTGGACATGTTGGACGAACACAAACCACAAAATACTGAATCAGATGCAATAGCTAGTGCTAAAAACCACAACGATAAAAAGTATGGCACAAAGAATGCTAAAATAAACAATGTGTAATTAGTATTTACTTTTGGCAATCCTGGTTTGGACTAATTCAGTGTAGAGATTCGTTCCCAGTCGGCACCAGGTTCAGTTAACATACGTTTTGTGCAAAGTGTACTTTTAAATTTGTGAAATAATGAGTTGTGCAAACGTATCTCCCGTTCACAGTAAAACAACGGTGCTCTGGGTGTCAGAAACAAACAAGAGAACCCCGGACAATATTTTATTTCACATTACGCAGTGTATGTATATATAATCACCATATTCAGCAAGTAGGTAAAGTGCATGCCAGTAACAAGGTGGACTGTAAATGAAGAACTTGCAATGCAGAAGTACACTTTACTCCAGTACTAACAAACTAATATGAAGTAATACAAAACAAAGTAGAGTAAGATCTTGAAAACAACATACTCTACATGATTTACTGCACTTTTCTTTAAAAGGTAGGTTGAATTACTCTAAAACAGGAAAATGTCACATCAACTGTCAGTAGAATAAACAGTTCAAAGCTTCACTAGTTAAAAATATTGCACCAAAAGTGTTGTATTTGAAAGCAATACAAGAAGAAATTTTTAATATAAAAACACTTAAAAAAAAAAAAAAAGACATGTTACAACAGCTACTTTGAACTAAAATAGCTGGTAAACTGTAGGAATTGATGAAATGTGAGTTCTTTGCCACAGGCGATAGAAACATGGATTGCCTGGAATCTCTCCTATACAGTATCAAGTACATCAGGAGGGGAGAAGGTCCCCGCTGTCCTTTAGTCTTGATGGAGCCAACTGTAAACTCAACAAAACCTATTAGACAACAATTGACAGTATTCCCTTTTGTTTTAGAAATACAGCTCTACAAGAAGTCTTGAAATGCTTCACCAGTTAGTGCAAATAAAGAAAAGCCACAAGACAGACGGATGTACCATGACTATCAAACGTTATACGGATGCCTACAGCTCCGACCACAGGCCCTTCAGCCTGTGAATCTGCAGCAGCCACACGAAAACCACACGATGCTCCACACAACTCACGATGTTCCCATTTAGAGAGTCGGAGACATACGGTAGGGAAATCCTCGGAAAATGAAGGACAGAGAAGCAAAAGGACAAGAGACCTCCCACTAACATCCATCAGAGATGTGGCAGCCCAGATCCAACGTGGTAGGGACCACTCTAAGTGAACGCCACATCCACGACGCTCCGAGGACACTGCATCCCATGTCAGACTATTACCAAAAATATAAAACCACTGTGTGCAAGTGAGGGATACAGTGAACTCCAAGAACTGAAGAAAACCACTTTCTCCACTCCAAAATCAATTCCTTCACTACGTGTGCAGTTTAAAGGGGAAAAATAAAACACACAAAAATGTGTAGATGATCGTTGAAGATCAGCAGTTCCTTTCTGGAAAGCAGCAGCATGTATTTAACTTTGACACTTACTTTTTATAAGTGACTTAAGTAAGCAAAACATTTATTGAATGGCCAAAAAAAAAAAAAATCTGCTCAATAAGCAGATGTCTCTACCAATGCATGCACATTAACTAACCTTCTTCTCTTGATCTCCCAGGACATGGCAACAGACAGCTGTGGCCACTAAGTCTTCATTACTCTTATACAATTTCTGGGTACATTAAAAGCATGATTGAAACCTATTAAAACTATTTGCTCAGGGAACACAAGGTTTTATCACCATCATTTGCTCACCTCAGCACTAACTTACAAAAAAAGGCCTCAATGACTTGCAGTTGGACATCTGGCCCTTAGTTCAGCTATTAGCTGTTTTAAAGAAAGACCTTGAGAGAGAATTAATAGGCTGTAATCATCTAAAGTAGTCTCATATGCAGTTCGTTTCTCCTTCACTTCTTCGTTGCAGTAAAAAAAACCCAAAAACCCAACTTTCAAAAGCAGCAACATAAAAAAGCACATAAAAGCTGATTCGGATTATATCACATCCCTTCATATTTACAGATTTTCTGTAGTAAAGAATCCACTATCATTGTTTCACCGCAATTAAAAGTCTTGGCCTTTTTAATCCTAAAACAGCCTTCAAACATCATCCAAGTCTGGAAACATTTTCAAAACGCTCAGGAACTCTAGAACAGCAGCATCGTATTCCAGACAATATTGCAAACACCTCCCACTCAATCCAAGTGTCTATTAAAGAAACAGTCTTGAAAACCACAGTTCCCCGATCCTCCTCTTCCTCACGACACCATCCCCACCGGCTCCTGCAGGCGCTACGTGAGTTTCTTTATTCTGCGGTTCTGCTTGTCAATATTCAGCGTCGCGCGGTCTACGGAGGTAGTGATGGAATCGAGAGCTTCGTCCTGTCTCTCCAGCTCGGCTTCTGCCTCCAAGGCAAGGCCCTTCAGTTTCTTTAGTATCTGTCAGAAGAAAAGACTGAGAGCTTTCAGCGACCGACCAGCTGGTTCTTTGAGAAACGTAACAGGCCCGTGGCAATTAGTTATTTTATTGCCTTAAATGACCAAATCATTTGTTGGAGTCTGCCCTGAAGCATGCTGGTGAAAAGTCATAGGTCTTCCTCCGATAAGCTAAACTGAGACGAACTAAACAATGAACTAAAGACCAGAAAAATCAAATCTGAAATGTTAGGGTTACATGGGGCGGGGGGAATAAATTAGAAGTAAAAATTAGTGTGAACATCAGCTTTTTGCTGGCTCTGTTCTTATCTCCTTGGTATGCCTGCATCTTAGAGCAGAAGCCTGTCGTGAGATGTTAGGCAGGTCGAGAGCCGATGCAGACAGAGAGCAGGGCTGGTGCAAAGCCAGAAGGGGATCACACGGCTGAAGGCGTAGCAAGGTTAGGCAGGGAGCAGGTCAAAGGACAGAAAACGTTGTTTTGCTACAATCAGCTAAAGAAAGAAGTGTCATTGGACGGAGCAGAAGGGAAAAAGTGAGACATGGGCAACCAAACAAGTAATTTTCAAGGGACTAGAGGGTGGTGTGGCATGAGCGGACATCAAGGTGGCCAAGAGGCTCAGGCTGTACCTGAGATGAGAAACAACAGATGAGCTGGCTACAGCTCTGTTCCAGGCTGTATTACATTACCTATCAACCAGTTTACACTACACTTCGCAAATTACTCTTTGTACGTGGGACTGTAAGCAAACACCCCGAGCTACTCCAAGGTTGTGAGGAGACCCTGTTGCCTGAAAAAGCCTACAGATACTGCTCCACACAGGGCAGAAGCCTCTGAACTGAAAGGAGAAAGCCAGGCTGATGCATTCTTAAGGCTAGGAGACATCCATAACGCTATCATACGCTGACTTACGGGGCCTACTCAACTTTAATTTTCATCAGTTCCTGCATCCAAGTCCAAGAGCAGAGATCCAAACCACACAAGAAAAATCTGCCTTAATTCCTTACCCTGTAACACTGGCTCCTTTTAGCAGCAGTCCAAGGCATGAGTTAATATCATTGCCTTTTCTTCCCTCTTGTGGCTACTCCCTTAATAAGCCTGGTCGCATGAACTGAAAGCATCTGCCTGATAGGCAAGGCTCAGCTGCCTTCCCTGGGATGTATCAGAGGGAGATCTGGAATCACGCAGACTGGAAACCCAGCTTCTCAGTCGCTTCGGATCATAGAGGGGTTGTCTCTGCTGGCCTACATGATCTGCTTCCTCAGGCACCCACGGATGAGGATACCCTCACGCTGCCTGCTTAATAAGAGCAGTTTATCCAATCAATTGCAATAATAGTCTCCAAGAAAGCAAATTATCCCAGCACTATCCCACACCACCAACTGCTCTGGTACATGAGCATCTAGGTAATGCTACTGAAGATACCAGAACTGCAGCCTGTCTAACAAAATAAATCTATGGCTTTTAGTAAAATAGGGGAAAAGAATTGTACTCCACATGTTTAATTTTACTTTTTTTCATAACAACTGGCGAACTCTGTTTCCTTGTTTTCCTTTTAGAATATATATAATCAGCCCCCAGAAAGCTGCTGTGAAACATCAGCAGCCCCTTTATCCACATGCGGGGCTGAATTCCATAGTGCCATCGTTTGCAGCCACGCAAGTAACTGGTTTAAGGAAAGCAGCAAGGAATATCATATCTAGCTGGAACGGCAGGGGAATTTTACGCAGACAAAATGCTTTGACTAAAGCTGGACGTCAGCCACAGTAGTGAGATTTATCTCGTAAAATATCTCTCAGCTCTTTCTATAAATCACAAACAGCTAGAAATACGGCTGTGTGAATAACTGGTTTTGCAATTTGGCTGCCAAAGCAAAAATACAAAACAAACCATGGATCAAGCTTAATCTACCTTTTTCTGTTCTTAACAAAACTACAAGCTAAAAACCTCTCTGTTTCTTTCCCAAATGAAACACTTCACGTTCTTTCACTGTAACAGGAAAGCAAGGCTGAATTCCCCAACCTGGAGGTGGTACACGTGTGTAGGACACACACCAAAAAGAAAAATGACGTGATCAGATCTATCATGTGTATGATTCGGGACATGGGTCTGAAATAAAGTCTTGCTTCTCCTGAGGAAGTAACTTTACTACTTGGAAATGGGAAGTTCGGAGGTGGCTCTCCCTCAGTCCTTCCTTTGAGCTTCTTCTGCATTTATTTCATATATACACAAACGTACATATAAATACATAAAATAAAGTAGCCCGTGCTCCATGAAATGACTCCTACCATTCATAAAGCATAATTAAGATTGGAAAAGACCTCTGAAGGTCTTCTGGTTCACTCCACCCAACTAAGAGCAGAGCCAGCTTCAGTGTTCAGCTGGGAGAAGATTACAGGGTTTCAGCCTCCACTCCAATAAACTTTTCATTCTTTACACTAGTTTAAGAGAGAAGAGACCTCACTGCTTCAGTATATCCTAAAGGATGGCAGTGAAAGATGTGTCCTTCGTCATTTGCAGCTGATTTAAAGATGGTCCATGCTGACATTTTTTCAGCAACTTTACTAAAAAGTTTTATCCAAAAGCACCCCAAAATTTGTTTTCCAGCACAGCAGAACAAAAGCAGCAGCACCTGCCGACGCTTTCCAGATCACGGCTTGATGCACGCTCCAGAATGGTCCCTCTGGCCATTCAACACCTCCACCTCCTGCTGCAGCAAGGCACACGCTTTTGGAGGTTTAGCACCCAGCACCCTTCGCAGTGTGGCAGGGTCAGCTTTCCTGAGCCATGTCCTCACCCAGCACATCTCAGTTTGTGAAATCCACTGAGGCGAGCACATACGGTAAATGTGGTGACATGCAGCACAAGCCTCCAGGAGAGCTATGCTGCAAAGCAGGGGCTGGCACGAGAGGTTGCAGAAAGGAAGCAGGCACGCTGCTCCTTCCCCACCTCTCCAAGAGGCACCCAATTTATTTGGAAATCAGAATTGTGCCAAAAAAGGCCCAGGTTCGCCATGAAAAACAGTTTATTTTTAGTTTCAAACCAGATTACTTTTGATAGGCTTTGCATTCATTAGAGCATACTTAACATTTAAAATACAGAAAAAGACACAATTGTTGAGAACAGAAAAGCTTTTAAGTACGAAAGCAGTAAAATGGAAACTCAGTTGGCTACAGGGCTCTGCTCAGTTCACCTGCCAATTAGGCTCTGCCTTGAAACACAGCGGGCGATGACGATGTGGTTACTCACACACAACACCAGAAGGCAAGCGGCTCACTTTCATCTGTTAATTCTCTTTGCCTAAGAGAGTCTGGTGTAAATCCCTTAACCCTTTGTCTGTCAGAATCTCCAGCCGTTCAAGCTGAGCGCTGCTACTCAATCCAATGGGACCTGAAATGGTTAAGATGCTTTTCCAGCACAGCCCACAGAGCTTGCTGGAAAGAGTTACTGGAATCTGAAGTCTGGCCAAAGCTGGTCACTATTTTTGCAAAGCAAAATGATGGCAAGATGTCTAGTTATCACTGCTCCAGTTCTGTCAGCTGCTCAGAGCAGCGGTGCCTTGTGTGCCAGCACGTAATTTGGACGGCGAACCAAGACATGAAAACTCAGCGTGAAACTCTATCTGTTACACAAAGCCAAGCAGCAGGTATGAGCCCATCAAAGACGCATTTTAAAGGCACATTTCCTCAGGCACTGGTCAACCTCACATTGAGACAGCCTCAAATTTATGCCACCAGATTATAATTTGGAAAGTCTGATTTATCCTCGTGGCTCTGCCACAGATTTTCTGTGCAACTTCAGGCAAGTTACCTAATATTCCCACGCACAGAGTTCTCGCTGTAAAAAACAAGGAAGCAGATTTGTCACTCCTCTCCAAATCCGCCCTGTGTCAAGTGTTCAACTACAGCAGACTTGGACCTCGCTGGGAGAAGAGGTGCCCATCCAAGCTAGGTACCCCAAGTGCTTGTATAGACTACGGGGACCTAGGCGATGCAGTGCAGTTTAGGTCAGGATTCATCTGCTCTGTTTTATGTGCCTGCTTAAGGAGGAGTTCAAGCGCTGCCCACTCCTCCCTGCTTTGGTTCAAGCGAGAGCCGAGCAACCAGCTTAGCTGGAAGCAGTCACAACATAGACACAAATGGAATGACGGGAGAGGACTCCAAGCCCGTGAACCTGCTCAGTACTTAGCCCTATTTATCGTTTTGCCACACCACCTGAAGACCTAAATTCAAAGTGTCAGGCACTGTACGAACAGAGATTGTATCCTAAAGATCTTACAATGGAGACCTCAGTTTGGTTTGGGTCCTGAGATACCACCATACTAATGCAATTTAGCTAAAGATGGTGAAATATGATCTACCATCTCAATACGCTGAGCATCCAGCAGTAAAAATAAGATACAGAAAGTGTCATTGTGCAGGAAGTATTGCCAATTGTAGTTTGAACTCCCTGAAATCCTCCCTGAGATCCACTCCATTATCCCTGTGCAACTGAGGTCTGAATGCTAAAGCAGAGCACGTATAACCAGAAATGGCCCTTGAATGCAGCTTTCCCAGCCAAATTCACCTGTTATTAGGAAACAAAGAACTGTCGTTCGCAGTACTCTGAACTACGGTGTCAACAGAGGTTTTGACAGTGATAACTTGTCACGATTTAATGCGATGCTTCACCTCTGTGCTGAACATATTGCAGGTGAGCAAGAAGGGAGAACAACACCTGTAAGATTCCAATTCCTTTATAAGCTCAAATCCACAACAGGGATTACGTTGAGTGATCTTGCACTGAAAAAACAGAGGCCTGTCCACATCCTCTCCTGCTGCACCTGGAAATGGGCAGGGAGACAGCAGAGAGCAGAAACATCTTAAGCCACTGCAACACAATTTACTACAGGACATTTGTCAATGCCTCACGAGACTAGTGCAACTTGCCGTAACAAAAATCTATGCATTTACGCTGCTTTAAGGTGCTTCCTGTTTGGCCTTGCCGCTATCGGCACTTGCCTGTAGCTATGCAAAGCACAGACGTCCCCTCTGCTTGATCCAGAGTTGCACTTGGTGTATGAATACCCAAGCTCTACAGCAGCCACTAGCAAAAGTGCTCCTGCCTGCTCGAGAAAATCAGGCTGTCTCTTGTAGCACAACATTTCTGAGCATGGAAAACACTGGAATAGGCAAGTTTGGCAGGACAGCAGGTCCCCTCTATCTGAAGCACACAAAAGCAGACAAATTTTAAAGCATCAGCTCTTTTGAGCCAGTGGGTATTAGGACAGTACAGAATGGTCACTGTTTACTATCTTAGAGGCTGATTTCTCCCATTATTTCTTCTTGGACTGATACAGAAGTCTGATTTTATTTACTTTCTCAGGAAGTACTAAGCACTCATGGTACAACTAAAATACCACTGGTCCTGTCTAGAAAAAATACTCAAGCAGCTCCACAGGCTTAACTACCACCTTTTATTTTGGTACCATTAAATACTTAAGTTACACACAAGCAAATACAAAGCGTTAGTTGTGAGGACCTCAGTTCTCTCCCTGTATTGTGCCTTCCAAAAAATAAATCCAGGGCATGGTCATTACACGTGTCTGTTAACATCAGTTGTCCGTTGATCGCTATAGGCCAGGGAACAAGGCCATCCTATGAGCAAATCTGGTATTTAGCACTTGGAATGAATGGTTCCTCAACAAAACGCTTTTTCTCTGACCTAACGGTTGTGATTTCCTGAGATGAGGGCATGATAAAAGGGTAAATAAACACTGAAGAGACTCCGAAAGTAGCAAAGGACTGAAATGGAGCCGTCTAGACCTGAGAAGACATCGAGGAAGCAAACGTCACAAAGATATGCACTGGGATGTGTTTTTTTTCCCCAGATGTTACAGAATTAACTTCTTTAATACTATCTCTGTCTTCATGGCATACACGATCTGCAGACAGCAAATATCAGGGCAACAGTTCTTTGGCAGGAACAGTTTTGGAAATCAGAAAGCACTGGTTTGGCAAAATAAATTCAAATTTAATGAATTCCCCCCCTCTCGACCCGCAGCCCTTAAGCTAATATTATCATCTCCCCTCCCACACCCGGTGCCATTATGTCAGCCACAGCGAGGCGGTAGGCAGAGGCTCAGCCAGAGACCACAGGAACTTCGTAGGCTTCTTTCTCCATCTCTACAGCACAGCTAAGGAACACAGCTCACACTGCCACAAACTCTGTGTTTTTTAACACAAATGTCCCTTCATGAAGTCCTGGTGAGGTCCTTTACTCAGGCACCCAGTCACAACTGCAGATGCTCAGGGCTTCCAGCTTTAATGGAAGGAATTTAGTATCATTCAACAATTCCTGTTGCAAAACACCTATTGTTATTACTGCAAGTATTTTGTTTTTGAGGAGAGAGGAAGAGCAACAACTATTTGTCTGGTCATCACAAATTCCTCTTACTTCTCCAACTTCAGAAGTTCTGCTGGACTTCCCCACGTCCCAAGCCATGAGGGGGACAGAGCCGAGCTCTTCTGGGCTTTGTGATTTTGGTTTTTTGGGGGTTTTTGGGGTTTTTTTTGTTTTTTGGTTTGTTGTTTTTGTTTGTTTGTTTTTCCCCCAAAACAAGCGCTTGCATTACAGATAATCAAAGAATAAAAGATCACAATCCTCAAAAGAGGAAACTGCTCAGAAAAAACACTGTAGTTATCAACATAAGGACTTCAAATACCTTTAATTCATTCATGGAAGTCTGGTGCTACAAGCAGCACTGTCTTCAATGCATGTTAATGCTTTGCACTTGCAACTGTTTTCCCCCTTTACTCTCTAAATGCTTTGCAAACGTGATTAACCATCATCCTGCTCATTCCCAAAGTGGAAGCTGAGCTGAAGCAGTGCAAAGAAGCTCTCTGGGAGCAACCGCATCAATGAAAGACAAGCCCTGGTGCAGGCTAAAACAACTATGTGACTATGCGTACTGCTCATCGATGAGATGTTTGGAGAAAAAAGGACAACGCAGCAGGCTGCACCTCAGCAAGGAGCACCCTAAAACCTAGCTCACGTCTGACTGCTTGAAGTCACACAGATGGAAATGAGACAAACCTCCTCGTTCCCTGCCCTGCTTTCTATTTATAGACTTAGCCCACTTCTCAACTATAAAATGGCTGAGTATGGCAAATATAACCTTAGATAAAGCCTTAACATACTTAGATAAGCATTAAATGTCCTGCTCAGATGTAGTTTCAAGATCTTCACCTCGATGCTTCCAGGGATCCAATACCCGAAAGGCTTTGTATGGCATTTACCGTGATGCTGCCCTTAAACCCTATTAGAATACATCCCCAACCTCCATACCTTTCAAATCCAGTTCTACTGGGAGGAACTCGCCCCTTCGATCACGCTTTCCTTCACTTCCACATCTTTACACTTCCCCTCTAAACCTCCCCACATTCTCTCCTAACAGAACCGAAAGATCCTGAGCTATTTCACTCTGCTTTGCGCTTTAGAGCAATGAGAAAAAGCAGGACTTGGACAACTGCTGGAAGCAGCTGGAGAGACACCAGCCTGTACAAGGTGAGAGGCTTCATTCCCAATCCACAAGACTTGTTGGAAGATGCCAAACTCCCCATCCTGTCCTTCCTCTGCTTCTCCAGGCACAGCCAACTGCTTTGATAATATCAAGCACCAACAAAGGCTGGTGTCAAACTGCCAAGAACTGGCCCTAGGGAAGCCTTTTTTGAAAGGTGTAGCAGAACATGTCTTCAGTAGTAGTCCATGACCAAAAACCCTTCATACCGCATTTAGCTTTTTTGGGTCTGGCTACAAATCAGAATTATAGTGCTGAAAAGCTGACGTTTAAGGAAGGAACAACTAGCCTTTCTGAATACATACCAGCTGTCCAAAGTGTATGCATGCATGAATAATAGATGGCTGCTATTTGTACAACTACGATTGAGAAATGCTCTCCCTTAAAATCTTCCAAAAGGTCAACGTTGCTTCAGGAAATGCTTATTTTTTGATAAAATGATAGATCAGGGAGATAAGCTTTTTAAAAGATGAGAAGGCAGAATGATTAAGTGGTGAATAGTCCATTCTGTTTTTAAAAAAGCCCAAATACGATATTCCAATCAAAAGATTTTGATTATATTTTGGTTACAGAAGTAAGTTTTGGTCTAAAACTGTATTTATGTGGCGATTCCTAGTAAGGAAAAGGAACAGGAGTTTTGTAGGAATTATGGCATGTACCTTAAAATCATTAATGACTGGAATGATGATTAAAGAGGCCTGACTCTCAGGGAACAGGTGCTCAGCAATTACTGGGGAAAAAAATCAGGCCAATTCATGGCCTGTCAGTTTGGCATTCAGATCCTCTCCCCACCCACACCACCCCACAAGCTCACCCCAAATCATTAACTGGCTTAAAAATTCTTGGCTTGATGTGGTATAAATAAAGACCAGAATTGTCTTTTGAGCTCTTGTTAATCTTGAAAGTGTTTTATGTTGTTTTAAATAACACTGGCCATTTAACACTCTTTCTAGTTCACCATCCAGCACAGACAATTTCAGAAATTTCTGAAATTAACCTCCTGCAAAGGTTAAACTCTCACTTACCCAACTGTCTTTCGGTTAATTTTAATAAACAGATATTTTCCTGCAAGAAGTTTCCATTTTCAGCCACTCAAGTCACTACTAAGAGCTTGTGACTCTCAAATGCACTCAAGCTAACGGAAGTTGCTAATTCTCAACTGTAAAAGAAAAGGGGGCTAGAAAACTGCAGGTTTGGCTAAGAGGCAATAGAATTAGCAGAAAATTCACATGATGCTATCACCAAGCTACAGATGGAATATTAAAGAGAATAAGATGCTAGAGGGGAAAAAAAAATTAAAAATATATCAAGAATGAAGTTTAATCTTCAACCACATCTTCTGATGTGGCTGTGATCAGCACCAGTAAACCTATTTTAATGGAAAAAACACTAAAACCATACTCCTTTGCCCTTCCAGTTAGTTCACTGTTTCAGATCAACGACACACTACAAAGAGGGATTCTTCACTAAAAGTTCTGAACATCAGCTATAAGAGAAATTCCTTAAAGAGCCATTTAGAGGAATAATATCAGGCTGGATTATGTCAAACAAATATGTTTTTCTAGTAAAATCTCCAACCTATTTCCATTTTATTAATTTGCTGGACTGCATACTTATTTCCTAACTACAAGTTCTCTCTGTGTGTTTATAAAACACTGTTCAGCTTTGCGGATGTTTCTGAAATAGAACTGCTACTGCTTACTAATAAGAATAAGATAGCACAGGGAAAGCACAAAAGCAGCTGAAAATGATTTAATTGTTAAGCTGCTTAATCTTCAGAAAAAACAGGTTACGGTTAAGGATTTTCCTTGGGTTATAATCCTATCACTTAATATATTTTGCTGATAATCCCTGATTTGTTCAAAATAGTTAAAAATAACTATAAAGTTATCAGTGTATTTTAATCACAGGCTTGGTTAACTAATTTTTAAAATACGCCCATTTAAATACAGGGAGAGGAATATTTTGTTAAGGACAACTACTATGTTTCTGATGATGAAAACGCATGTTATTAAGGAAGAAGAGGGAGTGAAACAACTCTCATCAAAGTTATCTCGACTTATACCTGTTTAAGCTCTTTTGCTTCTTCCTGGGAGATCTTCTCTTGCTTCTGCAGCTGAACCTCATCATTGTCCATCCCTTCTCTGCCTCCCACCGGCGAGCTGGGCTGCACCACTCCTCCCAGGAGTCCCGTGGCTGCAAGAGAAATTCCCGTGGTCAGACTGCCATCTCCTGTACCAATGGGGAGGACTAGCGCTAGTATCAAACTGGTTGACCTTTGCTTTGCTCCAGAGCAGTTTGCGAGGGGACAAGCGCACTCGGAGAAGCCTAACCCAACCTTGCTCGTTAAACTATGTTCTTCTAGAAAAGATTCGAGCTGGATTTTGTACAACGCCTAACCTGGAGGTGACCAGGCTGCCAAGAGATGACTTATTAAAGGCAATTTGGAGAATGGGTTCATTTTGGGCTGTGGGGATCATCTGAACAGAGAGCAAAGCAGCAGCAACACAATCCCAATCACATAAACGAGGATCCTCCACCTGCTGCTTCTTCTCTCTTTAATCTTTTTAATTAAAGAATTTAAAAGCGATGGATCAGGGACAGAGCCCAAGAGTCAAGTCAGCAAACCCCTGAAACAGAAGGGCAACACTGACGCTAACAGCCACCCCCAGCTAAGCAGCGTGGACGCAATCCCTCGTGTAACATGCCACCTGTCCTTTATTTAAAGCATCAGCTCTTATTGCAGTATCTGATACTACCCAGTAGGGTAGCAGGGACGTGCTGCAAGGAAAGGTTGTTATTTCTGATGCAGATGGGTGCTAAACACCCGAGACACACATCTTGGCTCCTACAGGCGCTTCAAACATCTCCAAAGCTCTCCCATTTAAAGAGGCACCGAGAAGGAAGCTACCACTGCTGCTGCCACCTGGGAGCACGTGGCCTGACCCAGCACAGGGCGACAGCAGCTCTTCTGCACCTCAGGACAGAAAGCATGTCAGATCCAGAGCTCACTGCCAGGTCAAAGAGCTGGTGCCCAGCTGGCTGGCCAACTGACAGCGTACACCCGACCGCTTTGGATAGCATTACTTCCCCGTGACAAGGGAGACAAAAGCTAAACCAGAAGTACCAAACCCTAAATCCCTCTCAAGTAATTACTGCAAACTCATAATCCCTGGAATTATTCGGTTATCAGCCTGAGAGTTACTGGACTCGGACACCGTCAAGATTTAAGACAAGCAAGTCATTCACTGTACTAGTGTTACCCTGTGCAAACGCTCCTTGTATTCGGAGGGGCTAAGAACCAGGCACTGAAAAACGCTGCTTGTGGTAAGTTACTGTTGTGGCCTCCCTCAGAGGACAAAGTGGGGAGGGAATGACAGACCTTCCTAGGGCAGCAAACAGCCAGACAAGATTCGTTGTGTTTCTTATCAGCTGAGTGTCACCATATGCCAATTATTTCATTAAAACCAAGAAATCTATCCATTTCACTCCATTGATCTCAGTGAGGACAAGAACAGGAGGGGGACATGACAAAGGTGCACAAAAAGAATGGGACAAGGAAGGAGAGCTGGCATTTCCCAGCAATTCTCTAGTTTAAAAAGAGGGAGAGAATTGAACAGAAAGGCAGAAACATTTAAAAAGCGATTTTGTTTCATTTGTTCTTACACCCAGTTGGACTGTGAGACCCACTGCCACCACGTGAGGACGAGAAGCTACCAAACCTCTGAACAAAGTGCTGGAAACTCATAATAATGAGAACATTCAGTCACAGGAGTAAGCAGGCAAAATTCTGCAGCCTCAAAGGGATGAAAACCTGTGAATGCCAGCCTCCAGCTACAGGACTGAGACAGCACTGCCCTAGATTGTTATACTGCAGACGCACTGTAGGATTTCTTGTGCTTTTTAATGGTGGGTAGCTGTTATCAGCCATTACTGAGGACGTTACTGGCTAAGACATACGGGCTTGATCCAGCACAGAAGAACCTCTGTTACAAAACAAACCTCACTGCTCTGTCCTGAGCATTTAAACACCCATGGGGCTTGGTCCAAAAAAATACAGTCAGAAAAGACATGCAAAGCAGCTAAAAATACTTTCAGATAATCTAGTGTGTCTAAAACTCTTCACAAATTCCTCTTCTAGGTGGAATCAAGCCAAAACTCTACTAAGACGATTTTTTTTATTATTTATTTATTTACCTATACAAATGTGCAATACACACAACTTTAAGGCAGGACTAGTATAAGCAGACAGGATCCAGATGAGACTGTGACAGTTATGGAAAGGTTCACGTCTCTGAGCTGTACCACCGAGGGCAAAGAACGCTATGAGCCAGTTCACCGAGAGAGACGTACCTCTGCTGCAAGGGTATTTCTCCTCTAAGTCTCTGAATCAACACTTGCTATCTGAAAATACGCACATATATTTTATGTGTACACAAAGGCAGGCATGCATAACACAGACTTTTTTCCCCTGCTTTTAGAGAAAAAAAGAAACAAAAAAACCTAAAAATCAGTATTTCCACCATGTGAGCAGCCATGGAAAAAACCCAGAGGTTAAAACGCAGTCCGTGACTGCCATCTTGCGACAGAAGACAGACGGCGACAGACTCCGGAGCAGGAACAAACAAGGGGTTTGGTGGAGCTGGAGAAGTCAAGATTTCCATAACCTCCAGTTTTCTTTACTGACATTTCCAAATTAAACAGTCAAAATGCAGGTGGGGGTAGGAGAGCAATATCCTTGACTCACTGACTCAGATGCAAACAGAGCAGTGGGAAATTAAGCACAGTAGAGCTGTAGAACCAATTATTTTATGTAACCAGCCTTAAGACTATCAGGAACTGAAGACCAATTTGCTGGAATAACTCAGTGCTTAAGAAACCAGCAGGTTGTTTTTCCTCTAAGTTGTTGTGCTGACATTTTAGTGCCAGATGCCCAAGACCTATTTCCTTAAAAATTAACAAGCTTTTCCAAGCTATGGCCCTTGACGACTCGTCAACAAGAGGACATTATCCTCCCTGCTGAAGTCCAGCTTTAGCTTGGTGCACAAAAACAGGTTCATCTATTGTTTTACTGTATCATTTTTCTACTCGTTTTTAATATACTGGCAATAAATCCATTCACCGATTTGCTCTTTTGTCACTAACAATTAGGAAAAAAAGAGGATTCAGATGTGTTGATAGAAATAAATTCCTAACAAACAAAAATTCGCCAGCTCTCCAAATGAATCCAGGGTTGGATTACAAAAATAAAAAAACAACCCTCCCTGGAATTTTAGAAGTCATAGGAGTAAGGAATGTCATTCTTATTGTTTTGAAAGGGTCTCAGTCTCCACTGTGTTTTCTTAAAACAATTAAACTATGCATTCACCTAATCCGAGACCTAAAATCTCCTAAACCCAAACACCTGAACTTCTCAAATAATAAAATTCTATTTTTTTAAGATATGAAAAATTAACGTGATGTTTATCACATATATTATTTAAAAACTTGCTGGACTGGAAATTTGTTTTAAACTTTCTACAATTAACTGAACGACAGGTTTAATATAAATATGCTTCCAGCTACGAGCCACCAAAGGAAAAATAGCAATGACAGAGGACTGTGCCACAAAGTGGCACAACAGCGAATTGGTGACCACCGAAAAAAGAATGACATTGTAGTTAAATCGCAGTAGCCGAAACTCAAATTAAGCTAATCCTATCACAAAGTGGTGTGGGGTTAGTGACAACACCAGCTGAGAGCACGGTGTTAAAGAGGGTCTGGCATGTTCCAGCTGTCAGGCTCCTGAGGGACATGCAGCTTCAGCATCGACAGTCACAGGTTTTCCTGATGTAGCTGGGAGAAAGTAAATCCAACTAGACTAAAACAGGGCCACACACTTCTGTCATCTCTACCCTCTCCCTCTTGGCAAGAGGGTCTAAAGTCACCTACCAGTTATTTCTTGCATTTTTATCGTCAGCACAGTCTCACTGTTGGGGCTGGGGAGAGAGGATTTGCCTTGTAAATATTATACAGTATTCTGAGTTTGAAAACCACTTGGAAACTTTTGGTGCTAGTGTTATTGCTTACAGATGGATTGCTTTGTCACATACCTGCCTGCCAAATGGAGGTCCCCAAATCTACCTGGGGAGACTTCCTGGCACCAACAAATCCTAGGGCATCTTCTAAAAACTGTATCTTCTTGCTAAACTGCATCTCCAAGATGGGGATTGCTTCTGGCATCTTTGCTGACAAGAGCCGATAAGAGGTGTCGGGCTTCCCAATAAATCTCTGACGTACACTGATTTCATACGGTGTGTGAACTCTGATATCATCTACATCCTTTGATTCAAAACGGTGAATGACCTGAGAATTGCAGTCACTGATTTCCAGGCCAGAAGCAAAGAGCGTGAGTTTTCCTGGCTTGACATTTGAGTCCGTTCTGTGGGTGATAATAACTGGAATTCTAATTATGATTCCTTCCTGGTTCTTCGAATCGGAAACTGTGGCCGTTTCCTTTGGCTTGGTTTCCAATGGCGCTTTCCAGAGCTTGCTGCTAAACGGCCACCAAGAAGGAGATTCGAGCTCAGTCAACAACCTAGCGAAGAAAAGAGTGTTAGAAGAGTGAAAGCCAGTAGGAGGGTCACGCTAGCCCACCAGTTCAAAGCAAATTATCACAGACACAAAGACTTCTTAATACTGAATCCAGCCCTCTGTTATTTTGCTCCTCAAACCTATACACAGCTTACCAGGATCCATCCATTTTAAAAACTAGCTTTTCCTCATTTGCTAACACATTGGAAAGCGGTCCCAGAATCTCACCATTCTGATGTCAGAAATCCAACTTCCAGCTGAAATAATTCAGGCCAGTTTACACCCGTCTGTTCTTCAGCTAACATTGCCTCTTACCTCAACGTTTCCGCGCTCAGCCATCACCACCACTGCCTTTTTTTACTCCTTTATACCTCAGCCCCATAATCTGATGCCACCCTCACTCCCAAATTCCCATTACCAGTTAAAACACTAAGAGTGCAAGGTCGAGGCTGGAAAGCCCAGCAGAGACTGACTACTGGCATCCAGAGTTTGCCTCACCATCAATGTTGGTGTAGCTCCTGAAGGAGACAGGCCTCCCTGCTGGCAAACTGGTGCCTTAGCTTAAAGATAACCGGACTCACTTTACGGAGGAATTAAGCAACTGCTCCCAGGGAAGATCACGGTATAGTGGAACTAATACAGGGAGTCAAGCCCCTTATTTCTAAGCAAGGAGATGCACCTAAGCAGGCACCTAAGTTTACCTGCTGCAGGCAAGAAAGATGTAACACGCTGTTAGGAAGAATCAGTGATATGGAGGACACAATTCTTCTGTTGTATTTTCTGTCAGCATAGCCCATTCCCCTTTTCTGGGGTCCTCTCCTAAGAAAGGATCAAGATCACAGATCTCTTTGGGTCTAAGCCTCACCAGTAATTTTCTAACAAAAAAATGGGAATAAGAGGAAAGGTGGTGGTTTTGGCTTGATTTTCTACGTGCTGCCTATCTGTTAGCATCCCTCTCCAGGCCTAGACAGGAGTTAGAGGCAGAGCCACGGTCAGCACCGGTGATGCTCCGTTTTTCCCACTCTCCTCTCATCCCCGCCTGTCCCCCAAACCCATCCTGCTAAGCAGAGGATCCTGTATTTCAGGATGACTCAGCCTTGGTGGCTGGAAAGAAATTTTGGGGCCAACTACATCTCCTCGCACAGTCACCAGGAACTTCATGTCCCCTCCCTCCCACTGGGTAACCAGCCACCTCCTCTCTCACCTGCCAGCAGCCTCTGGTACCCACCTCGCATCTGAGCCAAAGCGGCTCGTCTCCAGTTGCAGGCAGGCATAAGAAGAGGCAAGTTAACCCTCTGGGATGCATCCACTGCTCAAACAACCCTACCCAGTCCCCAGCAGCGAGCTGGCTGGAAGCATCCCACAAACCAAACCAGCCTGCAGGCAACTAGCCCGATGGGGATGTTTCCAATGGAGCTTTCTCAGTCAGTCACTGAGCAGAACAGGAAAGCCATCTCTGGAGGCACAAATGGATTCTCAATTAACTACCGAGAGGCAAGAGGTTACGTTTAAACCAACCAACCAAAAAAAAAAAAGCTCTAAGGAAGTTCAATCCAGATCAGATTGTGCTGCCCCCCCACTCCCTAAAGACCTTAAAGACCATCCAGTTATTAGGCACACGCCAGCGGCATCACAGCTGTAGTAGATGCTTCTAACGAAGCCAGACCATATGTAATAAAATCTTCAATGAAACACTGTCATCTCACTGATGCTACAAAAGACCATTTACTGACTTAAATCCTAGAGATGCAAGCCTTATCAGACCAAAATACAAAGTACTACTGCTTCATTGCTATTTTGGAGAGCCAGCTTGATTTAATTTGTTTTTAAGTTTACTCCAGAAAGGTACTGCCTGATAAAATATGCATCACAGCAATGCTGCTCTCCAGATACTTTTTTGTAATGATTTCTTTTCCATGAGAGAATCAGAGTATGTCTACAGAAGACTTTGCAATTTTAAAATCCTGTTTAATTTGGCTGCAGACAAAGTCTAATCTGAGAGAGGAGGCTCTAACTGAACACAGTGTTTACTAGCCATCAAAGTTCTGCACCGGCTTCAAAACAGACCTCCTTAAACTCATCTGCTAGGAAAAGCAGAAAAAGTCATACTGGGAGTCAACCACTAAATTCATGGATAGCGGAGGCAGAATGAATTGTTCCAAGAATCTCTTCCCAACAAAAGCAGGAACATCAGATATTTATGTAGATAGCATGCAACATGAGTAATGGGTCTGGAGCTCTCCGCTGCCCTCTGAAAACGCTGCGACACTCCAAGACAGACGAAAGGAGATGTAACAGAAATGTCTACAATAATAGAATTTGAAATGTCACAGTATCACAGATTTAGCGCTGACTTCTGAAACTATGAGGTTCAACTTAAGTTCAACATGGCGAGTGACTGAAAAAGCCCTAGGCTCTGCTAGCACACACCATCCTCCAAATTAAAAGCCATGCTCTAACCTACCTGCTGTAACTAAACAGAAACAAATGACCTGATCTCATTTCTACAGAACACAAAGTACGTTTTCTGCCCTCTTGGTGTATGAGAGAGTTACAACAAGGTAATTCAGGGCAACGACAGCTTATGCCTCTGTCTTAACCTATGAAAAGTCATTAAATTCCTACCGCAATATGAGTTCGCTTCATCACATTCACCGTGAGAAAAGCATGTGCATTCACTTACTGAAAAGCAGCTGCAACTTGACAAGTCTAAACCTCCGTTTACACTGTGGTAACTTATTCTGGATAGCTTTGAGCCTTAATTGTTATCACTTTATCCCCTCACCCGTCTCCTCCCCTCTTTCCCCAGGGACTGACATCCTGGCTGTGCGATGTCTGATTTACAGACAAGATTTTTCTGCTGCACAGCCCTAACAAAGGCTCCAGCCAACTTCTCTGCCCTTCCACGGAATAGTGACCCCTCTGTATCAACAAACTATATGACTGGTCCTTATATACAAGTGAAAATTTGCAACCAGAGTACCTTGTCCTCTGGTAGTAATATATTAAAAAGGAATGAGTGAATCTGGCTTTCTGTTTATTTTTCGTCTTTGAGCATCTGCTCGCACGTCAGACTCAGCTCTGCTTATCTGCACACAGGTCCACTGAACGCAGCTGTATATACCCAGGCACACATAAGAACAGAATTAATAATCCAAAAAAGCCCACACATACAGGCAAAATAAAGTTAATCGAAGTTTTAAACATATGAAAGTAGATAAAGGGGCCTGGTTCTTTTTATGACAGACACCGCCACCAAACTGGTGTTGCTCATATAACCTTGAGCCAGCAGACACAAAAGTTTGTTACCAAAGCTTCCTTCTGCACAAAATCTGCTACACATGCAAAATAGCCCATGTAGTCACTTCTCCTCAAGTTTCTAAAGAAAGCAAGAGTCAAAGAGCCTTAATGGACATTAGCATATTTATCTATGTTAATAGGCTGAATTACCTAGTATGTAACACTCAAATGAGCTTCAATCACAGTCCTCCCCGTTTTCGATGTTGGTTAAGGGCATGGAGAAAGATGTTATCAGCTTAAAAGAAGACTTTGGGTGGGGGGGGGGAAGCAGATTTATGAGAAAACACACACATACAAACTATGCTAGAAAACTAAGTGTTAGAACTCCTCAAAAAGCACAGTGCAATTAAAACACGGTTTCGCTAACGGCTTCTGGGCTGCATTTTAGCCTGCAAGCAAGCTGGCCAAACTCTTCATACTGCAGATAAAATGGAATCTCAGCTAACATTTGGTCAATTCCTTCCTTTATTTTTCCATTTTTAAATCAAAGCATCTAGCTCTTCAGATTTGTGAGGACAAATAATACCTCCCAGTGCAACTTAACCCAAAACAAACCTCTCTTCCAAAAGCAATGAGCAGGTATTTATTTTCCTACTCATTGTTTATTGCTACAGAACTTTAAAAGTTATTGCTGAAGCTTTCAGTTATCTTGGCTTTTCATTAAAGGGTATGGAGAATATCACCAGAATCATTGTGAAATCAACACTTTCTTTTAGTTGTGATATCCATCTAAAAACAGATGCTTCTTCCAAAAACAACTAGTTTGAACTTTATTGTGTTTGTTTCTTCTTGCAGGTGTCAGAGCTTCCACAAAGACACTCATAGCTATATATCTTCAAACATTACAATGCTACTCTTAACCTTACTGTCTATTTTGGACTGCTATCGAATCCAACTTGCAGCATACAAAATAGCATAGAATAATTAACTTTGCATGTTAATCATGAAACAATAAAGTCATAACGTTCTGATTAAGTCACCGACCATTTACTATTCCCATTGAGTTCTGCAACAGCTAAAGTTAAGCAACATCTCAAATGTGCTCCAAATCTCTTATTTTAGTTTTCTAAAGGCAGCATTTGTGGCTAATTTTTCTGACTACACTGGCTTAAGTGCCTGACTGAGATTACCACAAATAGCCTAGTACGGTCTCTCCAGTTCTTGCATCACCACACTCTGCACCCAAAGCTCAGCAGTTCAGTGTTGCTCAACACTGCTCATTTTCTCCTCAAAATGTATTTATTCCACCTAGACCTAAAGGCAGGGAGTATTCCATGTAAGGTTAAAAGCAGTGCAGTTTTATTGCACAAATAAGGAAGCGCTGTTTCTACAGCCATCTCCCTGACTACATCCGCACCACAGACCCAATCCTCACTGCTGTGTGTAGCTGGGAAGTAAATTCTCGTGAAGGAAAGGGCAAATATAAAGCCCTCAACTACATGGACTCTGTATGCAAAAAGCAGCCTCAAGAGCTGACTTTCATGCACGGAGAAGGGACTAGAAGCCACTTAAAATAAAGACTAATTTGCAGCTGTCTCCTGATAACTCTAGAAACTGTCTCCAAGTCAGCAGCCCATCTAGCGTATTCAACATTTCCTTTGAAAAGAACCAGAAAAGCCAAACTGTGGTTATGTTCGCTGTAGAAGAGCAAAACAGGCTGGTCCAGGACTGGCAAAATTAACTCAACTTCCAATATTTTTAATTTATCCATATTCTAGGACTTCTAATAAAAATGTGAATGCCATACCCTGTCCTTCAGGGGGGACATTAATTTGCATGTCCTTCCCCTAACTGGTTGCCTATTCTCTCAAAACTTACAGGTTGTTAATGTTTTGGAGATCTCTACCATTTCTGCCAGCTATGGCTGAAACTCATAAGGGCGTGAAAAGTTATTTGAATGAGAGAGCACATGTATATATATACAAACAACTTCACCAGGGTGAAAAAATGTTGCACAGAAAGGAGGACAGAAATACAGAAGCATTTTATAACAAGAACTAGATCCGCAGAAGACCATCATGGGCTTAAACTTTCACTGAAAGTCAACAGCTAAGTTTCCCAAAGACCTCTGTGGACCTGCCCCATAAATTTCAGGCGTAAACAATACAATCCCGTAACCACTGCTTAGCTCAGAGGATGCTACAGTACCGTACCTGTCTGCTACGTCCATATCCCCTTCGATCTTGTTGAGTCCTCTCATGATGTTATCAAACTGCTCGCCCTGGTAATGCAGCACTTTTGCTGTGTCCTCCAGTCGTTTCTGTGATCCAGTCAATAACCCGGTCAGTTCTTTTCCCTTTGTTGACTGCAAAGCTGCTGCTTCTGCTCCTGTGCCTTGACTTGACAGCAACTGCTCCCTCCAAAAGTGCTCAAGGATGTTGAATACCACATTTCTGTTGGGTTGCAGAGAACTGAACCAGTGCTTGGTGTTCTTCTCTAAGATGGTAAGGGAGCTGAAGATTAAATTCGAAGACTCCTTCTTGATCTCACCGATACTAGAAAGATGGAAGTTGACCAAAAGCTCCCCAGTCTTGTCAGCTGTAAATTTGATTGCAACAGGAGTCAGCGAGAGTCTGCCAGAGACCCATTGTTTGCTGGTGTCCAAGTAGTAAGAACAAGGCCAGCTATGGATACGTATGTCTTCGTTCATCAGCTCGCCGTTCAGATCCTCTTCTACAAGAGCAACGCTCTCAAAGCCAGGAGGAGAAACTAGAACAAAAGAGAAAGAAAAAAAGCAAGAATCCTTAGCAACATATAAAAGCTGACATTAAAACACACTCCTAAATAATAAATCCCATCCACAGCTGGCTTCCAGTACTTTCACTGTACCTTTCAGGTGCCCATCCAAGACAGATTTGGAAATAGCTGTGGATGAGTTACAAAATTTGGTAACCATTTCTAACCATCTGAATATTCCTTCACAAAAAGGCTCACCCTTTCTGACCAGGACTGTCAATATTATTGCCCACTCTGTAACAGCACTGCTTCCCCTTTTTATAATGTTCTCATCATGTTTCAGCACGTGATTTACAACAGCACAAACTTCAAATGACTATTGCATTAATGCCCTGGTTATTTAATACCTGCTGTGCTCCAAGTGTTCTGGGCAGGGGAGGTGCTTTATAATTAGATTATCTGTACGTTCACATGCATATATTTATATTTTTGGGTGGAGGGGAACCCACCAAAAACAGAATCATGAAAAAATTCTAATAACTTTCATATAGCCCTTTTTACTGAAAAGTGATCATGTGAAAAGTTTTTCATTCCTTACCCATCATCAGAAGCAACTTCCCATGGGCCAACAGGTACCAAAGAAAATTCAAAATACATCAAAACGCAAGCTCATAAATATATCTCTACAACAATCACAATAAATAACTGGTCCTTCCCCTTCCACTCTGAGATATCAACATCCAGGTATGTTACAAACACACCCAGAATGTCTATTCAACATATTAAAAAAAAAAAAAACAACCCAAACACCACTGACGAGAACTCACAACCATTAAAGAGCAGAAATGCCCAGCCAGAAATGGATAAACGTTCTTCAGAAATTGTCACTATCTCCGATCATCACTCTTGGTCTCAAGACAGACTTGCAAAAATACCAACCTTACGAAACTCAAGTGGCTACTAGAACTTCTGGTAGAACACCACAGCCAAAAAAACCCCCAGATCGGTAGTCTTTCTTCTGTGAAATATTAGCTGTTGCTCAGCTACTATCAAAGATGTTTGGAAATGGGAGTTTGGGAAGAACTGAAAAGCACTTAGCTGTGCTGCTGGAAAAACCCTGACGGACCGAAGTGGAAGTTAAGATGAACAAGATGCCACAGTGGTACCGGGAGAGGTGCTGCTGGCCTGGCGTGCAGAGCAACTGCGCACCCATGACAGCAAAGCAAGCAGCAGCAGAACTGGCAGAGGTTGAAAAGAGCCAGCAGAACCGACTCTGTTCACTCAGCGTGAAGGGACACAACGGTCAGGACAATGGTGATTTCATTGCACCTCTGTGACAGGCCACGTTTCCCTGGGAGCCCGTGATGCTATCTGATGACATAATATTAATCCTAGAAGACTTGCTCACCGGTATCTGGAATCGCAGCAAGAAAACACGGAGCTGTCACGTGCCCCAGGCCTGGCTTGCTTACATCAAAACAATCTCAAATTTGGAACGGTAAATTAAACGAAACAGCTGGAGTGGCATCTCTCAACACTTCCAAAGAGGCTTCTTGTAGCCAAGGGTCAGATTGTTTCCCCTAACATCTCCTTCATAATGCTACAGTTTGCAGCATGAACACTGAAGCCCAATTGCGTTCCACAACTAAGTTCTTTGTGAACACCCATTATGTAATGGTGATTTAATTACTCACATATTCATTATCTTCTCAAAGCCTCTGATGTATCATAGCACAATTTACAGATTAGTACCGTAACATTATTTCAAGGTGTTCTGCTACCTGTATGGCACACAAAATGAAAAGAGCTCCACCACAAAATCCCCAGTTAGGTTGACACTGACACTAATTACACCTTTTTACTTCAGTACGATCTGCTCCCTTAAGGAAATGTCTAAGAATCCTAATGCAAATAAAAAAGCTGAGGGTCCTTTTTCAGGTAGCACTGGTGTGAATTCCTACAGCACATGTCAAAGATCTCCAACTGCCTTCAGACCGCTGCATCAATAATATCCTTAAATAGAGTGCTCTAACTCTGCATCCAGTTCCTTTATTAAATATATTCAAAACTTCAGTATTACTGAGATAAGGACTACTCATGGTATATCATATTCCACAAAAATCTTTACTTTGATTTTCACACCTTATTTCCATTGCGTTACGAGTTTTAGTGATGCAAATGGGGAAAAAAATAATCCACGACTTTACAAAGCAGCTGGATTTTAAAGTGAAAATTCTCAATCTGTTCAGTTCTAATAAAACTGCAATCCAGCGAGAAGCTGCCTCTCTCGGCAGTTTACTATGGGCCAAAGAGGGGGGGAAAAAAGCCCACAGAAACCTGATTTCAGTGAGTCGCTATAGCCCACAAAACAATGACAAGTTCTAGGAAATATGATTTCTAACAGCTCTATCAATCATTTGCTACATAAATTCATAATTTGGAGAAAAAGCTAAAAGCTCTGGCCTCATTTCCTCCATCTAGAAAAGGAAGGTAATTCCTCCAATGCAGCAAGGTTAGATCAGACAGATCTGATAAAGAGAATGTTTTTTTCCAGACTGATTGGGCTTTGTGAGCAGCCAATGATTCTCATTTCTATTTAAAAGTTATCTTCTTTCTGTCACACAGAAGAAAAAAAAAAATTATTCACAAAAAAACAGAGAGAATAAAAATACTTTTTAATGATCAGTCAAACGTGACTGCAAAGAAACAAACATCAGCAGAGGGATTCCCAAGCAAGCTTTCACAGGATACTTTAAGTGGAAAATATTTCTAATATGGATACAGGATTTATATCCTACTAACTGTATACTTTTTGCTACCATAACTGACAACTATGTCAGTTTAAACAACAACATGAGTTACATTAGTGTTGAAATCAATGACAGTTGAAACTTAATCATGTTATAGCTTTATTAATCAGGATTTACAAATTACAAATCCAGATTAGGTTTAACTGTTTGAAATTGCCTAGGTTTGAAGTAAATACGATAGTAAATAGACAATAAACAAAAATAAACATCTTTTATTACACCTTCAAACTCCTCATACCCTAAACATATCACAAAGGCAAATGAAACTCAGTGAAAGAACTCCCATCAGATTCAGAAAAAAAATAATAATAATTAAAAAAAAAAAAAAATCCATCAGCAGCCTCCCTGTCTATCAAAACGGTGCGTCACATTCAGGAACGCAATAGATCTCAGCTCATACAAAGTAGCTGACGCCCCCTTCCCCCACCCTGTGCAAGTCTTTGCTACTTTTACCAGTTTCTGAAAACCTCATCAACATCAGCACGCTGCTCACAACAAGCTGCTGCCCTGAGATGTTATTTTCAAAATAATATATATATAAATAATGATGAAACCAAGGCACCGAAAGATTATACGTCTTGCAGAAGATCACACGGGAAACCTGGAACGAAACACAGGTTTCTCAATGCTCACTGCTGGGACAGGCACCGCAGAACATAATATCATCTGAAAAACAACTCCTAGACCTCGCTAACAGCAACAGCCACCTTCAACCAGGCACAGCCGTACCAGGGAGGCAAGGAGGAACTGTAAACAAGCAACTGACTCCAACTTGTGTAAAATCTCAGCCTAGAGCCCATTTTCACACGCTAAGAGTTCCACAAACTCTCTCCCACCACCACCAGCTCCTCACCAAGACAGCATTTGCTCTCAAACCTGCTCTCTACCATTAAGGTTGTGAAAATATCGATGTCTGATGCAGTCTCACAACTGTGTCATAAAAAAAGATCTTCCTAAACCGTATCTCAAGCTCCTTACCTCTGTCTGTAGACACAGAACTCCCAGGCAGCCTTTTGCGGGCTGCTGCCTTCACAGACCCATCCATCCGTACGTATAATTTTTTTCCTGAGTATTTCTTTCTTTTCAAAGTCCAAAAGAGAAGGTAAAAAAACCTGAAGCTAAAGCAAAAATCCTACTATGCCCGTTACCACAAGGAAAAATATATAAAGAATAGAGAATGTGTATTTAACCCTGGATCTAAGAGTAAAAAGTCCTCCCAGTCCAGGAAGAAATGAAGCAGTCACTTGACCTGTGTATATATATGTGTACATGCCTTGGGTCATATGACTTTTGACTCACCTGAGAGCTTAAGGGCTTTGCCTGGTAGTCAGCTCCTTTCTGTGCCTGAGGCCAGAACTGCCAAGCAAAAACCTATCTGGTAATTAAATCCATTCATTGTTCCAGCACATTTTTCCCCAATACAATCACGTTTTAATTAGGATCACATCTGCACTTTTTTTTTTTCCCTTCTCTCTCTCCCAGAGAAGAAATTTAAACCTTGCAGAAACACAGAAACACATAAGGATAACCATTTTATTCAACAACGAAAACAGTCATCAATGGTACAGAAGACAGCTACTATTTATGAACATTCAACAACATATTATAATTTAACACAAGACTTCAAGAAGTCGGATTAAAACACATGAGAAATTTTACCAATGTTAAACAAACAAAAGAAGAAATGGTCACAACTGTTTGAAGTTGGCTGGAAAAAGGCAGTAAATATGTACTTGACCTACGACACTCATGCATTGTGTCGTATACCATCGGGCAATAACCTGCGATTACGGTTTTTGAGAAGCTAAAAACCATCGTTACCCTATTACTTTTCTAACTCTATTCTCCTCAAGTCAATGGTGAAGAAACTTCTTGGTCTCATCTACTTTGCCTTTTATAAAGCAGAACCTTGCCTCTACTTCTCTCCTATTAGCTTGCGCAGCACCTGCATGGAGGACATCTCATCATACTTAAGCTGTGCAATGAAAAGCAATGTTAACTATATCTACTTAATCTCGGTTGTAAACATCAAGCTCACCGCTGAAGGCCAAATAGCTCAGCTACTGTCCTTCAAAATGAAAAGATTTTTTTCCCCCCCATATTTCCTAAAATTTTGACAATCACATTTCAGAAATGCTGAGCTAGAGGCCTTCCGCCACTTACACAGCTGGTTTACTACAAAGAACTATTACTCGAAATTCAGGCTCGCTCTCCTCTCCTCCTCCCATGACTTTGTTTTGACCCCACCAGTTGAAGTTCAGCATTGTGTCACTCCCATTCTATTTCTCCGAAAACATGGCTACAAGTTCCTTGCATAACAAGACGTGGAATGTTCGTGGTTTTGTAAAACACACTGAAAAAAGCCTTACCTGCAATAAAATACACCATTCCAGTATTCCCACACAGAAAAAAAAAAGAAAGAAACCCAACCCCGCCCCCCCAAAACAAACAAAAAAACCCCAACAACAAACAGATATAAATCCTTTCGAATACCATGTAAAGGACTAGGCTGGAAGGAAAAAAAAAACAAAAAAACCCACCAAAAAACAAACAACAAAAACCTCAAATGGCTTTAAATTACTTGTAAATACAGTCAAGAAAAGGTTCAAAAACTTGAGAGGGTTATAGTCCTTAAACCACCTCCCTGTATGCAGTGGAAGAAGAATAGACATCTGAATGATTTCACAATAAATTCCTTCATATTTTTTAAAGAAACCCATGTTTGCCTACACATTTATCTACAGCCCAGAGGATGCATGCAGCCTCTCCCAATCTGGGCTCCCCAACATCACCACATTATCCACATCCTGTAAATCACCTCTTTTTTTAGCAAACAGTTTGTCTTTTTGACACATCTGCCCCCCGAACCGAGTGCAGCCTCATACACAGCTACACACAGCAGCACAGAGCAAGAAATAAGATTAGCAGCAAAGAGATATGGATTATATTTCCGGCAGCGTCACCACAACATTGTATAAATTCTTTAGCTAACACATAACTCGGTGGCTGCTTCTATAAAAAGGAGGTGACTCACCTTCTCTTGTGAAGTGCTTTGAGATCACTCAATGAAATGGAAGCATTACTAATTACCCCAGGCGCGAGGAGATGCTACCTACACTGGGAGAAGGTGCTGTCGGCTCACGAGCAGAACCCCGTCCCTTTGCAATGCGTCTACCTCAGAGCCTCCAAACCTTAGTCACGGATTCTTCTCATCAGCCCTCGCTAATTAGCTACAGAACATTTCTGCACACGTTTCTGATGTGTTGGTGTTTGTTTCTGTTTTGTCCTCCTCCAAGTTTCCATAGGGTCATTATCTTTGGGGGTTTATTCCCAAAGCTACCATCTGGCAAATGATGAGTTTAACGTTCCTGTGAGCCCAACAACCCTCATAATAAAAATGTTTATAAAGCCTATCAAGTGACTCTCCCCTCTTTTTAAACTAAAGGCCTAAGACGCAGTTCCACCAGGTTTCTACCTCTACAATTCTCCAAAATGATGCTACAAGACATGAAGTACTCGGGGGTGGCCCTCCAAGAGATGCAGCAGACAAAGACACACAATACCTCTCTACTACAGGGAGGTACTACTACTACCTCTCTACACAGAGAAATTCAGCTCCTATCATCTGAAAAGATCAACAGATCCCCACTAAAGAATAGCTCTAGACTAAGGGGCTTCTCCACATCAACGTTACCGTCCTTCTGTGGAAAAAACATTGTGATCCCACTCCATTTCTGATACAAAGCAACTTTATAGCAGACCAAAGTCCCACCAACCTCTCCCAAATACATTTAAGTATGGGACTGCCACTGTTCCCATTCTTTAACCCACACCAGCCCCTACAGCATCCAGGTTAAACCTCATCAGCCTTCCTTTCAATCCTGACCCTGTCTCAACCTCTCCAACCCAAAACACACACATCTACACTTCCCAAACCTTGCTCCCCTGCCCTCCCCCGGTGCCCTACCCCACCTCAGGGGTGAACCCTCCTCTGTCCCCCTTCTTTCCTCCCACAACTTGCTCCCTTCTCATTCCCCAGTGCCATCTCCAAGACTCACTATGTATTTCCTTACCCCAAGCTAGAACTCCCCCCTCCTAAAAAACACTTCCATCCCTCTCTTCCTTTTTCCCAATACAAAGGGAACCTTCTTCCTCCTCATCTCAAACACAACACAGTCATCTGCTACACCAGATCTTTCCCCAGTCCCTGTTCTTTTCCCAATACCAGAAGAGACCCCACTCTTTCCCTAGTCCTACTAGGGAAAGCCATAGATCAGTCATCCAAAATCCTTTTCTCCACTGCTAGGCCAGGCTCCACCACAATCCTCATCTCTCCCTCTGCCACAGCTCTAGGGCAAACCGATCTCTAGAGCTCTCTGATCTCTCCTCCCTGGTATCCAGTGATAGGACACATGGGAATGGTTCAAAGCTGCACCAGGGGAGGTTTAGACTGGACATTAGGTAGCACTTTTTTACTGAGAGGGTGGTCAAACACTGGAACAGGCTTCCTAGAGAGGTGGTTGATGTCCCAAGCCTGTCTGTGTTTAAGAGGCATTTGGATAATGCCCTTTAAAATCACAGAAGCATAGAATCATTTAGGTTGGAAAAGACCCTTAAGATCATCAAGTCCAACCGTTAACCCAGTGCTGCCAAGGCCACCACTAAACCATGTCCCCAAGCACCACATCTCCCCGGCTTTTAAATCCCTCCAGATGGGGACTCAGCCCCTGCCCTGGGCAGCCTGGGCCAGGGCCTGACAGCCCTTTCGGTGAGGAAGTTTTTCCTAATATCCAACCTAAACCTCTGCTAGCACAACTTGAGGCCGTTTCCTCTCATCCTGTCACTTGTTACTTGGCAGAATAGGTCAACCCCCACCTTGCTACATGCTTTAATAACATGCTTTAACTTGGTCAGCCCTGAATTGGTCAGGCAGTTGGAGCAGATAATTGTTGTACGTCCTTCCAACTCAAATAACCTATTCTATTCTATTCAAACCCTCAAGACCAGACCGACCTTCATCTCTATCCTTCCCCTATCCATAAGTCAGATACCCAAATCCCCGTTCCCATAACTCCCCCCACTCTAAGCCAGACCCCCCCCCATCCCCAAGCCAACTTCCAACCTCTCCCTCCTCATCCTCCTCTCAGGCTTAGGCCAAAACACCCTTCCTACACCCCTACCCAGATACTACCAACCTCCACCTTGCCCCCGAACCTCGGCTAGACCCCCCCAGTCCCCCAGTGTCCCCCTTTCCCCCAGCCCTCCCCTCCGCGCCCCCGCTCCAGGCCGGGCCCTTCACCCACCTCCCTCAGCGCAGCGCAGGCCGCCGGCGACCCCCGCATCGACGCTCTGCGCCTGCGCCCTCCGCCCGCTGCTATTGGCTGAGCCGCGCACCGGTGTTCTTCCCTTCTCACCTCCCCGGGGCCCCGCCCGCCGAGCTCCGAGGTTCCGGGAGCGGTCGCGGGAGTCTGTCCCCGCCGCCGCCGCCGGTGCCGCCGCTCGCCCCGGGGTCCTGCCCCGCGGCGGGGCGGGGGTGAGTATCTGTTCTCTGCTGTTCTCTCCGCGGACGCGCGGGTGGACCGAGAGCCCAACGCGGGGACGGCGTGTGCGTCGCCCTGTGGGGTCCGGGTCCCCCCCGGAGCTCCCTGAGGGGGGAACCGCCTCATGGCGGCCCCTTTCCCCCGCCTGAGCACCCTGGTCTCCCCTTCACCCCCGGTGTCTCCCCTCTCCTGAAGCCCATCCCTGCAGGGTACGTGGCCTCATTTACCCTCGGGCCTCCTCCCTTCCCCTCTGTGCTCAGTTTCCCCCTTGCCTCCCCCAAACACCTCCCTTTTATTCACTGTTATGTACTTTTTGTTTTAACCTATAATTGCTGCCTGGCCCATAGAGGCCTGGGGAGGGCCTCTGGGGAGGGCGGGGGGTGCCAGAGCTTATATCTTCTCCTGACAAAGGGATGAGTCTCAGTACAGTCACTGGGCTGGAGCGATTTCCCAGGGCCCCAAATATTTAGGGGGTTTCCTTCCCTCCACCCCGGCAATTAGTTCATTTAGCAGGGATATCCCGCTGAAATGAATGTTTCTGCTGTTTCAGGAAGGAACCAGCCTTTGCTGGTCATCCCCAGAGAGCGTGGTCACCCTGGCAAGAAGGAAACGAGGCAAAAGCAACATCTTCACCATCCACAGGGTGACTTTGTTGTCAGATATCCCTCCAGCATTAAGCTTTATAAACTATGGAAGATCCTAATTAACCCAACGTGGTGGGATGCTCCTGCATGACTTCTTGGTTTACCTCTGGCCGTTTATATTGTCCTGTCAGTTTTCGTGGATTTAGAGACTCAAGGCACATTTTGAAGCAATTTTTTTGCTGTAGCATGACAGGATAGCGTCTGGTCGCCGCTGTCTTGGCTAAGCCAGGAAGGGTATCCAGCCTGCATGGACAGGGCAACATTCGCCTGTTCCACTGCCTTTTTTCGTGACTACAGCAGTTCATCTCAGGGTGCATTCTGTCTCCCCGGAGGACACGTTGACTTTATTGAAAAAGTAGAATCATTCACGTACTCGGACTTCTTCCGGGATTATTTGATTCCGAACCATCCCTGTATTTTCTCAGCTAAATTCACTGAAGACTGGGGCAGCCGGAGAAATTGGGTTACTTGGGATGGAAAGCCTAACTTTGATCATCTGCTGCAGAAGTTTGGTAAGTCATGGCATTTTTAATACCTAGTTAAAACGTGTATGCTAAGTGACAGCTCTTTTTTAATCTTAGGAATAGAACCACTAGACGAAACCAAGCAATTCTTCAGACTTTTTTCTAAGTTAATACATTCATTTTCTGTACTTACACTTTATGTTGCGCAGATTCCAATCTCGTATTTATTCCCATAATGACATAAAATAAAAAGCGTTGTATAATTTCACCACACCAATTTATATACCTGCTTAGCTTTAACCAGAGGAGCGGCCTGACACTTTCCCCAGGCAAGGGGAAAGTATTCTGTAGTTACAGTGAAATATCTCTTCAGGCTGTAAAATATTAGTATATTTAATAGGAATCAATACCACACTTCTAATGTAGTTTAAGAGGAAAATTCGGGTAACATTAAACAAATAACCTCTGGTCTGAATCATGATTGCCTGGAATGATGGTGTTGGGTGTGCGAGCTGGGCTAGGGATTGGTGCTTTACGTGTTTGTACTTGGCATGATAGGGCCCAGGTATGAGAGGCTGCTGCAGTGGATAAGATTGAGGGAGCTCAGTTTCAGCATCAGTTATTCTGTCACCATGTGGGCTCAAAGAGTTTATATTTCAGGAGAGGCTGTAGTACCTGTTGCCAACTGTGATGTCAAGGAGTACAATTCTAACCCGAAGGAGCAGCTCCCCTTCAAGGAGTATATAAAGTACTGGAAAGAGTACATTAAAAATGACTACCGTTCATCCCGAGGGTGCCTTTATCTAAAGGACTGGCACCTGAGCAGGTAAGAGAGCACTGTGGAAACCCTTGCATGCCATGCGCAGCAAAGAGCTGCTGTGGAGCTTTAATGCTCATCTTTTAATGCCTGAGCGTTTAAATGCCGGCAGTGCTGGTTGGTAGCACCTGCCCACCAAAATATCAGTCTTATACTGCACCGCTCTTGGGGTGCGTCACACAACAAGATCCTTAAACAGGTCATTGTTTCCTGAAGAGGCTGACATTCCTGGGCACTTTCCTTTTCATCTGTTTTTTAAATGACTGTATGTTATCCCTGTGGAAACCGTGTGGCTGTAACATCTGACTTTTGTTTGACTGCTACAGTGCCAACCTTGCTTCTTAAAAAGAAGGGGGACATTTCTAATTATGTTTAATTCAGTGAGCGTGCGTCAGTTATAATCCTTTGTTATCTGTTGTTTTTTTTTTTTTTTTTCTGTTAAACTTTCCAGTTGTTAAAGTTCTCTTCACCCTGTTCTGGTTTTCCTTCTGCTCCAGCCTGCTGCTTGCAAGGTGGATGCATTGTCCCATCCCTATGTCTGTGTAGGACTTTTATGTCTTTTCTCCTAAATCTCTGCTTCCTTAAATGTATCCTGCTCTTAATCCAACTTTCTTGTGATCACCTCTTGTTTTTATTCTTGAGTGTGCCAGTGACTTACAATAGAGGAGGTTTGGCAGTCTCTGCCTCCCTGTTTGTCTGCTTTCCCGGACACCGGTGCTGTGGCTTGCTACAGGAAGTCTGCACGTGCCGCCCAGGATGGGAAAGGGGCAGCACATCCTGTGGGAGGAGGCTATGCACTTGTTGAAAATCCCACAGCCCGGCTTCCCTCCTAACCCTCACACCCCCAGCCTGTCATCCAGTTGGACAACCAGTCTTGCAGGCGTCTCATCTAAAGAGAAGGTGTTTATTAGGAACTGTCTTTGCCATAATTAGGAGTCTCCCAAGTAGTAGTTAACCTTCACAGCTTTGCTGGGAGACAGAAAAGCACTATTGCATGCACTTTGTATGTAACTCAAGAGTTGTCAGTGATATAAAGGAGATGATGGTAGCAAAGTATTAGTGGCCTGCTAGAGACCTGATTGGTCTCGGTATCTGGGTTTTGGGAACTGAAGTAGAAGGAGCAATGCTGCATTTTTCGGAGACCGATTTCCAACACATTATCTTTTTAAGAGCTTTCCCCGAGCAAGATGTTTATACAACCCCTGTGTATTTCTCATCCGACTGGCTGAATGAATACTGGGATGCTGTAGCTGTGGATGATTACCGGTTTGTCTACATGGGACCTAAAGGTTCATGGTAAGGCAGTGTGGTTTCTGTCATTCTTACACACTCATATTTAAGATTTAGTATTACAGGGGAATTATCACATTGTACATCATGCTACAGAGGCACTGTGTGGCCATACGGTAGTGTTGTACCTGAACCCAGCCAGTCTCGTTTCTCAAGCAGCTCATTTAGTTCTGGATGTGAGCTGTCCTTATGCAGTCAACTAAAGTGCTTTTGTGCTTCAAAAAGCCCTGAATTGTGCACACAAAATCTGCAAAAGTTGCCAGATGGCTTATATAAGGTTTTGGAGCAGAAACTCCCTGGGGATCATCAGGGATTTGTGATTTGCAGAGTCAACAGAAGCCTTGGAGGGGCGCTGATGAGTTGGTCAAATATTTTGCAGGTGAAAAACTAATTCCAGCATTGGTGATAAAATTGCATTTACAGTGTTCTCATCAGTTCATGTCACAGAATCTCCTGTCATTGAGGTATTTGTGGGACGGATTCAAAACTAGCTGTTGGAGAAGCATAGAGGCTATAAAACACTGCGATACTATGTAGATATAGTGGCCTTTTAATACTTAAGGCAGTCAAAATTAAATGAAGTGGATGACATTTTGGGATCAGGTTTGCATAGTAAAGGTTGATTTCTGTGTGTATGTCTGATTCTCAGAGACTGTAATTTATCTTACAGCTTTTAGGCATTGGCTTGACTTAAACCTCTGATTTGCCCCACAGGACTCCATTCCACGCTGATGTCTTCCGTTCCTATAGCTGGTCAGCCAATATATGTGGGAGAAAGAAATGGCTGTTGTACCCCGCGGGACAGGAGGAGTACCTGAAAGACCGCCATGGGAACTTGCCCTTCGACGTGACTGCACCTAGTCTTCAGGACAGGAGCGTTTACCCTCGCTACAACCAAAGTCAACCCCCTGTTGAAATTGTGCAGGAAGCAGGGGAGATAGTCTTCATCCCCAGCGGATGGCATCATCAAGTTTACAATCTGGTAAGATAACTGATACCAACCTTTTCATAACAGAGAGAGATAATCAGGCAGCAGGCTTGAATCAGATCAAACTGTTATTGCCACAGCATGTTGTGGATGCTAAAAGTCTAACGGGGCTGCAAAAAAGCTTAGAGAGGTTCCCACTCTGCTCCGCGCTGGTGCGGCCTCATCTTGAGCACTGCGTGCAGTTCTGGGCCCCACAGTACTAAAAGGATACAGAGCTACTGGAGAGCGTCCAGAGGAGAGCCAGGGAGATGGTGAGGGGTTCAGAGGGGAAGCCGTACGAGGAGCGGCTGAAGGCACTTGGTCTGTTCAGCCTGGGGAAGAGGAGACTGAGGAGAGACCTCATTGCGGTCTACAGCTTCCTCACAAGGGGAAGAGGAGGGGCAGGCGCTGACCTCTTCTCCCTGGCGACCCCGGATAGGACCCGAGGGAACGGCAGGAAGCTACGGCAGGGGAGGGTTAGGCTGGACATTAGGAAAAGGTTCTTCACCCAGAGGGTGGTGGAGCACTGGAACAGGCTGCCCCGGGAGGCAGTCACGGCGCCAGGCCTGACAGCATTCAAGCAGCATTTGGACAACACCCTCAGCCACATGGTGTGGATTTGGGGTTGTCCTACGCAGGGACAGGAGTTGGACTCGATGATCCTTGTGGGTCCCTTCCAGCTCAGGACATTCTGTGATTCACGGAGGAAAGGGCTATCAGTGGCCGCTCAAGATGATGGCTAAAAGCAAGCCTGAACTCATAAGCTCCCTGGGTCATTGACCACTAGAAGCTGGAAGAGCGTACAATTGAAGAAGCTGTCTGAACTCTCTTTTCTTATTCTTTTCCTCATTAGATGCCACTAGTCACTGAGAAAAAAATAGGATGCTAGGTGAGATGGACTTATGGTGAGGCTGTTAATCTTGGTTTCTAACTGTAAATTGTAAATTAATTATGGAAAATGCTAGCAAATTGTCTTCATGATTACAAACCAAAATTAACAACCTTGTTCCTTTCTCCCCACCACCTTCTCCCACCTTTGTGCCCTTAAAAGGTATGCTCAGGCAGCGGAACTAGAGACATTTGCCAGTTTACAGAGTGAAACAAGATGTGATTGTTCGGAGACATTAGAAAGAGACAGCCTTTCAGTGCAGTGGTGGCATTGGTGCCAAGGAAGCATTTCCCTTGCTGAGGAATATGATTTTACATTTTGCAGCACCGGTGCTGTTACGTCTGTGTTCTTGCATTTCCCGTGTAGATCCTAGTAACCATTTGAATTATTCCTTCAGGAGGATACCATTTCCATTAACCACAACTGGGTGAACGGCTGCAATGTGGCTATAATGTGGTGCTTCCTGCAGGATGAATTAGCAGCTGTCCAGCGGGAAATCGATGAATGGAAGGACCCTATGGACGATTGGCACCTACAGTGCCAGGTATAACAACACAATGCTGGCTGCCTGACTCTCTGTTAGAGGCTCATGTATTTCCAGGGTGCATTGCACCACCTTATGAGTTCTAAGACACACAAGTCCTTAACCTCATACCTGGAATTAGTACATGTTTCATATGGAAGTAGGAACTGATGACAGCTTCATTTTGCAAGAAATCCTATGTATAAGATATATAGATATAGATATTACCCCATGCAACGCTACAGGCTGGGGGAGGAGTGGCTGGAGAGCTGTCTGGCAGAAAAGGCCCTGGGGGTGTTGGTTGACAGTCACCTGAACATGAGCCAGCAGTGTTCTCAGGTGGCCAAGAGGGCCAATGGCATCCTGGCTTGTATCAGGGATAGTGTGGCCAGCAGGACCAGGGAGGTGATAATGCCCCTGTACTGGGCACTGGTGAGGCCGCACCTTGAGTACTGTGTTCAGTTTTGGGCCCCTCACTACAAGAAGGACATGGAGGTGCTGGAGCGTGGCCAGAGAAGGGCAACGAAGCTGGTGAAGGGTCTGGAGCACAAGTCTTGTGAGGAGCGGCTGAGGGAGCTGGGGTTGTTTAGTCTGGAGAAGAGGAGGCTGAGGGGCGACCTTATTGCTCTCTACAACTGCCTGAAAGGAGGCTGGAGCCAGGGGGGGTCGGTCTCTTCTCCTCAGTAACAAGGGATAGAACGAGAGGGAACGGCCTCAAGCTGCGCCAGGGGAGGTTTAGGTTGGATATTAGGAAAAACTACTTCACCGAAAGGGTGGTCAAGCATTGGCCCAGGCTGCCCAGGGAAGTGGTTGAGTCTCCATCCCTGGAGGTATTTAAAGGACGGATAGACGTGGTGCTCGAGGACATGGTCTAGGGATGGCCTTGGCAGTGATAGGTTAATGGTTGGACTCGATGATCTTAAGGGTCTCTTCCAACCTTAACGATTCTATGATTCTATGATATAAGAAATACTAAAGTCATATTTGAAAGGGGAAAGGCTTGTGCCAGTGTATATTTGCTATGTCAAGGAGGTTAGGGTGTTGTCTGAAAAACTAATGCTTCAACTGCTCTTCTTCAACTGTCAACGTTAGTATTAGCATCGAGATCAGTCCTTTATGTAGTATTTACGTTCCCCTTTATAAATGCTTTTTCGTGCAAACAGAAGAACTGATAGACAGACCCCACACAGCAGAACTGGTTTGAAGACATTCATGATGAAACCATGAATCTGAAACAAGCAAAATTAAGGTGAAGGTGGCAGCAGGTTTCTGTGTCTGCAAAGTGATGCTTTCAGAACACATAACTATACTGAGCAGTGTTGTATGTTGTATGCTTCCAAAATCTTAAGCATGAAACAAATGTAAAGTTTATTTCTGGATGCTGTTATTGCTGCTAGGTTGATACCCTTCAAAAATAGTTTCAAAAACCACGGCCATTTAATGCTTAGAAGAAACAGACTGTTGTTTTTGGGGCTAGGGGCATTTCAAGTAAGATAAAGAATTTTAGGGCTATCAGTGAATTAAAAAAACATGATTAAACATGGTTACTTATGATTCCAGATAGTTACTCGCTTGATAAAATACGTTTTTATAATTCTTACTGTAAATAAGAGTCGTTTCCATTTCACTGTTGTTTTCTTCCCCTAGTTGATCATGAAGTCTTGCACGGGTATAGACTACAAGGAGTTCTACAACTTCCTCAAAGTTATTGCAGAGAACAGGATTTCTGTCTTGGAAAACGGCCTCGATGACGAAGCTTCGGCAAAGAACACTCCAAAAGCTGCCATTTCCACCTTGGGCATGCTCCATGCAGTGTTTGATTTAAAGAGGACTGTGAAGGTGTTAACATCATTGAGTGCTAATGAGGATTTCAAGAAACTAGACCTGACGTCACTTTCTCCACCTCCGGAGGCATTGCTCCACCACTTGAAAGCAGCAATAGATACAGCACTACTCTAACTTCCTATTTATTCAGTTCTTTGTAAAATGAACCTTTTGCAAAATGGGTGTTTGTAGAAAACTGGCTCCTCCCTGTTTAATAGCTGGTGCAGTTCAAGTACAAAGAGCCTTAATACAGAGTGGGGAGAGAGTACATTCGTGAGGAGCCTGAATACTTTTTAAGTTGACAGCATTTGTTAATCTATAGTAATTGGACAGGAAAAAAAATCTCAGATAAAGGAAAAACCCAAATCAAATTAGTAGTATAGTATGAGCCCTGCTGGTGAGTATGCATTCAGGGATGGGGAACAGAAATTCTCTGTGGATCAAGCTGTCAGGGCTAAACGCCGAGATCGCAGTCGTCTGCACCGGATTCCCTCTGCTTCGGAGAGCACTGTGTACAGACAGCAAACCTCCACTGCAGGCTCCAGCAGTTAAGCTCTGCTTTGTCTGGTCACACCTAAATTGCTTTAAGACCTGTCCTGCTTCCAGGTGCAGCTCAGCCTTTTTTTTTCTTTTTTTTTTTTTTTTTTCTAAAAATAGTAGAGGACCCTAGTTAGTTAGCTTCCCTCGAAGCCTGAGCTGGCTCAACAGCTGTAGCCTGGATGTGGAAGAGCTGACTCTGCTATTTTCCTGTACAGTGGCATCTCTCTAAAGCTGAAAGTCTCGGGTAGAGTCATCCTTCATACTGCTTCACAGTCTGCAGGATTAAATTTAACATGTCAGGAAGCTGGAGTCCTGATAGCAAATCTGCCACTAATAATTTAAGCTATGTGATCCACCCGAGCTCAAAAGGAGGAACCTGAATGTACTCTCACATTCCTACACACTATTTCAAGGCACAGTATTTTATCAAGCAGAGATTTGATTAATCAGGGAAGCTAGCAAGTAGCCTCATATTATCTCCTAAAAAAGCCATGCTGTTAACACACCAAATAGCACTACTGCATGGTGACAGAGCACAATTTGCAACCTGAATGCTACCCTTGGGCTAAAAGAGTGTTTCCAGTGAAGTGTTTCTCTTGCTTTTACTGGTTGGTGAGAAAGCCTAGAAGCACAAATGGCTGCACACTGTTACCTTAGTTGCCCCTTTAGGGCTCACTTGAATAACTGCTCAAGAACTTCCTCAGTTTTCAACCAGATGACCAGTAAGAGCAACGAATAACCATAGGTTTAGAAAGTGCAATAGTAGAAATCTTCAGTAGGCTGAAAAATCACATTGTTTTCTAGATAATCCTGTGGAGTTTGTACACGCATGCATTTTGCATGTCCTATTTTCTAGTAGAAGTTCTGCATTTTGAGTAGGAAGTGGTACCTGAAATTAAAATCAATACCCAGCGCATGGAAGAATGTGGAAAAAACAGACTTTTTTTTTTTTTTTTTTTTTTTAAAACAGCTGTGACTACATCTCAGTGATTCAACCTTCTGGCAGGGTGTTTCTTTGGACTGGAAAACTGCCAGTTTTAAGCAACTCTGAAATTAAAAGTTCACAGCTGTTACTTATGGCTGTTTACATTCTCAAAGACAGGCAGCTGGAGCTTGCTTCCTTAGATGAATAAGGTGAGATTTCTAGAGGTGAGGAACAAGGGTTTAAAGCTGACAATCAGTGTATCGGTAGGAAACCACGTTTTTGGTCTTGTATTCCCCAGTCTCACTGCATGCTGTGTAACTGGAATTGGCACCGACCACTTGAAACACTGCAATTTTATAAAGGGTTTGCTTAGATGAACAGTACTTTTCATGTCCCATGAAGCTGGAACGGCTTGGCTTTGCTGTGTGAAAACAGCAAAAATACAAGTCTAGCTTTTACACCGAGAACCCAGGATCTCAACATACCCAGGACCAGTTTAGACACTGTCCAGCAGACATCATCCTCATTTGGATGGATGGCGGCAGTTTGCTGTGATGCAAAAATTCAGGCAGCAGTTTGCAGGGAAGAGGCATCATTTCTGCAGTTAGTTCCTCTTCCCTGTGGAAACTGGTGAGGAAGAAGGTAGGCCAGCATGGTGAGGTGGCTAAAGAGGGGTTCAGGTAAAGGAAGGTGAGTCTCAACTACTCACGCTCTCTTCACCCGAGCCGTCTCTGCACCACAGCTTCTTCAGCTCTGAAGATGTGTAACAGCCACCCTTCATAAGGCCGGCTAAGGCTTGGTGCGGTCAGTGCGAGACACTGGGGTAAAAAAAGAGTAGTTTAATTGCAGGAAAGGATCTTAAAGTTTAAGCCATGTTCTCCTTGGTGATTTGGCAGGGGACAGAAGGACAAAAATTAGTTCTATTGATTCAGTCTCTCTTACAATTACATTGGGAAACTAATTTGTAGTTCAAATTCTCCATTCCTACGAATGGCCCAGGCAGTAAGGGAGCCACATATTTTCTGAAGTTAAAGAGAGAAAAGCAAATTCTCGAATGCCTGAAGATAGCAACAAGATTGGAATAAGAAATGCAAGCCTGGAATCGCTCTTAAAAATTCAACAGCTTTATTTAAATACAAAGTTACTGTAAAACATACATTATGATACTCTTCATACCAATATATTAACTATTGTAATCAGTGTACTATTTATTAAAGCGTAACACTTGTGATAAACAGGAGGGAACAGCCTGTAGAGTTTTGTTTTGTTTTCCTGAAGTCACAGACCTGGACAATTTAAAGTCAAACTAAATAAAAAAAAAGGCAGGTTAAAATCTAGTTCAAAAGAGCTTTTGCTCTAAATATGCAACTCAGACATGACTATTTTTGTCTGATAGGAACAGGATACCAAATATCCATTTGCCTTTTATAAAGGCAGCATAAAACCCAGCCCAGTTCTAATCTGATTTGCACCCCACTGGCGTCCGTGGGTGATCTGTCAGCACGAATCTGTGCACCTAGGAAACCCAGTGTTTTTGCAGCTCTGTCAGTGCAGAAAGCCAGGTGGGTTTAGGTTTTGTCTCACCAGGTTTGGAGGTTTCTCACCCCAGGACAATGTATGTCCTATTAGGCACACATCAACCCCTGCAGAACTAAAAAGCAGCACTAGCATGTTCAAGGTGCAAGTGTGATATCCCTGAGATTCAACAGCAGTCTGCAGAGTAAAAATATACACGTTTAAGTATCATAAAACAAGGAAGTTAGTGAATAGCAGCTTTACAATGCAATGGAGAGGTACTGAGTTTGGCATAGGTAGGAAGAGGAATGGAAAAACCTTCCTCTTCGGGATGCCGGAAAAGCCGCCTCGCTCCAGGAACAGGTTGTTCAGGAGCGCGGAGATGGCCTCTCCTGTCCATGCCACATTTCTGCCAACCAGAAAGAGTCCCACCAAAACAGTTCTTGTGGTTTCATCTAACCGCTTTCTATCAAATAACCTCCCCTGTGTCAGTTCACCAGTGCAAAACGAACACAGCACCTGAGAGAACAGTTAAACGAGGTTTCGAGGCAAATTGCTATTTGCAGGAAAGTGAAATAAAACTACAGGGCAAAAGAAACCTTGGCCACTTTCCGCAAAAGAGATTCCCAAACACAAGCTGAGGTTGCGTATTGAAGGCTTTTAGCCCACAGCATCCCTGTCTCTGCTTTACCATCACAGCGAGTCCAAGAGAAACCCAGCAAGAAACCCTCATCTGATAAAGAACGGTTCATCCTTTTTTAAAGGCAGCCAGGACAGCAGTAACTTGTTTGCTTCTTCATCCAACAGTGTTTGGTCGAGAAAGTGCAGCAGGGAGGAGGCTCCCCTCGGGTCCTCGGGCTCAGGAGCTGTGAGGCACGTGGCAGCTCTCTCTTTGGTGCAGCCGCATCCTCTGGATGTGTTCGTAGCATGACTGGGCAAGGAACAGAGCAAGCCATTAAGGAGACGTTTTGGAACTTTGCGCCAAAATCTGGTCTCTCGCACACAACGTGAAGCCATGCTGCCCCACGGGCTAGACAAAAGATTAAATCTGCATGTTATAAATTAAAGCTAAACACATTCTCTAGACTAGAAGGAACTTCTATAACTAGAAGTTATAAATTAAAGCTAAACACATTCTCTAGACTAGAAGGAAAATAACCCGTGCTAGACATAAAAACAGCCGTCTAAAATTAAATAAGAGTATAATGCGTCAGTGGCTCTGCTACTCAAGAAAGGCTAATGCAGGTCGCGACTGTCACTGTTGAAAACCTTTCCTTACCTCCAGTGCTGTTAACAGAAAGTCGTACAGTCCTCCTTTATTGGCGGGGTCCATCAAGTCTCTGATCAGATGGATTTCAGCTCCCAGGTGCTGTATTCTAGGAAAAACAAAAAAAAAATGTCACAACCAGAAGAAATCTCTAGGCACTGGTGATTGTGGGCGTATGTTTGAAATCAGATTATGGAGAGAGGGAGGCACGGCTCTGGAAGTCCATTGCTGATTCCTTGTGCACCACCTTGATCTACTGGAGACTGAGTCCTTGAGGTATCTGGCATGACTGGATCTCAGCAAAAATGCTCCATTACAAGAAATTTTCAACTCCTCCATTTTTCACAGTCTCTCTTATTCCCCTCCTCTCTCATCTGCAGTCAAGAAAGCTGCCTAGCAAACAAACCTGTATCATCCAACATGACTGCAGGAAAAAGAAAAGAAGCAAGCTTCTGGATTTCATGGCCCCAGGTTTAAACATTTCACTCTTTTTTGGAGACCAAGCATATCCAGGCAGTCAGTCAAGGATTTTGACTCAAATTTGCCAGGAAAAAAAAGTACAGTTTCATCCTACTGGATGTAAGCAGGTTCCTGCGGCTCCACTGAAGGCAGCACAGACAGCGCCTCTTTGGCAGAACTGTTTTACATCTACAGTCATTCCTATACAGGAAAAGTCTAATTACGAGATGGTCAGTATTCAAGAACTTCCTAGGCTCTGAACTGAATCACAGTGCCCCATTGAGAATGGAAAATAGAAGATGTATGATATATATAGACGATGCCTTGAAGGCATCAACAATTGGCCTTCAAAGGCTTCATGTTCCTATTTTCTACAGTAATCTGAGATGCAGGTAAGACTGCATTTCCCATGACAACCCTGAACTATCCTCTTGGGTAAGAGATGGACACTCAGGAAGTCCCTCGCCACTTTATATCACGGCCAACACCATCACACCACATCACAAACAGCAGCACACAGAAACCTCAATACAGCTGAGGAAAAAGCACGTTGAAACACAAACCCCAGCTTTTCATTTAAACCATTTGGCCTGGAAACGTGGCTGTCCTTTCTCTGATTGAGGCATCACACAACAACGGGACTGGGAAATGAAAAGCTTCCACTTACTTTGCTCGGGATACAACATACATCAGTAGCGGCAACAGGTCATCCATGGGGAGCCTGTAGTCCTTCTCCACCACCCGGGACACTGTGCTCTCTATCTCCTCATATGTCTTCTGGAGGATCACCAGCTTTTCCCAGGGATCCACCGTGGTGCTGTCAGTGTGAAAACAGCAATGTCAAAGATGCTTCCACTACACAGCTAGAGATAAAACAGCAGAACTAAAAAAAAAACCCTCAGAGCAGACCGTCATGCTATAAAAAAAGTCTGTCAATCATCTCAAATGGCTGCACCAAAAAGGGGTCAACAAGGTTGTGCCAGGAGGCATCAGCAGGGTGTAACATCATCCAGATGGACCTTGAGTCTTCCCGAGTCCTGACTATGACCTGCTTGCCCTCCTGTCAGTCTCATTTTCGACAGGACTAACCTGAATCACAGTCCCTCAAATAAAAGCTAAAGAGCATGAGATTAATCACTTTGGGCAGTTCTATCAAGATATTGCTCCTGTGAGGGACTAATAACAGTTGTCACATCTATAAGGTTGTTTTTTCTGCCCATAATACCCTGCCAAGGTACACGCAGCCTGTGCTGCCTTCTCCAGAAGAGAAGTCACGTTGGCTTTCATAAGGAAGCTCTCACCAGGCCTAGTGTACTTAGGAACCGGAGAGCTCCTGTCTGATGGATCCCACAACACTTCCCTGTTCCCCTTTATCTTCTTTCCCACTCGTTACTGCAGCACCATCCCCTAGGGTGGACTTCAAGCCAATAAATCAAGCTGAGCTTCTTAAATTGAGCTCTGCTTTGCTGCATTAACATCTTGGCATGCCATACTGGATGGGTAATCCTCATGTAGCTCCATGTGTCCAGAGCAACGGGGACCATCATCACCAGGCAGTCACAGCCAGGGCCAATTTGCTGTGCACATGAGTGAACTCCATTTCATCAAAGTCAAATTTTGTGTAGGAATGTCTCTGCAAAATTAAGGGGCGATATTTGCCAGGGGAGGGTTGCATTTAAACACACTCGATATCGTCTTGACATTTTTTGGGGAAAAAATAGTTCTGTAGAAGTTCCTTTTTCTTTTCATCTGAAATAATATCACAAACAACTTTTCTTTAAATTATCTTGCAGACTGACCCAGATATGCTTTTGTAAACAGGCGTAAATTTACAGCATTTCCCAGAATACAGAAAATCCCCGTCAGCTCTTGTTGTCAGTCAGAGGTTACGGGTGGTGACTTACATCAGCTTCTGCAAACACTCTGTGGCGGACAGGAAACACTTGTCTTTGATGAGGGACCGCCTCTGAAAGGGAGACAAAGAGTTGTGCCTCTGTAAGAGCATCTCTCCGGGAGCCACCACATGGCTCCTCAGCGCTGGACCCAAAATAAGCATGTTTACTGCCCATAAAGGAGGGAAAAATAAAGCTGTTGTAGACAGTGCCACTCTGAACACGCTTAGATGTCTACAGTCCCACTCTGAACACAGATGTCTTTGAAATGCCACCGAGCAGAGCATTACAAAGCAACCCTATGCAGGGCTCATATTCCCATCCAAGGAAATTCATATGCGGGAGCTACAGATCGTAACTAATGAATACATGTCATGTAGCTCTGATTTCTGAGTACAGTCTGCCCTGTGGTTACTTAGATGAAGCTCCATCATTAGCCAGCACCAACACGTAGCCCCAGTGCCATCTCACTAACACACCAAAGCTAGCTCTTAGCGTTATTTCTTACCTGGTTGGTTGTCAGGGTCAGATCTTTCAGAGGCCAGAGGTGTCTGAAAGGAGATTACAGAGAGAAGCTTTAGAAGGCAGATGTCCGTGTCTTAACTCCACCCTAAGTCAGTTTTGACTGTTTTTATCTCCTCATTCAAGGCGATGCTAAAGTCTTGGGAGGTGCACGAGGCTGAGTTTGCTCCTCTTGTTACACTGCTACAGGAAGAATTAATAGCTTAGACTCATTAACCTGACTGTAGGCCTCATTTTACTCACAGATACTCCTGTATTAATCAATGGAGAGTTTTGCACTTTCAGATTCAATTCCTCTCACTGAGCCTAGACTGAATCAAATTGCCAAACCGAGACTCTGGGTCTCCTACCCTGCTTAAGTCCTTGAGCTGCAGATGATGCTGCGTTAGAAAAGCTGACATGCCTTTTGAGTCTGAGTCGTTGGTCCTCACATATCACTTCCAAAGATGGATCTAGCTTCAGGAACGGGTGAAGGAAACATCTGGCTCCACAGCCTTTCCCCTGTCTTGAGACTGCGTGCCTACATTGTTACAGCAGATACCATTGGATGGACTATAGCCATTTCTAAAACACATTTTTAAACTCTTGTCTGATTGGTCCTGAGTTGGAGCGAACCATTTGTTCGGTGAGCTAGAAAAGAAGATTTTTGCTACATAAAAATGAAAATCAGTATAGATAAGAGCAGCTTTCCACTAGTCAGTGTTGTCCTGCCAGACAGTGTTGCAGGCACTCCATGACACGACTTCTTCTGGCAGCCTAGAAAAAACTCCAGTGCTACAGCCAATGATGGACCCAGGAACAGGTTATACGTCCCTTCCTCCTGTGCCATCAGAGCTTTCCCTGGCTGCTACCTTCCCAGCTGGTATCATGGGGTTGCATCCTGGGATGAAAAAAGTGTCACTTACTTCTGCACATCCAGAAACTCGAGCAGCTTGATGTCAGGGAATAGACTTAGGTCCATGATCCCTTGGCAGTAGAGTTCATCTTCTCTTTCATGATAGAGCATGTAGAGCATGAAAAGCTCGGGGTAGAAGCAAGGCAAGATCAGCGGCAGGACCACACTGCATGCCTTCTGGTCACTACGGCAGAGAAAAGCAAAGCAGGGTCCTACATTGAGACCTATAACTTTGATATTACCAAGAGCCATACAGCACACAATGGAAGCTTCTGAGACTGCAAGGTGTTCTCCTCTCCTTCCTCCACCTCTCAACGTCACAGTTGGACAGTAGTGACCTATATAACACTCTCATGCGTGTGCCCACAAGCTGAAGATGCAAGCGCATCTTGTGCTGTAGGACAGGGTACTGTTTCTCCACAAGATCTCCTTAGTCACTGGGAAAAACCTGGAGCACCAGAGACCTATCTCAGCTGTTCTAAGCTGTTTCAGTAGAGCGCTTGTTATTTCTTAGTGGACAAAGACCCAATAAATTCAGATAAAACCCTTCTCCAGCTGCTTACCATTCCACCAACTTCTTGGCTTCATTCAGCCCACGTGGGGATGGCTGCAGATTACAGCATAGAGAAATCCAGACCAAATGGGGACCGCTGAACAAAGATACTTCTTCCCACCCCCAAAAACCCTAAGCCTGGGTCTCCCACAATTATTCCTACCTTCTTATTCTAGGAACACCATGTCTTCTACCTCCTCTGCCACATTTCCCACACTGCACTCTCTATTTCCAGGCCTGCCTTTCCCTCAGTGCTGGTACGGAAGTCACCATCCCCACAATGAACAAGTTCCTGTGACTCATGCAAAGCACATGGTAGTGCTGGGACCGCTATCTCGCGCTCAACCATGCTACTGCATAGTAGCTGGTGTGGGTAATCTTGCAAGGCTGTGTACCACACACACCTCCAACTCACCACTCCATTCTGCTACAGAATGTGCTTAGAAGAAGTTGCTTTCATGCTTCAAGCAGAACTACTGAAAGCTTTGCACTCAGAAAGAAGTGTGGGCACTAAACCTGACTCAAATGGACAAATACAATCAGTTCAGCACTTAACGTATTTTAGAAGACACCTCATACGTCCAAGCAGCTTAAAATTAAACAACCAGTGGTGACACATACCTTGTATCTCCATCCACACCCTTCACAGGCAGTTGGCCTTTCTGTTTCAGTGCCAGATGGAGCAAACCCCTAGAAGAGGAGCAGAACCAAGGTTTAGTTCCCTCCCTCCTTTTTTTAAGGGTAATTTGTTATTCACAGCTGAGGAGCTCAGCTGTCCCAGCATCAAGTCGGGTATTAGTAAAGCTCTCTGTAATCCTTGCAGTGTTGTTTCGGTATTCAAGTGTCACTATTTGAGGGCTTTCTCCATTACCAGCAGAAGCCGCCAGGAATGAATAAGTGTTTCAAAAATCTCCATAGCTTCTGAAGAGTAGGGTGGTCACTCTGGAGATCCTAACTGTGGTCTGCATTGAGCTTCCCACTCAAGGGATATGAGGTTTCAGGACCTGTCACGCCAACCAATTCTCTAATCCATCTATGAACATTAGAGGATGTTCATACTCTGAAAAAGTAGCTTGGGTTTGTCTTGATGTTTCCAAGCCAAAACTTCATGATCTTAAAATGGGGATTAGGGAGAGATTGCCTTTTTTTGCTGTAAAAGTATCAGCCTAGGAAACTTAGCCAGGGGCACAGCAGAGCAAGGTGGGTCTCCCTCCCCACACTGCATCGGAAAGGGCTTGAGACATGAGGCAAGCTTTCCAAGGTATGCACTGAGCTCAGAAGCACCTTCACGTGAACCAATGCTCAGGTTGTCAGCCCTGTTGTCCTGTTCATGAACACAGCTCAGATGAACTGAATCAAATCTGACTTGTTCCCATCAGCTGTACTGCTGATGAGTGCTCCGGGACAGACAACCCCTCATGACAGAGCTGGCAGCCTTCCTCAAGCACACGAGGCTACACTGATAACAAGAGAGCTTTTATCCAACCTCTTCCTTTTAAGGCATTACCACCCTGAGCGCAGCTAGAGGCAGAGTTCCTCACTTCTGCTTACTGTGGCATTTCTTGCATCTTCTCCTAAAATATATTCAAACAGCAACAGGACCCCAGTCATGCCTTTGATCCAGTCCTTAATTACCCACGGGCACAACCACGCAACCGAACAACCTCACTTTAGAGTCACTACCCACATCAGCCGAGCCTCAACAACGTGCTTACACTGCGTGTTCTTAACTCCTGTTGAGATGAGGCAGGTTAAACTTAAGCTTAAGCTATTTTTCATTCAAACATAGATATCCAACACCACTGTTGTGTGCTCTGATATACTTTGCTGTTCTTGTTACTTAGTGAGGTTTCTTGCTCATATTTGTGCTTGTCTAAATGAAGTCTTATTATGGGCAACAGCTCATTGAGCTGACAGCGCTCAGTAGGATTTAGTCACATTAAAGGCCCTGGGACATGTACTGAGCAATGGGCATAATAAAGGTTTCCTTGGTCCATATGACCTTAGTTATTGCAAATAACTCTTTACCTAGCACCATTCTGAAGCAACTCTCCCAAGAAATATGCTGTGAAATAAAGCAGCTTTGTCACCTGAAAAAAATTACCCCGATGGTCTACTCCACAATCCCTCTATGCTCATACCCATTGGAAGGACTCAGCGTGCTTGACTTACTGGTAAAACTCCCATATTTTCTTTGCATAGTACTTGACTTCCTCTTGTGCCATAGTCAGCAAGTGTCTGTTGGCCCCAATCCCAGAATACGTTGCCTGAAAAGCTATCATCAAGGCCTTCAGCAGCTTTCCCAGTGGGTGCAGGGAAGACTTCAATGCCTGCATGATAGAGGAAAATTAAATTTTACAAGTCAGCCCTTGCCGTTAGTAGAGAATAACACTGAAAGGCCGCCCAACCTTCTCTTGTCAGCAAAGGAGAACAAGCCTGGAGGTAGTCAACTATAATTTTGGTCTATTTTTGCTGCCACAAGCCCATTCTCCTCCAATTATCAGGCAGAAATATGCTTAGTAGAACCTGCTGTCCTGATGAGATTTGCTGTGATATTCAAGAGAGAGCAAAGGGTGCTTCAGGGAAAGGCTGGCTGAACAAAAAACAACCACCAAGAGTGCATGGAGGTTTATTAATCATTTCCAGCAGCTGGTTATTCCCTGACACAGTTTGAGAATCAAGAGTGAAGCTTTATCATCACTTTCTGGACTGTATAGCTGCACACAAAATGAGTGCCCAAAAAGCATGAAGGATAACCCTCTTCTTTACAAGCATAGGTATTCAAACATCATTTAGAGAAGACTCTTGAAGTCACTGGCAATGTTATATGTGCTAACAGAAAGCAACAGAAAGCTGCTACAACCTGTGTCCGTGTCTGGTGGACAGACGTGGATCATTATGGTTTTAAACTTTACCTTCTCTAAATAACTCTGTTGTGACTCCAGCCCCTGGTGCTGGACAAGCTCCTCAAGAATATCTTCTATCTTCCAGGATACATCCTCAGTCCCCCTGAAAAATGAGAGGTGAGGAAGGAAAACCACACAGTGAAGCACTGGGATAAATCCCAAGTGGTATTGCAGGTGGATACCAAGAGGGCAAGAAGACTATTAGAACAAATGAATTTTTCTCTACCCTTTTCACTGGAATTGCCCCACTGACTTACAACACCTGCGATTATCTAAATTCATCACCTTCGGTCCCCCTTACAACCAGCCTGGGTTGCATCCTGCACATGCTCGTCTTATCTATTTTAGATGTTTTCTTAAGAGGCGAGGAGTTTGCTCTGCATCAGCTGATGATGTCAGCTAGGTCTCCCTCAAATAGAAAAGGAGCCAGCGATGACTGGGTCATGTGCAGATGCTTACATTTAATCAAATGAATCCTATCCAAGTTTTCACTTATAAGAATCAGTCTCAACAGCACAACCTTAAATTCAGGCTTAAAATTCGTCCCTCTGTCTCAAGAGCAGGAACAACTGGATAATGTTTGGGTTCATAACTTCAACGCATGGCAGACCCTAATGTAAACCACTATGATCTCTACGCAAATGGGCTCCTCTGTTGCAATGAGGGCACGCGAGACTCATACCTTTGGCAGAAGAGGTACTCCTGAGATTTCCGCAGCTCCTTGCTCGTTTGTATGTGGAACCCCGTGAAAGACTCCTCCGTTTCTTCTTTGCAGCCAGAATGGATGAACTCCAGGAACTGGTCATAGATTCCCTTCCATCTCTTCTCTACTGGGAACTCCTTGAGGCCCAGCTGACTACACAACATAACATGGCATTAGGCTTTTCTGCATCCCTCCTCAATTATTTCAGACTTCACCTTCAAATATGGAAGGTTCTCCAGAATCAGATTTTAACACAAGAACTACAGGAACAGAGAAAGATGGCAGCACCTAACTGGTAATTCAATGAAAAGCAACTCAAGTTTATTGTCCTGACAACGAGGTACTTTGGGTGAAGAAAAATTCCTGGTGCATGGAATATCAATAATCTGAATCTTTGCTGGTGAATTGATCACAGGCTTTCTGCTCCACTTATGGATGTTTCTAAAAATAGACTATTTATTTCAACTGAAAGCCTGCAGAAAACACTGATAGCAAGATGACAGTTGAGCAACCACCACCAGTAGTTATTGCTGTCTGAAAAGCACAGGAAACAGGAGCTGTTTCTGCAGTGTAGATACTCTGATGGACTGGAAATGTTTTGAGGAGGAAAGAGGAGGAAATCGAACTGGGTTTTGCAAGAGGAATTCCCCTCAGGGGACAGGCAGCTGTCTTTCCCACTGGGACTCCCTCATTGGGTTAACTCAGGTCCTCCAGCCTGGCAACCAGAGCATCCCTTTGCAGGGTTCAGCCCTGAGGATAAGAGTCTATATCAAAGATGTGGCTGGATAGCTTCAGCTCAGTTACTCCTGCCCTGCATTCGCACCATTGCCTGCCCAAGCAGCATCAGCGCTCTGTGAAGCTTTGATCTTGGCTCCACAGCCTTCCTCCACATAGTGCACTAGCCAATTCAAGCTCTTCAGAGCTTCATGTGCTGTGCTTCACTTCTTGATTTTTGGTACCTTTCCTACCTCTACAATATCAGCTGGTAATATTCATGTAGTAGCACAGAGGGACTGGAAAGGAGCAAGCGATGCATTTTAGTAGCCCAGCTTTGCCTGTATAGCTTCAGACCTGTCTGTGTGCATACACAGAAACGCGTGTGTGCACACACACACATGCACAGATCACTGAAAATGTTAAGCCTCCAAAACTCTCTCCAGTCGGAGGATGGGAGTACCTCTGGGTGGATGGTGGCAGGATGGGAGTAGAACATCTGTTTTCTGCTTCCTATGTGGCATTAAGATTAAATGACAAACTGTGCTCTCCTTTCCTCCTTCTCTCCTTGCATATAAACCAGTTTTTAGATCAACTCTTTCAGCAAGGACTGCCTCGATCCCTGTAGGGATTGATCCAGTACTCCTCTAAGTAGAGTCAAAATACAAGCCATGACCCAAGAAATCAGCTCTTGTTGCTTACGCTTTGGTTATCCTGTCATCCAGCTGCTCGTTCGACGTGTTCAGGATGCCATGCGTCTGAAGGCCTTGGCCCGATTTGTTAGTAAAGGTTCCCTCCAAAGTGAAGCCATTGGCAAATGACAGCTTTCCCTGCAATGGAGAAATAAAGGGTTATTCTGCCAAGATCTCATTAGAGAGAGGAAACAAGCTGGACCGAGATCTCCAATTCTCTTTTCAACAGAGCCAGCTCCTGAAACGGTGACTAAGAACAACTTCCAGCACGGAGGTGCGCATTTTCAGCATCCAAAGCAATAGTGCCATGAAGGTAGCAGTCACTGGAGGCAACACATCCTTGCTATTGAATGACACACATAGGATTCTGGAGGGGAAAGATTGCCACAATCGCAGAGTAAAACATTTGCATTATGCTTATATACAAATACCCAATATCTTCCTTGAGTTATAAAATTTTCTGGCTTAATTTTGACAATAGTTATTTCTAACCTAGAGTGAACACATGAAACTTCAATTTCTCCTCTGTTTTTCTTCTGCTTGTTAAAACCACAAGCAAGTTTGGCCTCACAGGTAGGGGGAATCATATGATATTCACCATAAATGCTTTCAAAACGTTTGCTGCTACCAAGACAAACCTTAAACTCTCTGAGGCAAATACAGAAGACATGCAGTAGCTTGACTCAAACTTACAGGTTTTAATTAAATCAAATCCAAAGCCAAACAATATCGTAACTAGTCTGGCTTTGAATACGAGCCTGAAATCCTCATTGCTAATAGCAGGAGGCACTCCATCTTTAGATAAAGAAGATATTTTTCTAGACTAATCACTCAAATTAAACATTAATTTTGGAGGAAGCAGTATCTAAGCACTATAATCAGTCTTTGCAAAATCCACCCCGAGTCTTCTGGCTGAAGAAGATGATGACAAACTCTTCCTCCCATGAGAAATCAGTAAATGACAGGGCTCATTTGCAGTTGTTACCAAGTGCCTATCTTGGCATCCCCTCAGTCTGATATAACCACACGTTTCCTGTCAGACTCATCATGGATTTCTGTAACAAGCCGGAGGACTAGTTTTCCCTGCAACAGGGCGCTTCATGAACACTTTGACCAGATATTTCTGTTAAAGATCAACCACAAAATGTTGAATGTGTCAGCAGAGAGTCCAGATTGCAAAATTAAGCTTCCAAGATCCCTCAGCTATGTTAGCATCCTGGTTACGTTAGCGTAGGGCTGGTGCTCCAGCTCCATTTGGTTTATACATTGTTTCCTGTGTTCCCAACCACTACAAAGGCTAAAACATTTGTTCTAAGAATACAATAGCATCCCAACTGCAGCTGCGAAGCACAGCCAAAAATGTCCCACAAACAACAAAAAAAACCCCAAATCCTCAATGTGAATAAAACAGTAAAACCAAAACAATGCACAAAGCCCCCGGCTACTTGAAGTCTCTCAGCTGCAGCCTTCTTTCTGTGAATGAGACTGATAATAGGAGGGGAAAGAAAAGAAGAGGAAAAAAAAAAAAAAACACAAAAAACCACCAACAGGGAAATGTTATTTTCTAGGAGACTTGGGGAAGTGGAGCAGAGGGTATGAACTTTGAAGATTAATCCATCAGCCCTTCTGGAGCAAGCAGCTGTACAGAAAGGCTGAGATGAAGGAAGTGCTCACCTTTCCAACAAACATTAGATCTTCTGTGAAATTCCCTTCGTAGACAGAGTCATCTTCCAAGAGCAGAATCCCAGAACCCTTCATTTGAAAGCAGAACTAGTGAATTCATGACATTAACTTCCCACCTACTCAAGTTCATCTAGAAACAGCCACTGGCTTGGAATATTTATGGGCTGCCGATTCTGAGAACCTTTTTGAAAGCCCAACATAGCATTGCAATGCTCAAGAGAAAAGCAAGGAGGTACTCTAGAGGTAACCCATTAGACATCACTGCACAGAGGTGAAGTACTGGGTAGTCAGGAGGTTTTAAACAACACTATTACGTTCATTTCCCCAGAAGAAGGAAGAAAAGGCAGGCTCCTGTTCTAAGAACAGTCACCAAGAATTGCCATATGGGTCAAACTTGTGGTCCTCCCAATCCTATGACCTTTACATCATTGTAGCCAATTGTGTCATTCCGTGATTGCAGCCAATTGTGTCCTTCTTTGCAAGACGATTAAGAAAAGAAAGGAAGGCAGCTGTTATGTAGAATTAGCTTTGTCCCTTTACTGTGCAATCAATGTGGCTTTAATGAGCTGCTCCTAAGCATTCCTAAAATGGCTCATTCCATTCCCTCCCGACTCCCATGGCTGCTTACAACAGCACACATTTCATAGAATCATAGAATCATTTAAGCTGGAAAAGACCTTTAAGAAGGAGCACCAAGATACAGAACAGACACAGGATAATTTATGCCAATGGGGGAAGATTCTTCTTGTTGGGCCTTAGCCCATAGTTTGGGCCCGAAGGTTTATATGTACCCATACCAGCCAGAAAATGTGGTCACTTTCAGAGCTGCAACACATTTTCCGCTGGAATGGTTTTCTTGATGGAAAGCGTCTTTTCTGGCAAAAATAAAAGGTTTCCAAGGGAAGCTTCTTGGCCATACCAATTTTCCACTAGGAAAACTGAAGTGACTGCTCCCCACTCGGAAGCCTTGTGAAGTTAAAGGAGCCTTTGGCAGCTGGCAGGCCAAAAGGCAGCTTTATTTTGGTTCCCTGCAGATGGAGTTTTTATGGAAAGCCCTTCCAACAAAGTTTCCATGCTAAACATTTTGTCCTAATTTGGTGAGTGGGGAAGGGGTTGTTTGTTTTTTTAAGTGCGTATTTTTCATGAGAAGAAATGCTTTTTTTTCCAAGCCAGTTCTAGCAATGCCAATCACTTTTGCTTTCCCCACCAACATCTAAACTTTCAATGAACTGGACAGCCAACTTGTCACAGGTAAGCTCACAGTAGAAAGGTAAAGACTTAACGATCTTGAAGATAGATAGATAGATATATATAGATATAGATATAGATATCATATATAACTGTACAGCACTTCACATATGAGTTCTGGTCTATAATTGTGACCTGATAGTCAGTTGAACAGCCAGACCTACAATGTGTCTTAGCATGAGCAAGAAGTGACATTCTCACATCTAGTTCCTACCTGCACCTCAGGAAGGTAAGAAACAAGACTTCACCTAGGCCTTGTTCTTCAAAAACATTATTGTGGTAAAATATCAATGCTTAATTTTTCTTGCTTTCTATTTTCCCTCAAAGATTAATTATGAAGTGAAATCTTAATCTTGCCCTTGATGGGGAATTCCATGTCCCACCGACCTAGAGAGTCCACTGAAACTGGGTACTCACCACCATTTTATCAGCATGAAATGTTCTTTGATAGCAGACACCCGACTGGGTTACTACAATGCCTTGTCCATGTTTGTGATCATCAAGCCATGTCCCTATGTATCTCTCCCCTCTGGAATGCAACAGAAAACAAATTATGTTTTTTCCCCCATTTTATTATATCTTCGTCAATTTGATGTATCACTTACCGAGGCTAGTTTTACCCGATAGAATGCTCTATGCAGCACAAGTGTCAGATGTACTGCAAAAACTCAATTCATATAATGCTTCCCCAGGAGTTCAAGCCTTATAGCAGACGTTGAACACATCCCCCTTCCGTCCCCAAGTCCCTCCATCAAAACATGAACCTTTACCCCACCAACAGAGGGACAACACTGTCAGGCACCTAAAGCCAGCTCTGATCCGTACCACCTTTACCTATCTTTGTCTTCCCAGACTCCATATCCATTCTTCTTGTCATTTTCCCACTGTCCTGTGTATTTAAATGGATGCTCAGCTGAGAGATTCTCCAGTATCCCAAACCCTTGACGCACGTTGTCTTTGAAGTAACCTTTGTAGACCATATCATTCCCATACCTGCAGGGAGAGACAGACAGAAAGAATTTAAGACTGTGAATATTTGATAGCTACTATTGGAGTAGGAAGCCAGGAAAGTGAGTAAATTAGGCTCATCTGCCTGCTAAACATTCCAAAAGTTTGACTGATAGATCTAGAGCCTGTAGTTGTTCACTATCAGGAATACCCAGCGCCCAAGCTAGTCACTCCACAGTTAGCTTTCAGCGTTATCTAAGGACACAACGCTTAGGCTTGCAATTGTCCTGGGAGAGGCCACTCAGTCCTTGACCTCTCACCAGCCAGGTCACAGCGACCACTGGTTAATCCAGAGTGGGAGCAGATCAGATCAAGCAGGAAGCCAGATCTGCCTTCACCTTTCTACTCTCACCAGCCACCCCTCCTCCTGGGCTTATGCCCCTGAGAAGAGTTCCCTCTAGCTCTGTCCATGCTGGCCAGATCTTCACTGCTACAACAGAGAAAGCACTTACGCTAAGCAGAGTTATCATCTATAATGATCAATGTGCTCTCACATTTGACACCAGAGACACTAGTGCAGCACTGCTCAGTTGGCTCCAAGTTCCCTAGAGACTCCTGCATGTCCTGTACTCTGAGTTTGATTCATACGGAGCACAACAAGCGGGTTGTAGGAAGGAAGATGGCCTATCCCATAGTAAGCAGCTGGAAAGCTGGGCGGCTTGCTTTCCTCTGCCCCAGTTGGCTCGCTGACAGCAGGGGTAAGTATGTGCAGTAACAACGGGCCGTCCAGTCTTCACATTGGCCAACCCATTTGGCTACAAGCCACGTGTGACCTAAGCAAGGATGAGGATGCTGTTGTGCTCACTGCTGCATAAACCGAGCAAGCTGGCCCTGTCCACTTAACCCTGTAGGATGCAAATAAAACTGGTTTATACCTACAACCTGCTGAGCAGGCCTCCACTGCCATTTCTGGCCTTCTAAATGGAAGGCAGACAGTGGGTAAAGCAGGGACGCCACCACATGCCCACAATACAGTGCTTTATAGACTGGGCTCCATCCAAATTCCCAGCAGCGCTTTGAGACACAGGTGTGCAAATGACTGTTTCCAGAAGCATTTTGATGAGAAAAGAGAAAACCTTGGACTTAATTTCTTAAGTTAAGCTCTGGGTTTAAGCTCAGAATTTGAGTGAGCAAAAAAACGCCAACTGGGGGAACCAGCCCCCTTCAGCAGTTCAGGATAACAGTTGTGACTCCCAGACCAACAATCCCATCCATCACCAAGGAACTACTCTACAAGATTTAGTCCAGACAGCATGGCCAGGGGAGATGGAGAGCCGTGTGCTCCATCAAGTCTGTCCGGGGCTGATGGCACGCCATGCGCTCTCTGCTCTGCAACCACGAGCATGAATGCAAAATTATATCCTCACCTACAGGGCACAGAGAATGCTATGTCAGGTACAATGGTCAGAGCTTGCAGAGAAGGTCTTACAGGGGAACTCAGGGCTTGTGAAGAAGCCATACTACCCATCTCCAAAGCAAAAGCTTCTGGCACCTGAATTACCTTGGGTTTTACACTGTGACTGAGCCTTCCACAGCAAGGTGGGAACATTTCACCCTTTAAACACGTGGAGTCCCCATTTTCCCCAGAGTCCGACTTTGGGTTTTACTTACTCACAGATTCCATAGCCTCTCATCTTGCCCTCGTACCAGTGACACTTGTAGCAGTCATACCGGTCTTCAGATTGGCATGGGACAAGGCATATTCCAAACCTTCAGGGTGCATACGACAGAGGTCAGCATGGGAAAAGGCAACTCTTGCACTGAATGAATTTTAAAAGCTAAGGACCTTCCAGATTCCCAAACTGATTTACATGGTTGGGATCACCTCTACCTCTGATACTACTTCTAGGTGTCGATGGACTTGATGCAAGGAAGAGCTCCATCTACTTGTGAGCTGCAGTCACAGTTTCTCATTGCTTCTTCTACAGAGCTACTTCCACTGTTGTTGGCATTTTCTCCTCTCTACTCCTTCCCCAGTTTAGGGGCTGAGCTAGACTACCAAAACAATTGCTTTGGTCCAAACAAAAAGTTTTCTTAATCCCAACACAAAGTATTTGAAACATTTTTTCCCTTTAAAAATCTAACCTATTCTGGAACTCATGTAGAAATGAGAAATCTAGAAGTCTTACTTTCAAAAAGTTTTAGAAAAATAATGTTTGAATTTCATAGAATGATTTATTTCCCCTGAAAACTCCTCATTTAAGAGGGGTTTTTAAAGCTTATCTAAAAATAACTTTTCCAGGGTATTTCATATGAATAAATTCACCTAGATTTAGGGATCAGGGGTCAGATTCATCCCGCTGAATGGAGACATTTGCATCTGAACAGGTCATCTGCGCACACTCCAGGTTACAACCTACTCAAGCTTGAGCCAGGTGTCTAAAAAAGGTCAGATGAATTGGGCTGTAACTGTGAATACAGTCCCTCTAATAAGATGCCAGTGTCCCTGTACCTCTGGGAGGTACCATTTCTTAGCTTATTTTGAAAGCAAAAAACACCCTGTTTTTTAAGGCTTACCCATGCTCCAAGCCCTCTTTGAAATCTCCAACATGGTTGCGTCCGTTGCACCACTTCAGTGTCCCCCTGCAATTCAAAGTAAGCGTTACACAAGGGAGATCACCAGCAACATTCACAGCTGCAACAGAAGGTATCAAGGCACGACTAGAAATAGCTAACATCAAAACATTTCCTCAGGGAACGAGACAGAGAAGTTCTCCAGGCACCTCTGGGACCTTGGCTTGCACTGTAAGGATTTAATACCATAATGTTTTCCTGCCCTGGAATGAGCGGGAATAATCCTCTTCCATGTTTCCTAATCTCAAAAGCATTTTAGAGAGTTGCTGAGTCATCCATTTAGGACTTTGTACGTGATCCTTTTGTAATTGCAGTGCAGCATGTGATTAAGCCAGCTGAAGTTCCAGCATGGCACATTCCCGTAGACAACATAATGACGCTACGGTCCAGAACTTCATTGTGCCAGGCACTATGAAAACAAGAGACAAGCACTGGCCTAAAGGGATCATATCTTTCCCTCCGTTTTGTGTGGGGGTTGCAGAAATGATTACAGGAGTTAACAATGCAACAACGAGACTGGAACAGTCAATGCGATGGTCAAAGTATTGCATGGTCATGCCCAGTTGTGACTGCATTTCCCTTCCTCCCCATCTCCCACTCCACCCACACCCACTCACTGTTTTGACTCTTGCATCATCCCAGACACAGCCAGCTCCCTACACATTCCTCAACCAAAGACAATAGAAGATGGTGCAGTACCAAAACCGTGACGCATTTGTTTGACTTTCGCCGAGGTTGTTGCTTTAAACACCTACGTGAGACAGGCTCTTTTTGTGGTATTTTCAGAGAAGCGCTCAGATTAATTTTAAGTGGATTTAAAATACATATCCTTTTGCTTTGCTAGTATGAATGCTAGCAAAGGAGAGCAAACTGGATTGATTGCTGGATCAATGGGCCCAGGCCAACTGTATGAGGTTCAACAAGGCTCAGTGCCGGGTCCTGCACTTGGGTCACAACAACCCCAGGCAACGCTGCAGGCGTGGGGAGGAGCGGCTGGGAGCTGCCCGGCGGGAAAGGGCCTGGGGGTATTGGTCAATACCCAGCTGAATATGAGCCAGCAGTGTGCCCAGGTGGCCAAGGTGGCCAATGGCATCCTGGCTTGCATCAGGAATAGTGTGGCCAGCAGGACCAGGGAGATGATGGTGCCCCTGCGCTGGGCACTGGTGAGGCTGCACCTCGAGTCCTGTGTTCAGTTTTGGGCCCCTCACTACAAGAAGGACATGGAGGTGCTGGAGCGTGGCCAGAGAAGGGCAACAAAGTTGGTGAAGAGTCTAGAGAGCAAGTCTTACAAGGAGCGGCTGGGGGAGCTGGGGGTGTTCAGCCTGGAGAAGAGGAGGCTGAGGGGAGACCTTATTGCTCTTTACAACTGCCTGAAGGGAGGTTGTAGCCAGGTGGGGGTCGGTCTCTCCTCACAAGTAACAAGCCATAGGACAAGAGAAAATGGTCTCAAGTTGAGCCAGGGGAGGTTTAGGTTGGATATTAGGAAAAATATCTTCACTGAAAGGGCTGTCAGGCACTGGAACCAGCTGCCCAGAGAAGTGGTTGAGTCCTCATCCCTGGAGGTATTTAAAAGATGCATAGATGTGGTGATTAGGGACATGGTTTAGTGGTGGACTTGGCAGTGTTAGGTTAACAGTTGGACTCGATGATCTTAAGGGTCTTTTCTGATGTAAACGATTCTATAAACCACAGAGAATGCCTACTCCAGCCATGGGGATGGTTTAAGCTACTTCTCAGTGGGAGTATCTCCTTCCACCAGACGATGTTTCCAGGAGTACTGGGACAGAACAGTGAAGGACGCAGATATGTTTGCTGAAGAGCCTCGATTCACACTGCTGCAGCTTTCTGCTCATCTGCTTTGCCATGCCAGCATCTCACTCAGAGGTGGACAAGCCATCAAGGCCAGCTTTGCTGCTCTGTAACCTTGTATTCGTAGCAATTCCCACAGAAGAACAATTTCAGGAGTGGGAAGGACAGCTTAGTAATTAAGCAATTAAAAGCCCAGGCATGAAAAGCACCTGAAGTCACTTATTTCTGCTACAAATTTCCTGGGATGCCTCAGTCAAGGTATTTAATCTGAAGCACCAGAGGTATTTATTCATCTCATTTCTCCAACCCTAAGACAGGAGGAGACAACGAGCAAGGAGAGGTGCTTGTCCCTCGGTGTCTGCACACAGGGGTTTTCAGATCTCTGTTAGGAGTGCAGGTGCTGGGGAAGGTGGGGATGATGTAAAGGACTGCCTCAGGCATAGCTCTATTCCAAACACCTATTAAATGCTATTATAAGGCAAGTCATAATCTCTTCCACAGGAGATTCAAGATTAAGCTTTTGGATATTCAGATTATTTTAAGGTTCTTTCAAACCAAGTCTCTACATCATTTTTGCTTCAATAGCAACTGTAAACAAACTGTGTAGAACTCAGGAAGTATAAAACTTCCAAACCGGCCTGTTTTGGTGTCTGAAGAAGCTGGTCATATTTCATCTTTCTTCACAAAAACAGAGACTATGCTCTATCCTATGTGAAAGAGATTTTGGTTGGGACCATTTAACCTTTGATTTACAGACCCTTCCCTTTTGGCAGAGCTCACTCTTAAGCTTCAGTTAGATTTAGTGAACAGTTCTCATATTCCCAAGAAACGCATTTGAGCATCTTTTGTATTTATTAACTTTTTTTTTTTTAATTTCTTTGATAATAATTTGGATATTAAAATATACTTTGATAGCATAGGATAAAACTTTTCCCTCACTTGCAAGCAAAGGGTTTTATTGTTGGGTTTTTTTGTTTGTTTGTTTGTTTGTTTTTGTCATCATGACGATAAGATTTTACGCCTCAGGCTGAGATCTTGAAAATAAACATTAGCTCAAGACTAAGTCCTAATTACAGGCATAAGCCAATGCAGCACCTTCAATGTGATCATTACCACATTATTAGGGGCAGCCTCTACAATTTACTGCATAAACCAGTATCACTAGCGAGACATCTACAATACAATAGATCACGTGGCGGGACTCATGCTTTGACCAAGCCCTGAACACAAGCAAATGTGTCCCAACTGCCCCCTGAATCTGTCCTCGATACCAGATTTTCCTCTGGAAACAAGCGAGACAGGAACCAGAGAGGCTGGCACACCCTGGGAGATCACCAGCACACAGTCTGTCGTCCAGGCCTTCAGCATGGGATGGATCACCCCATGTCCACAGCCACTCTGTGGCATCTATACCTCCACCCGTGCATCCACTGGATCCAGGCAGTGCTACACAAAGACAGCAGGGCCATCCTTGCATGTTCTTGCTTAGGAAAGGGGCAAAAAAGGCTCCTTACTTGCCATGCGGCTTTCCCAAGTGCCACTCGCCCTCGTAGGATGCGTTCTTGAACTTGCCCTCCAGCCTGAAGACGTAGGTGAAGATGCGGCAGGATGGGGGGTCGGTGCCTTCACCAGTCTTGCCCCACAATGGGAAATCTCGTTTCCCGTTCAGTGCCTGGCGGACAGCCTGGTTCAGCTTCCACTGCCAAACAGCCTGGGGGCAGAGGAAGAGGAGTGCTGGACTAATAAGTGAAGAAAGAAAAACAGCTCCCAAGAAGAGATACTTCAGGAGAAGCAGCAAGAAGCTGTTGGCTTCCCATCAATTCTGTGCCATTCAGCTGGCTGGGCTGGTGAGTTATGGCCTATCATCTACAGCATCAACAGGAGGTGTTATCTTGGGTCCAGCAAGTGGGATACTGCATCAATCCACAACACTTCCATGTCATTTAAGCCTGACCCTCACCACCACTAATTGGCCTTGGCACAGGACCACGCTGATGGGACTGTACTGTCCCAAGCTCTGCAGCATATAGTACTGCCCAGGGCAGACAACTTCCAGCACCTGGATATTTTTCTTCTACCATCAACGGTCTAAGCCACCTCTGACCATCTAATGAAGTATTGGCTCCACAGAGAAAAAGAAAAAAAAAAAAAAAAAAAAAGCCACACCACTTGTTATTTTGTGTTAATTAATAAAAAAAAAATGGCAAAAATCACAGAGGAAATGCCTCAGCTGCATTATTTAAGCAGGTGCAGATCCCACTCATCTGTATTCTGGTCAGAAAGGTAAAATCCTGATGCTTAATGAGATTTCCACTTCCACTCAGTAATCAACGTTTTGCGCCCATTACAGAGCTGCTATCCCCTCTGTGCCATTCCCCTCTTTCAAGGCTCAGTACGTGGTATTTCAGGCGGAACAGAAACACCCTGCCCACTGCTAACCTTCATCTGCGGGTCTTTGGCAGAGAGAAAGAACGTTTCTTCTGGGGTTATAATGCGGAGTCCATACCTGTGAAGCAAAAGACATTACAGAGACTATGAAAAACACATTTCTCAGTGAAACAGCAGTACCTGCTCTTCCCATTCCTCTTCAGAGGATAATGGTGCTTTTGCAGTCAGTTTTTCCTTCTGAAGAAGTACTCAATTAGTCAACTCATCTTTGTTCTCTACATCTGCTGCCAAAACCATTTTATTACTGATTGATTGCAAGACGTCAGCAAATACAAGCAATGCAAGCCCAAGCTGCTGTGATCCCATCGAAGAGGTGGTGCAGTTACCCATAGCCCAGAACCAATTCCACTGGGTGGAAAGGAGATCAAAGTTTTAAATTGTTCTCTCAGTTTCACAATCAAGTTGAACATGTTTTTTTTCCTCTCCAAGTGGAAAGTTTTCACTTACAGTCCTGGAGCTGATTTCTCCCTGCAGTTTTCATCTACCCACACAAGCTTCAGATCAAAACTCTGAAAGCCGTTTCCCTGGAACAAAAGGGACAAGATGTTCCTGTTATTGATGTAAACATCACACTTTGCCCCCGCTCCGTCAATCCATTGAACAGCAGAGCAAGACTGGCGGCACTGTAAATTCCCTCTTTTGTGGTCCACACATCTATCCCACACTACGATGACAGACCTCGGAGACGGAAAAAATGTAGGAGAAGGAAGAAAGTTCTTAGTTTAACACTTATAAGTGGTGTTCCATAATGCCATGGCTACAACTAACGGTAACAGACCTTAGACGGCACTTATCTCTACAAGTATTTCTTCCCTATCACATGACAACACTCTCAAATCATCCCTGGCACCCAGTATGCCCTACTTTTGCTTATGATCTGTCTAGGATTTGGACTCCAGATGGCACAGCCAATAGTGGCCCGCAAGTACAACTTTTAAGGAGTCACTATTTTGATCAATAGCACACCAAACAGAAGAAATTAAAATGGTTGAAGTATTAGGTAAAGACTGCATTTAAAATTACATCTCCCTTTCCTGTCTAAAGTCCAGGTGCCCACGCTACAGAGCTGCTGTCTGTAAGGATGTAGCTGACCAAGGTTAGGTACTAGCACTATGGAGTTCACCGTGAGTTAATCACTGATGTATCTACCAGATTTGGGGGAACAGGAAAGGAAGGAAGATTCAGATTCCCCAGCATCAGTGTCCTCTCGGCAGTCCCCTGCTAGCAGTCCAAGCTAACCAGTTCAATCCCAGTCCAGTTATATCTCCACAAGCCTCAATAACAGTCATAGCAGCAGATGAGACGTAGTGAGTGAGAACCGTTGACTGAACGGAGATGTCTACAACATAGGTATCTCCGTGTGAGCTGGTTACCCTGCGCTCTCGTCCTAGTCAATGGAGTTGAGGACATGATTCAACTCATCCTAATTTTGGCATCTAAAATAGGTCAGATGAACCACACCCAGGCAGAGCATGTTTCTCTCCCCTGACTAAAGGGAGCCCGGGGGCACTTGCTCACAGCGAGATCACTACGGTGCTAAGAAATCTACAATGTAAAGTTGGATGAGATAATTGCCAGCCCATTTCCTCAGGCCTAGACCCTGCGAGCTGCGTAGGACTGCCCAGCATTATCATAAAGGGTCGTGTTTGGAAGAGCCCGTAAGATCTATCAGCTCACAAGGCAGTCGTGTTTGGACACCTGAGGGGCTGGCACATGACTAAAGAGCAAGCAGGGAGAGGTGCACATGAAGAGAGCCGTGCTCGATCACAGGAGCTGTCAGTCAGAGCAAGCCAAGCTGGACTTAGTTAACATGCTGCAGAACAGCTTTGAACACGTATTATTCATCTAGCTGTCCATGGCTGTAGACACTCCCTGTCTGCCCCACACCCAGGCCCTAAATACCTGAAATAGCCCCAAGAACACCTACAACTTCTGCTCCCATGCCACTAGCAGAGTCAACCATGAAAGATCATATTTAGTCCTATGCATGAGTGTCTACAGTAATTATACTTTGACCCTTCAGGCCCCCTTCGAATAAGCAAGGGCAGAAATCAACAGATTCATATGCAGGCCTGGGCTTGGGTTACTATAAAAGTGCCTGTGGCTGGACAGTACATATTTGCTGGGGAACAAGTTATGTGGACACTCCTCTATCCCTTCTTCATTAGGCTTTCTTTTATTCTCCAGTGCAAACCACAGGTGCATGGGTCTGAGACAAGGTTTTGCCACCAGCCAAGCTCTGCTGCATTTTCAACATCAAAGGAACCTAAATTTTACTGCCATTGATCTGCGCTGCCCTTCCAATCCCTCTGAAAGATTGAAGACTCACCTGAATTAGCACAAGGACATCATCGAAGAGCAAGATCCGGTCTGATCGATTTGTGCTGGCAGAGATGGGAAGATTTTTGCTATCTTCCAGCAGCCTCCTTTCAGGTACGCAGAGCATGTCCTGCAGAGGGAACCACAGAGGTCAAGATGGTGGATCAAAAGCATCAAGAAACATCAGGATTTGGGAGAGGACACACAACTCAACAGTTTGTCCAGAGACTGTCTGACTCGTGGCACAAGCTGACAGTGACAGCAGAACTGGACACAGGGCTCAATTTCTAAAGCACCCAGTGTCCATATGGTTTCTCCAAGGCTACCACACTGCCCTGCTCTGTTGGCTTCCAAACCAAGCCTCAAATGCTTGATCGGTATTAAATTTCCTCCATGTGTAAGCAGAAGTGTAAGACCTCCAAAAGAGCTCCCCATCAAGCCACTTTCTACATCCATGACTCACTGTGAATTTGTAGCCCAAGGATTTCCATAAGGATTTGGTAAAACAAGCTTCATCCAGGACTTGGCTGATGAAAGACTCCAGCTTCACATATTCCTTGATGGCACTGGTAACCACGTCCTTTTCAGAGCCCTGATAAAAGAAGGCAGGGCTTGAGCAACACTTTAGGCATGGCTGTGCAGGACATCTACTCTCTGGGCTACAGCTGCAGAAGAGTCTCAGCAGTTCTGAATCCAAAGGGGTAGTGAGAGTTAACCCTCCAACCCCATTTCCAAGGAAAGCCTCCCAAATCTAGCACTATCTCTGCCACCAGCAGAAGTGTGCAACCTTAGGCCAGTTACTTGACCCTTTGCAGTTCCTTTATATGATGCGTAGCTTGTACTATGCTGGAGTGGCCACTGTTTGTTGCTTCGAGACCTTCAGGTGGGCTGCACTCCACTGGTGCTGGTTATTACCGCCCCAGCTGTCCACTGGAAATCCTTTACTTCCAGCCAACTTTGGATTCAAAGACACCACCACAAAGCCCCACAAGCCCTGCATAAGATTTTAGCATAAGCCAGTCAAGTAACATCACATAAAGCTTCCTACCTCCTTGAGAACCTCATTCAGCTTGGTAAGGAGCAGTATATATTGCTCGATGTGATCCCGGATAGGTTTGTGAAGAACAGTGTATAAGGCCAGTGACATGGAGGTCTCAGAGGTGAAGTCTGTGAGGAATTGTTTCAGCACTGTCTTATGGTGCTTCCAGGCTTCACTGCAAGATGGTGAATTAAGACAAAGGTTCATTAATTAGTTTATCTGCAAATTGCCACTTTTCTGCCTTCCAAACTTCACATGCTACCTCACTCCCAGAGAGGGTATAGAAAGGCTTGAAAGAGCAGCAGATAATACAGTGCAAATATATCTGCACACCAAACACAGAGAAATAAGGCAATGAGGCAAACAAGAGCTCCATCCATCCTGTCTCTGGCCCAGTGGTCTTTGCAAATAGGAACCACACCCACAGATATACAGAATATAGCGTGACTTTCATGATGGCTTGCACACCAAGAGGGTGACTCAGACAAAGTGACTGTGAATCTGCTCATATCTAGTGCTCATGTTTTTATTTGCTCTTTCCATGAGACTCTGACAACATCTGGGACAAGCAGTGGAAATTTCCTGCCAGATTCCCACATCATCCTTTCTGAGGTCCCACCCCTTCCCTGAACCCCCAAATTCCAAATTTACAGGCTTCCTCTCCTACAAAAGGAGTTGTGCATGGCTACAAAGAGATGGAGAGAGATCTGTAGAGGAAACCTTTCAACAGCTGCTGCAGTGGTCTCAGAAGATGGCAGGAGCAGCCAGTATGGCTGGTTCAGAGGAGAGGCAGCTGGTCTGTGAAAAGGAGATCACTGCGAGGTGCAGTGCGAGGTGCTGCTCACTCCAGTTTAGTGTCTTAACCCATAAAATATCACTGTGTTCCTATCAGCCCCCTCAATAAGCATTTTTCAGCCCACTGACCTTTTGCTTTTTGTGGCATGTTCGAAGCCGTGGACTACAACGTAGTTTGCAAAAGTGACAAAATATCTGTTGGCAAGAAAAAAAACAAACACACACAAGCACGAGCTGAGTTAGAGGTGCACATTAGCTATGAGGTTTAAGTGATAGAGGGAAGAAGCTCATTTGAAAATGTCATGTCAGGTCCGCCTTTCCAAGGGAGGCAGAGAGAGACGTAGCTACCGTACCTCTCACCTTGGCTCACTCCCCTTTTGTCGCCTTTGCCAGCTCCTCGGTTTAACTGCCTTGTTGACTTTTGCACTAGTATCGTTACAGGAAGTTTAAGTCACCCTGACATCTAGCATAAGCAGAGGTAAACTTGCGCAGCTGCCCTGGAAAGCAAATCTACAAAGGCCAAGCTTAAGGTATCGGCTTCGGACATAGGAATTTCTGTTGGCTGGTGTAAAAGTATCAGGTCTGTATTAGTGACGGTAAATTCTGATGGTAAATAAATAAATAAATAAATGACGGTAAATAAATAAATTACTGACGGTAAAAGTCAAGGTGTCCCACGCCAATGTACCTCATCTCACACTAGAGGGAGATCGAGCCATATTTTGCCAGCAAATACCACACTTTCTTCCAGTAGTGTTTTCAGAGAAGTCATGTATAATGTCCAGACTAATTATCATTTATTACATCTTCCAGGGACATGTATTTACTGCTGATTTTCAGCCCCCTGAACAGCGGCTTTGCTTCCTTCTATATCACTCTGATAAGCATGAGACGTTGTAGGATCAGGGCTGCATGGAGTGAGTCAGCAGAGGTGGGTAGGAGCCAGCTCTTTTTTTTTTTTTGCATGACGCTCAACGATAAACAGGTTTTAATTTCAAAATGAGGGGAAATTAGATCTTAAGATAAACTTATCCTTTGTGGTACCTGAAACCTCAGCATAAGTTTTCATCTTTTGGATGGCTTTTTAAGGCAAACCTGTTTTAATTCACTGAATCAGTTCCCAAACGAACAACACACGCTGCTCCAAACCCCATTCGCATAAAGGCAAAACGTATTGTGCATCACTTTCTAAAATGATGCTGTCCAAGTACAACAAAAAGTAGTCCTTCCTTCCTCCTCCCTCCAAGTGCATAAAACCCACCAAAACCAAGACTAGATGAACAGCAATGTCCAGAAGCCAGCATGCCCATCGCCCGTTCCTGTGTGGGTGCCAAACTGCACAGACGGTACAAGCCCGTCTGGCAAAGGCTTGACCGCATTTATGGCCAATGTGACGAATGAAGGATTGAACACTGTCTGATCTTTATGTCATCTCAGATGTCCATAAACCATTTTTCAGGCTAGGACATCAACACACAGGTTACACACGGTACAGTGCTTTTGGTAAACATTTTATTCTGCGTTGCAGGCAGATGGGGAGCAGATGTAATTAATTATAGAAACAGCGATGGGGCAGCATGTTTTTCACATCATGCTACATCCATCACTTGCTATCATATCCATTGCCAAAAGCATCAAAATGCAGCACAAACACGTAATATGAACTGTGCCTAGTGACATCTTCTCTCCTCATCTCTATGAATCCTTTAAACCTGCCTGAGCACGCCTTTCTGTTCCTGATGACAGCTCAAGCTTCGCTCTCATAAACTACCCAGGCACAGATTCTACCCCCCGTCCACTTCCCGTTTTTAAAATATTGCATTAAAAAAACCCCTATACTTGCAAGAAAAAATTCTGCCTCTTGCAAGCATACTCACAGCTACAAAAAAGGCTACTTGTTATACTGTCTCCACAGACCCTATATTCTGGAGCACTTGTTGTGAGCACTGAATGCAATCACTTCCCTGACCTGATGACTGAATACTAGTGGATAGGGCTGAACAAATTAAATGCACAAATTCATTGCACTGACCTACCAGTTAGTTGATAAATTTGGTCCCTTACACTACTCCAAAGTGCTTCTGTACTTACTGGATGTAGAGGCTTAGAAACAGGTCTCCTTTCCAGACAGTGTAAATGTCCTGGATGCAGAATGACTCAGAGTTGCTGCATTTTTGTTTCAGTATCTGGTAATTTTCTTCTGTGAGGTTCCAGAGAGCTTGAAATCGGTCATTCAGGAGCAGGAAGAGCTTAAAGTTCTCCTTTCCCTTCTGGTCACTAGGCTCTTTGAGGAAAAGATGGGGGAAAAAAGGCTATCAGAAAGCCTTGGCTCCAAGAAAGCTTGTGGAAAACATTGCCTATATTTAATACTCAGCCCAATTTTTCAATGTAAAGCACATAGGAAAACAATGCCATGGAGGAAGGAGATGATGATTATTTAGGGTTGTGTCCCTGTGAGTAATTGCATGGGCTTTCCATGTTAAGGCTTTGTCCTTCCTATTCTTGTGGGGCATGTGGTCAGGGCAGCCTGCGAGGCTCAGCCCCAGCTCCGACACGAGCACCAGAGGAAAATTTTCTGCCCCTGGCTCAAAAGGCTGTTCCCAGTTTCCTTGGAGGCAAGACCAAAAAGGTGGTGGCATGAAAGGGAACCACCCTACAGGTCTAATCCAGTCGCACCACTTTTAGCCAGACAGGCTTGTGAATATTTATATGGATTTGTTATTTCAGTGGAGCTACTCTGATTTACTGCCAGCTCAGAACCTGCACCCACAAGTTTTACCTTCAAAGATGGGCATGACCGTGAACCGAGAGCAGGGAAGCAGAATGGGCACAGTTTAGGGGTCGCGTATATGTGAGATGCATTTTGGATGTCCATGCACCATGCTGGAAACAAGACTTGGAGCAGGTGTACAGGCTGACACTGGTTAGAATCTGGATTAACCTCCGAAAACAACGGGAACCAGAGTCCTAGCCATAGGCATCCTTAAGAGCTCAGTACCTTATATGAAACAACCCTATATACCACTTACTCCAGCAAAACAGCCCCCAGCAAAGTCCTCAGCCATGGACTTTCAATTATAATTCCCTTCATAGGTGTGCCTGTGACTCAAGGCTAGAACTAGAGACAAAAGAGTAGTCTGCTCTGACCTACCTGCCTGGAGCAGAGGCTTGAGGATGAGGGCATCTATCCGTGCCAGGCATGCTGAGAAGGTTTCTTCCACTTGGAGCAGAGATGCAGTTGCTTCAGTCATGCACATGTCCTGGACACAACACAGAAGGCACACATAAACTCCCTTGCAAGAGTATCCATCTACCGAGGCTTCAGCGCTCACTGCAAACCATCAGCCTTTCCTGCTCGTGACAGCACACACAGGTATAACTGCTGTCCCCAAAAAGCATTTGAAAATCTTAGAAGAAGAAATGGAAACCCGATAGCTCAACATGAGCTGGTGTCTCAGAAGACCACCGAGGCTACAGCCCATTTTCCAGATGCCCCAGCTGAAGATCTTCTCAGGTGGGCCATAGCATGTCTTCTACAAAGGCTCTAAACTTCTTGATATGTGTTAATGCTGCTTAGTGCCAGATTCATTTTCCCAGAAGAAAATCTCTGAAGTACAAGGCAGAAAAAGATGAAGCAGAGCATCTCTTCCCATATCTCTCACCAGTTTTCTGCTCAGGTGCCCCAGTCTGCACCTTTTGGCATTAAAAGCTATTGTCCGGAGCTGCAGAGCTGCGCCAGCCATGCCCAAACATCCAGCCCTCCAGAGGAACAGAGATCTGGTGTTACTCCTTTCTGAGTAGGACACTGCACTGCTGGTTATATGTCACAACTGCTGCGTCAACAAGGAAAGGTTGCCTAAAGTGGAAGTGGGCAGCACTTAGAAAAAGAAGGCAGCAAACCCATGTGAGCAAACTCCAGTAGCTTCCTCCTTCCTAGCCTTACGTCCCGAAAGAAATGTATCAGAGGAAGTGAACACAGCCAGCTAATGGCATGTCATAAAAGTCTGCTCTGGAAAAAGGCCAGGTGGTGAAGCTACTGTGGGCAGAATCAGCTGATATTACTAATGGTGATAAAAATACAAAACTCCGAGATTCTTTTAACTTCGTGAAGCAAAGCAGCAAACTCAAGGGACTGAAAATGGTCTGTCCACATTTATCCTTAGCCTGGTTGTAGTGCACACTCAAAGGCTATGTTCACAATAATAAGCAAAGGAGGATATAGCATTATGCTGGAAAGATTTACATTGCTAAATTGGTGGCAGAGACTTTGGCACAGTTCTGATGTGTGCCAACTAGCGCCTCTCCCAGACAATTCTCTTTGAAACAGGTAGCTTGCACATAGTTGTGCTGTTTTGGGAGGTAAGGAGAAATTAGCTACGTATAATTTATGCAATAACCACTTGGCTATAGGGGTAGACCTAATTTATTTACTAATGGAGACGTAACTAGAGTCTTTGCACTGAACTCAGGCTATCTGCTGGTGGCGTACTCTAAGACATCCTGAACCTCTACCCTGATTCCTACAAACAATAGGTGAGATTCATTCTCCTTGTGTTGATGTCAGGAAGTCAGACAGAGAAGCCTAACCGTACTTTACACTTCATGGGAAGAAATACCTCAAGCATCTCAGCGTGGATAATAAAAAGGTCACCCAGATGGGGTGACTATGTTAGGTGGGAACATCTACTTTTTAAGCTTCACACTGGGTGGATTCCTTGCTGAATAAGAGTTTGAGCTCCCTAAAGTCACCAAACTCTGCTTAGGAACTCCCTTTCCCGGTCATCCTGGAGCTTGGGGGGAAATAGCATCATAGAACAAGGGACGCTTTGCAATTTAAATGGTTAGCTGGCCTGGTTTTAAGTGGTTGTTTGGATCCAGACACAACTGACTGCACAGATGAATGACAATGTTTTCTCCTTAGTAACCACTGCCTCTTAAATTTTATTTGTCTGAAAAATGGGAAACATTAAAAAAATCCATAACCTCATTAGCTTGCAAGTTTTCATACATCAAGGTCTGCATGACCATAAGGCTGTTTTTTGCAGGAACACTGGCGATTCGTCCCAGAGGAAAGCTCTAAGCATGCAAACAGGTCAAAAAGCTGGAATCCAAATTCCTCCTGGCCCCTCCTAGGGAAGGCAACTGAGCCAGGAAAAAAGCAAAACAAAACAGCAGCCAGCCATCTCTCACCCCAGAGCACCAAGAGGACAGGACAGAGCTAAAAGTTTATTTTTTGCCACCACTTAATGCCCTGTCTTGTAGACACAAAGATAAAGTTGTTTCTCACAGGTCCTAGAGAGCACTCAAGCTTGTTAGAAATTTCTAAGCATAAGTAGCTTGCTTAATCAGCGAGTAAAATCAGGCTGGATATGTGACAGCATTTTGTTTTCAAACGCTTCAAGAGAACAGCAGGTAGTCAGTGGGGTCATATTAGGCTCACTGAGTAACAGTCGGGGGGGCGGTATTTATGTTTTTTAAGCCTATTTTGCCTGTTTTTGGAGAAGAAGGGAAGAGGATTCCATCATTTCTGATCACTCTGCTATGAGAGGGTCTTGTTCCCCACCTGGTCCTTATTTAATACTGCAAGAAAAGGTTTTATCCTGTGCAGAACATAAAGAATTGGTGCTAGATGCCAAACTCCGAAAGTCTTCCCCAAACTCTTCTTTTATCAAAACAATCAGAGAAGCCACCCAGTCATTACATACAGATGGCTTAATGTAAACTGAATGACTCAAACCAAGGGTGCAGATAGCCACAGCTTAGCTCCACAGAACCATGATAGTCCACGAGCAGAGGCAGGAGGCTGAGGAGCCTCCTCAGGGCTGAAGAGCACATGCACAACACCACAGGAACATCACTACCCCAGCCTAAGTGTTATTTGGTTACTTCTGTAATGGTCACCTGGAAGGAGAGCTATGTATGTCCAAGGTGGACCTACTGATCTGGATGTGGCATTGCCCCTTCCAACCACGAGCTGGTCCCATACTCTGCCTCCTGCCCATCTGCAATCCTGGTTGGTTGAGGGTCTATTACTCATGAAGACCTGAGCTCAGACCTTACGGGGATGACCCCAAAGCATACCCATGGTGCCTTACGTGGGTTGAGAAACCCCTGCAGTAGACAGACCCCCTGTACAGACCCCCAAGCTAACTCTGCAAAATCAGAAACATCTGGATACTCTTTTCCATTATAACCTGATACAGAGCTAACAGTGTTTTGTTTTGGGTTTGATGTTGGTTTTTTTTCTTTTTACCAATCATGTTCTCACCCTTCCTGGGAAAATGTGTGAGCTACTTCCAGCATGAACACAACAGGCGGGGATCATTTGCTGAATGGGCAAGCAGCACCAGTCGGCTTTCAAAACAGCCCTTCCGGCACCACAAAAAGACCTAAGTTGCCACCTCACATCACATCACCCAATAAGGTAAGCGTGAGTTTCAGCCACCATTTCCAGGCTGTCCCCATCAGTTCTGTGAGAACAGCATTTGCACACTTATTCTAGCCCAGTCAGGCAAAGAAGATTTGAAGTTCATCACTTAGTGAACAAAACCAATGCTGGCTCAGCTACAGAGGGCAAAGGAAACAATCAGGAGAGTCCAAGGGCATGTGGAGGTCACATTATACATTCCCATATGTGAAAAACTGAATGCAAGCTGCAGTGCTGCCAGATGATGGGAGCACTGAACAGAAACCTGGGGCTGTCACATGCTGTCTTCCCCCAGCTTGGACACAGCTTTCACGCGACTCAGTGGTTTTGTAATTCTGTGTTTGCTCCACGAAGGGCGAGGCAAGCTTGAGCAGAGCCACTCTGAAGCCTGTTCACAAGGTCTTGGTCTGCTCTACATGGATGGCTCTGCTGCTAGGGAGTCAAGACCTTTGAAGATGCTGCACTCCTGATGGCCAGAACTGAAGGAGGTGCACCTCCAAGGAAGGGTCCACTAGCTGCACATAGCATGACAACGCCTGGTTTTATCTGCAAAATCAGAAAGTCTACGGCCTTTGAGGATGGAGACTTCCACTGGCAAAACAAAACAGCCACCAGCCTCCTTCAGGCTCCCATGAGGAATGATGATATCTCCCTAGGAGAATGTTTTCCAAAGTGTGAGACATATCTGTTCCTTCTCCCTAAATGAAGCTACAAGAAAGCTGTACAGCACAGGTCTGTAGGGAAGGGACACATAATACTATTCATATAGAAAGAGGAAAAAGCCCTTGAGAAACAACAACTGTAGCAGTCACCAGATCTCTGTGGCTCATCACAGTCTTGGCCTGTCCACTGAGCATGACACTGAGGGCAGAAAAAAGGGTGATCCAGCACCTAATACCAACCTAAGTGGTTCCTGAGCATCCAATAGATCGGAGCAGCCTGGGTTGTCTGGAGGTACATTCAGCCTCAGTAGGACCTGTCCAAAGCTGCTAAATGCACATTTCAGCAAGAAAATACATGTCTTGAGGAGCCACAACAGGTTGTTATACCCGGTTTCAGGAAATTGCCAGAAGGGTGGGTGGAACGAATAGGAAACCAAGAGACATTTTGGTGAAATGCTGAACCTCATTGTCAGCTTTGAATAGAACCTCTTTCTACTATGGAGTCTGTAGCTCTGAGGCAGCTGTTCCACCAGGAAAACGTCTGGAAAGCCCCATAGATTATAGATGTGACGCAAAGTTTCTCATGGAAACACACATCTAGTCAATCTTATCAGTTCATCAGTACATTAAGGAACAAACTGGACATCCACAGAAGGACTATTCATTTTCCATCTTCCTCTTGTGAATCCCCCTCTGTGCTGAAGTTAAGACTATTGGTCAACCAAAACACTTCTCAGATGGCAGAAACCACTCGTGAACGATACCAGATTTAGGGAGTGCTCAGAACATTTTAATACTAAACCACCTGGGATATAAATGCCATGACCATGTTTGCTGTAGCCCCTCCCCTCCTTAAATACTTCTCTTTCCCTGAATCAGCCATCCTAAAGGGTGTTGTGCCTTTGAAGCCCTTCCAATCTCATCCATCCTTGCAGTTCATCACCTTTTTACTACAGACTGCCTCAGAAATGAGGCCAGTCCATCACTCTGTCACATACAGTCCTCAAACAGGCCAGGTTTTCCCCTTCCCTGCCACTTGAGAGGCAGTCAAGTTATTGCTGCCATGCAGCTGAAGAGGTACCATCCTACTACAGCCCATGCCAAGTGAGTACATCATCTTTCCAGAGGCAGTGATAAAGCTGCTTTAATTCAAGCTCTAGTTCAGAAGTAAATGAAAGCATTCCAAATTGAAGCCAAGAGGTACTAAAGATACTTCTTTGTCAAGGTAAACCTGAAACTCTTCCTCAGATACTGCTTTTCACTTTCTAGGCCACTGTCTCGCATGCCGCTAATGGTGTTGCTTCTAACTAAAGGAACTAAAACCATCTAAGAATGGAGTATAGCACATGGGCACTTATGCTTGGACTGGTAAACGCCTCTCCACTTTGCAGCAGGATGCAGTCTAAAGCATTTGAAAGCTAAAACTCTCTTCTTGACAGACTGTCTTCTAGATTCCCAGCAGGACACACAGGTCCTGCCCTGCTGTTAACCACTCACTCACCCTTTGCATGAGCATTGTGTCTTTCCCCAGGCAGTGTATAACTCTAGAGGATGCACAGTACATGGCAGAATAATACACAGTTCTGCATAAAACCTGCCATTAGGGAGTTTTGCCCTCAGAAATTAGTAGATAAACTTATTAAAAGTTTCTTGTTAGACTGAGTCAATATAGATTAGCACTTTACATCACATCACAGTGTGTGACATAATAGACAAATCTTGGGACCTTAAACCAGCATGAACCTAGACTTAACTATGTGTTTCCACCCCTTGGTCAGTTCAACATCTGTAAAATCGTGATTAGTATGACTAAAAATAGGGGTTTTTTTTTGGGAAAAGATGGATTAGCATTAAGGGTTAGTCTTAAAGGGTGGAGAGAGAAGAGGAAAGATGTGTTTGAGCTTGGACCATGGACCCTAGCCTTCTTTGCCAGATTACTTTTTAATCTGGATCCTTTCCCCAGCACATTTTAATGTACCATCACATAAACATGCCCACAAGCAGGGTGGGATCTCCTCATTCAATTAGTAGTGCCAGCTCAGAGTCCATAAACTCAGGAGCTCCTTAGGCCATGGGAGCAAACTCTGGTGGCTCCTCTTTCTGTCCCAACCTTTGCTGCTTTTCTCTAGGGGCCAAGTATCCTCATGCCTCCTAACTGTGGTTCCAAACGACATCCCCCCCACGTGTCGCGCTCCAGCTAGGTCTGCATTCAGGCTGGCACAAAGACCATTCTGTCATGTGGAAAAACAATTCCAGGCCTTGTTTAACCAACACCAACACGCTGGAGCAAATGCTCCCATTCAGACTCTGCTCTTGTCAAGCCTCAGACGGTCATGACTCAGGATGAATTAGCATTCAACTTACCAGGGCCACCTCATAAGCAGACAGAAACACACAATGTGCGAGTTAAGAGGTAATTGGGAATAAGCAGGGCAGAAAGACAATAAAACCCTGAATCCCAAGACAGCCCTTAGCAGCATAAAAAGGAGGAAGAGAACAACAGAGACAGCAGTTGCTTGGATTAGGCTTTAGCATGGGATACAGGGAGTGTGCTGATGCCAGCCATGTGAAGGAACTAGGCAAGATGTCATTCAACATTTTCTTTACCAAGGGAAATTGCTGAGCAGGACAGCAATGAAAGTAGATAGGCACAGTGCACCACACAGTTTAAAAACACAAGAAAATGAACAAACCCATCAAAACTCTCACCCTGAACGCAAAAACCTCAGGCTTTCAGTCAGTCCAGGTTCATACACGGACGAGGCCACATAGCAAATATTTAGGGCACAGCACAATCACCTCTACCCTCAAGCAATGAGGCCAGGTCATGATGAACAGCAGGACATTTGACCTCACCATGTCTAATTAAGCCATGGAACTCACTGCCACAAGACTGTCGTTGCTATGAGAATATTATACTTGTGTTCAAAAGCAGCTGGATGAGTCCATGGAGGAAAAATCAGTTAAAAGCTAATAAAAACAAAGGCATCAACTCCAGCTCAGGAAGTCCCTGAGGAGGCAAGAAGCACATATGGAGGAAGTATTACTACAGCCCTTCCCAGTGTTTGTGGTGTTCTTCTCCAGGCATGTTCTTCTGCATCATGAGAGGTGAGAGAGCCTGGCTTGATATTGCTGATTTTATGCATCAGTCATAAAATTGTTTGTTCGTCACCTGCATGGCAGGACCTCAAGCACTGAAAGAAGAGACAATGCAAGGTTGTCAAAATATCGACCACATGAAAATCTCAGCAAATTTAGGATAGCAGTGTGGGGCCAGGAGCTTATGAAGGGTCAAATGAGCATTCAGTACTCTCTTCAGAAAGCACTGAAGCTGCGTAATTGATTTTTCAGCTCAAGAAGAAACTTCCCTCCCTCTCCCCCCGACTTTTGTCTTTGTCCATCTTTAACACAGAAACCCAGGGAAAACGGGAAGCTAGGTGTGGGGGAAGGGAGCATGTTTCTCTCTCTCTCTCTCTTTTTTTTTTTTTCTCAAAAACAGGGAACGCAACAGCTTTACACAAACCTTATCTGACCCAGCTTTTTTTTCTTCCCCAAACCCAAATTGGAAGCTCATGTCCCTTCCTTAGGAAGTTCACTCCTGAGCCCAGTAAAAACAACTATAAACCTCTAGTTGACTTGAAAAGGACAAAACCCATCTGCCCTTTCTGGGTGTCTGAAGGCTGAACTACCCACTCCAGACTCCTTTTGTAACCAACGAAGAGGCACACGAGAAGCTCAATTTAATCCATCCTAAGTGAGATGAGTGAGTCTTTGGGCATACCTGGTCTCTCTCCACTAGCTACAGAATTAAACAGCTCAAATAAGACCCTTGACTTGTTGACAACTAAGGCTAGAGAAGATCACTCTCACCACAATTAAGGATATCATTCAGCCTTTGCAAATAACAAGGCAAGTACGATGAGGCCCACAGGTGAGACGATGTTTAGTTAGTGTTTTAATCCCTCATGGCCTTGTAACTCCCACTATCATTATTGTTATCACTTGCAAGCACCTTATGCGTGTAGAAGCATAACTATTTTGACCCAGCAACTCATATGCAACACAAAACGACTTGGGGTTACTGGATGAAACTCCAAACCAAGCCTGAAAAAACTACAGGTTGTCTGGAGGCAGCAACGGAAAGGAGACTGTGAGAAGAGGGGCTTAGTAATTCTCCATTACAGTAGAAATGTGGGAAAGCCAGAAGACAACATCTAGGGAGAATTTTTGTGTCACAGCTCTGGTAGCAGCTTTGGGAGCAGGAGCTCCCCTCCCTTGGCCTCATACTCCCACTGTGCCTACTCTGCTTTTCCAAATCAAATGGGATTTCAGCATGGCCTCAAAAAGCAAGAAAAATGGCAGAGCGCTGCACATCTGGGGTTTAGAATATGTGTTGCCATCTACATTGAAGCAGTTTTTGAGTCAAACCCTGAGTATCAGTCTGAATTACAGCCTGGAAACCAACCCAGAGGCACAAACAATATCAGAGGAGTGTCCCTTGGGACGATGGGACTGCTGCTAGGGCTTCACAGATGAGATGGAGTTCGATATACAGTAATGTCATCCCCCTGAACCATTCTCTCCACTCAGGACCTCCAGAACTTGAGTAGGACCAGAGGGGATTTCGCTTCCTTTGTGCTAAAAGACACAAAACCATCATAAAACTGTGACAATAGCCACTTTCGAGATGGCTGGCTCCACCAAATATTCACAAGTGAGGCTCTGGATCCATCCTCTAGCTGCCCTGCCTTTTGACACCACTACTTGCCTCTCCTCTCATCTCACAGATGTTTACTTATGCTAGCGGTAACGTCCAAAATCTAATGAGGTGTTACTATGAAATGCCTGTTACAAAACCACCTAAGATCTGCCCTACCAAGTGACCCACGCAAAGCCTAAGCACTTCACAGCCTTCAGGCATGGCATCTCCAACCTGTCAGAAATAGGGCAGGGCTGAAGTACATACAAAGGAGCAGGAATGGAGAAAAACAAACAACTTGCCTGGATTAGTTTAATCCCTACACCCAGCCTTTCTCTGCTTTCGGTTTGGGTTCCTTAAACTCACTGATGGCGAGGAACACTAACAATCCCGAGTGAAGAACTGCCAAATTTTTCCTCCTCTCTCCTCTAGTGCCCAAGGCCTTTACTAAAGACTGAGTGTAGTAAGAAGCTTCTAGTGTTTCATCAAACCCTTCAGGTGCTCTTGGAGGACAAATTACAAGCTACTGAAGGCAGGACAGACCTGCAAAAAGTCACCGGTGCTTCCTAACCTCTGATCATCATTCCGAGAAACCACAGTTCACTGAGGCATTTTGAGTGCCAAAACCCAGGTCCTTTGATGACCTGAAGAGCTGGTCAAAGCTCTGACAAAACTGTTTCACAAGAAAATTACTGTTTGTTGAGCCCAATGTACTTTGCATGAGCACTTTCCAATTCAACAGGAATGTAAACAATACCCTACTAGGTCAGGCCAGTGGTCCAGCTAGTCTGGCAGCAAGAATAAGAGCTGCTATTTAGAGAACGAACATAAGCTTGGCCACTTTTCTGAGGTTCATTCCTTTTGTATATTCCCCAACACCAACTGTTGCATTAGAGATCTCAAAGGGTGCAACCCTGTTCCTAGTATCTGCCTATGGACCTGTTGTCCTTGAATTTATCTTATCCCTCTTGAACTTGCTGATATTGTTTGCCTCCAAAATGCATTACTAAATTGAAGGCAGGGTCTTGACAGACAATTCTGCCTGGTTTCCTTGCAGATCCTCAAAAATCTTGTCTTGCAGCTCATTGGGAATTGAAGTCATTGCAGTGGCAGTAATGAAACTACCAAGTTCAGGGAGCAGCTCCAAGGTCTAGCAAGCTTCCAGGCCATAGGAAATTTCCACAGACAAAGAGACACAGCTTTGGTTCAGGTCCAGATTAAACTAAGCTAAAGTTTAAAAACAGTCCCTCCTGTTAACTGCAGCCCCTCCTCTTCAGGCTCTAAACACATAGTTTTTTGTTACTTTTTAAGTCTTAAGTGTGCTACTGTTCCCCTATAATTGGGCCTTTGACCCAGACTTTTCACTTAACACCTGAGACATCTGCAAGCTTGTGACCACTTCCCTCCCTTGCAGAAACCCAGGCAAGCTTATCAGCCTCTCTCACCCTAATTAGTTGGGTATTGGTGTCTTTACTCTGCCAGGCAAGCTGTGCAACCCCAGCGTGAATGCGTGGTTTCCAGCCTTACTTCATCAGGCTTGTATTGCCAGGTTGCTTGTCTAGCACGGGTGGAAAATCCCTCCCTCAAAACAGGAGCAAGCCCCAACACACACAGGATCAGGCAGCTGCCTGCAGGAGAGGGACCGTGCGCACCCACATTTCTCCAGCATCCCTTTCTGGGAAACACAAAGCGCGAGCAAGCACAGGATTAATGCCACAAGTCTGGACCGTATTGGGAATTAAATACCTTAAAGGCAACGTACCTTCTTTATGCAAGGCCAATGTGTTGTCTAGATGAAGCACAGGGGTGCATGAAAGTGCGTTATACACTCCAGGAAAATGCACTCCACACCTTTGGTCACATGCACAGGTAAAATTTCTGCCTGTAGAAAACACTCCCAGACTTTGCTCTGCCTCAGGACTTTTACTCATGGCACATTACCTTCAACAGTCCCTTCAGCCTGATCTTACACCCCTCCCGAAGTACATGTCTAAACATAAAACTAAGCCTCAGGATCAATGGGAAAACAACCAACCAACGAACACTGGTCACGAAACCCAAAAATAACCAGCGTGTAGAGCAACGTACCTTGCATAAGGCAGCCAATTAAAATTCCCCTGTGGTAAATGCTAAGGCAGCAGCTCCTCCGAGCTTCCGAGTCCTGAAATACTCTGTGCCTGTCGCTCTCCCCTCCCACCTCTCCCTCCCACGTCCAGCCACCTCGTTTGCTGAAACACAGATCTGGGCCTGTTCACTAGATGAGACATCCACAGAGCCCAGAGAGACAGTTACGAAACCCGCGCAAGTAGGGTTTCTAAAGCAATTGCTTGTTATTTCCCTTTTAACAAGGACAAGAACTTTTGTAATCTATGCTCTTGCAGCTCATGTATTAGGGGAACTTAAAATACAAGAAAAAGAAAGGGAAAAGGACAGGATGTGTTTTTCTTTGCGCAGTGGCGTTTCTCAGCTCTAATCCCTTTTCACCAACAGTGCATTCCCACAGCAGTTTGCCAAATGAAGCTCCTGTGCTTTTTCTCCTTGTTCTGCCAGTCTCTCCCCTCGTGTGACTTCCGCACTTGCTGTAGCTCACAGACGGAAACCCTGGGAAACGGGAGGTTTCCTGCTATTCAGAGCCTGCTGCTGAGAGCGTGTGACAGCCCGCACGTGATGCATGCAAAGTCTGCCCTCTGCTACACCTCAGCCAGCAGCAGCTATTTCCCCTCCTCCTAAAGAAAAAAAAAAAAAAACAAAAACAAAACAAACGAAACAAAAAACCCCACCAAACCAAACTAAAAGCAAACCCCAAACCCCCAAGTCCATCTATCAGGAGGACCCAGAGTCCTCCCCAGCCCATCTACTACAGCTTAGCCACCACCCCACTTCGTAAAGCACAAAAGCGTTTTTCCAGTTGAATTACAGCAAATCCCCACAAGCATTTTGTCAAAGCAGCAGCTGCCACCATGCACTTGCTCTCCACATCACTAAAAGTAGATACGCTGCCCGACAAAAGCCCCATGCCCTCCCCTTCTGCTTCCGAGCGTGCTGAAGAGCAATAACAAAGCCCCATTCTTTCCCAGGCGCTCCGACATGTTACGACTCAGCAGCTCACCTCCTCCCCGGCTATAGGATTTCAAGGATTTTACAAACTACTGGAACTTACTGTGGGTCAAGGGATCAGGACAAGTCGGTCTCTATAGCGAGGATGCTCAGGGTGCAACAGAAGAAAAGAGGTGCCTCAATCACCTTTTGTTCGGAGAGGTTCTTCTATTGTGTTGACTTCCTTCCCATTTTCCTGGACTCCTGGGGTCTTTTCAGAGCAGGAGGTGCCCATAATTCACTGTCTGCCTCAACACAATGGTTTACACCACACGGGCAGGCAGACCGGCAACCCTCAGAGCAGCAATCCTGGTACAGAGCAGGGAACAATACCAGGGAAGGATGCAGCCAGGGAATGGAAAGGATGAGTGAGCAATGAGCTCACTGCCGGCCTCCTACCTGCCCTGCAAGCTGCAAAGGCAAAGAGCTGGTGATCAGGACTTCAGCACAATTACAGACCTTTTTCTTCCAGTCTGAAATTTGGAATGAAATCAGATTTTCTGCATCCTGAGGAATTGCTTACCCACAAGGGACTAGATGGCAGACAGGCGCCTCAAATCCTTTCAAAGTCTTTGCATAGGTGCTTGAGCCCAGGAGGACTTTCCAGCCTCCAGACCCTATATGGATGGAGATTGCTCCCTGGCAGAGCTTATGATAGTGCCCACCCTCCAGAGAGGGTTTCAGAGATCCCAGTGCTGAGTATTTCCCTATTGAGCACGAAGGTCTAAGGATCTCCAGCTCCCCTGCAGCATCGCGTGAATGCAATGCTGCAGCATTGGGGGAGATGGACACTGGAGACACCTTACATCTATGGTCTTCTGGTTCAACCCACTGAGTACATTTGGATCTGGGCCTCAAGCTCAGCTTTGTGGCTTATTTCTGTGCAGTTTTGGGCAAGTGGCTTGTTGTGTGTGCTTTGGATTCATGTTTTTCCCCCATTACTCTTTTTAACTCCAGTCTGGTAAAGCTGTGTTGAAACTATGCTGACACAGAGGGGTGGAACTGTTTGGCTTGAGACACCTCTTTTGCTTCTGTTTCCTCAGCAGAATTCTGTTTTCAGTCACTCAGCTAGTTTTCCTGAAAAGCTCAGAATTTGCACAAATGTCATGTTTGGTCTGAGATCTCCAGGCTGCTTCTCAGCCTTAACCCCAATGAGCGACAGCAGAAGCCCCAAGTCCTGATGTTTGCACCTCTGCATTTCAGCTCTGAGACATCCCTCCTGGATGTGGACAAGGCCAGTCATGATCTGTGCAACCCAGTTCTCTGTACGCTCCTACTCGTTTGCTGCTTTTCCTCTTCTCCCACTGCTCCCCAGCCCTAATCACCCTTGCTCCTTTGGATGCCTCCAGCAGCAAACCAGACAGCCAGGATTTTTCTTTATCTTCCTCCGAACAGCTTCACATTCCTGCCCCCTACAAGCTGTCCTCAACAAAGATAAGACCTCCAGCTTCCAGACCAGGATATTTCCCACCGTGAGCTAACCTGTCCCCATTGCCTGAACAACTCAGCTGATTGTGCAGCAGCTACCAGATTGCCACAGGTTACAGCATGAACTCTTGTTGCTTTGCCTTAAAACACTGGGCTAAAAATGACAGTGATTTGCTGCTACTTGAGCAACCACCGAGCCATCCTAGAGCTTGCACTGCTCTGACTCCTCTGCATCCATGAAGGGAACCTTCAACACACTGTGGACATCTTTACATCCAGCCTTTAAGACCAGATGAGGTCTGGGTTGGATATGGAGGGTGAGGCACAGCACGGTCCATCACCTATGTTGTATAGACAGTTAGTATTTCTTAAAATAAAGTCTGATAAAGGGTAAGTGTCAATTGTGCTCCGCTGTCCAGAACATTTCTGCAGTAGACAGGACAGTGATGAGAACACAGATGTTTCAAGAGCATCTAGGGCTGTGTGTGAGACATGATTCTCATCTTGTAAGTGTAATACTGCAATTACTTCCCCATCCTGCTTTGATTCAGGGGGGAAAGGGGAAAAAAAAACAAACATACCCAAAGACAAAGTTTTTTAGTCCTGATCAACCTGAAGACAAAAAGTCCTGTTTTGATCTTGGGAACTTGTTGGTTTCAAAACTTGAAGTAAAAATAAAAAAAGAAAGTAGACCTGAGATGCTTTCAATTATAAAAAAGAAACAACAACAATCAGGGACACATTGAAAAATGCAGCTTTTCTTTTTGAAAGAAAGGAGTCTATCCCTGGACTTTTGTCAGAACTAAGCTGCTTCTAACAGTTTTTATTAAATAAACACAGCAGTTTTCTACGGAATTCTTTAGAAATCTTCCCTATCAGCTCTAGGTCTCTCTCGTTATCTGACCAAATCATAATTAATGAAATTGTTGCTGGCTATCTGCAGCCACAGATCTTAAACATAAAGCACTTGATATTATTTCTAGCCAAGAGCTTAAGGGATGCTACTAGCATTCACTTGTCTACAGACAGCAATATCAGGTGGTTCAGGCTTTATATTTTGTTCTCCTGCTTGACCTCAGTTTTAAATCTTTGTTTCCTATGCTTGCATGTGTCACTCTGGGGACCATGGTTTAAAGCTAGGCTTAATACCATCACTAGAAACATCTGCTCGAGAGATCAGGGAGAGACAGCTGCAGTGCAGTGGCACCAACAAACATACCGTCTCCAAGAGGTCTGCCCTTAAAGAGATGGCACAGCAAATTGGCATTCAACCACCTATGGCAGTTAAAAGCATTTACCCCTCTAGAAATACCAAACTAAGTTTGATCAAGAAAACTAAGAGAAGTTCACCTTGCTCCTCCTGCTTAGGTTTTTTAACCATGAGAACAGAAACATCCACCAAATCTCACCCCAATTTGTACCTCGTGAGAAAATGTCTCCTTTCATAGAATCATAGGATGGTCTGGGTTGGAAAGGATGTTTAAAGATCATCTAGTCCCACCCCATTGCCATGGGAAGGGACATCTTTTGCTAGATCAGGTTGCTCAAAGCCCCGTCCAACCTGACATTGAACGCTTCCAATGATGAGGCATCTACAGCTTCTCTGGGCAACCTATTCCAGTGTCTCACCACCCTCGTCTCGCCACCCTCTTGTTTTCCACCAAATATAGCTTCCCTGAAACAAGTTTGGTAGCGCTACGTTAACAGCTGGACTCAATGATCTTAAAGGTCTTTTCCAACCTAGATGATTCTATGATTTTAAGTTGCCTTTTCGATCAAGGAGTTTTTGGTTTGCGTTTTTTTGTTTGGTTGGTTGGTTTTGGTTGTTTGTTTGTTTTTTTTTTTTAACCAAAGCCTATTTATAGTCCAGGTTTCTCTGCTGAAACTAGGTCCCAGGCAAATTCTTGAGTTCCGGCGCCAATGATGCTGAGGCAGCTCTGTTGGCCAGCACATCTTTCTGTCACCAGGGCAATACCACCCCATGTTACAAGAACCAACCATCCTGGAAATAGCTGCTTTATGACTCACTCGGTTACAAGAATACCCTTGACTACACCAGGTCTGACATGGGATTACTGAAGCATGCCCTAGAGCAGCAGCAAACAGCCTGCAGCCTCCCATTCCCACAGCATCACTCAATGAAACCCCAGCTCCTGCTCACTCTTGGGTAGAGGCTGTTTGAAGATGTGAGAAAAATAAACTATTTTTTTTTTCCTCCAACAAAAGCTAGCTCCTCCTAGCATAAATCCCAGTATCATATAGCTTTCTTTTCCTTCCAAAAAAGATATTTTGAAAAATCAGCAGCTTTATTTACCCCTCAAGACATCCCAGGAGTTTCAGATGAACACCAGTGTCAAGTAAAAGAGGACTGAGTTGGGAGATGGAGGAGGCAATGCAAATCTAAGATGGCACCAGGCCCATAATCCCAGCTAGCACCAACTTGATATTTCCGCTGCCTTGCTACAGGCATGCCACAGGCCCATCCAAGGCTTTGGCAAGGAATAGGGCAGTCATAGCAGCTGGGACCTCATTGGATCTGTTATGTTTTAGCCAGCTAAGGATCTGACACAGCACCCACCCCAGACAGGAGCAACAAGCTGAAGTACTCAGATTCACTCACCCAGGGGACTCTCACATAGAGGTGGATGTCTGATCCAAGCACGTACTCTTTAGCTCGTGTGCCTTGCAAGCCCAGAAGCATGGTATTTGTGCATGCCATTGGGAAACTATGCATGGAAAGAGGAACTAAGTGTGCAATTATTCATATCTCATGCAAAAGAAGTTTCACAATCTTCTTGATAATCAAACTTGTCCCGGTTCTTTTCACTGAGGCAACAGAAGCCTTTTCCCTAAAGGGTAAGAGAGGCATGCAAGGCAGGAGTGATTAGAAAACAAGGAACAAGAAACTGGGATCAACAATGGGTACAGCCATGTTTTCTACATCTGAGCTACCATTCAGCAGTAAACCAGTATAGAAATCACACACTTCTACAAATTCTCCAGAGTCATGTCAGGATGCACGAAGAATTCAGGTATCAGGCACCGCAAACAGTTATGCATCTGCATCTGTATTCCTGTCCATGAGAGACGGAGATGACAATCAGACAAGACCGGGGACAGATTGCAGCACCAGACTGGCCAGGAGCAGGGCAGGCACAGAAAACGCATAAGGAGCGAAGGCATGGAAAAAGATACCGATACGTACTTGGCATCTCTCCTTACCACATTCATTTCCCTAGGTAGGAAAGCCCCATACAAAGTTAAGAGACTGACTCTTCCTACAACCTCCAGTCTCAGTGTCTGCTAGACAGAGAGCTCAGATGCAAACAAAAGGTCCCAATATTGATCCCACACTGGCTCTCAGTTGAAGAGTCAAGAGTTAATCCCCGGAAGTGTGCACGGTCTAAACATTTCAGCCTTGGCTGAGCAGCCAGATGACATAAATACTATTTCCCCAGCCGTTTACATGACCCTTGGCAAGCCCAGTCCACCTGTGCTCTCCTCCGTTAGACAGCAGTTAGTCCTGGTACTGTTTCTGATGACATGTCCATGCAGTGCCTGGTCTATGGCAGACCCAATTCTTAGCACCAGCACTGCCAAAAGTCCATCACTGGCAGGGACTCGCTACAACTTTAAGTTGTAGAAGTGCAAGGTCATCCAAGGCATTGACAAGACCCTGGGCAGACAGTTGGCTGATGGCCTTCACCAGGTAGCACCTGGTTCTCTTTAGAGTATGGAAGAGCTGGAAAGCGGCAAAACCAAACAGGAGCACTCTGGCCACCAGCATAAGCGACAAAACATTGGTCCTGATCCAAGGACCAAAAAGTACCCAAGAGTAACATATCTCCTTGTGCCTGTTAGTCAAGCTGTACCAGTTCCTTCGCCTGTTGGACCAACTCCAGCTGCAACAAGGTGGTACTGAAACTGTGCATCATGAGCTGCACCAACTGGTCCCATCCTCCCCCTGTCCTACACAGCAAAGGAGATTAGGCTGCCAAGGCAGAAGAACTAGATGTTCATGGTGGGGCTGGTCACCATTTCAAGGTGTGTCCCCCTCCGTGTGAGCTGTGGTACTTGCTTCTACACTGAGGGCAGAGGGGCAAGTCAGGATGCCCATCCATTTGGCCATAGCTGCCATCCAAAGGTCAGGGTGCTACATTGCTCTCAGAACTTTGGAAAGCCCAGATGGCTTACAGACACTTTGGGGAGATACCAAGCACCTCTGCAATCGCACCAAGCCCCACATCATATCCAAAGACACAAGCTCGCCTGGGACACCATAGCACATGGCGTTACACAGCTAATGTGCTTACTGCTCAGTAAAGCAATTCTAATTCTTACTCCACGGAACAAAACAGATAGAAATACCGGTCCTTAGAGCAGCTACCTTCAACAGTGACAGCTGGCCAGTCCGAGAGAGGCATAGGGACTCTATTTGAGGATTACTTTTCTGTAACAACATGCACAGAAACAAGGAAGCCTTTTTTTAAATAAAACCATGATGCCCATTTAGTTACAAGAAAGAAACATGACTCATGATTCCAAACTATTTATTTCTCTGTAGTAGCTTGTCTAACTAAAAGCCTTGCTAAAGAGGAAAACAAACACTAGCCTCTGGCAGTCAGTCCTAATTCCATAGGAGCTGCTATACATGCAGATAGCCAGAAAACAGGACAACAGACCAAAAAACCCGCTTTCCTATGTCAGCAGCATACCAAGCTGTCATCTTTCAGCTCAGAACAGCTTCTTCCCCTCTGCAAAGTTATCTGAGCCTTTCCGTAGTAAGTTCGATGGATAAATTTTGAGAAAACTGTAATAATAACAAAAGTGTTGTATTGCTCTTTCATTGTAGCAGAATGATTACAACCCTTCTGGCTCTGAAAATGACATGAAAATTTGTCTAAGTCAGAGGAGAAAAGTGATACCAGTGAGATAAGCAAGTACTTAATTGCATGGCTCTTTTGGGCTGCAGAACAGCCCAGCTGGGGAATGGCACAGGAGTCTACAGGGCTTGACTGCAGGAGGACAGTGACTTTTACCAGGGCTCTTCCAAACGCTCCAAGTAGGGTGGCACAACCCCAGCTGCAGTGCTGGGGCCTTCTTCCCACTCCTTGGCAAGCTACGTCAGATGAATCTAGTCAGTGGATCAGAGGAATCCAGTAGCCAGAGGCATCTGGCACGTGGAGACATGAAAGAGGAGGAAGGGTGCAGAGCTACAGGTAGGTGAGAGACTCACTGTAGGAGGATGGAGAGCAGAAATCAACTAGATTTTCTTTCTTAATGCATGAGACATTTTTGTGGCCAAGACCAGTCCCCCTCCATCACCCAGATGGGTTTTATGGGTACCTCCTGAGAAAGCCACCATTTGATTTGAGAGGGCTGGGAAGGGCTCTCCTCAAACACAGGCAGTATGGGAGAAGATAACAAAGACCAGCCAGCACATGAGCAACTCTGAAGAGCAGAGCAAGTCTAGGTCCAGTCTTCCCCCCATTCCTATCCCTCCCGGTTCCCAAATTCCCCGTTGAGATAGCAGCATAGACCAGGCAGCCCATCAGCAGCCCACCTTTGCTGTAAGGGCAATGACAAGTCACTGCAACACTGTCCCTGGAGACAGAGCAAACCAGGAGGAGGAGGAGACCTTCCTTCTGTGGCCACATGAGACTGGTGGCCCTCTCCTTGCCTTTGATCGACCTTCTCACAGCACCACACTGGCCGCATCCAACCTCTCCCTTCAGCAGCTAAGTGGGGACAGCAAGGCCCTGTCCCACTGGGCTGGAAGCCACCTGCAGCCACGAGGCACATCAGCTGTGTAAGTCCAACTGCCCAGAGACATGGTGCCGGAGAAACAAAGGCACCTTGTCCTACAGCGTTGCGGTGAGTCGCACCATTATATCCCGCTCCTGCGGCACACGCCCTATCGGCACTGGGAGGAATTTTGTGAATATTTGCCTTGATGCAACTAGGAAATGAGCAGCATTCCTGTTTTACAGAGGCAGAGAGGGTAGGATTTTGCTGAATTCACAGCCTCTCCAAACTGTCTTGTGTCTTAATCATGGACACATCCTTTCCTAACCCTACAAAATACCCAAGCAATAAACTTTGGAGACAGACACTGTCATGCACTGAACATCACCCCATTCTCACAGCTGTAACCCCCTGATCTTCATCATGGCACAGAATGAAATCTTTTGCAATAGGACCACAACCTCCCACAAGACCACTTCAACAGCAGTTTAGTAGCATCTCCCAGCAGCCGAACGCCACCTGAAGAAAAAGCCCATCTTACCATGGATTGAGCTGTCAGCCAGGGTATGTAGCCATGTGAATGGAAAGAGCTGGTGATGAAAGCTGCCTGCTCTAACTTTTCAGCTACTTTATTTACTCACTTTAAGGGGAGGGGAAAAAAAGGAAAAAAAAAAAAATTCAAGGAAGTAATGTTCCTCTCCCAAGGTGCACTGCAAAACATTCTTGGTAGACATGGAAACCCCTGGCAGGCTGCCATCGCTTGGCCAGTCTCCACATTAACGTTTCAGCAAGCAACTCAATACTTGAATGGCTTTTAGAGAATTTAAAGGGAAACAGCAGCCGCGGATGGGCAATGCGGCTGCCACTCCCTGTAGGCAAGCATTAGGGGTGTTCCTGAGTTTGCCTTCAGCTCTGTGGAGACGCTTGTTGTGCTTCTCCGGTGCACAGGGCAGGCAAGTTATGACGGAGCCATCTGAAAACAAATGCAGCTGCTGCACTGCTCCTACAAAGGAGGTTTCCTAGCCAGAGTCTTCAGGGACTGAGGGCAGCCTTCAAATACCTAAAAGGGAGCTGCGAAGATGAAGGGAAAAAAGTTTCATGATGCTCTGGGGATTAAACTGAAGCTAAAGGTATTTAAGAAGATCCATTCCTCCCTTCTCCTGGTTTCTCCCCTCTCCTGGCACCCAGCTCTCCTCCCTTGCCCTGGGGCTGCCTCCTCTTTGCTCATGGTTGGGCTGAAGAGCGATGGGGAACTGAGAGCCTGGTCTCCCTGGAAAACTCCAAACACCCAGGAGACCAGGCAAGCACATGGGCTTGGGACCTTGCTGTCCTGGGGGAAGAGTAAGGAGAGCAGAGAAAGCCTGGAAGTGATTGCTGGAGGGCATGGAGGCTCTGGGTGTGGTTGGACACAGATGATCCCACACTTGAGCAGGAAAGGAGACCCTCCATCTTCCCCCAAATCCCTTATTCCCACTCATTCAGGAACGTGTATTCCGCATGGCAAAGGGTTATTTCTCTCCAAACACTGTACCCCTGCACAGTGGCCATCACCGCAGCTTCAAGATACTTCAAAGCACATAGAATCATAGAATGGTTTGGGTTGGGAGAGACCTTAAAGATCATCTGGTTCCAACCCCCCTGCCATGGGCAGAGACACCTTCCACTAGACCAGGTTGCTCAAAGCCCCATCCAGCCTGGCCTTGAACACTTCCAGGGATGGCACAGGAAAGTAATCAAGGAATTCCACATGGAGGAAAGGAATCAATGTGCACCCAGCAGAATGAGCAGCGTAACAGAGCTGCGATGTGCGCAAAAATTACCCACCGGGTCAGTCTTGGATTTCCGTCAACATTGCCTGCAAAGGGTTTTACGACACGTGAGTGAGCACAAGCACACACAGGACACACAACTTCTCTCTTCAGGAACCTCCTCACAAAAGATGTTTGCATTAGAAATCTCCATTAAGAAATCCCAGCTATGTGGCAGATATCGATATCAATAAAGCCAGAATAAAGCACAAAGATTCACTTCCCTGCTCTCTTCTTACATGCTGGGTGCATTTCCAAGAAGACCAGACCTCCAGTCCCCCATGGCTCTTTGTCCATTTGCCCATCAGCCCAAATGCAGGCAGATAGCAAAGGGCGGGGGAGAAGATGAGGCAGGCAAGAGCCACATCCCCTTTCAGTGGTTTGACCCCTGGGGCAAACTCGCACAGTTCAGGACCACGACGTCCTCCCAAACAGCATTGTCGTGCTTTTGCGTAGCAACAACGCCAGCCCTGCAGTGATTGGCAAGGTGACATGTTTAGCAAGAGCCACATTTCATTTATTTCCCAAGAGGATGCAAACAGCACAAGCTATAAATAGGAAGCTGACAAGTTTAACAGCGCCTGTGTTTTCACTAAGAATTGGTGGTCATCCACTCATTGGTGAGTACGTAACAGCATGTGCAGTGTGTGCTATGAGTAACCTTATCCGGTGAGGGGTCATTGCTGGTAGGGCTGTATACGGGAAAAGACAACTATTTCCCCTCTCTCTGCAAAGCCCACTTCCTCACCATTACTAAATTCAGAAGTTTTGCAACACTTCTTTTTCTCTCTACAAAATATCCAGCTCGAGAGGTCAGGTCATCAAATTAGAAGTAGATGCTTGCGTATAAAGAGTTTGTTTGTCCTCCTTGTCATGAAAGAAAATAAAAAAAAAAATAAAAAAGAACTCTAAAAGCTCAAAGGACTAGAAGGCCAACATGAAATCTTATAATTTAAAAACCCATCAGGAGATTCTGCTCTGACCTACTCCAAGTATTTTCAAATTGTCCCAAGGAAAGAAGCTGAAATGAAGTTATGAAGTGCTAAAAGATCTGGAGTCTGCAGAAATGCACATTTTTTTCCCCTGAAAACTAAAGGAGGCACTCTGTTTCAGTGACCCATATATAGAATAAGAAATCTGGAGGTTGGGGGAAAAAAAAAAAAAAGATCAAGTTTGTTTGTGCTATTTTTGCACAGCTCTTGGCACAAAAGTTTTCCAGCAGTGGTCTGATGCCACGGCAGGCCTGGTTCACGAGCACACAGAGGAGATAGCTCCCCATCAGCTGCAGGAAAGTCACAGCCTAACTTGCTCAGTGCATTAAAAACCAAAATAAATCACCAAAAAACTACACCTCTTGAGAACCTGCAAATAAAAAGATGGGAGCAGTGTTGAACTCCAGCCCATGGGCAAGGCACTAATAATAAACTTCACTCTGGAAATAGCAACCCAGAGGCTTGGGGAGCTCATACGGCATTTGACCCAGGGCACAGCAGGTGCACTTCCACGAGCTCCTCTTAAGCGGACTCGTGCTTAGACAATGTTTTCTAAAAGGAAGCAGATCCATAAGCAGCAGGACTGGCAGCCCAGTTTGCCGTGGGTTTATGCCCTGTAGTTGCATTCACTGGTGTCTAGCAAGATGCAGGCACAAACCAAAGCTCCCCACGGCTCGGCTGGTCATAGTATCTCTGCCCAGCGTGGATCCTCTGGTGTCCAGCGAAAATTAGCCACATACTGTCCTTCTTCCTTCCACGGGGACTACAACTGATTTAACCTTTTACCCAATGGCATACTTTTTTAAATGAAATGCACAGAAATTCAATATCTCCCAGACATTTAGCCTTTGGCCAGTTTGAGCTGAATTAAAGCAAAGCAAAGTTTGAGAAGTCCAGAGGAGGGAAGGTAGGGTGAAGGGAGGAGGAGAGGGGCAAGCAAAGTATCACGTCTGAAAGCCCCATTTTTCATCAAGCTCAAAAACATTAAAACCGGCTCAGCGAACCACTGCTTAGGATCTCAGAGCCCCAGGCTGGATTTTCATCAGGGAAAGGAGGACCAAGCTGCACAACTTCTGAGGCATGTGCGCAATTCCCTGCCTCGATGCTGCCACCGTCTGTTGTCTGCTGATGAGACCTCCTAGCACAGCATCCTGCGTTCCCTTCCCACCACACCCAACTCTCATACCGATGTTTTGAGCACAGTTTCCCATCACCTCATGTGTGGGAACACAGCAGCTGACAGTCACCGTATAAGGCTACAGCAAGCACAAATGCAGCAGAGAACCGAACGGCTGCTTTTCATCCGAAGCAATGTACAAGTTGGCATCATTCCACCCTCCTCTAATCTTCACAATCTAATCAGTGATGCAAACTTAAAGCTGGGCTGCCTATTTGAGCTTGTAAAATATTAATTTGCTATGGAGCTATTTTTCCTGAAATTGTGCTAATGTCCGTAAAAGAGCTAGAACACAGTGACAGAGGTGGACTAGATCCTCCCAGGCCTCATTGCTTGTTTTCTTGCCTAAAATCCCAGGCTTCTCCCAGTAAATACTGCAAGAAATTATGAGTATAGAATATAGTAAACCTGGTTCATCCAGTCACTCTCCTCCTGACTCTCTTTTTCAGTCTGTGGCCGAAGGTTTTGTTTGCTCCTTGGTGGAAGGACAGTCCAGCTGAGAGTCCCATGCCCCCTCAAACCCCTCAAGCCGTGTTTTCCCTACCCATCTGATTCAGATAATTTTCTTGAGTGCTTCGAGCAGAGCTGAGCTGGAGATGGTGGCCCTGCAGCTTTAGCTTCTACAGCCTGCTACGCACATGCTCTTCCCAGTTGCCTTCAGCTCCCTTCAGAGATCAAGTCCCAGTGAAGTTGCAGGCTGTAGCAACACATCCACAAGCTCCCTGAGGGATGAAAGATGCTTTTAAAGTCCCAAGATGTCAAATACTCATCTCTAGTAACACTGGACTCTGCTAGCACAGGGTAGCTGTGATGCTGATGATGCATCTGCTTGGCTTACAGCCCTTTTTCATTAGGGGAAGAGAATTCTCTCAACAGGCCAGGAGAAAAAACAAGAACAAGAGAGCTGGAATCAGTCAGGCAGCTGTTAAAAAAAAAAAAAAAAAAAAAAAAAAAAAAGCAAAGCCAGGGTCTTAATGAGTGAATCACCTTCCTCTGGGGGAGCAGCAAGAGCGCCGAGTGCTACTTTGCTCCCTGTGTCCCCCCCTTCATGAAGCCCGGCTTGAGAAGCAGCAGAGCACTCTGTAAGCGACACCAGTCTAATTAATTAATGACTCCCCGGCGTCAGCTCTGTGCTGCTGGGTTAGAAAGGAAGGCAGTAAAGAAGGGCCAGGACAGCACGCGACCGCTTCTGCTAAATGCTGAGCGCTGCTGAGAGCTGGCTGGGTTATTCATAACCTCTCCTGCTTTGGGCTACGGCACAGAAGTCGGAGATATACTGTAAAGAGAAGATGGCGTGGGATCCACCCTTGCAGCATCCTCTCTCCTGGGTGAAGTCTTCCTCCCTCTTCTTGTCCTGCTCGAGAGCTGCCATGGCACAGTTAATCGAGGTAAGGAGCTACTTGCTTTACAGACTGGGGGGTCGGGGGTGCCCAGGAATCATGTTTTTTCCATGCATGTTACCCAGGGAGGACAGGTAGGGCAGACAACAGGGAATTTAAGGTGGCTCCAAGGAGTTAGAGGCTTCTTTGGGAGATGCTTGTTGCTTTCTGCAAGCCCAGCACTAGAAGGAAGGTGCTTTCAAAATGCCAGTAGTTGCTGCTTAGGACAGTCAGCACTTAAGGGCTACTTTAAGCCCCAAAGAGGGCTTGACACAGCGCAAAGGGCCAAAGTCACAGCACAGCATTTTCTAGCCCAGTACTGTGTGTCCAACAAGTGCCCCATATCAGAGGCTCAGGGAAAGAAGAGAAGGACCAGGCATGACCCAGGAGATCCTGTCCCTGGATGTACCTGCCCAAGTTAGACATTTGGACTGCATTTTTCGTCTTCTGCCTTCCCTCATTTCCTCTAGTTCAGCAAAAACGTTAACTTTTGAGGTCATGTTCCTCACTCACAGCTCAGTTTGAGAGCTTTCCCCTGAGGATGACTACGTGCTCCCACAGCCCCAGCTCCCTACAGCAAGGCTGGGTTGAACCAGGAGGGAAGAGCAGCTTCACAACGCAGGACTACGCCCTGGAAGCAGTTATAACTCATTGCCAGCAGTTTCAGAAGTGAGAACCCTGCCTGGAAGGGCAGGCCCCCGGAATTACAGCTGCTAAAAATTTGGTAGCCCAGCTATTTTCAACCTCTTCATCACTTTTCCTAAGGTCTGAGCCATGCTAGCGACAGCTGCTGCATTGGTCCCGGGTCAGAGCCCCAGTACTGCGGTGCCGATGAGCAGCATGTTCTTGCAGCAGAGCTTGCTTTGCTCAGATTTCTGGGTTTAGGTAAACTGCTCGAAAATGCATCTGTCAGGCATAGCTGAGTTAAGGGCTCTGATGGGCTAGCATAAGAAAAGATTTTTTTCAACGTTTTAAAACTTTCCATCCCTGGCTGCCCTGCCCCTCACCTGGCTTCACACCAAGCCAGGTCTGATCTCCGCAGCCTTTGGTCTGCAGATTTTAGCAGTTCATCACCAATAAGTCAGAGGCAATGACAATTGTGCTGAGTTCATGTCCCCACCCCATGGTCCATCTTCTGCCCTGACCCTCTGGTTGTCTCATTTTAAAGTTACTTAATTCAGGATTTGCAAATGGGTCTATGAACCCATCCTGTCTGAGCATGATCTAACATCCCCAGCAAGGCAAACAGAAACCTAAAACTCCTTTACAAACTCACACACACTCTGCTGTAGACATTTTCCACATTTTTCCAAGATATTCAGCCTACAGCAGCTCTCAAGGTGACAAGTGAGGCAGAACTTTCTCTTACAGTGCACATTTCACAAAGCATGCTTCACTGACGCCGGGGCGACGTGCAGACACAGCATCCACCCCACCGGGAAGATGTTCCCTTTCATTAAGTTTCAGAGACACACACTTTACAGGAATTGTCCTCATGCCAAAGCAAAACAAAGATAAATGGCAAAACTACGGAAATTGTTATAAAACAGGTGTAATTTTATGGTCTGCTTTACTTATACCAGATTTTCTGGAAAATTTGTCTACTTCTTATAGCACATCAGAGGGAGCAAATCTCATCTGGGAACACAAGCTGCATGGCAGGTTAACTAGCAGGTATCCAAAAATGAAATTAGATGAACAGTCAATTTCTGTATTTCTAAAAGCAGATGAATTACAGGCTGCTCTGAAGCTCTGCAAGGACTTTTTACTTCAAATAATTATAAATGTGGTTATCCTAAATAATTCAATTTATGCTAAGCCAGCCCACCAAAGCAAACAGAGAGAAGGTCAAAGGGCTGGACATCAGAGCATTTCAATGAGCTCAAAAAAAACCCCCACCAAAACCAAAAAACACACAGTAAGGAGAAGTAAAGAAACAAGAAGATGCGCTTGTTTAATGGTGTTCAAGTGTTTTCAAATGTGCAGATTCATGTGCACTTTCCACTTGGGAGCAAAGAGGCAATAAAAGCCTCTGAATATCGAATCTAATTGCATTGACAAAAAGCTTTCCTCTTTCATAGGCCTTTTGGAAGAATTCTCAGTCCCCCAGGTTGAAAGTTAACTATCCAAGGATTAGCAAGGTACCCTGGCACTGGGTAAAGTTGAAATTAGCTCCGTGGGCTGCCCTGGACACTGCCCCATTCAGTGCACCAGGAGCCTTCCTGTAAGGTGCATTACAGAGAGACCTCCTGCACTTCACCCAGAGCTGCGGACTCTTCCCCATGAGCCCCTTGCCCAAGTTCAACTGTAGTGTGTACAAGTTTGTGAAGATACATACCCACGTAGCTCTACCTAGGCACCCCCCAGTGCCTCCATATCCCGACCTTTAAAATGCATTCACATGCTCAGACATGATGAGGTGCTAGACAGACACCAAGAATAATGGGAAAAGGCTCTTTTCCAGCATCACACCAATGCTCTAGCACCAAGAAGACCAAAGAACAAGAGAGCATGGCTTTGGCTTTTTTTTTCTGTTTCACACAGGACTGCTCAGACAATGCATTTAGCTCCCATAAAATAATATCCATTACATAAAATGCATATAGCACTGGTCCATTCCTTAGCTTTCCACCTTCCCCATCATTTGTCCAAGATCCCCAGCTAGGATGAAGTATCCATTTCAAAAATCAGGCAGCTTACACAGGGCAGGAGGGACAAGGTGATAGTACAATTCATACTACTACTGGTTTTGTCCATCAGACCTTCAACATGCCCAAGGGACACTCTGGAAACAGAATTAGGATGAGTTAGGGAGGAAGGAATATCAACATTTCCAGTGCCTCTAGAACAGACATTTCCTCTTATAAAGGCCAGTATAAACCCCATCACTTCTTAGATTTGGCCCTCTTTGGGCCAGGGCTGAAAATTAGCAGCATAATGTTTTATGACTGTTTTGTAAGCAGCTTAAGGAATAGCCTAGTCTGCAGCATAACAGGAAAACTGTCAAGACTTTGCGCTTTGGGAAAGCACAGGGAAATCTCTGCGCTTATTTGAGCCACTTTATTGATACTGAAGACTGATAAACCAGCTGGAATAGACCACATTTTCCCAGTCATCCTCATGTGATTCATTATTGAGTTCCTAACTGACATAATTATCTTCTCATTCCTATCCCAAGGCTTTTCTCAGCCCTCATTTAATTTACCTGGGTTTTATCCTTTGTTATAAACCTTTCTGTCTGACTGCAGACCTCTGAAGGAGAGAATCAGGCTAGATAGAAACAAACAAACAAAGAAATAAAGCCGTCTGAAAACTGGACCTTGGCACTACCTACTGTTTTATAGCAGGGGCCCACCTCCTTTGGGTGAAGTTTAGGCCCATCAGCCCCATGGGTTATCACAGGGTGTTCTGACCCCAGATGTAATGTATTCCTCATGGAAAAAAGAGTCAGGATAACCTGCATCAGGTCAGCTCTTAAGAGACCTGGACTGGGCGTGAAGTTGGACACTTGGGTAGGAAGACACATCACATGTTTGGGATGTAGCATGTGGTGTAGTCAATTATCCGCTTGTTGAGTCAAATTCTGGATCTGTCAGACCTTTATTAAGCTCTTGGTCTCTAGATTGAAGTTTGGAGTTTCCCAGGAAGGAGGTGAAACTCTGTCCTGGGAAGTCAGATAAAAGAAACTCTTCAGAAGCTTTATCAGACCAGAAAAAGTTGCTCCTTCTGTCTACCAAGAAAGCAAGAAAAATAAAGATACTTCCAATCTCCTGTCATTCTAGCTTGGACTCCTTGGAAAAGCTGCAACACAGACTTGAGAGTAGGGAAAAAAACACAAACCAAAAGCACCCTAATCTTTTCTACTAGTTACAAATAGCGTCAGTGGAACAAAAGCAGATCCTGATGGAGTTGGGCAAGATCACTGCAAGATAAATTGAAGGCCATTTTAAAAAGTGAGGGGTTAATTAAAGGCTTTCAGATGTTTTCCACGTCATTCCACTTTCAAACTGCCATATAGACAAATGATATATTTGGTACACAGGGTGTAAAGTGAAGTTCAGTTTATACTACACTTAGCTGTATACTGTTGGGCTCAAGGGATAGTAACCATCATTTGTAGCCTCCAAATGAATGTAATAGATGTGATGATGTATGCAATGATCTAAAAATACTTATGTGTGATTGTAGTTTAAATGAAGGCAGGTAAAATTACCAAGTAGTTATAGTGGACTCCTGAGGTTAACTTCCCATGTGGATGCATAGATTTAACTCAGTAGCTGACAATAAGAAGAACAAACGAGAAAATAATAGTTCAGGAGGACATACACAAACAACATACCTGATGATCTGAGAGATAAGTGTTAGCTTTAAGAATGGTATCTTTAAGGAAGATACCAGTAGTTTGAGTCAGCTGGATTCAAAATATTATAGAAAATTACAAAAGCTATTTTCTGGAAAAATCCTTGTCATGGTCTGTCTGAGGAGACAGGCTCAAGAGAGAGGGATGGAGGGTATACAAAGTCACTGGACCCTCCCAGACCCAAACCCCATAAATGTTAAGGAAAAACTTAGACATGCTCTCAGAGCATTTTTATTATTTGCAGAGAGCTTGCATGTATAACTAAATCTATTGCCTCTGCTAATAAACAACTATCGTAAATGCTACAGCTGTGCTAAAGAGGTTATTGTGGGACTGCTACCATTCTCAGATGAAAAGAGGCATCAGGGTTCAATCTGAAGCTGTTATTAACAGGACCATGAACAGGTCCAGGTACGAAAAAAATCAGGCTCCCATTGGGAACAAGGGAGGCTGGAGGTTTGAGACCACAAGAGGTGTCCCTTGGCCAGCCCAGGAGCACAAGCAAGCCTCACGACCAGGGTGACAGATATATCTACACCATAATTTAACACTACTAGATTTATCAGCTATCACACTTAAATTCAGTCATTATGATTAGCCTTTTTTTCCTAAATACATAACCCTATTATGTTGGCCCTTGACCTATGAAGCCACAGATCAATTATCATTACTGTATTTTCAGTGTTGTATCTGGACCCTGCCAGGGTTTCCCCACCACTGCAGAGGATTTTGATGGCCTCGCTAAGTAAGTTTTGCCTGCATGGAGGTCCATTATCAGATTGTCCATCTCCTTCTTATTACTTGGAAGGAGGGGAAGGGAGAGTACGTGCATGTGCATTTATTTAAAGCTCAGTCCTCCCAAACCATCTGTGGCCTTTAGATATATGCAATCAAATGCAATTAGGAATAAACGTTGTTCGTTTTTTCAAAGCCCAGCCATGCTGCAGGCAAAGCAGCAACACCAGTCAAGCCCAATTAGAAGGGGCATTTTAAAAAAGGACCTTGAAAAGCAATGCCTTTTACAATTTTTCTTCTCTGTTGCTCAATGAAATGAATAAAACTCCTGTCTCCAGCAGCTATCTCCTTTTCCACTGGGGATGATACCTCTGCTTCCCCACCCATCACCACTGACAGTTTCTGCCTGCCTGAAATGAATCAGAAACAGAGTAATCATGATTTTTTTTTTTTTTTTTAAGTTAAAAAAGCCAGTGTCAAACTGTTCTGACCTAAAAATGCGACTTGCCTGGGAATGATTTAGTGTTTCAGGGTTTAGTTGATGGTTTACAGCCCTGAGTGTCCAATGTCAGTTCAGATCCAGCTCCCTACAGAGTGGTTTCTGCCTCCTCCCAGCCCTTGCTGGGCACTTGGAGAAGCTGCAAAGGTGATACCAGCACACAACGCAGAGATCCGTTCTTCAGTGCGGTCTGAGACACACTGGGATGAGGGAGACATGCCTGAGTTCCACCACAGCTGGGGACACGCCATCCAGCAGGGCTTGGGTTGCAAGTCTTTCGCATAGTCCAGTCTTCACTGGAAGCAGATGTGGTAACTCCACAGCTAGAGGAACCTGCCATGGTGAGTGATAAAGCAGAAGAGAGACCAGGGTATTGTGAACATGGTCCAACCTGGTCTCCTACTTTAGATCCCCACCACCCCAAACAGCTCTGTAGGGTCTGAGTTGTTGGAAAACCAAAGCATGGGGCAGTAATGGGCCACCAGTCCCTGTTCCAGCTCCTGTTGGGGAGCCACTTGATCTCTAGGACATCCCCAAATCCCCTTGTCTCTCTTCCCTGCTGCTACTCCCAGACATCAAGCAAAGAGTTGGATGTGAAGGGTGGGATTTACCTGCTCTAAATTGGGCATCGAGAAACTGGACACCCAAATCTGAGCTAGTCACTGTAGGCTCTGCTAATAATCACTGAAGAGAAATAATAATTTATTCATCAGATCTAGATAAGTTTCCTCAATGGAATGAATAGCCCTATATAACTGCCACTTTCTCTCAATCATAAATAACCTTGGAATAAATAGCCTGGGCTTAATTACTTGTACCATCCACTTCTAAGCACCTGAGTAAGAGTAGATGCATTTTCTTTAGCGGGAGAGATTTAGCCTGAAGGTTAAGACACAAAATACGTGTCTACAGTATTGCCATCAACAAGTGATCTGGGTACCTCAGCTTCCATGGGAGATGTAGTCAATGCAGTCACAGATTAAGGAGCTATTCCACTGTCCTGCAAGAGACACCCCAATCAACAGTCCATCTTTGGTCTCAATATTCATCATTGGTATTGGCTAGGAGGTGGTTTCACTTCCCCAAGCATAGCATTCTAATCGTATTTTAGGCACTGTGCTGTACTCTGCCTCTTTTCCAGCTGCTGCTCCAGAGAGTGCACGTCTTCCATCAATGTTGCATGGAATATTTACCAAGACCTACGTCATTGTTTCCTTTACATTTAAGTTTAGTAATCTAAACTAAGATATAAGTTTCTCTTTTATATAACATGATTATACTCTTTCAGCCCAGAGCCTCCTTGTTATTTGTTTCTGCTCAATTCTTTTTCCTCCTGGAGCCCCAAATTTTTCATATTGCTATAGGCACTGCCCAGACAACCAAGTGGGAGCAACATTGTAGTGAGGCTAACTTCAGGTGTGTTTGTATCATTTTCTTTGATATGTTGTCATCTGCTTGCCTTCAAAAGTCTTTCCCTGTTGAATTGTTACCCAAGTGTTGCTAATGCTGCATCTTGCCTGCATTTTCTGTGTTCCTAACATCATCTTCCTTCATCTAAAGATGACTCCTCTGAAGCCTGATATCTTTTGCAGAAGTCATCTTCACTGCCTCCGGTCTTCTGGAGTCTTTCGTTTAGTGCAACTGCTTTGCACAAATAAAGCAATGCTGTTAGTCTTCATACCAAATGTAAACTCTTCATCCATCTGTCCATCTTCCACTTCTGGACCATACTGGTGGCCAAGGGCACAAGTTCACCCTTGATGGAACTAGGATTTTTTTTTTCCCCCCTCAGGGCTGCGTAAGAATCACCTTGTCCCAGTTTCATCTCTGCTGCATTTCACCTCCTCACATCTTTTTCTTTTGTCCCAGATCCAATCATTTTGTTATATTCACATTTATTGCCAAGTACAAATCAGCAATTCCAATTTCTTGAAGCCACTAAGAATTACTTTCATTACGATGTTTTTTCCCCCCACTGTACGTTTCATCTCCAAAAGCTAAGAGGACAAGATGTGGGCCAGTGTTGCATCTTTCAACCCACTTAAGAGTTTGGACGCCTTGTCTGGTCAGCATGTGTAGTAACGCAAACTTAGACATCTGCTACCGAGCCCCAGTGCACGCACACAGGCGTTGTTGCCATAGATCAGCTTATGTGCGATCATTTGCTAAGCTGTGGTAGCTTCACCATTACACTACAGTAATTTCACTGCATATTTCAGCACTACCATTCAATGCTCACTCTAAGAGTACGATGAAAAGTTACAGTGATTCAAGCAAGGAATCTGCATGAATGGTCAAGACTCTGCAGCAGTCTTGCTTCATGCCTTTTTCCTTTGCACTTTTGTCTTAAGTATGCAATATATTTTGCTACTTTACCTTATGTACTGCTTCACATCAAGAGCTTTTGTGAAGCCAAGGGAGGCAGCAGAGGTCTTCAACCTTGTTGTTTCTTCCCTCCAATGCGAGTTCAGCCTTGTTTAAGGTTATGCTGTTCCTCATCCACAGCTTGCTACCAGTTTATGGACAATTCTGGAGGAGGTGCTCCAGTCACTAGCATTCCTGCTACTGATGGTAAGCACATGCTTCTACAGTGATCCAGAGTCCTAGGCTGCCCTCCTTTTGAGGCACACAATTGCTGTAGCATCCAATATGTCAGCAAATCCCTTACCTTACTGTCTATTTACATCTTACCCATCTTTTACCGGTCCAACAGCTTGTTCATCATTTCTGTATGACTTAGACTGGAGAACATTTAAACATCAAAATAATGCCTACTACATATTCCATCTCTGTGAAGGTTTCTACATAAATTGTGCAGCAGTTAGAGGAGGATCCCGCAATCCATTCCGTTTCCCAAAAAGCTATTGATCTGTGCTATGGCCTTGCGAATATTTTTTAATTACCCATCTCAGCTACTCTACTCTGAACTAGCAATATTACTTCTGTTGAACAAGGATGATGCATCAAGTGCTTTGAGATCCCCAGAGCAAAGAGGCTAACATTGGAAGGTTCGGCAGACAAAAGAGGCAAGGATGCCTGATCCCACAGCTCTGTGCCTAACACTGTCAATGCAGACCCTGTCTTTGGTTTGCTGCTTCTGATTACAATTATTCTGCTGCTGCAGAGTCAATCCTATACCGAAGTCACACAAAGAAATGAACACATCCCACTCTTGACTCTTGCTGGAGACAGGCACAGAAGGCAGCATTTCAGACTCAAAACCTGTGTGTGCTGTAGAAAACCGGTACCACTACTTCCAAGCCATGGAGCTGAAGGTGGGTTCTTGTTCCTTCACCTTCAGATCTGCAATTTGCATTCTTGTCTACTTTATCTTATTCTGGATTCTTTGATGACACGATACTTATGATTATTGCTGATTAATTATTAACTATAAAGTAAAACAATCAGCTAAAGATCTTCAGGTTCTGGTGCATGACATACCCCATGGCTGGTCATAAGGCAGGGAACCAGGTATATGACCCACAAGGGGTTGCTTTCCACAGCTGTAGACAGGGAATATAAGCCACAAGGCATGGCTCTCTTCAGAGCAGACCGTCATGAAAAAACACACTTCTTGGATGCAGATAAATGCTACAGCCTCTCTCTTGTCTTGGGACTCTTCACAGCAGACCACCACCACCACGCTGAGTGTTCCACCATAGTCAAGAAAGCGTGGAGCATTGCGTTGCTGTGTACAACACATGCCTGCAAATGCCACAGCAAGGCAGATGGAAGGAAGGACCACTGGCAATCTGTAAGGCTCGACTGAGCAGGCAGTACGTGCGTGACAACCTCCAGAGCTGCAGCTCCCCTCCCTGTGCTATTGTTAGGTCCTTTGGAGACTTGCTCCTAAGACTGTCTAGAGCAATAGCTACAGTCAGCCTTAAACCTTCAGCCATCTACAGAGCTAACCCTTCACCTCTGGAACCATTTGGCATAACCCTGGCAGGACTAACACCAACAATGTCCCTGTTTGTCTCCTCTCTCCTTTCCCTTCTTGATGTGCATGTAAGACTAACCCAGATATGAAGAGTTCCAGCAGAAGCCCCACAATTTCCTTTTCTCACCAGTTTTCCTCTTTATATCTGGCTCCCTTTCCCAGTTGCCCATCATAGACCTGTTTGGAAGAAAAGACCCATCCTTTGGAGAGCTGAGCTTCACAAAATGGCAAAATCATGCCAACTACTGCAAATGAAGTGTCTCTTGTGAATCAGATTGAGGCTACTCTAGAGGTTAACTCCAGGATCAGCAGTAAGTAAGGAAAGCTGAATCCTAAGGTTACTTCCTGCCTTGGTGTCTGGGGTCAGCACTTCTAATTAGACAAAATCTTCTGAACCTAAAATGGTGCCCTGATCCCTCCTCAGGGCTTCTGTCTACTGCAACTTCTTCAATTTCTTTTTTGTTGCTGGATGCTTTGTAAGGAGTAGAAAGAAATCTTACAGTTGAAAAGGGAAATCCTTTGGTGTCAAGTAGCACGGATTCCTACCTCTCTGATTGTCCCAGATGCCTCTACAAGACCACACCACTCTGGCCTGACTTTCTTTCTCCCTTAGTTCACCTGTAGCAATTCTGGTTTTTGAGACTGGATGCCCCATGGCCAGTCCCTTCACTATGGGAGACAGGTAGCTGTCACAGATTGCAATGAAGTGTGGCCGGGTGGTGCTGAGTAGTCAGGACAGCCTGGAAGAGACCAGCTCAGACAACAATCCTATTCACCACAGATGGATTCTGAACAGGATGCCCCTGGGAGACAAAGCACTCCAGACACGGCAGGAAGCATCCTTCATTAGGAAGAGACTAAAATATGGTTTGTATTGCACAAGTAGGCAAGTAATTGGAGAGCAGCTCCAGCTCCAATTCACTCTGTGGTATCCATTACAGCTGTGTTTTAACAGCACTTTCGTGGGCTGAGAAGGGAAGGGCACCGCAGGGAATCAGATGTGCCTGTTTAGGAGATTTTTTTTTAGAAATGAAGTGTTTTCAGCTTCTGTGAAAAGGCTATTGCCAATTCAGATCAGGTACTACATTCAGATATAAGGCAATGAGGGTGTTTTGCTACCAACCCTTCTGAAAGATCACATTAACACTATGATTTGCTGCACCACAACACATCATAACATGAAGTTCATTGGAAGTGAAGAGTTGTTAACCTTTGATTTTCTAAGCCATCAGCCAAGAGAATAATTGCTCCTTGTTGGTACGTGTGACTCTACTGTATCACCACTGCACTGGGACCACAGGAGCTGGTCTAGACAGCCTGTTTCACTGGTAATTTTTGTCCTCTTAACACACCTGTGAAACATGTTCAACCCCATTTCAGAGATGGGGAACTGAGGCGCACAAGAAATAAGGACTGGATCTGCAATGACACTTAGGTACCTTGTTTATCCAACACCTAGGTACTATGGAGGCCATCAGGTCCTTGTCCCATTTCCATCTAAATGGTCACTCCAGGGAAGTTTCTTCTACCAGGTGTCTGTAAGGCTGTTTGACCCAGGCTCTCCCATAGAAACTTGAAGACCTACTTGATAGTCAGTGGAGCGGAGGTTGCAATTCACCTCATCTGAAGTACTAGCCAAATCACCACTAAACCACATAAGGAAAGCTCACATCTGCACAAGATAAGGCTCTCATGATTATTATTCAATTTTTTTACCTGTTTTCTAATTCCCCCCTTACACTTCACTTTAGAGCCTTTTCAGGAGGTGGAAACTAGAGTGCTGTTCATGTTGCACAGACACACAGACACTCTTCACCCAAATCTCCTCTCTTTTTGTAGATGTGTACTAAACAGGACATTACCACATCTTTTCTGACCTTTGATACAGTACAAGCCACAGAATTTAATTCAAATATGCTGTTTTTAGCCCGAATAACTTAACTGATTAAGAAGCGCTTTCCCAAATTACAATCAATCAGGCTTAACTCAACATCTACAAGACTGCTTTAAAAAGTTACTCTTTATGAATGGAGAAAAAAAAACAGAACTCTCTCAGTTCTTTTTTTATGTTTCATTTCAATTAATTACAGATTCATTTCAAGACTTGTTTAATAGAGAACACCACTAAAAAACCTGACTTCCTCAAAACAAATATAAATTGAAAGAAAAAGTACACTTACAGCTGGGAAAAGTTGACTTAGTTGTAAAAATAAAGATATTTTTAAGGAACGGAGGTGTTTGGTATCACGTCTCCTACTTAAATTATTTTCCAGATCACAATATGCGTACATATGTATATATGCATGGAAGTACAAAAGGAATCTACAAGCTACACGTAAAAAGAAATGAAACAGCACCACCTCGCCAGCAGGCAGTCTCCTGGTTTATTCACGTGAAGGCAAAAATGAGAGAAGCCAGGACCTTCCTCCTGGACTCGCAGCACAACCGGATTGTCTCTAGACTTTTAATGTGTTCTCAAGTAATGCAAGGGCTCTCGGCAAATACAGGTTACCTAAATTCTTCATTGCAAACAGCTGTTTGGTCATTACTGTTATTTATATATACAAAACAGCAATAGGATCCCTGCTCTAAGCTTTAATCTCGACTCCTTGATGCTGTCTGTGTTGTTTAATCTCCTTATGGTATATTCTCCTTTCTGCTATGAATCTCTTATAATCTCTCATCTCGCTCTGGAGCTGTGAGAATCAGGCTACAGAACTGGAGCCCCTAGCTCAGAATGACCCGTTTTGAACCGTTTTTCCTTACATTTCACGAAATCCGACATCTGTGCTTTCTGGCATGAACTTTGCAGGGTTAAAGCAACGTGATTGAATCCCCAGTACTTAAATGCAACTCTAATAGCCATCCCAAATTCAGTTTTGCTGTTTTGACAGCTAGAGAACATGCTGTGTGGGAATTACTGCCTGCACATCGTAGTACCCTTCAAGGGGCCATCAATTCCTCATTCCCCAGTGATAATGGGATTTAAATCAAGCGTCCTTTCTCGAGTTATAGATGAGTTCCAGTATCTGTCCCTGTATCAAATCCACACGGCATTTCCCGTCAAAATATTTCAAGGCAAACGTAGGGAAGCAGCAATGTTCCTCTGTTACCAGTGGGGAAACTGAGGCATGGGGTGCTTGTACAACATGAGGCAGACAGTGCAAGGTGTAGCTATGAGATTTCCCGATTTTGTCTCATGCATATGGATGAGGAAGTCACTGCTGTGAAATTGCTATGTAGACTAGTGCCATTTGAGATGTCCTACAGTATCTGAGATGAATATAGCAGCTGGCACATAGGACACGGTGCAAGACCTGTGCCCTGATGGGTGGGCAGATGGAGGATACTCCACAACACCCCAGACAAGACTAGATGCCTGTATTTAAGAGGTTGAATCCCACCCCCCACTCAGAGCTTTAAATCCAAGGAGCTATGAAACACCACCACAGAACTGCAGGTTACTGAAGTTTTGGAGTCCTCCTCCCCTCCAGAGGAGTATTCCCTGTCTAGAAAGGTGGGTTAAGACAACAACAGAGTGCAGACATTCAGAGCTTGGACACAAGCCCACACAGTTACACGCCTGAAGGAGCACCACAGCACGACAACTGGAGACAAGATTCACATCTTTTCTTGTAGCAGACCCAGAGCCAACCCTGCCTGCAGGGCAGGTGAGCCAGCCTTGGCCAGGGCCATCTCTGCCCAGCAGACAAATCCTCTACCCCCATAGCAGCTCTAGTGGGGCCAAGGCAGAACAGACAAGTTACCTGGTCCCTCCCTGCACTGCTCCTTCAGGCAGCGGGGTAGCCGTAGGCTGTGGCAGTCACTATGCAGTTAAAGAAGGTGGAAGCCAAGTGTGTGCCATGCCCTAGCCCTCCTCTCGGGCGCAATGAAGTCTGAACAGAGAAAAAGGGACCGATGAGGGGTCAGGAAGGGAACGTGCACCAAGGAGGAGAACAGACCCAACATCTTTCAGCACCAAAATGCCAGTCTGAGCCAGGGAAGCAGCTGCCCCATTCTGCTGGCAGCTCTTACAATATATCATGAAAAGTAGAAAGAAACATCCAAAGGCCAGCATCAACTGCTATCTCACACACAATAACTTCTGTCCTATTTGATCTAGCAGTTCTTCTGCAGTGTTTCTCCAGGGTTCAGGAGAAAGGCAGAAATTACTCTCCAGGCACCCAGAGCATCCTTCTCCTGGAGGTCAGGCTGCTGGGGCCAACTGTGAGGTAGCACAAGGGCTGATCCCTGTCCAGTGGGAGCTGCTTTAAGCCAAGGCTGTAGTGTTTGACCCCTGCCTGAACTACAGCCTTGCCTGTGCCTGGCTATGGGCTCCACTGACCCTTGAACTTGCCCCATCGCTACGGACATGTCTGGTGACCTGGGCTCTCCGCTCACCCTGGCTGCCAGCCTGGGCTTGCCCTGCTTCCCTTGTTTGGGCATGGTGGGATGGGGTCTTTCTGGTGAGACCCCTGCCCCGCAGTTTGTGTGGTCCCCCTCAGCTCCCCGTCTTTATGGAGCAGCTGGCTCTCATTGCACCCTGACGTTTAGCTCTTCCTCCTTCCCTTCTCATCTAGCCCTAGCAGAGCAGATACCACTGCAATGCAGCTTGTGGAGAAGTCTTTACAAAAAACAAAAAAAGCCACGCTGTACTTTGCAGCTGAGCCTTAAAAATATCTTTTAAAGATAGGAATGCAAAATATAAGAAATTTCGTCCTGGCCTCAGGACGTGGACTCTTTAGAAAAAGTTGGGGCTTTAAGAAATAGCAGCAAAACATTTGCTTTGTAGTCATGAAAACTGGCAATACTTCAGATAAATTTAAAAATGGCAAAAGCTTTAGATACAAGCTCTTTAGTGCAGTCTCTGTTCCTCCAAATTTCCAAATTGTTGGGGGGCCAGTAAACTGGGGTTCACCATCTCCTGTGCTATTGGCATCCTTCTGACTGTTTTAAGGACCCTTGCAAATCTTAAACCACATTTCTCTTTTATTTTTTCTCCCTCTTTCCCAGGCCACCACAGAACCCCCAAAAAAGAAACCGGACCCTGTCACTTCGGAGACGGTGGTGATCTGGGGGCTGCGCCTGTGGCAGGTGATTGGTATCTTTGCCATCTTTGTCCTGGCAGTCAGTAAGTTGTAATTCTCTGCCTTGCACCAACCACAACACCACCCCAAGTAGGACCTGTTCCTGGAGGACTACAGGCCAAATGGCCATGGAGGTCACAGGCTGAGGCTCTTTGGTCTCTGGCATCACAGGGCTACATGCAGGGTTTTTTGCGGCAGGGAAAGGCAGGTGTGGTCTTTGAAGGAACCACAGATGAGCCACCATGGGTTCATCTTGTAACATCCTGAACAACAGGTCCTAGCTGGTGTCATCCTAGAGAAGAAGAGAGACTATAGGGCTGTGCCACAGCGGGGACTGTTTTCAGCTGCAGTACCACATTCAGGCCCAAATGCATGTTATAGCCACGGTCCTGCCCTGTCACACAACCATAAAATCCATATGTGACCTCTTGTGGTGCTGTCCCACACGCTGAGGTGAGAAGCCTCAAGAGGTCTGCAGTCACACCTAGATCTGGCATTAAGGTCCCTAACTCCTGTTATGTGTGCCAAGACTTCCACTTCATTTTAGCAGGGCTTTCAGGACTTAAAAATCTCCCTTTTTTTGGACCCAGGCATTAGGAAGCCACTGGCTCAGACCCGGTGACTGCAGTGGAATGGGATCACTCTTCCACCACACTTTGAGGATCTATCTGGGTATGGCCGATTCCCCACCTGAGTGTCTTCATCCAGCTTCATCCCCTTGCAGCTCATTCTCTGGGAAGAGTGTAAGCCAGCTTCATTGTGCATTGCAAACTACTGTCATGAGCTTCCTTACAAGAATATTACTTAGGACACTGTCATAACCCCATCAAAATTCAGAGGAAGGATCTTCTGCTCTCTCCTTGAGCCTTCTTCATACAAAAAAAAATAGATTAGTTTGATATGAGTCAAATGTGATAAATCCATTTCTTTCCCATCTTATTGTTACTCTCTAGACTTTTGCAAAGTGTAGAACTAATGCATTTCTTCCAGCAAACAAACACTGACCCATCTACAATTCCCTTGAACCTCCTCTTTTTCCTGTTAGGGACAGGTGAGCAGAGGGACAGAGCCTGTCCTCAGTCCCTGAAGGTAAATCCCATCAACTCAGACATCACCTCAGATTCTTAACCACTCCAGGAACGACATCACCCAGCCATATGGACTTAGACACGTCTAAATCTTCTATGCATTTTTTACCATTCTCTTCTCATTCTGGCTTGTGACCCTAATTGCTTGTTAAAATTAATTTTGTAAGTGGAGCAATGAAGCATTTTAAAGTGACTAAAGGAAGGCCTTGAGTGCCCTAGCTTTCTGCACCATTTCTGCTCTCATTACTCCTAAGTGAGGAGCATGCTTCAAAACAGAGTGGCCACATGCAAGCTCCTGGCAAGGAACAGCCACAGGCAATGCCACCCCTGACCTACAAGCAGCCGTTGTTTAGGAGAACATGGGTTTGCTGGGGCAGCTCTAAAAAACTAGTATTGCAGACCACTGATTTCTACTGCTTCCTGTTACTTTTTAATTTGCTGCTAAACCCGCATCTCGATGTAGCCTTAATCTAATCAAAGAGCAGAGCACAGCAATCTGTGTGTTGTTGTCTCTGCTGATATTAGGGGAATCAAGTCACTTCTTGTTGCCACAGCCCCCTCTTCGGCTGCTGTGGGTACCCTGTATCAGTCCTTCCCTGATAGCCTTCCTGTTATGTTCCCATGCTCTGTTCAAACCAGACATTCCCATTTTCAAAGCAAGTACAAGAATTTTCCTCTGTTTTCTTTTCCCCTCATTGCCCTTTCTGGGCAAACACCGCACCCTACACCCAAAGTCTGAGGGATATCTATTCCTACTGCTTGCCTACTCTCCATCAATAAAGCTTATGCTAATTCATCACATGCCACAACACCCTTTGCAAACAATCACTAGACTCTTCAGAGAGCAAAGTAAACATGGCCAAGTATTTAACCCTAGTGACCCCATGCACCATGTGAAATAGGCATCAAAATTAACAGCAGGAGCTTTAGAATGCAAGTAGACTGGTGAAGCAGTTTATTTAACTGGTTTTTCTTGGTTTGGGGGCATTCAGTTGTAAAGAAGTTTTTGCCCAGTAGGTCTAATTGTTTTGTTGGTCGTTAAAAACTAGCGCTGGTAATACCAGGTTATTTAGGGTTAGAAGCATAGAAAGCCTTCCATGCTGGCAAATCAACACATCAGGTGGTGCACTACTTGCAGAAAAGAAACTAAGGGGTTTTTTGTTACCTAAAAATATCAGTAGCAAGAAGTGAATGCCCATGAAAGTTTCCTCATCTAGTGACAGCCCAGAAATGAAATGCATTACGGAAAACAACATACAAAGAAAGTTACTGCCTACGTCTTGAAAGTGCTGAAAGCAGTGAATGATGAGAAACTAAAATACTTCTAAGGATCTGTGTTTAGACAAGCAAACAAATAGGTTATGTGCAATTCAATAAAGCAACATCTGCTTTAAGGTTTGAGTTCCCGCTAACACACACAGGTAGTTCAACAAAATCAGACTGTTGTGTCAGCCTGCTACAAATACATTACTGGAGAGGTAGGAAAGTATTTGCTAGGAGATCACAGGGTTTTGGCTTGCTGAGTCTCAGAGCGATAAATAGATTTGGTGCATCACTATACGGAATGGAGGCAGTTTAGGGCTCTACTGCTCTGTTACAGCCTTTTTGGTTGAAGGAGCTTTCTTTCAATGAGTAGAGGGGATTTGAAAGCAACCATACCAGCTCAGTCAGCTTTATGAAAACAAGTATTTGGTGAAGACAGCAACTATTAACTAAGTCTGTCACCCAAGACAAAATAAGGCAGGTTCAAACTTAATGACATTAGAATAACTGAATCATACAGTCAGTTCTCACCAATTTCTCGTATCTTGCTCCAGCAACATCGTCCTCCTCCTTTGCTTTGCGATCCCCAAAGCACTGATGGTTCCCCAGCTTTACCAGCAAAGCTTTAACTCTCAGGAGCAGATGCAGGTTTTTCTGTGATTAAGCTTTTGGAGGCTGCCTTGGTATCAGTCCAGAAAACTAGGCAATATTCTACTTTTCTAATGGGACAAGAGCTGGAGAAGAGCTTTAGTATGGCTTCCTTTTCCTGGTTCCAGGAGCACCTTCCCAGTCAGAGCCAGAGGGTAACCCAGCCCTCTAACAGCACTACCCCTCTGCATTAGGAGACAGCAGAGCATCCTTTCCAGGGCTTCTCAGGGCCTGCACATAATCCCATTAGCTTACCATCCCATCTGGTTATTAAAGCTTTAAGGGCGTGTCTGCTTTGTCATGTGAATTCAGGTGAGGAGTAAATGAGGATAAGGAAAGGAACTGAGATGCTTTTAAAGTTAATGCCCCTAGCTACCTCCCTGTGGGTGATTGTGGAGCACTTGAATTGAATGCCTTTCAGTTGAAATGGAAATAGAAAATAGTTGCCACAGAAAGGTATGGCCCCAGATATGCATGATAATCGCTAAGAGCAGCCACGGGACCAAACTAGAGCTACTCCAGAGTACCCCCACCCCTGAAATGCACCGAGGGGGATGGCAGATCCTCCACGCTCTTCCACGGCACAAACTCGCTCCTGCTGAGCAACAGAACTTGCAAATATAGCTATGGTCTAGGTGTGGTTTCCAACTCTTGCTCTTAGCAACTTCCACAAGATGGCATCATCACATAATAAAAGGCAAGAAAAACAGCCAAATCTAACACTCTCTTACCTTTCCTTATTTAATGAAAAGAATTAAAAAAAAAAAAGATATTAAAATAATGACATAAAAGCATCTTATATATCAACACACACCACTGAAATGGGCAAAAAGTCTCTGGGGGGATCTTCTAACTCATAAAAAGGTTTTTGGGTAGGTTACAAACCAAATGGGATGCCTCTTAGCTCTACCCAGCAGAGACCAGAAGAGATGAAATGTTTGTACGCCTGTTAGCGGAAGGCTTTTCTGACTCTCCTGCAGCAACTGATAGCTGGCTTTCTCATATGCCATAAGAAAGCATCTCTCTGTTGGACCCGTCCATCTCCATCTTTTTCCTTTGTTTCTGCTCTGTGATAAGATACATCACAAGAGGAAAAAAACTTTAGGAATAAAGCAGCCCACAGTAGAAAATACAACTTTGTAGCACATGCAGAGCATCATTCCGGTGACGCTGGAAGTATAACTCTCACAGGTGTGCTCAATCATTACACAATTCTTATTCATCTACTAAAACATCAGGAATGCCAAGTCTTTTTGCTACAACTGGAGAAGGCACATAAGAGCTCATTTTTAAAGCAAGCACAACTTCTACAGGGAAAAATCTGGAAAGAAAGGAAGGAAACCGAAAGTTTCTCCAGTACCACGCAGAGTAGATCAACTCTACTGTTGCTCCTCTGCCCCCAAGATTTCAGCTCAGTCATTTTGTACTGTGGTTAAAGGAAATCTTCCTTTTTGGGTACTTGAATCAAGTAGAGCAAGCGTCCTGACGGTGTGCATTGACATCCTTATCAGGGCTGCCTCTCAGCACCTGGCATAATTCAGCTACTCTGGATTGCTTCTCTGAAGGCTGGTTGATAAGAAAAGAGACCCCTTGCAGGCAGAAGCAAAGACAACAGTTGCATGTGTCTCTCTCTATCTTGGAGAGACTTTGATGAGACAACAGACAGCTAAGATGAGATAGCTGTCAGGAGGATTTGATTCACTCAGGAGCATTGCTATCTGGTTTCTTGATCTGGCTGCTTCTTTTTTGTCCTGTGAAGCTGTAAATGGGGAACTGAGGCCCAACACTATCGCCCTCATAGGATGGGATTGAGTCATGACCTTGGAATCTTGCACAGCCTGTTTCATCCACAAAGACTGAGGACTTTGCACCAAAAATATTGTCCTTTGCAAACTGCAGTGCTGTGATGGAGGAGGGGGTGGTCCTGATCCATCCCTGGGAGAGCCAGCAGCTGGCCCAAGGCTTGCCCAGTGTGCTCTCCCTTTTCTTTGGCATCGCAACCACCATCATCATTTTTAATCAGCCCTATGGGCTATTTATTTTCCTCTCTGGATGTTACTTCGCTTTCAAGGTCTGCGGGTTTCCTTGTTTACATGCACCCCCAGGTCTGTTGACAGCAGCCCACCAGGGAGGATGCAGGCAACACCTCTTTGAGTAATGCCCCACTGATTTCTACAGACACAATCCAACAGCTGGATCTGGATGCAGGGCAAAATGCCTCGGGATCCCAGCTGGCATATCCCTCTGGAATGAAAGGAGGGCATGAAGAGGGCAACGGGAGTAGGGACAGTGCTGTGTAGAGGAAGCAATGACTCTTAGCTCCTGCCCAGAGTCCTCCTCTTTCTTTATCATGCCAGCTTTATGCAGAGTGTCAACCAGATGTATTTCAGGTACCACAGGCAGGGAGAAACCCCTTTCTTTATCATCCTGTTTTGAATCTACTCTGTTGAATGGAGGAAGTGAGGGAGAAGGCGGGATGGAACTGTAGCAGGAGGTTCCCGCGTGGGGTGGGGTTGCAGCAGAGCTGTTACTGCATCCCACTGCAGTGTTCCAGGCAGGAGCTCATGCCTTGTGCTCACCTCAAACTGAAGACCAAGCTGGCTTTGGGTGGTGCCCAGTCGTCATGCCAGGAAACTGCTGAGCTGCCTAAGCTGGTGGTGACTTTAGACCACCTTGTCTCCATGAGTGGTGGACCTTTAATTCACTGTTTGGTGATGGTGTTTTAGTGGCACCAGAACAGCTCTGGGGCCATGGAAATAGGTTTACTTACTGCACGTCCTTACACGTAGTCCGCACCAGGTCTAGTACTACTGGGAAGTAAGGCTTACCCGGATGAGGAGTGACAAAGTAGTGGGCTAAAGCAGAAGCTGATTGCAAAAGTAGGAGGCTCAGTTCTGATTGCTTTTTCCCTATCTTTGTGTCCTTTTGCAAGGCCTACCAGAGGTGCTTTCCCATTCTCACTTATGCCAGTCAAATGGTAACACGTAGCCGCAGACATGAGCATTAGTAGTTTTTCTCCTGACATATAACCACAGACATGAAAGCCTGAAGAAGCGGGGCTGTCATCAGGAGCGATGCTTGGGAGTCGTGAATGCAAAGCTTTTGCTTATCTGCCGGTGTAAACTGGGAGTCTTTCCCTTGAACCTGTCAAAGGTTCAAGAGGAGCATAAAATACTGTGAGAGTACAAGGGGGGGCCTCACACTGAACAAACGTGTTCCCAGGAATCAAGTATTATTTAACAAGCACTAACAAAGCTCTTAAACATCTTGAATGCAATTAACTGAGTGCAGTTTAATTTGAAGTGTTAGAGGTTTTATTTACCAACTTGCTGTGGGTGTTGAAATATAAATGCCAGGCAAAAGATTTACACTATTAAATAACCATTACTTTTTGGATGGCAAATCTAACCAAATGTTTCCCTTAACAGGTAGAATTTCCAGCGAGGCACAGATAATTTAGACTGGCTCAGGGATGCTTAACATGCGGCTTTCTGACAGAGGCTTTAGCATCTGTCTTCAAACACTGCATCACCCGCAACCCAGCATACAAGAAACACTCATCAGGGGGCACAGGATAGTATGTGCAGAGGTGGATGTGAGGAGTCCTCTATCACAGAAAGCATCACTTGGGACAAGGGATGGCTCTTATATGGAGACAATATGTTGAACCCCTCTTTTGCCCTCAGCCCAAGTTCTCACATGGAAACCTCTTACCACACACGAGACATTTCTTTCTGTTTTAGAACTGTTCTGTGCTCGTGTGCCTACAAAATAGCCAAAGCCCCCAAACTTATTGGCACCAGCATATGTAGCTCAAGCTGAGCAAAAAACAGGGTGCTTAAGAGAAAGTTAAGTGTCTTTTACAACGGAAGGACCATTTTTTATGTACTCCAATTAAGAACAACTAAATAGTCTTTCTTCCTGATTATTTTAATAAGAAATAACTTATGTCATTCTTGTTTTGTACAATAACGTTATCTTAAACTTCCATCATGCATGTTCTCTCTCTCTCTCTCTCTCTCTCTCTCTCTCTCTCTCACACACACACACACACACACGTGCACAGGCCCAAGGCTACTACAAAACTAGTTGTTGTGATCTCTGTCGGCTAAAAAGCACTGGAGATGCCATTGCCTGAGGCTGGCTTCTCTTAAATGTGACAGCTATCAGGTCACATGGGGGGCTGTGTCTGGAGTCTGCAAGAGGAAGAACTGGGATGTTGGACCATGGTGGGGCTCCAAAACAGCTCCTCTGTGTGGGTGTTCCCACCAGCTGGAAGCTTAACCTGCTTCTTCATCCTCCCTCCCACTCAGTGACCGTTGATGCTCAAGGCAACGGGGTGATGGAGTGCAGATTTGTGCACAGATGGACTCTGGCATCAGAGATGGGGACTGTGAGGAGAGGCGGCTTTGCTGCATGGCGCAGTGCATGAGGTACAGGTGTGCTTGAGTCTGCTTGGGACAAGCGAGTATCACTTGTGTATGGCTTTATGGATCTGAAAGTGAAAATCAGATTTGCAGCCTTCCTGGGCAAACCCACTTGGTTAACTCTTCATGTTCTGATTTATTGTGACTATTGTTATTTCAATAGACCATCATCTTTATAATTCCCATTTGCTCTTCAAATGCAATTTCATGCCTGGCCCACCCTGTGCATTTTCTCTTCCCAGTGTGGGGAGCAGGCACAAGCCACCATCTCACACAAAATCCAGCTAACACCAAACAACATGGATTTTGCAGATTCCCAGGGCAGGGTGAATAACAGCCCATATCCCTACTTCTCAGCTGGTGTAAATGAATGTAGGTAGCAGTCATAAGTTGCTTGCAATTAATTATGATTTGAACTCTGTGTGTATCCATAGGACTACATGAGGTCTGGGGGCAGACAGATCTGAGCTGAACAGGCTAGATCCAAACCTGGTTTTGATCTTCCCAAGTCACAAGATTAGATTAGGGTGTTGGGATCCTGGGTATTGTTGCTAGCTCTAGTTTGACTGAAAAGACAGGCCCAGCTTATTGACTATTTTTTTAATAAACAGCTGACAAGTATTTCTTCTTGTTATGGAACAATCAACCTTAGATCTTGCCTCACACAGTTGCAGTGTTGGCTCCTCCTTGTGACAGTTCCTCTCCTTGCATGGAGGCAATGGAGAAGGTTCAGTCCCAAACCTCTCAGCCCCTGGGATGGTTAAATCCCACCCCTGCTTCCAGCCTTTAAGGTGGGATGGTGGGGAAAGAAGGTTAGAGAGCTCCACCTTAGCCTCAGGAGCTATTGCACCAGGCATAAAAGACCCCAAGGAAGAGACAGAAAGCATAAGCAATCAGGAGCTTTTTTTTAATTAGGATTTGTGTTAATTAATAGCTCAGAATCCCAGCCAAAACCTCTGATATGGACTTTGTCACTATGACTCGTCTCACTTATCTAGAGATGCTTCCAGGGTAGGCATCCAGAGGTGACCAGGTGAGAGAACAAGTGGGAATAATTGATCTGTTTGCTTTAAATGTCTACCTAAGGATGAGATGACCTGTGTTTTCACGTGCCCTGTCTGGATCTACAGGGATGCTCCAGGGAGCTCCCAGTGACTACCTGCTTCTTTTTGTCTGACACAGCAGTTCCTAAGTCAGAACTAGAGTTACAACTTTGCACAGATCAAAATTTCCTAAGGAAACGCTTGTTCTGATGAGAGGTCCAACCTTAACCCATATTTTTCACTGGTGAGCTCAGAATAAATACAAAGTGGCTGCTGTTAAAGCTGTCCTCTTTGCCAGTAGACAGGAGAATAGAGAAATCAAAAAAAAAGAGGTGGAAGGAGCCACGCAGGGAGTTGGCTGAATCTGTTCAAACAAAATGTGGTGAATGACAGCGGAAGCAAGGATCTACGGTTGGGAGAAAAGAATATAGACCTCATCTACAGAATAAACAAACATTCAGTGACTAAATGATAATTAGTAAAATTTAGTAACTATTACGAGAGCAAAGCAATCAGTTAAGCAACACAGTTCAGGGTAATGCTGCAGTAAAAAGTTATTTGAATGTATTAGTTAGTGAGAGGTAGGAAGGTTTTTTTGACCTCTGTGCTGTTCTGGTGAGATGCTTGTGCCTACATTTGAAAACAAATGCTGAAACAAAAAAGGCTTGCAGGGAAAAAAAAAAAAAAAAGACCCAAAAATCCTCACCTCTGATGCCTGGAGAAAGGTCTTCAAACAAGGGTCTCACTGAACACACTTTGTTTACCTTTGGAAAGAAGATCAAAAGACCACTTGATTGCAGCATTGAAGCACTTCAAAAAGAAGGAAAGGAAAAAAAAAAAAGGCTATTAAAAGTCTTTTCAGTCTAGTGCATAGAGGCAAAATCAGAATCTGGAAATTAAAACCAGATCAATTCAAATGAGAATTTGAGAAATAAATGTGGCAGGGAGGGTGATTAAACATTGCCGTGCTCTCCATCCCTTAAGAGCTCTCCCCAGAGTAAGGTGGGATTCAATCCAACACAAGTTATTTCACTCAGGCAGTAATTAACCATAATAACCTGTGGTGTGCAGAGGGGTCAGATGATGTGATCTAATGGTGTGGACAGACCCTCATTCCCAGACACCAGGAAAATATCACGTATAGACACGTAGTTAAGCCTGATGGCTGAGCAAATATTGGAGCGGCCCTGACCCCTTGCAGCAGTTCTTTCAGCTTATCCTCAGGGTGTTTTACAAAGATGGACATATTTAAAAACATGTTTTGATTGAAGTCGTATTGGCACAACTATTGGGACTACAATCTAGATCTCTTCATTCTTTGGCTCCTATTTTTGCTTTCTAGGAAATTAGTACATTAATCCAAGTACTAGATTTCCATTGAAAGAACAGCCATAGAGTGGGATAAAATACAGGACTGAGAAGGATCTTGAGAGTGCATCTAATTAGTCTCCAACCTGGACTTTAAATCTGTAATTTTTACCATCTATGTCTCTCTGTTTTGCAGAAGAAAGCAGATCCTGAGTCCCCATTGCTGCAAGCTGATCCCAAGCCTGAGCCGCAGCCAGGATGCGGTTACACGCCCCATAGATGGTTGTACACCCTTTAGAGGGAAAGCCTCCTTCTTCTGCAGCTCAGAGACCTCTTCTGAGGCAGTAGTATCTCAGCAATAGCTCTAGCAGTAGCATCTTTAAATGAGGTGGTTCAGGCACCAGCAACAGCATCATCTGAGCACTCAGGGTGGACCAGTCCTACAAGCAGCCACCCAAGCACTAACTTCTTAAGCGTTTAGTAGCCCTTCCTGATCATTGCATTATCCCAATTAGCCATTTATTTACACTGCCGTGAGTAGCTTGAACAGGCAAAATATGCCAACTCTTTCCTTAAAGCATCATAATCATAGAGTAAGGAATTCTTCAGGCTTTTCAAAGAGCATTTAAACACAAGTGCTGCATTTAACTTGCCATTGAATACATCTGCATTAATTGCTTGCATTATTAACAATGGAATGGCTGCCTAATTAACTCAGAGCAGCACAGGCTACTTTGCTAAATGTTAATTAAATGCTTCATTGGCAGACTATTTTTTCAGCTTCAGAAGGAACAAACCTACTGTGTATTGCAGCCAATTTCCATTCAATTTATAAAACTGTTCAGTTCTCAATCATAGCTCTGCTGAAATATTACACCAAGCAGTCTCTGGAGAAGATATTTCATTTACATCTTTCCCAGCTCCTAGGAGAACCAAGTTGTTTGTTTCCTTCTTTTTGTTTGTTTTTCTTTTTTTTTTTTTTTTTTAATATTTATTATCCAGCTAAACTAGAAGCAACTGTGTTACTGTTGATAAGCTAAATTCACTTAAGTGAAAAGAAAAAAGAGACCATGAACAGGGTAACTTGGCCACATGGATATTTAGTTCAAATCAATAGAGCTCCTTTCATGGTCTTTTGTGTATGCTCTTAGCTTGCTTCAATTATGAAACAAAACATTTTAGTTTAAGCCAGTGGGAGTAAACACACAGCCATTATTTAGTCACAAGCATCTTATTGTTTATGGTAGCAATTATGTATTTAATATTTTCTCTGTTACTGTACTTCAGACGATAGTTTTTGGGGGCCATTTCTCAGCTCCTCCAACGTCAATAGTATTGGATATGAATATGAGGAAAACATTGCCCCCTGTAAAAATAATGGAAACATGCTAAAAATCCAGAAAACAACAAGCCTCAGAGTCCTCATTATTTCCCAAGGCAGTGATTTTTAGTATCTCCTGAAGAATGAAAATATATCACTTAGAATACCGCTTTTGTCATCACAGATAGAGAAAAGTTGACTCCTTTAAAATACCCATTTCATAAAGGACCAGCAAGTGTTTGCTTCCTTCTGGAAAAATTACGTTTCACATGATCAGCCTGGCAGAAGCAATGAAAAATTATTTGATACGTTGTCAGCTTGAATCTTCAGTGTGGAAAGAGAATACCATGTGCAGGACCAGACCTGACTTTTTAATTTAAAACAGAAATGTTCCTTCAGAATAGGTGGCTGAATTCAACCGTGTATGTCAGGTAACTGAATATGAAAAAAAATATAGGTGAGAAAATGATTTTTAGAAGCCAAACAGCAAAGCAATCCACAGCATGTTATTGAAAAAGAAAAAGCTTGTATTTTAATTGTGTAGTTCGTGGAAGATGCTTATTTTCACAGTATCACAAGGCCATATATTATTAATACAGAAAAGCTGAGAAAACTGAGAGAATTGAAAATTACTCCACTACGTTTTGTCACACAGGACGTTTCTTTTTCTGCTTTGTGTAGTTTGATAGCAAAGAAACCATAAATAATGTCACCATTGCAAGCCTTGATGGTGAATATTTTCATGGACCTTCCATGGTGATGATGGGGCACTGACACATCTTATGGAGATTGCTTTAATCTCACCGTAGCATCAGGCAGGCAATAGGTTACTCAGGCTGCATTTTAGAAGTCTTCTCAACAATTAAAATGAAAGTTGCGATTCTGGAAAGGAAAAGGAGACCCATAGCATGAAAAAAAAAGGGACTAAATATTGCTTGATAGCTGTGTGATCAAAGCATTCACCTGGGGATATAAGAGAATTGATTAATGTTTAATATAAAACAGACATTCAAGGCTTGAAGTCAGGTCATCCACCTGCCAGAAGGAAAGCATAATAACAAATTCTCAAGTTACATCCAAGCTAACTGGTCCCCCAAATACTTCATCTTACGGACCCAGAATCAAAAGTGATCGTTATCACTATTCAACTGAGTTGCAATTAATATTCCTACACATATTCCTATACCAAACAAAAACTTTTAGTTTAAGCGACTTGCATTGCACATATAACCCTCATGGAGGTTTTTAGTGTTGGGTTTTTTTATGTTGTAATTCTTCTACCCTGCGAACACGGGCCTATCAGTTAATGTGCTCAGCTGATGCCGTGTCACATACTAAGCTTTTGTAAGAGTATTGCTTTGATGTTTAACTCTAATGGAAGAGAGTACAGTCCAATTCTTGATCTGTTATCTTACAGGAATGGGTATTTTTAAACAGCAATCCTCATTACCAAACATCCTCACATGATGGCTAAACGTAACCGGCATCAGACACAGCCAAGTCAGTAGTGATGAAGCAGGTCTGAGGCGAAGCCAGAAAGTCATGTCCATGGGTCAGGGTCTGGGTCAATGGGACACATGACCAGGCATGGGCACAGCTACAGCATCCACCGCAGCGGACCTCTGGCAGGGGCCAGGCACAAGGGCATTGGCTTAAGAGTCACTCCAAGTGATGAAAAGGGCAGCCTCCACTGAGGCTTCTTCTAATTCCTCCTTTGAAGGCGACCAGCTGCATTACTTCTCATCTGGCCCTGAACCCAGGCAGTCAAACCCCGGAAAGTGTAATGATGGTGAGGATGCTCTCAGAACCCTTACACATTCAGTTTCCCAGGCTGTCTTCAGAACAAAAAAATCTCTGCTCTTCCAGTGGAAAATAATATTAACCTTGGTGTCAACAAAGGCCCAGGAAACACTACAAGTTACATTGCTTTCTGGTTCGCTTGATGGCTTATCAGTGGAGCAAATATAATCTCACCGTCTTGAAGCAGGAAAAAACTTAAAGTAATGATGCTTAAATGATGCTTTAATGATGCTTAAATGATGCTAAGAAAGCTCCAAACTTCTAATATGCAATAAGCATTTCACTCTTAGGTTCCAAAGTATGAGAGTGACCTCTTCTAACTGAGGGAACTGTTCATACACCTAAATGCAGATCTCTGACATCATTTACGAAGCCCTAAGGCACATTGTCCAGCCTCTGGCTCTCACCTGGGGGGTCACAGCTCTTCCACTGTCGTATGTCAGACTCCTCATTCCAAGCTCTTTTTGTAGTTAATGAGGAGAAAGGCAGCTGCAGAGAATGATTTATTTGGCATACCTTAAATTTCTGGTTTAAGATGAGATTAATCACCCTGTAGAGACGCTTCTTTCTCTCCACCAGTGATAAATAGAGCCTGGAGTGACTGACACCATAATCTCTAGCTTTGGGACACATAAACCAGAGCAGATGAATTCCACCCACTCTGCCTCCTGTGTCTGACCTGGAGGAAAAAGCAAAGGTAATAGGCAATATTAAAACTGGCAATAACTTCCCACTAGCAATGAAATGATCATTCCTGGCATTGGTTTCAGTGTCCTAAAGCTCCTGTACCAAAATCTTATTCACTGGCGTGTTCTTTTAAAAGGATAATGGCATTGAGTCCAACACTTAGCCCCGTGCATGGCCCGAGCCTCACACTAAGAACAGCTTGCAAGGGGGATGGAGATAGGAATTGTACTGTCTGTTTTCACATAAGCCTCTTCCTCCAGTGGCTGGTTATGAATCATTTCACATCCCAAGACAACATAAGTCCCCAGTACCTCAGTGTAACACTTTATCTACATTAGAAAGTTAAACAGAGAGCCCAGCTCATGATTGTCATGTAGCAACTGCCATTTTTGTCCCTAGTAATTGAAAAGAAGTAGAAGTGCAAGAGATGATACAACAACCCCTACTCCTTCCTGCAGGGCTAAGCCAACTACTGTGATATTGGCGGGCATTTTGTCCTTGACTTTCAAGGGCATTGGCTAAGCTCTTTGGGCTTCCCTTGAAAGCTGACAGTCTCACAGTTTATCAATCTCCAGGAAATATGGTGCTAATTTTCCTGGCAATTTTTTCTCAAATGTGAGTAGAGGATTTTTCTGGCTTAGCTGAATTCCAGAGTGCTTTTAGGAAAACGATAGATCTTGATTTAAAAGTGGTTAGAGAAAAAGCACGTACCCCATTCCCCCCAGTGAATTGTTTCCCTGCTTGCTGTCACTGTTAAAAAAGCATACTTATGTCTAGTCTGACCTTGCCTTGAGTCCTTGCCCAGCTACCGGGTATTTTTTTTTGTCTGCTAGCCTGAAAAGATCTGTGCCATCCATTGGTTGTGATGTAGCTGTAGGAGGCTCTGTGAGCAGGTACACAGTGAAACCCTGCTGCCCTGAACAGCAGGGCAGACCCAGCTGTGTGCTTTCCAGATGTGGTATGTTACCCACCTGCAAGCTATCAGTGCTGTGCTGCCAATCACACCATACGGGTACCTTGCTTTCCTTTTGTAAGACAAGTAAAAGCTCAATTACCCTCAGCTTGTTGCTGACCCTCATGGAAGAGCAAGGATAAAAGCATCTTGATTGCTTCCCCAATTACACATTATTACAATTTCATGTTGTTTTAGGCAATTCACTTCAGCTTCAGGTGTCTCATCCTGTTGTGACATTTAGATGGCCCTGAGTGTGATTCCACTACAACACCTCCGCAGCAAACTGTTTAAAGGGAGTGATATTTTTGGCAGCAAAATTTAGCAAAGGGATAGAGGAGCTGCTACACTTTTCTTGGTAACATGTTCCTGGTTAACATGATCCCTCTTTACTTAGGAGAGGCTGGACAGGTAAAGGACAAATTTCTAGGGAGTAAAATTTACACCAGCAAATGGTCTGTGTCATGTGTTGTGAAGGCTGTCTGCAAAATGGTTTTACTCCTGGTGAATGAGAAATGGTCATGCTTGGAAGCAAACATACAGATTATTTCTCTCATTTCTTGGATTAGTCTCAATGGTCTAGTACATTGCTCATGGTGATATAAAGCCAGAGGAGATTACCTGACTTTTGAAGTGTACAGAAAGTTGGATGCTCATAGCGTTGATGCGGCATGGGGGAACTCCAGTTAAAATAAGAGTAAGAGCACGTAAAACTGATCATACAATATCTTTCCAAGCACAAGGCTCTGCCTGCCTGCAGAACCCATTTCCATAAGGTATATAAACAAGGTTAACAACTTAGGTAGGTTGGAAATTTGACCTTTTATTTAGAATAGAAGAATCCCTCAAACTATTTTAAAGATGCCAACAAAAAAGCAACTCAAAAGCTCATACAGACCACGAGATCTCATGCTTCTTGACATGTGTTTATGACCTATGGGCCAACTAATTTTATGATTACCTGTTTCCGAGTTTCATTGATCTTTTCCCTGAAGTTGCTGCTTTGTTGTTGTCAGAAGTGGTACATGGATGAACCAATGATCTGCTCAAGCCTGTGAATTCCTAGTCTAAGAAACCAGGCAATAGTGATTTCATTGAAGTGAATTGTCTGAATCATGAGGAAATTTGCAGATGGAAATTCTGAAATAAAGTATAGGTTTAAACATGAAGGAAAAATATTTCTTACTAGAAGTAAAAACATCATCTGCATCCTTAACTCATGTAAAGAAGCCTAGCTCACGGAAAGAAGCATGATGGAATAGTAAGATCATGACGGGGGGATTTAGGAGATCTAGGTTCAATTCTTGGCTTGCGCTAAATGAATTTGGATGAAAGTCAGGTAAGGCATATATTGAGCTCTTGTGGATCTATTTTGAAGGTTTTACAGCACTTCCATGCCAAACTCCTCATTGCTTTCTTCAGCTGGAGGTCCACAGCCCCAGCATCTACCTACCACAAAAATGAATGGTTAAAACATGTTGTCAGGAACCTCTAGCAGTAACACACTGTTGAAGGGTGACAGTACATCTTAAATGCTGCTGTCATTTCCAAAGAGATAATGAATTTAAGTTGTTGATGCTCTGATGCTCAGAAAAACTGGTGGCATATATAGTTTAAGGCAATGGTTTGCATTGGGTTTGGTGGAAAGGACATGCTCAGTCCTTTACCACATCTCAGCTAATTCTTTATTTTCAGGTAAATCAATTGCTTTAGACTGTGTGACCATATGCCTCAGGCAGGCATTTCCACTGCTGTAACTGGCTGCATGTTCCCACAGGAAGAAACTCTTCTGAAATAATTAATTTTTCTTCCTGCTGTCCCCCCACTGCAAATGGGCCAGCCTGCACTAGACAGAGATCTGCTGACGAAACTGAAAACTCTTGCTTCCCTCTCTCTTTTCCCAGTTATCACACTCTGCTGTATCTTCAAGTGTCGGATTCCCCGAACAAAGAAAGAGATTGAGGCACGATATGCTCAACGGCAAGCAGCCAAGACATATGCAGACAAACTGGAGACTGTGCCACCTCTCAACGAGCTGACAGAGATCCCTGGAGGTACTTTCCATGCCCACGCCTACACGTGAGACCCATCTATTCCTTTGGGGTTGCTTTCTGTATGCAGGAATGCAAAGGGCTAGGTCCTCCCTTAGTGTAAATTAGTGTGGCTTCTTGGGCACAACCATTAAGATACTGCCATGACTTGGTAAACACCTCCCATTCGCATGCACTAAACCTGCAGCATTTGTGGCAGCAGGCATCGTCATTTAGATGAAAGGGACAGTTTCTGCATTGGTACAAGTCAGGGTCATTCCTTTGAAGTTCATGTTTAAAATTTCCAGAGAGTCTGATTCATTTTCAGGGCCAGTTCCTGGGTTGGGGCGGGGGGCTGTCAGTAGGAAGAAAAAGAGTTGCTGGAGTTTCACCCATAAATGGCTTGCCCCATTTGGATGGCCAAGAGTATTTCTGACACTGGTCTCCACTCCTCACACTCATCTTTCCTGATTCTGTACCCTAGGCTCTACTGAAACTCTCCTAACTCTCTCTGGTCATGTCCAGTCCAGACCTCTCAACTCTCTGCCTGTGGTGAAAGAAGAAGATGAAATGGCCCTGCAAGGAAATTAGGGGACTGCCTTCCTGTCTGTCTGTCTATGGCTTCTCTTTTCTGATGAGATCCATCATACCGTGGACTCTCTGCTTCTCAGTTCCCTTTCTGCGTTTCACCTCTGTTTTCTCAATACCTTTTTATGATTTTTTTTTTATCTTTCCTGTGTCTCTGCAAGCCCTGTGGTCTGTAGCTTCATGGAAACTGGGAGTTTCCTTGACTCAAAATGTGATGCTTCAGTCCATGAAACTGGTGAAAGAAGCAGATAACATGATTGTAGAAATTTAGTCCTACACCAGCAAAATACAGAACTAAGTGCTTAACAGTAGGAATTTGCACATACCTCAGTATTTCAGAGGTGTTCAGACATCTGACTATGCCTGTACTATAAACTGAGGATGGCCAGACCACTCTCTGGGGCTGAACCCAACTGGCATAAATAAGCCCTTGTCCATACAGTTAAATTCTCTTAACCTACTTTAAAGTCAAAGGTCACCAAAAGTCTAGTTAATGCACTCTTACGTGGACGAGCAATCACACATGGAAGTGCTTAGTATTGTATCCTTCGACTTCCTGCCCAAAAGACCAAATTCTGACTCTGTAAGGACCAGCTATCAGCAGATCCCAGAGGGTGTGAAGGATCATGCCTGTAGACAGCAAAAGGCCAAATTCACTCATGTGCTGCTGCATCCTCTTCCTGCCTAGCTGTTACTTCTGGAAAACCAATAAATTAAGGATGAGAATATCCAGAAAGGGTATTTGGGCAGCAGAATGGCCGCTTCAGTCAGAATGCTAATAAAATTTGATCTCCTGTAAGCAGCCTTTACATCCCACAAACTCCATCCAAAGGCTGGCTATTTTGGTGTAGATTTAATCAGACCATGGTAAATTATTGCAGCATGAACTCACAAATAAATTACCACAAGAAAGCAATTTATGGGAAGTCAGCTGCACCATAAAGACTACCTAAACTTTTATCCAGTTAAACGTGTAAGTTGAATAGTTGACCACCCTTTGACCTTTTGAGAATCCCAGAATTATGGTCCTGGCATGGTGCAGGGTAGGAGGCTGGTGGATAACATATTGCTGAATGGCTGCTGATGTCAGGTAATGGCTCATGAATACGTGTGCTCTGAAGCTCCTAGTCCTCTGGGGTCAGATATAAATCTGCCCAAGTTGCTCTGAAGGAACTGGTACTGGGGTGGGAGTCATCTAACCACAAGTACATTACTCACATCTATGGAGAAGTCTGCATCAGCGCTAGTTGACTCAACTTTATCCGTTTATCGACGGTGGAAAATAAAAAGGATGTGATTCCTTTCACAGTAGGGGAGGTGCTAAAGTGGAAGAGGTAAATTGTGCCTTAAAAATGCCTGTATGTCTCCAGTCTTGGGGACCCAAAAGGAATGACTCAGCTGTCAGCGCCTAAAGCATTAGATGCAAAAGCTATGTGTGATCAAACCCACTGGTTTGCCCTCCTTCTGAGATTAGTATGCATCCTGTCCCCAAAAAAGTTTCACTACATGATTTAGGCATTACAACGGAAAGTATGCAAACCTTTGGGCTTCATCTCTGTGCTGTTATTTTCATCTGTACAGAGTGTGATGCTCTGCCATGTCGCCCCACTGACATTTGGCAACCGACTTTGAGTTACACAGTCATGAAATACAATGTATGTATTTGTCAACTATTTATATACTTATACTGTGACAACCCCTGATAGACCCAGTCAAGGCCAGAGAGATGACTTGAGTGATTTTAATTACCGAGTGGCCATTAAATGCTTTAAAGATTTCCGTAAATGTCAAATGCTATTAATCATGAATATATTACGATGCGTAAATACTCTCATTTCTTGGCATTATTTTACCCTACTTCACATTTACTATGATGGAATGTTCTAACTGCCAAATGGCTCTCCGTGCACTTTTTTGAGTGTCATATATGGCAAGCCCTTTTACTGGACATAAATAAAATGAACTTTAGGGTTCAGTGTATAAAATGTTATATACAAATTGATTCATTTGTGCTCTGTCTGCCAGTCTGCGGGAGAAGTACAAGCAGGACTTGGCCTTTGCTCTAGGTGGACATGTACTGTCTGGATCCATGGCCTGGGAGATCTTCAAGTATTCTGATCTGAGGCTGCTCCAGCTGATATATTTGGAAGTTCACCTGGTTCCTACTATATTTGTCCAGGAAGCAGACAATGTGGTTGTTTGTTTTTTTTTTGTTTTTTTTTTTATTCTTCCTTCTTGGTTTTTTTATATCAGATGTCAGGATTTCCCCTGGGATTGTAAGAAAGAGTCTGTATTGTTCTACTCCCATTTGAATGTATAAATGAATTGCCAGTTCCCAAGGTCCAAGGATGATATTTTATTTTAGTGTGCACGCCGAAGCAATATTTTAGGTAAATGGAACAAATTCAGGTTTGATTCACACCGGTAATACATTGCTGTAATTTGAAAGTGACACTACAGACAGCCATAGCAATGGGAGGTTTGGGGCTACTTAAACAGATTGGAGTCCCATGGCTCCAGGTAAGGGTTGAGACGTCTCACCAAAGGCCCATACCAAATTACCTCCTAAGCCACTTCACTGTCATCTTTCCTTAGCCTGTGACAAACGTGAAATAATTTGACTTAGCCTAGGTGCTAGCAGAAGAAAGCTAAACAGTGACCAATCGTCCTCCGCTTGCTGAGGTCACTCCCGGGTCATTGCTACATCTTGGCTGATTTTAATTATTAAGTTGTGTTAACATGGTTATCTATTTACTTTTCTGAGTCCTATATTGGGGATTTTCAGAGAAGGAGGTCATGGGAAAACACATTTTCACTTGTTTTTGCAAAACTTTGTACTCTGCTGGTCTTGAGCAAAGGAAAAACTTTCCATAAGAAATATATGAAATATGATCCGTGTTTAAGTGTCAAGTTGCAGCTTGAGATGAGAGTTCAGTGCATCAAGCTCTGAGGTCAGAAATACTTTTGAGACAATGAACCACTTCTAGTAGAAGAAAAATAAGAAAGATGAGGAAAAGTTTTCTGCTACCAAATCCTTTGTCAGAATAATTAAAGTCTGCAGAGCCAGTGTGATACTTATGACTCCTCTCACCTGAAATGCGGGCAATGAATCCAAGATATTCCTAAGTAAAAATATTTCAGAAGTAAAGACGTTATAAGCTTTCTGTAACTAATATGGCTTGTGTGTTAAAACATACCAAAACAGAGCTTACTATGCACTAGAGTTCATTGCTATATGCCCATGGTATGTTGCTGCCATTAATTACAGTGGTACAGGTAGGAAGCCAGTCCCATGGTGGCTGGATGTGGACAGGACATAAGCTAAGTCTACTTTGTAGTCCTGTGCTGGGCAAACCATCTTCTGCTTGTCTGTCTCTGAGAGCAAAGGTCCCCAGCAGAATCCCTACTGCCCACTCTCAGCTGCAGGAGACATACCCCATACAGGAAAACAAAGAATTAGAAAAGCCAAGCACCCAAAAAAAACGAAACGAAAAACAACCGACAAACCCAAGCCAGGTCTGTACTGATTTGCATGAAAGATGTTTCTGTTCCTTCTTGTGGAAGGACAACTCCACATTGAATGTCATTATTGGGAAATGCTCATGGCCCACGCTTATAATGTTCATGGATCAGTTCCTACCAACAGGAGCCGTTTCCTCCAATAGATACACAACTCAGCTCTTGAAATTACCAGTTCTGCTTTATCCCATTCGTCTATTTTCTCAAAATAAAGACACGAAAACCTGGTAGTGAGGAAGACGGCTGTACAGACAAAGCCCCAGTAGAAGTATTTTCCCTTTGGCTAAGATTTGCCAGCAGGGAGCAGCAGTAGCCCTCTTCCTGGCTAGTGTCAACCCAAGTTAACTGCTTTCCTGTTTTCTTCTTCCATTCTTGCATACAGCTCAGGCTGCAGAAGAAAAAAAAGAAGAAGTTCCCACTGTATCTGGAAAAGTGGACAAGGCTCAGGGTAAGAAAGATGGATCCAAAGGCTCCAAGAAGAAGAATGGTGAAAAGGACCAGAAAGAAGGATCCAAGAAAGAAGGATCCAAGAAAGAAGGGAAGGATGGGGCCAAAAAGAAAGAAGGAGAAAAGGGTGAAAAGGGAGAAAAGGGAGGAAAGGGGGGAAAGGACACTACTGACAAGAAACAAGGTGGTGGGAAGAAAGGTGAAAAAGAAGGTGAAGCAATAAAATCAGGAGGAAGCACCAAAACTAATGGCAAGGCTGGTGGGAATGCCAAAGCCCCAGCAAAGAAGAAGTGACCTTGCTAAAAGACAGTGCTGGCAGTCTTTCAGGGAGAACACTGTCAAATTGCTGTGGGTAGAGCACTGGGAGCAGATAGGACAAGCTGTCTCCATATACTCAGGCTGTTGAGTGCCACTGGATGTCCGGATTTATTACCTTTAGAAGACCAAGTCACTGGTTTTTTGTCCACCAAAGAAAACCTGGCCATTTGGCTAGACAGGATCTTGTAAATAAAATGCACTGTGCAGAGCTACATGATAGCAACAACTGGAACCAAACTGCAACCTGAAGTGAGAATCGGGACTTTGGATAAGCATGGAAATGCACAGAGATGAAGATCTAAACTAATGGAAGCACATGGTTCATGTAAAATTTATTCTTCTTGAGGACCTTAAGGAGTTAGATAAATATTTACGAGCATTCATCTCCGCCTAAACAGGATTTGCAAGTGGGTAATTTTAGGGATTAAGTAAATTGTGGATGCTAAACCCCAAAGAATGGAGTTTTCTAAGTCAGAGCTCATGTGGTTTCTGAGAGGTGGCTTGGACACATGGGAGAAAGCTTTCCTTCCTTCTCAGATGCCTCTTTCTCTGGACTGCTGAAGGAAATACAAAGAACTGCATATCTCCCAGAAGATTTATCCACCTTTTTCTCTTTTCTGATGAAAGACATATAAATCAAGCTGTAGGAGGATGTGCACAGAATAAAAAAAAAAAAAAAGCAGACTGCATCTGTGCTGCTGTAGGCAGTAGCCGTCCTCAGTTCATCATTCCTTCAGGAAAGGCAGCAGATGACAAGAGCCCGCTGGGACGAAGGGGATGTGAAGATGCTCAGTGTGTTGCAGCAGAAACTCAGGGTCTCGGGGGAGCAGGGCTGAATGTGTTCATGTCTTTGCTCACTACCTGAGCAGTTTTGAAACCAGGGGCTTTGCTACACTTTTATGTGGCTGCTGTTCCTCTCACCTCCTGGAAAATTTTGAAGAGTAGTTTTATCAGGAGCAGCTTTTCCCCAAGTGTGTTTTGTAAATATCTCAGCAATTTATGCCTTAACAGCCATGGGGTATTTAGCTAAAAAGCTAAGGGGGGATAGTTTGCAAACTATCGTGATGACTAAAGCTCTACCTATTATCTCTGCTGGATACACCATTTCTGAGCATGGCGTTGTCTACTCCATGGGGCAAGGAGGGAGTTATCTCCAGTAGCTTATTTGCCTCAGGCCCCATGAGTTAGATTTTTATTAGTCCAACTGCTTTCTATTCACGCTGTGGTTTCAACACAGACAGAGAGCTGATCTGTCACTGCAAAGACATTTCTCATTTGTCCCACTTTTCCTTTCCCCTCTCTTCTCTCCTACCCAACCCATCCTGGTAGAAAATGAACCCAGCATAAAGAAGAGCATGTTCTGCTGTGTTAATGGGGTCAGTCAGCTCATAAAAGGCCCCAAGAGCACCAGAGCTACTGGTGGTGTAAGACTTGAGGAGAAAGGGTGGGAAAGATATTCACAACCACAGAAATATTTACTAAGAGAGTGAATAGTGACAGTTCACTGCCTCCAGGTCTGATCTGCCATGCTAGAGGAGTACGGACAGAAGTCAGGGTCAGAAATTCTGCCCCTATATGCAGACAAGTGGTTGGAGGACATGGTGGACTTGGCAGTGATAGGTTAACGGTTGGACTCGATGATCTTAAGGGTCTTTTCCAACCTTAACGATTCTATGATTCTATCTCCAACCACTGCAATGATGCCCAATGATGAGTGTGAATATGTGCATTATAGACACGTATGTTTAAGTCTGAATTTCAGCCCCATCCCTAATTTTTCAGAGGCTGAAGATGAGTGGGGATTGCAGCTTCCAGGCAGGAGCAGAGGACCTGTTTTCAATTCCCTCCTCAGCCTGAGAGGTCTCAGCTGTCCAGGTTTATGGCTCAGAACAACTACTGGGCTGGATGTAGGACCAGGAAAAGGACTTTTATCCACTTTTGCAGCTGGAACAAAGGGGAATACAAGAGTCATACAGCCAGCTGGGGAGGAGGCAACCCTGCAGGAGCGCCGGTCTGTAATCCAGTCGGTGTATGTTTGTGTATGTGCACGTGTAACACCTGATGAGGTATCAGTTCATATTAACACACCTTCACTCAGGGAGCTGCAGAGGCTCCTAGTGCCAGAGTTAATGAAAGCACGCTGATTCCAACACACAGAAACATGACGAGTGTCAATCATTACATTTCAGTTACCTGCTTTCTTCTGTTCTCTCCCTGTTTAATTGATTTCTTTCATAAGGAGTCACAAAGAAAAGAAAGGAAAAAAGATTTTTAAAATTGCATTCAGGCCATACTATTTGCCTGTGTGCACAGATGTCACTCCCTGGGACCTGCACAAGGCTGCAGGAGCTCACTGTGTATTCCTGGGGGGACTGAGTGGATGCATACGACCTACAGACTCCAGTTCGCAGGTAAAGGAGCTGTAGGATGGGATGCAGCTGTGATTTGGGCAGGGAGGACTGCTTCCCTGTTCTGCGGCTGGAAATACGGCGTGGTGCTGTTAATCCTGCTGTTAAAGCTGCTCATGATGTACAGAATGAGGATGCTGACTCAGTCTGTACCTATTTGGTGAGAGGGAAGAGGAGCAAATTTATTCCTGATCCGAAAGCTTCAATGAAGAAAATCTGCCTCTTTACTTTGTCATTACACTCACTATCACAGAGTAAAATAGCACTTTCCTTAACCCTCTCCTCCCCAATACAACCATCATCTCTCTCACTCAAAAAAAAAAAAAAAAAAAAAAAGAAAAAAATACTACATCTGGGACTGCTGAATCCTTTGCAATTCATCTTAATTAATTTCTGCCAAGATCAGACAGAAAATACATTAAAACTCTTACATATTGGATCGCACTAGTTTGTAGTCATGTCTTACTGGAAAAAAAGATGCTGTGTTAATTAAAAAAAAAAAGTTTCTCCTCTGAGAAGGACCAGCCCTGGGTCACCTAAGGGGATGTATGAACTTATTTCTAAGTTGTCAGAGTGGCAGTGTATGGGTGGAATGAAGGGAATACATTACTGGGAGTTGCTGACTTTGAGGGAAACATCCTGCCTAACAAAACTTACCATAATGTCTGAAGTGGGCATGGAGGGAAGTAAATTTACAGGCATGGTCCAAAACTGGTGCGTGTTTTCCCCTACCTCGTATTACAGCGGTCAGGTGGAATCTGAAAGCCAGATCTCAGTGGGTGTAAAATAGCACTGCTGGGGTGGAGCACACTGCCCAACAGCAGCTTGAGAGCTGCTTTTTACACCACCAGATGGAGAAATTGCATTGGAAAAATTACATCCACAGCTGCTGAAGCTTTGCAAAATGAATCATTAATGACAAGACTGGCGATAACGCTGATTTCTCTGAAAACAAATGAGTGAGACAACAAATCCCAGAAGCCAAAAGAAGGATTTAAGACCTAGGGCTCAGACATCCAGGTAGTAATGACAACGGCTCTGCTTTCGTTAGATGAGCCTGATGGTGTGTGCGTGGCAAGGGCAGTGTGGAGAAAACAAACCGAAATACTATGAAGCCAGGACGAGGAAGGACTTGCATGATCTGCTCCACGTATTCCATAGTTTTCCACTAGAGGGGACCTTGTTCTTCCTCTGTAATATGTGGAGACAGTTTTAAAAGTAGTTTGTGCTGGATATATTTTGTCTTAATTGTGGTGTTAAATCAAGCCTGGCATTGGTAACATGTCTTCTTCGGTCCAAAGAAGACTTTCATGGCATTGGTTTATCTACCTGAGCCATCATATCTTCTTCCAGTATTGTTCTTCCACTGGTCAATAGAGGTAAGAGTGCAGCTGACAATAGCTTAATACCCCAAAGACGTCATTGATATAAGAGACATCAAGAAAATAGTCATTGGCTTTGATGGATGAAACTTAAGTCCGCCTAGCTATGTGTCCCCAGGGGGCTGCAGTGAGGATCATAAGTCTGGACAAGCAGGTCAATAGGAGGAGACGGGAAGCTGAAGTTTTTTAATTTAATTCCTGGTTTGTTTGGGAAAGAAGCCCATGGAAAAGCTGTCTGCATTTTTTTCCTCCTGCTCTTTTTCCTCGTTGGTTTTGCTTTTAGTATTAATGAAAAGCAATGAAAACCTAAGCATAGGTTCTGTGCTGATCTGCCAGGAGATACTACACACAAGGTGCATCTGTTGCTGGGAAATTTCATGATGCCTTTTCACCACTAAATTGCAGCTTTCTCCAAAGCATGAAATTCTCTGGAGTAATTACAGCTGCCCCAGAGGGTCTCAGTGAATATATGGTCTTTTTTTTTCCTCTCTTTGTGTACTTCATTACACAGGGAGACTCCGAATAAGAACTGCTGCTTCTTATTGATTTCATAATACCGATCTAAATATTAGAAGTATCTTGGATCTACCTTGTGGAAGTAAACTCTCCGTGCCCAGCTCCCTTTTGAGATGTAGCAAGGAAGAAATCTGGATCACCTGTGCTGTCCTGATCACCTGGTTAGACCCATGGAGAACAAATAAGGTCTTCACTGGGACTGGGATTTTCCCCCTTCACCAGGTGACATGTGGAGTCCCAAACCTGAGGTAGAGACATTAAAACCATGGGGTTTTCCTTCCAGTGGCCAAAAAAGAAAAGGATCAACCCCAAAATATTTCCAGGACTGGAGATGGAGCTTTTCATCTGTAGGTCAGGTTGGTCTTTATGTTACTGACGTGGGTGGCCATTTTCAAAGAGATAGGGTTTTGTAGGCTTAAAGAAAAGGGTCTTTTTCAGAAACAAAAACCTGCAAAAGTTCTCCTTTCCCTCTTTTTCTTTCCTTCTTTTTTTTGGAGGGAGGAGTGGGGGGAGAAACTGGGGTCCTTTGAGCGTGTTCCTGCAAATGCACCAGCCAGCTAAATGCCCTCATGAAGTGTAACTCCAAAACCCCTAAGGTGTCTTAGAGATGCATCAGACAATAACTGTGAGATAACTCTGGCTCTCTACTGTTCCTAATTTCATATGGCATTTTGCATGGCACTCCCCTCATTTCTACACATAGACCCGAAAGACTTTTATGGCCCTAATCTTTTCTGGCTAAACAAAATACATCTTCTTCATTTGCTGGGTCCCTGATGTGCTGAGTCCCTTAGTCTGGACTCCTGCAGACTGAGAAGTGTCATGCAGGGTAACTGGGGCACAAAAGGCAATCTGCTTAATGTCAGAAGCAAAATATGGGACAATAGATGGGACCTGAGCACTGATCTTGTGAAAGAGGGTTTTGTGCACATTTCCTTCTTAAGATGCTCAAGGGATTTGATCTAAAATAATAGTGGCGAAGCCTCCCTGAACTTCGCTATCTTCTCTTACCATAAAACTGCCTGTCAAAACAGAGTTATTTGCAGGGAGGTCATAGGACACAATAGAAATTCTCCTATTTAAGACACAATAGAAATGCATGTTCACTTTCAAAATCTGCTGTTGAGAAACTAAAGAGGTGATACAGTGCACTGGAGGAACTTATTTTACTTTGAGGAGAGTGAAGGCAAAAAGGAAACCAAGATATAAAGACTTCTGTAATTTGCCTTTCTGTGGGCTGTTACTCACAGCTCTCTTGAGTCTGTGATTCTAAGGAAGAGAAAGTCTCCTTTTACCTCAAGACAGGAGAGTCCTCCAGAATATCTTCAGTCCGTACTTGACCTGTTCTTTTTGCCTTTCCTAGGCAGTTTTGTGCTACTGTCCAGGACAAGAGGCTGGGCTGCAGGGACCTTTGGCTAGTCTAATGCTGAAGGAAGGTTGGATTTTGGTGGCCCTTGGACAGATAGCCTATTCTTATGATCCTCTGTAGTGTGTCTTACTTGCTGCCTGGGGTCTGCAGCCATCTGGGGCCATCACTTCCCAGCACTTTGGTGGTTGGTCCTGCCTTGCTCTCTCTCAAAAACTGAGGCTCCATTGTGGTAGTCTCTACCTGATACTATTTCTAGCATTCAAAGACCTCTTGCCATCCCCTTGCACATGAAAAGTCTGTCTGTGGCTGACCAAATGAGCTCTGGACTGTTCCTTCACATGAGGAGGGATGTCTTTGAAACAAAACTCCCTGAAGCAGAAAGCCAGCTCTGTGCTTTGCAGCGAGGGTCCGTCCCTTGCTGTTTGTCCCTGCTACATAATGTAGTGCTGCTCTCCCTCCATCCCAGCCTCAAACGCCTCAGCTCTGAAACTCAGTCACATCTTTTTCTTTGCTCAAGAGATAGGAAGTAACTTATGGGGGCTTTCTCCATAGGCAATGCATTCAGAATACCAATTTAATGAGTTTATTTTACAGGCTTTCAAATATTCCCTGGCTCCATGCTATCACACAGTGGTGTATCTTACTGATGCCAATGCTTCCATATGGGGATTATGATTTTTTTAAATTCATTTTAAACATCCCTGGAGACTTTATTAAGACTTCCTGTAAGAGGACAGGGAGTCTAATACAGAGGGAAAGAAACAGGAACTTCGATTTTCACTAGAACAGGGCTTGACTTTATAAATGAAATGCACTCATGCTCTCCCCCACCCTGTCCCCATCCCGTTTCCCCCCTCCCCAGCCCATAAAACAGACCCTAGGATCAATGCCCCATGTGTATAGAAATAAAGACTAATCGTTTAATTTCTGTGGCTTTCTGTTTGATGAGTCGCTGAACTGGGAGAGGGACAGAACTGCTGTGTAGGGCACAAGTCCCATCCTGGCTGGAATGTGCCGTCAGGGGCGAGTTGTTGGGGACGGCAGATGCATGGACAAGGGCGGGGGGACACGTTCACTGAGGGTCACTTGTGTTGTGTGTTTCTGGTTATTAATGAAAAGGCTTAACACACATTTCCCCTTTTCATTTTCTCTCTTAGTCAGAGAGGTGGAAAGCTGGGCTGAGCTGACCCACTGGGTGGTGGCATGTGGTTGAGAGGGAGAGATACCAGGGAGATGCTGTCCATAGCCTTTGGGAAACCTCTCTCCTGGGGGACACAGACAACAGCAAACACAACCTGAGGAGTACCGGCCCTTCAGCTCTGTGAAGCGCTTTCCAGGAGATGTGTGCTCCATGGCACCATCTTCACCTTGTGCAATTAACAGGCATGGCTTTGATTGCCCCAGACCTTTTTCTGAGGGGGTCAAAAACTACTCTCTCACATGCATGTTTGGAAATATAGCAGGGATTTGTTGCTATCCATTACCACTCTGGAAACATAAGGTTGAGGGAGAGTCCAAACGAATAATCGTTTAATGCTGTCTCTGTTGTGGTAAACACCAGAGCCTTACAAACATTTTGCTGCCTGCCATCCATACCAGGCCTGGATTGCAAGTTCTCCCCTGCCTCTAGATGCACATAGAATCATAGAATTGTTAAGGTTAGAAAAGACCCTTAAGATCATCAAGTCCAACCATTAACCTAACACTACCAAGTCCACCACTAAACCCTGTCCCTAAGCACCACATCTACCCGGCTTTTAAATACCTCCAGGGATGGAGACTCAACCCCTTCCCTGGGCAGCCTGTTCCAATGCCTGACCACCCTTTCAGTGAAGAAGTTTTTCCTAATATCCAACCTAAACCTGCCCTGGTGCAGCTTGAGGCCGTTTCCTCTCGTCCTATCACTTGTTACTTGGGAGAAGAGACTGACCATCACCTCACCACAACCTCCCTTCAGGCAGTTGTAGAGAGCAATAAGGTCTCCCCTCAGCCTCCTCTTCTCCGAACTAAACAACCCCAGTTCCCTCAGCTGCTCCTCTTAAAACTTGTGCTCTAGACCCTTCATCAGCTTCGTTGCCCTGCTTTGGACGCGCTCCAGCACCTCAATGTCCTTCTTGTAGTGAGGAGCCCAAAACTGAACATAGTACTTGAGGTGTGGCCTCACCAGTGCCCAGTACAGGGGCACGATCACCATCCTGAGGTCCTTCTTAAATCCCATCTTCCCTGAGCAGAATCAGTTGCGTGATGGTTAAGCAAGCTTCAGGCTATGTAGCCTTTGAGCTTCAAGGGGCAGGAAAGGAAGGAATGGCTGCAAGTCAGCACGGACACTACAGAGACAGAAGCAAGCTGACCCTCTTTGCCAGAATGGTCCTTATCAGCCCATGTGGGGTTGTTTTAACAACCGTCTGTGAGGAAATGAGCTGGATCGGGAGGCTGTGAACGCAGATTCCCAAAGGCAGATGTGGAGCATAGGAGTACAGCCTGCAAACAAGCTCTCTTCCAGAGAAGGTTCCCTGAATCAACAGGACCTGAACCAGAACTTGCTTTAGGTACAAGCAATCGTCTGGGGCCCTATAATTTGGGGGGCCTGAAAGATGTGACCCATCCAGGCCTCTGTTCCTAACAGCAAAACAGCAGCTTGTGTTACCTGTGCTGGATTGTGCATCTGAAAACGCTGGAAGGGAGACGTCCACAGTAGATATGGCATGGGGAGGTGGGTAGAACTTTGGTTTCATGGAACTGCAGAGCTGGTGAATGGGTGAGGAGCATGGGACTGAGCCTGGTTTACTGAGGGAGGGTAAGACAGGGACAGGGAGGCAGAGCTCAGGGCGCTGATTTGGTCAGGTTTAGGTGTGATGTGATCAAGGAGGAGAAATAAAGCTTTTGGCTTTGGCTAAACAGTTGTGTTTGCTTTTCATAGAATCATAGCATCATTTAGGTTGGAAAAGACCTTTAGATCATTGAGTCTAACTGTTAACCTAACACTGACAGGTCCACCAATAAGCCATGTCCCTAAGCACCACAGCTACATGTCTTTTAAATACCTCCAGGGATGGGGGCTCAACCACTGCCCTGGGCAGCCTGTGCCAGTGCCTGACAGCCCTTTCAGTGAAGAATTTTTTCCTAATATCCAACCTAAACCTCCCCTGGCACAACCTGAGGCCGTTTCCTCTTGTCCTATTGCTTGTTGCTTGGGAGAAGAGACTGACCCCCACCTCACTACGACCTCCTGTCGCAAATGAGCGGTTAGGTCACTTAAATAATCACCGTCAAAGATATTTGCAAACAGTGATTTTAATAGAAATTTATAAAAGGGTGATTTAGCAAAGTTCGATGGCAAGGTTCACTCTATTACTTGTTAAATGAATGGGAGAGAGAGAGAAGGGAAGATTGAGATAGAAGGAAATACAAGGGGGGTAAAGGAGGCCCTCCCGTTGAGTCACAAGGTTCAGAATGGACCCCCTTGCTTTCTAAACTCCTTCTCAGAGAGGACCCTAGGTGGAGCTGGATCCAATCCTAGTCTCAGACTTGGTCAACAGTTTATGGCTAAGGATTACATGTATTTAGCAGCAATTTAGTGTTTGTTTACAGTAAGGAGAGAATCACAGGAATTTAGCAGTAACTAATCATTGATTACACTAGCATCTACAAAGTGATTAAATAAAGTTTACTATGACATTTGAATCGATTCTCACACACACACAATCACACAATAGGCCTAACAAGGATACCTCTTAAAAGCCCTCGTGAGTTTGGTATGCGTAAAGGTATTTATTAAAAATTCCCCTCGAGTTCAGTGAAATACTCGCTTCAAATGATTGTCTCAATGGGTGAAGGCTGGGCCTCAAGGAGGGAAGGGCTCCAGAGGTCAGCCCAGGTCCTGTTGCCAGGCCTCCGTGTGCAAACTTAAGAGTTCGCAGCTCTGAGAGGCGTCCCACTCAGAGGGAGATACTGGCGCAGCCCGCTGCAGTCCAGGAGAGCTCAAAGGGTCTCCCGTGGTACCGCTGTTTATAGGGTTGTGAGATGATTGACTTTAGGCATCAGTAAATTTCCATTCTGGCCACAGCTCCGGTCAGTAATTGCTGAGTCCTCATCAATGTCAGCAAGACAGGTACGATCCTCCCATACCGATCCACCTGAGTTACGATCCACAATGAGGTGTTCCCAAGCTGTCAGGGGGTGGCTGATGATGCCAGGTGGGATCAAGGCATTCTTGTTCCCCAGCTCAACCATGCAAGAGCGCCTGGAACGACTAAGGGGCACCTGATCGCCAGACTCATTGCTCAAGGGCCAAGCCTCGACAGGAGTCACTGTGATCATAAGGTAGTCCAGAGGAGGGGGGGAGAACGCACCACCACAGTCCACCCTGTGACTAAAGTCACTCTATGTCTTTCCACAGAGTGGCGGCGTGGTCGCCTCTTACCTCTGTGCCTATAAACAGAGTAATGTTGCCAATTGTAATTTTAAGGGAAATTTTTGGTTGATTTCCTTGATTATTAAGATTCTATCAAATATGATTAAGCAATTTTATATGTGCAAGGAAGTTTTTGTAATAGTGCTATTTGTCTAGCTATTCCCCACAACCTCGCATATAGGAAAATGTTCAATAACAAACATATAGTATAACAAAAGTTAACAAAATCACAGTAGCATGTAACATCTTGTTTAGTATCTCAGTAGCTGTTGGGGACCGTCCGAATAAGGTATTCCACCACTGATGTTCTCCATCTTTCTTCACTCTTTCCAAGACACGATGTATCTTTTCTGTATCATGATGGACGGTGATCAGGGATTTTCGTCCATTGTCCCAAATTCGTTTCAGCAGCTGGCTCACGTCTTCATGTTGCAACAGTTCTTTTACCAATGTCAGATTCATTCCAATGTGGGCAGGTGATAAATCTTAATATGATGTATATTTGGATTGCAGCAATTGATGGGTCGTGACAGGAGCTGAATAGTTGAAGTCACAACCTATGATTTTGTTAAAATTACAGATACAGGTATTTGAGTGATTATATATGTTTACAGTGGTGGTGTCTATAGATACAAAATCACAGAGGGTTCTCATGCAAATACATCTGTTTCCAACATACGTAAGTATAGTTTCAGGGGTTTCATGAGGACATATTTCAAAATGACAAACATTTTGTTCAGTGTCAAGACAAATGTCTTGGGCCTTAATGGTATTACTTTCACAAATAAATCTCTCTTGTTCCCGCAGAACACGTGCATCAACATCAATGGTTTGCCATTTGTTCCCATTTTATTGGGCCCATACTCTATGTTCTAACAGATGGAGTGCAGTTCCATTGTGATTTAACCCCAGAGCAATGATTGGGTATACGGTGTATACCGAAGCATTGTGTATTGTCAAAATAAAAGCTGTGATTGGGTTTACTGGTAGTGGGATCATAGGTGAAAGTAACTAATTGCCACCATGATTGGAATTCCCTTTCAAATTGGTTGCATTATCCCAAATTACTTTTCAAATTTCGGTGGGTAAGGTGCCTTCTTCACCTTCTCTTGTAATGGCTGCCACAGTAGATTGTACCCACAATTGAGCCTGAATACAGCTAAGAGCAAGAGAGACATTAATTTGGGTCGCACCTGTTGCGTTTGCAATTAATTGATGGTCTTTCTCACCGATTCTTTCCAATTGGGGTAATACATCAGAGAAGAGCCATTGATTAGTTCCCAGTTCCAACAGAGGATTGTAGCGGTTGGTCCAATTTGTATAAATTACTTGTTGCTGCTCTGATTTTGTTTGCTAAGACTTCAGCGTCTATGCTGTTTAGTATCCCTAATCCTGTTCCTAAGACACCAGTCACATCTCTCCTTGATCATTTTGGAGGGATCATCCATGCAGCAATGCTAACCGTCCCGTATAAGATGTATCCAGGAATGGTGAGCAGGTAGGTTTAATTGTAGAGATATTGAGCTGCATCGATAGTTCTATTCATTTGAGAGACCATAACGGGTTAAACAACACTCGCTGTTGCCCTGTTTTTAATTATGTAGGGACCAGTGTCACAAATGTAAGGAGACAGTTTCATAGGAGGTTGTGTTGGAGGTATGGGTGTATGTAATTGTTTGATATCAATTTTTAATTGAAAATCTAAGCTGGAGCGTGAGTTGGGATCTGTCCAAAGGATTTTGTGTTTGCACTGAAATGGTTTTACTTATCCCAATTAAGAGTAAAAATGAGTGGAGATACACTGCTGTTGCTGTTGCCATAGATGTAGATTCATTTACTTTCAAGGTACACCTCCTTTCTGGAAGTTGTAGAGAGTGATAAGGTCTTCCTCATAGGACTTGTTCTCTAGGCCCTTCACCAGCTTCATTGCTCTTCTTTGGATACACTCTAACACCGCAATGTCTTTCTTGTAGTGAGGAGCTCAAAACTGAAGACAGTTGAGAGTATCCACCTCTAAATCTTGCTTGGGATCCTAGTTGTCTTAGCCTGACTCCTTCCTGAGGTATGTACAGGGGAGAAGGGACACCAGGTGAGACAGAGCTGTGTAGAAGCAGGGTAAAAAAGACCCTCCCACAGAGCTGGACAGCAACAGGAAAAAAGCCAGAAATTCAGAGTTAGACAATAGGCAAAAAGCTAGAAATTCAGAGCTAGAGGGGGCAGAGCTGCAGCTTTGTCTTCAAAAGTAACAGCTGGGAAAGGGCAAAGAAGTCAGCTGATCCAAGGAAGGAGATAGTAAGCAGCCTGACATATACGCGGAAAAAATTTCCAGGCAAAAAAAAAAAAAGAAAGACCCAGACATATGGTAATAGTAGAAGCACGGATGTACACATCCAACAGATTGACTCTCACAGTCCAACTATTATGGCCATAATATAATGAAGTGCAGTCTGATTTAGGATAGACACTTGTCAACTCTGGGCACAAATCCTGTTCTCTTTGCACTCAGAGGATACACCTATGCTGGTAAAGAAATGAGCCAGCACCCGTTCCCTGGCCCAAAAGCCATCTGCCCCACCAGGGCGTACATCCACATAGCTGAAATCTGAAACAGTCTGGTTGCATCCAAATTGCGCAGTTGGAAGGATTCCTGGCTTGTGATAATGCCTGAACAATACCCAGGAATTGTTTTGGAAAATGTTAGTCAACCTGGGCCAAAACCATGCTACAGACTGAGCTAAAAAATTAGCAGCATAGGTGGTATTAGAACAATATTTGGCCCTTCTCCTGGTCTTGTTGAGTTGCTGGTATAAAGACAGTAAATGCTAACAGTTGCAGCAACTGCCGATGGAAGTTGTACATGATGGCAGACCCCACATACATGGGGTTGTCTCTTCTTTTGTGGGCTCATTAGGTATGTTTTTCCCTGATACTCTGGGACAAAACCTTTGCTTTTTGTACAGTGCTTTGCAAAGCCACACCATTTCCCGCAGAGCAACGTAACATCAGCCCTGCCTTTGCTCTGTTAAGGTTCCCCATCACCCAGCAGAGATATGCCCATGCTACAAACATCTGCCTGCCAAGCGTAAATCAACTGCAATGCTTTGTTATCCTCCTTTGCCTTCCTTCAGAGAAGTATCCTGGCCTTCACTCCCAATTTTCACTCATTTGTGTGTCCAAGAGCTGCCTTATGGGTGATTTGTGATGCCCATAAGATTGATCCTCACAGGCCGGTGATGGCATCCTGAGACAAGCAACAGTAAAACAGAACCTCAAGATAAAGAAGGGGATTCAATTTAATTTAAAATTTCCATCCAAAATTTTTTCTAAACAGTTGGGAAGAAATATATATCTTCTCAACAGCAATACATTTTGGGTTTTTTGAGGGCAAATGGGAAGTTATTTCAGTGGAATGATTTGTCCGTGTCTGATTGGAAAGAAACCTGTTAGGAGATTCTGAGACCTCATGTCCTCTAGTTATTGGAAATAGTGACTCATGAATTTCCTTGATTGCCACAGAATTGTCATGTACCAGCTTTGGATATTAGAAAAATTGCCCATCTAAGGCATTTCTGGAGCTGTTCCCGTGTTGAAAAGTTTTATTTGCACTTTCAGAGTATTATTAGCTTTGTTACAGAGGAAAGAAAAAGCTGCTGAGACTCTTCTTACTTTGATGTGAAAGAGATGGTGGAGACAGTGGACCCTGAATAAACTGCTGTGTTTCCTATCCCTGCACACAGATCTCAGCAGAGTTTTTGGGCACCAGCCTCAGGCACAATCCCCCAGGCAACAAAGTTGGATAATTGCAGGGCATTCAGTGAAGATACGGGAAGGTGGCCTATATTTTGGTTTACCAGTATTCAAGGGGCACGGTGCAATGCACAAGGAAGATCTGTAGAAAGAGGACACTCAAAAATTGCTCTGCTGGGGTATTTACCATGCCACTGGGATGAACCAGGTCCATTGCCTTGGTGTTGCAAAGACTCTGCATTTCTAAGGTTTGGGTTTACACCTAACATTTAGGAGATTGTCAGAATGCTGCAGAAGGTGGGCCACATTTCACTCTTCTCGTTTCTAGAGATATGAAAAAGTGGGGCAGGTTATAACCTGCTTCCAAGGAAGCTAAACGTGGGCTGCATAACTGAGAGAAAAAGAAAGAGGTAAATTTGCCAGAATTCATAACCAGGGGACTAGTGAATGGAAGACTTGGGATTGGTGGCACATCTGAGTTAATATCCACCTATCACAGGTGGCCTTTATATACATTTCCAGGTTAATCTTGTTAAACAGGGCTACCTAGCAAAAAAAGATATATAAAAACACCGTATTTTTCGTGAATGTATGTTCTTACATAATTCTGGCCCATATGAAACCTACATGTTAATTAAAGATGAAGCATTAGCTCAAGGACTGAATAGAAGCCAAGGTTGAACGTGGTGGAACCATGCTGGAATGGTGGCCTTTCCTCTCCTTGGGGGGTTTAGACCTGACTTAAAAGAAAAGCAATAATCTCTGAGACAACTAACCTGAACATTTTAGCTGGTGCATGAGAGTTCCTGCATTTACCAAAGACAAGAGGTTCAACCCCAGGTTACTAGACCAAGCTGAAGGTGAACTTCAGATTTCCTTCAAGAACTCACTGTCCCCCTGCTCCCTGTAAAAGTCTCAGTCTGACTTCATTGTCCAATATAAGCTATAACTGATGCCCTACATTTCCCAAACAGCTTTCTTCTTTTCAGTTAGGACCCTTGCAAGCATGAAAGTGATTTGAGGGACACATTCCTCATGGAAAATCCTCAAGGGGAAGCAGTTTCCTGTCCACAGGAGGAGGGTAAGTAAAATTATCTGTTCTGAGCCTTCCAGACAGCAGTCATTCTCCTCTGCAGACTTGAAAAATTTAACCAAGCACAAGAACTGGCAAGAAGAAAGGACATGCAATTTATGTAAGCACTGACCTGCTGCCTGCTGGGATTTTACCCATAAAATAAACTGTAAATTTACAATAGGATTTAGGCCTAAAGACTTAGGCATCTAATGACTTAGACATTGAATGTGAACTTCTGAGAAAAAAAAAGAATGCTTGAAAATTATTCTGTTTTCATTTCAGACTAAAATGTTCATTGTGTGGGGGATCTGAGGACCTTTTTAACTACACACGTATAAGAAAGCCACCTAGCCTGTATAATTTAAAAAATACCCACCAGTGGAAATGAGACCTCCAAAACACAGTTCTGGCAACACAGCCATATCACATCTGATCCAATAATACGGTTTAATTCTTTCAACAACTTCTTAGCTAGTTTGCCAAATCAGATTGTCCCACCGGCCAAAAAAATCTCAGAAGGCTGCCAAACCTTTTCAGACAAATTCCCCAAACTGAATATTTTATCCTGTTATGTACTGGAAAGAGACAAACAGAAAGAAGAGTCCATTTTATTCTACTTACTGAGCATATACGCAACAGTTCAATCTGAGGACTTTCAGAGAAGCATTTCAGTGGTGCAGGAAGCTAATGGCTAAGAGGGACTAAAGAAGATTTGGAGAAAATTAAACCCTTATTTTATCTGGTTCTTTTACTTCAGTTCAACTTAAATACACTTTTCCAAACACTGTTTCAACATTCACACATTTGTGAATAGGAAAGGAGTGGCTGAATGCAACTCCTTTGTTGTAAAAGAGTGGAAAATATGGAAATTAATGGGCAAGGGTTTAATGAATGCTGAAACACAGGAAAAATTACTGTGAAAATCTGAGAAGGTTGATATGTCCTACACTCCATTTGGGGTCAGTGGTGAAGGTCAAAGTGGTACAGAGGTGAGGAGAAGCGGAAATAATGGCCTGCAAAGAAAAAAGTTTTACTGTAGAGAATGCCAAGGAAAACCCTGGAAATAGTTTTCAAAAACCTCAAAGATCACTAACTAGATCAAAGAAATATTGTGTTTTCCTGGTCCACTGCAGACAGAACAAGTGAAAATGAACTTAATTATAGAAATAGACATTTAGGGCAGGTAGTAGAACAGACTCCGAATGATAAGAGTAATGAAGTATTGAAATCTCCCTCATTTTAGGATTTTAAGAACAGGTTAGATGCAAATCATGGTCGGTTTAGGTGGAGCTGATTAAATATTGGGGCTGTGACATGGAAGTAGACAACATCTTGAGTAGAAAGGTGGTGGTTTTGTACACACAAGATGTGCCAGATTTCCAGTTTAGACTAGAAGTCATGAGACTTGTTTAAATCATTTTAAAAAATATGGTTTTGGGGATGCCCTTTTTTCCTAGGCCTTTCTGCTTTCAGAGCTTCTCACTCGGTATTTCCAGGCCTTGTTCTTCCAAAACAAAGAAAATGGAAAAAAAAATGGTTTAAAAGTTGACTTGAAATCTACCAGTCATCATCTTCTTTGAGAAGAAAAATAACGTCATCTCTATGCAAGTGATCTGTCCTTCCAAAATTTCAGTAGTTTTTAAAAGACCTGAAGCACAGTTAGAACAAGGCAGTGCGATGGTTAGAGGGTTAGCTCAAATCTTGGGATCAAGACCCTGTTCTGTCACATGCTTCATGTTTGGCCTTAAATAATTAATTTCTCCTCTCTGTGTTGTGACCACGAGCTCTGTAGAGGGCAAAGAAAGAGCTCTGCCCTGTTTCATGAGGCTATTTGTGAGGAAAAATGCATTACAACTCAGGGACACAGTCCTGTCGGCAAACAGAGCAGATAAACCCTCTGAAATCTGGTTAAAACTAAAGGGGTGGTAACATTGATTCTGGCAGCTGGGCAATTGTTTACACAGTGATTTCAGACAGCTTCCAGGCCAGCTTGGGAGCTGGGGAAAACTCACAGTGTAGACAAGACTTCATTGTCCTTTCTTTCCTAAAAATAACTTGCATTTTCCTGCTTCCCAGAAGTCATTTTGCCTTTATAGCCGTAAATATTGTGTTCTTGCTGAATCATTTCCCAACCCTCTTCATCACCACCTGTTAGAGGCTGGTTTAGGATGCTCCATGTTGCCAAAGCTAAGAGCTCAAAAAACATGAGTCAGAACTCAACCCCCACGAGCCTGGCCTATAACCAGGAGGTATCTTCAAAAACATAAGTGTAAGTGTACTTATGCGCATACGTCCTGTGTATACATCCACTTTTTTTACATCTGTGTTTTGGACTTCCCATGACAAGGGTAAGAGTCCTCCTTCCTGGACCACCTTTTCCCAGGGTATTCCCTAGGGAGACTGAAGGAGTCCTCAATCCTTTGAAAGCTGCCAGACAGACTTCTTCAGAGTCGCTGTTCCCTCCATGCCCATACTTCACCCAACCCAGCTGCCTCATCACTCTCCTCCCTCAACCATGGTCACTTCTCAAGCATGGTATCATCCTTGAGGTATGTGCAGAATATCTGAGGACGTAAGACGCTTCAAAGCAGGCTCTTGGCTTGGTTGTACTGGCAGTGAGTGAGCTCTAGAAGTTGTTCCTGTAGAGTCCTGAAGAGCTGTATTTGTTTTGAGTGACATACTTTGCTAAATAAGAAAAACCAAACCCAATCAGCTAGCCAAGAAACTCACCCTTGCTGTATAGAAACACTTGGAACTTCTAAAAGAATAAACCAAGAACTTCTCGCTCCTTCCAAACTGGTAATACCAAGGTTTTGTTTACATCTATACTAATAAGTTAAAGAATATCAAGGAACTTCCCCCAGTGCAAGAATTCTGTCATCCATATAGTTAATTTCTTTTGTCCGTGGCCAATGCCAATTAGCATCCTTCCAGCAAATGCCTGGGCCTTTTTTGAGGTTTGCACAGGCCAAGGACTGTTCCTAATATGCAGTGCATGAAGATATCCTGTTTCAGGTCGTCACGACCTAAAAGTTGTAGAAGAACTCAACTGCAGGGTTGTAGGCTGCACTATGCCAGTTGGCCTCAGGACCACTGGAAAGACCCTGACCCATTTTACTTATAGATTCAGAGGTATCTATATCCAGAGTCAGATTCATACCAAAGAATGTGAATGGAGAACATGGAAGTCTCCTGTCTTGGCTCACTCTCCAACTTCCTTTTTGTTTTACAAGTATAGATACGACCCATGAAACCACTGGAGTGCTTCCAAGGGACAAGCCAGATCCAATATTTATAGGCTCAGCATAATTTAGTGGTTCCCATTCTTTTAATATATGTAGAAGGTTTTATTTTATTGCTGTCAGACTTTTGTTCATCCAAATTGATCATTGATATGAGACACACACACACAACATGATGATAAATGTTTTATAAACGTCAGAGACATTGTAGATATCAGACACTAAATTCGCTATGTTGGAAACAGATATTCTGAAGTCTACTAGACAGCAGAGTAAGGGATAAGGAGCATTTTTTGCATAACCTTGAAATTCAAAGGCAAATGTAAAGCAGCAATACTATAACAGAGTTGAATAGGCACTAAATAAATCTCTCCAGACCTTTTAGGGAGACACTGCTTATTAAAGCAGCAGTGAAGGAAGTTGCCAACTGAATCAGGAAACCTTAGAAGATATGCATGTATGCTTTGTGAAACTTTCTGACTCAAGGATAAAATGCTGACAAAATAAAAATTATAAGATACAGTGTCACTTCTTAGAGAACTTAACCTCAAGTGGAGATTGGCATCAAAGTGATTTAAAGCTGATACGAATTCCAGTCCATCTGCAGTGGTGTCTATTTACCTCCCTTATCTGCTTTTCACTCTTTTTAATCTCCTGTATTTTCAGAGGTGGAGGGGTTTTTGGTTATTGTCATTGGTTTTAGGGTTTTTTTCTCTTTTTCTCTTTTCTCTTTCAGCAGGATTTTATAAAAGGCGTTTGACATTTCTTAGCTGGGAAAACATACAGAGGTTTCTCAGATGTGGGATTTCATACCAAGGCACACTATGGAGAAAAAGGCGAGTAGGAGAGATCAGAGAAGAGGACCAGGGAAGAGCAACTGTGTCCTAAGGTACCTTTGATTCTCCCATATGATCTGCCAACATCATGGGGATGCCTTGAACACCTCAGAACCTGTCAAATGGCACTACATGCTCAAGTGTAGTGAAATGAAGAGAGTCCTCGGTGATGGTTCCTGTTGTCACCCCAACCCATACTGAAGCACCCATCTACCAGTCATTTCAAAGACTATTTCTGATTAGGGGTATAGCTAGGTTCTGGAGTCCAAAATACTGAAGGATGTGGTATCTAATTTGTTTTGTGGCCCTATCCAACAGCACAAGGGTAACGTTCCTGCTCCGAGAACTGGAAATCATTTTCTGAGCGTCCCTGACTTAGTCTCTGTCCACATCACCTTCCCAGCAAATAGAAAAAAATGAAGTTAATTCTCTCGTGCATCAACACAGTTCCTACAGAACAGGTCAAGGACAAACCAGGATCATAAATATGGAAAAGTATGTAGGAATTGAATAGGAAGAAGGAAAATGTACATCTTTGCATGTAGAAGGGAAGAACAAGAATAGGTCTAAGCTACGCAACACCTCCTTAATGTCCAACTGTTTTCAGCTCTGGGACATTGGAATGCGTCTTTTTCCTTTTTTTTTCCCCAGTCTTGTGTGGTACTCATGTGAGCTTTCAGCATCCATGACGCCCTTTGATAGAAAGTTATTACACAGGTTTACTACTCATTATGTCAAGAACCACTCTCTTTTGTTTATTTCAAAACTGATTCCTCTGGGCTTCATTTCTTGTCCCCTGCTTCTTGTAATGGAGAAGGCAGTGAAAATAGATATCTTTTCAAGCTTCTCAGGGTTTTTTAGACCCTTCTCAGTTGTTTCCTTGTGAGACCGACTATTTGGGCAATGTAAGTTTATACCTGCAGGTTTCAGGGTGGATTGGGTGTCAGCTCACCTCCCACCCTGATATGAAGCTGGCATACATGCACACAGCTGAAAGACACCTTGCACTCCTGGCTGATTTAAGAGCAATGTGGCTATGAGTCCATGCACGATCTAGATAAGTGGAAACTTGTTAGTGATCCGACAGCACGCAGACATGGTTTTAATGACTGTCAAACCATGGCTCAGGCTAACTTGATTGCTTTTGCCCCAGGCAGACTGGGAAGCAATTACACTCCATTGGCAGACTTGCAAAGTTCATCATGATATCCCAGGGGTGCAATGATGAGCAATTAGAACCAGTACACACATACAGCCCCAGACACGGCTAGCTATCCATAACCATGCTAAAACTAACCTGGAGCTAGGATTACTCTTCTCCAGCTGACTACAGAGCACCTAAAGGTTTGAGAGTGAACTTTTAGGCTCGTTGAAGATTCATGGACTGACCAGGTGTAAGTCAGCTGAGCTGTAATGAAGGCACATGATTCTGGAGGAGCATGCCTATCTTCTGTTGCTGCTTTAATAACTGATTGCTATAGCTGTTTCTTTACCCACCAGGGCACTACCTGTTTGTAATATTTACCAGTTCACATCCCAGAGATGCCACCAGTCATTGAGGCCAATAAAATCTTTGTCAAGAGAACACCATGTAATAAGGGTTGGCTCCCTGCAGTGCTCTTAGATGCGAGTCAGTAAATATTTGATGTAAAGAATGGTTTGAGGACTAGGCTATCCATTTACTAAAATGAAGGAACGGCATCGGTATGTGTAAAAATGAATTTCACTCGGGGAACAAGATGGCAACTTGATGTAAGTAATATGAAGCCTGGGAGCAAGAGAGAGAGCAAATTAGTAAGTAAATAATATAACTAGATAAGAAGAAAGTTGTTCTGTAAAGTATGAGGTAAAGCTTCTATAAGATGTAAATAATGCAAGTTAAGGAGAGTTTCAGCTTTTTTTGAAATAACCTTAAATCTTGCCTGGATTTAAATCAATGTGATGGACATCTCTGGAAAAATGTTGGAAAGGATGAGACTATTGAAACCAATGGCCAAATATCCCAGAGATTTCAAACAAGTCAACCAGCAAGAGACTATTAACCTGGTGCTGCTCTCAGCCTCCTTAGCTCTTTGCACCAGGAGTGCCAGATATACAAATGCTTTGTTCTGAGTGAAGCTGGCTCTTGTAATCAATTCAATTTTGAGAGAAAAAGAAAACCACTGATCGAGTCTCCAGTCTCTTCTAGGGTCTCTGGATTCCTGCTGCTGGGTAAACTGAGGCACAAGAACAGGAGTTCTGTAATTAAGTGCAGGCATCTGAGTTGCTGATGTCTATAGCTAGTGAAGGTAGCCCAGGCTTCTTTTACTGCTTGCTAAAATAAACGCTCCTAAGGCACTGCTCCTCTCAATCTAAGGTAGACACTAGATCAAACGAATTGCTCCCTGAAAAGCTCTATTTCTTTCTACTGACTACAAAAGGAGGCCAGGGTCACTAGACCAGAGCCATATGGCTGCACTGTAGACATTTAAAGGCTGGTTTCTCTCTTTGAGGTTTCTCTCTCCATATGGTGTCCTACTGCAGAGCAGAGCAGGGTGGCAAGGTCTGGCACTTGCAGCAGGAAGCGATGATGAGTAATGTTGCAGAGCCCTGGGATGCTCATCTTGGCGTTATGCACTTGGACAGCAACAGTACAGGGAATCCCAAAACTGTCATCCCTGAGACAGCCTGGAAAGCTGTAAGGAAGAGCCGGGAAACATAAAACGGGTTCTTAAACCTGAAGGGTTGATAATAAAACACCCATTGCTAAAGGATGATGATGTGAGAAAGAAAGGGAAATGGGAGAAAACCTCCACCATCAAGTTGCCAGGGTTGCAGTTCCTACTTGTTGATGGCATGGTGATCCAAAGCAGCTTGTCATTCAGAACTTGCCTCCCTCTAAAACCCTGACCACCTGTTTAGAGAACATGGGACCTCCCCTGCCCTAGAAAGGGTTCAACAAGGGAATTAATGGACTTACATACCTTCCTGTATTCGTCTCTGGCTCTGCCTTGCCCTGAGAAGAAAGCAACCTCAAAGAACCCAGAACTTGTGAGTACTTCATAAACTTTAAACATCACAAAAAGAATCACAATATTTGCTGTGGGGATGACTTTTAACACAAGCCTTTGAAGGACGTTAAAGACTGGATTCTTTTGCAAAAAAAACAAGCATTGCCTTTTCATTTAAGTGAAACACCAGGCTTTTAGGTGCAACCTTTAAACATTAAGTGGCTCATCTGTGTTCTTTAATGTCACCATTCTGCAACCTTAACAAAATGAAAATAGCCATGAATATCATCGATCTCTGGGCACAGATGCATTTCCACATCCTTCATTCCGCATCCAGCAGCTTTTCACAGGCCAGAACAAAAAAAATTTCACATGAAAGTCTAGCCATTCATCAGAAAATCGGCTCGATAAAAATGGTGAAGCTCAAAATTCTCTTCCCCTCTCTGGTTTCACCCAATGGCTTCCAGATTGCATCCATTTGATTTACAAAATGAAAGACGTGCTCCCCCCTCCCCTAATTACCAGGGACACAAATTCAGTTTTGGATGAAAACCTTTTGTGTGTGTCTCTTAAGTCCTCCCCAAAAGTTCTGCCATTGGAATTTGGCCAACCATTTTGTTGATGATGCATGAGCTGGAACCGAATGGAGATGATTTTTCCATTAACGGCTTTGGCTCTGCAGAACCAACAGGAGTAAAATATTAGTTTTGCTTGCTAAAGAATCCACTATGACTCAAAGACACAATGAAACAGATCTTTGGGGAAAGGGGCTTATGGCTTATGTTCCTAGAGAATCACTTTCCTAATTATAACCATACCAGTTCTCAAAGCTGTATACAAAAATCTTATGTATCTTATTACAGACAGTCAAGAGTCCAAAGGTTCAGACCTCCAAAAGGCCTTGAAAGACTTGGAGCAAGCAACTGAGTATTCTGTCAACAAGATTGCGTTTTTGGTTTGTTTTTTTTTTTTCCTCTACATAAAACGTTGATCTTGACTAAAATACAGATTAAAAACAAATTAAAAACAATCAGCGTTGGGGCATTGTCTGAATTTTTGTAAGTCCTTGGCTCCATTAAGAGAGCGGAAGGACAGAAGACTGTTTCTCTACTGGAAGACAAAATATATTCTGAGTGCATGTTAGCCAGTGAGGACCTAGGTGAGGCTGGAGGTTTAGGGAGCTGGAGGCCACCCAGAATGAAGGAATACTTCTGTAGTTACTATCACTTTATGCAAAAAGGCTGCTACATTGGTTGGTGCTTAACAGAGAAGCTACCACCACCTTCTTATTCCTCCTTTGGTGTATTTCTGCTGGGTTTAAAAGGAATGAAAAGTAAGACTAAGGTTCTGTATGAAGTTACATTCTGTATGACATTCATATTGCCTGGACAGGGAGACCTGCAGTGGAGAAGGTGGTGATACAAGAGGTCCTTTCCTGACCTGGAGGTAGCAGCTTGCCCCTTGCTCTTCCTCCAGTGCTCATGAAACCTCAATCCCATCACAGATCCATTGAGTAATTCCGAAAAGATGGGAAAGATGTCTGTACATGATTATTCTCTTTCAAGGTGCTTTGTGGCAAGCTTGGCTGAAACATGATTTCTTCTCCCAGTGGTGGCATGGGGAATGGTCTCACCCTATACTCAAAACCTGGTTTGTGATCACTGCATCTCTGGTTGCATCCCGCTCACTGGCAAGTGAGTCATGTTCCAGAAGGATCAGAGTGCAATAGAGTGCAGATCGGTCTTTAGCCACGTAGTGTTTCTAAGTGCATTAGTGAGGTACATTGCTGTAGAGACACATCTTGCTGTTAATAGTTGCAGCGTCCAAAGGTATGACAAGAAATTATCTGAGACATGACTTCTTTCCTATGTGACTACAATGACAGAGAAATGTGCCCTCATTCTGACACCACCTCCTTATTTTTCAGTTAAAAAAGGCAAATTGCAGCTAACCAAAATTATGGTTTGAAAACCATTTAAAAAGGTTTAAGCATCCAGCAATGTTTGGCTGAAAAACAGCAATGACGCTTATTCAGTGAGTTTAGCAGAGCTAATCCGAACAATTTGCTTTTATGCGTGTGCATGTGTGTGTGCATGCTTTGGCCTTTGGGTCTGCTCCAGACTCATTCAGCATGCAGTAACTTCACGTAGCAAATAAAAATAAGAATTTGTACCACAGCAACATCTGGGGGTCTCCAACAGGATCTAGGCCCAATGATGCTGTGTTGCATAAACATTTACTAACAACTGGCTTCTGCCCTGAGTAACTACAAATCTAAATAGGATGGCAAAAATAAAAAAAACAAATAGGCAGACAGGAAACATCTTCACTTTCAAGTGTCCATCTATAGGGATTGGGTCTGTTCAGAGATGAGCAGTGGACAGGGCAAAGAAATCCCACCCCTGCTCTCCACCCTGATGACCTTACTGTTGGCTACATTGGAAGTGCCCAAACTTTTTTAAAAGAGCTGAATTTAAGATACACGTTGGGCTGCATTAACATGCAACACGTTCAGCCCCAGCAGAATTCAAACCCTCCCCCCAAGTGGAGGCTGTCCTCCTTAAAAGCTGTGGCTCTGGACCTGAGTCTTGAGGGTTTACAAACTGGATGTGTGACAAGGCTGGTCTTAAGAGTGGACTCTTATTTGGGTTTCACTGACAGTATAAACGTACCCAGTGCAACGTTTTGGTACTGGCTAACAGCTGGCTTGGCTATAAGAATATCTGCAGTGTTGTACCTTTATCAGTGATTGACATTTTTCAATATTTCATCATTGTGAGGAAAGTCCATTTCACTGGACTTTCTGCAAATTCCCTCACTTGGAAACCTGAAGAAGCTCAAGGGTAAAAGCGCTATTGCAAGTAACATGGACAGTAATGCAACACAGAATCTGCTGGCTGGAAATACACCTGAGTTTCATCCCAAAATTTTCCATTAACTGTCTGCGCAATGCACACAAAAGGAAAGAGTTTATAATAGGATAGGAAAAAAAAGGTTTATCCAAGCAGCTTATATAAAGTTGGTAGATGGGATATTTAGGGCAGGTCATGTTTCAGTCAAAGAACTTGTGAATTTGTCTTGATTGCCATAGGAAAAAAAAAGGAGAACCAGCATTATGATTCTCTCTGTTAATTGTAGAGAAAACCTCAGTCATTGTGGTTTAGATAAGATACCTAATTCTTAGATGGCTATAGTAATGTGAAAATATCCCAATTTATTACTCAATAGTTACAGAGCTTTTTCATGACCTCTGTATTTAGGACATTTAGGTCTGAGGACGAGGACAAGAAGTTCTTTAGTCCTAGAGCTTACATTAAATAAGAAGCTGGCCATATTTACTTCTACTCTGAAAAGGTAAGGTTGTTATAGTTAAATGAGAAAATCTGGGAGTGGCTCCTGAGGGTCATGCTTTGTGTTTTAACTGGTCAATAGTCTGTGTCTATATTGGTGTGTTAGGCTGGGGAACAAGTTTGCAGTCCTGCTCCTCCTGATAGTCGTCTTCATTGGCTTTTGTCTGGACCAAGTCAACATGTTGACAAAACCCAGATACAGAAGGCAATGGAGATCATTTCATAGCTAAACCTACAAGACGTGGGCCAAACTGGCGCACTAGCTCGAAACACGTTAAGAATTTAGGGCTGAGAAGTTACTAGTAGTCATACTGAAGTAGCAAGAGCCCAAGACAAGACATGTCTAGGGTGGATGATGCCGTAGGTATCTCATACAGAGTTCTCTCACTTTCTTGTGAAACAGTTTCTGCTGTTTATTGTTAGAGATGGGACACCAGAGTCATTTAGACTGTAAGTGTAATGCAGGCCTCTGTTTCCTGTGTCCATACTCTCTTCCCGTTTTGCATGGGGAATGTGAGCTAGCAGCCCTTGCATCGCAGAAGCTGTGGAGTTCCAGAGGAAATCAGGGTAAAGCGTGTGTGCATTTATTTTCAGCAGAGGTGGTGACCCAAAGGCAGGTGCACACCTTGGAACTACTCTCTTCATTCAGTCTCTCTTGGGCTTCAAGTCTCTTTTCAGAGCCCCAGCTGAACTGGAAAGCTGTTAATGATACCTCTTTGGTTCAGGTTTGCAGACCTGTCTCCGTCATCATTGTTCCCAGATTTTAGCTTTATTATTCATGTAGTGCATTTTAATTAGTAAATTCCTCAGTCTTTAATGCATTTGCTTCAGTGCCAGCTTCAGCTCCAGGCCACTTGCCCCCCAGCAGCTTCACAATCATGCAGTAGGAAGTTCAGTTTGCTTACTTTAACGACCCTTTTTCTGAATTAATACATCTTTTGGAGATATGAACCCTGACAGCACTGTTAATATAAGATTGTAAGCTGAATTATGCTTTGTGTGATGCTACTTACATCAGTCCAATTGCTCTTGAGATTCTTTTCTCTTATTAAATCAGTGTTTTACAGGGCAAGAGAATTTTTTAATTTTTTTTATTTTTAAATAGACTGGGGCACAGATGTTAAGTGGTCTTGGAGTTTGTATTGAGTTCTCTGTAAATCAACTCAGTGCTCAAGGAGATAATAAATATTAGCAATGACTATAAAAACACTGAGTTGAGGAGAAGACAAGAGAAATATGTCTGTGTTAGAAGAAGACAAAAACATCATATTGCTAAATAGTGCACCCATGTCTTGAACGCTTCTGGCAATTTTGGTTCTCCTCCCCTCCACCCAGGGAAGGACACATTGGGATCAGAAAAGGTTCAGAGAAGGGTGACAGAGACAATCAAATGGCCACATCAGAAAAGAGGACCCCTGCTCTTCAGCTTGTTGAATAGTGAAATAGGTCTGTAGATTCCTGAAGGGTGATGAGGTGGGAGAAAATGAATAGGAACCTCTACCATTTAAATGGAGCACCCAATGAATTTTTGGAGTAACGCACTTCAAAAACAAATGAGAGGAAGCCTTTTTCTGCCAAGCTCATATCCTGTACCTCATTGCCTGAGGAAGTTGTGGAGTCCAAATATATGGATAGGCTTGTAAAATAAAGACAAAACCATGGAGGATCTGTCTCGGGGGATTATTAAATTCAAGGGTCTGAATTCAACTTCCAGCTCAGGAAGCTTCTGAGCTGTGCAGTGTCAGATCCTGGGAGGGTATTCCAGACACAGGATCATTCTCTACATTCCATGCTTCTTCCACTATTTCCCTATGCATTGCCGTTTAGGACAGGCTGTACAGATTTTGGCTTGGCTGAGCATAACCACCAATAGGAAATGTAGAAGCAGACTTGTTCTCATAACCAACGGTTCTACTTTTGCTGTCTTCAGGGAACGAGCAATAAAGAAGCTGTTTGTCTGCCAGCCAAAAGATGATAGACCCAATCACTTGGGTCTGAACCTGTGGTGTTCTTTACTGCTTTAGTGCGTCCTATTTCTCCTCCAGCTGCCACTGCAATGAGAAGGATCTTCCTCATAGTACCGCTTCAGTTCCTTTTCCATTTGGGGCATAAGGAACTGTATTGTAATGAAATATCTAAGGCAAAATAACAGAACTCTTTCAATGCACAGACATCTCCTTGGGCTCCAATGCACAAGGCTGATAAGGTTTCTTTGGGGTCTAAACTCACAAGTCACAGTGGCAATGAACTAATTTGGGCACTTAGCACCAAGAATTGTTCTGTATCTTTTCTGTGAAATAAATTAAGGTTGAAAGCATAAATCCCTGAAAAAATCCCTATGAACTTTCTTAAATTTATTCAGTTTTGAGTGTTTTACTTTAAATTGAAACAAATGTGAAAAAGATTAATTATACCCTTTAGCTTGATTTAGATTGTGCTATTCTATGCAACACGTATTCATGGATTCTAGTGTTTTGCACAACCTTTTTCACAGCATTTGAACGGGAGCTCTTCAATCATGTCAAAGTCTTATGAAGACACTGTTCACTCTTCAGGAATCTGTGCTACTAGGCAGATTGCAAGAGATTCAAAAAATTTTAGAAGTGAGTCGTTGGGTCACTCGCTTTGGAGATCTGTCCCTCATTCCACAGCTTTCCACCCTGTGCTGTAACCCACCAGGTACTGAATGCTCTATGAGAAAACATAGCCCTCTTCCCTGTTGGAATAGGGCACCTTGAATTTCCTTGAACTGCTGCATTTTAAGAACTTCTTCATGGACAATACCCATGGAGGGCTGACCTAGGATAACTCATTCCTCTTCATTCCTCTGAAGCTGCACGTTCAGTTTTGGGAAATGGAAAATGAGCACTGGGAGGTGACATAGAAAAAGACAGTCCTATATTGTGAGCAGACTTTTATTTTTTAAAATTTGCTTAGGACCTCTTCTATATCTTGTCAAGTGTTGTTTAAATCCAGTCTTGGCTCTTAGGGCTTCCCTGCAGCTATCTGATTTTCCTCAGGATACCTGTGGTAGGGTCTTCATAATTTGAAAGCATGGAGGTCATTCCAAAATTGATGAGACAGCAATAAACAGAGAGCCTGAGGATTGATACAAGTTTCTAGGCAAAAAGTGGTCTGACCGAGTTCAAATTAAATGCTCATTTTGGCTCTCTGGCTTCAAAAACAAGGAATTGTCTTAAAAAAAAAGAAAACTATCCCATTGCCATTCCACTGATGATAGCTGGAAATCTTCCACCTCTCGCTCACCTGGCAGCTGCTTAAACTGTTCAAATTCCTTTACGAGCCACGTCAATGTTTGGCAAGTCCACTTTTATTTCAGGAGATTAAAAAAAAAATAATCTTTCTGCCTGTTCATTCCTTTTCATTCTTAAGTCTTCTGTGCAATGAGAATGTTAACACTTTGTGATGCCCTTTTGAACCGTATTCTCCTACAGCTTGACAAGTCACATGTCTGACACTACGTAAGAGGCTTATCTTGGCTAGCGGTAGTCATCTAAGTGCCAGAAATCTAACTCTAAGTAAGTCACTTGAGGCTCCCTTTACAATCAGATTCAGAAAGTTGATCCTTCCTGTGATCAGGTAGGTATCTAAAAAAAGTAAGATAAATCACTTATTTTCAAACAGAGAAACGTTGATTTAGTGTTTGTGGAATGCTGACCTTATACGTACACATACAACCCAGTGAGAGAGAGGATCTGGGCTTATATCAAACCTTTGTTCTTCACATTGGAGGGCTATTTTTAATGTAAATACTTTCCCCAGTAAGATTTGCAGCATAGTCCTTCAAGCAGATCTGGACTGCTAGCTGGGACTGTGTGTGAGGCTGTGCGTGTGTGTAGGGCAGAGGTGTCTCAGACTGCCTCTTCCACCCAGAAAAGGCATTGTGTGAGTTGCCTTTCTGGATATGTCTAGACAGAGCTGGCAAAGGTGATGCCGCAGTGCCTGCTAACAGCAGTTGTCTAACCAGCACTGGTGGCAACAAGTGAGCCAAGCCACTGGCCACCACTCAAGGTCTGCTCTTGAGTGCAAGCTTAAACTCTTCAGAAGCTCTGAGTCCTCCTGGAGACTGGGACGCTTTCCGACCACCTGCTGCTATCTTGCTCTCATTCCTCCTGTTCTCTGCCTTGCACCAAGGCTACTATGTCAATGCCTAATCCCATCTCTGTTTTACTCTGAAAATAAAACCAGAGAGGAATTGCCTTCTCAGAGGTGCTTTGTAGCCTTGATCATTTCCCAGGATATATAAAAAAATCTGTCTACAGAAAACAGATTTTGTACTAAGGGCTGATATATTTTATTAGACCAACTGATACAGCTGGTAATAACAAAGGAGCTTCCAGAGACTCAATCTCTTCTTCAGGCCTGAAATAGAAGCAGCCAACTTCATACTAAGTAAAATTTGTCTTGTTTATATTTTTAAACCATCACAGCTACAAGATAGTATTGTATACACATCCTGATCCAAAGTCTGGAAGGGGCAAGGGAAAGATTGCCATTGGCTTTAGTAGCTTTTAAGTCATCCCAAGGATACTCTGTGCTGAGATACCAAAACGTGGCTGGAGTTGAATGCCATTTGTTCTAGGGAAGCTAGTGAGATGTATTGATACTTATTTAACAGATGTTCAGATTTTTCTATGAGGTCCTGAGATGAAAAATTATATAAAAACTTAAAGCTGTTTTATTAATCAGCCACTTTATCTCACTTCTGTTGCTTGTTCAATAAAAAGAAAACCAGTGTCTAAAAGGTTTCGAAAAGGCAGTGCATGTAATTGCTGCTTTGCTCTTTTGAAGGCATTCAATGAATGGGGTCTGATAGCTGTTAAACCATGGGGAGATTACTCTGCCAGGCAAGGCGTAGACTTTAAGCTTTTAAGTTTGGTTTTACCTGGGAAACTTTTTCAGATGTCTTAAGTTAAATGTCTGCCTTTTTTTCTGACTACATCTCTTATCTTTGTTTCCCAGAATAATTCTTTGCAATAAAAACTGGATAGAGAGACAGAAAATCTGTGAAAAATAGCCATGCGCCACATCTGTTTGTGTCAATGTGATTCAGGGACACACTCTTGGCCATGGAAAGAGGAAAGCAGGTACAGACCTGAAATCTCAAATGGTTCTCATGTCTCAATCAGGAGTAGAGAATTTGAGGCTTTTGTGGAAGAAGACAAGTCCAACAACCACTTTAACCATCTAAATGTACACAGGTATAGCCTCTTTCTAGCAAATTTTTATGCACCTCATGTTCTGCTCTGTGCATGTTCATGAGCTCTACAGTCTTGGTTGAACTGACACAGCTACATGACTGTTTCCCATCAAAGTCATGAGATCCAAAAACTAGAGGAGTTCACACTCACTTTCAACTCGGAGACCCTGTTCACTCTGGGAAAGCCCAGAGGGCATGGAGGTCAGATCAAAACACAGGCAGAAGAGGAGGGACTGTCCTCTTGTTCTTTAACAGCTTCCAGGTGAAAGCACTTCCCAGTGTGGGGAATCTTGAAAACTAGGCTTTGTCAAACCCACTTCTTAACTAGCAGGAGAGAAAATGTTCTGATCAAGGCGACCCTTTGTCCTTCCTTTTGAATCTTCTATTACAAATAGCAATAGGTTAATGAGAGAGAAATTAGAAAGCATTTGTAGCTCAACAAAGGTTGATGGGTGATCCCTGCTGGGATATTTTCCGAGATTTTGGGTCTAATGCTTGTCTATACAAAACATAGGCATAGTTCAAGATCAATTTGTGCTTTTGTCTTTGTCAGTTATGATCTGAATACCCACCACAAAACATACTCCACCAACCATTAGGCAGAATTATCAGTGTGAGCATACCAGCAGTGCCAATAAAATCAGGCCTAGAGTTTAATTCACAAAACACCATACAAATTGCTGAGAAGTTACTTACAGGGGCAGCCTTCATTTTATGAATTCATTGGAGACATTTCAGCTAATGCACAACACACGAGGAGCTTGAAATGAATCTCATAATCTCATTAGGTACCCATGCATAGCGTCTTTTGGAGAGACATTAGCTTTCAGCTCTAACGTAAAGTGGGTTCATTTTAAAAAGTGATTAAATCATAAAAGGCAAGAGCTACCCAGGATGTGCAACACAAAGGAAAATGAGTACATTTTCATTTGCACAAAGAATCAGTAACAACATGGGTCTAATAAGAAAGGGAGTTAGAAAAATTAATAGAGTATATAAATTTAAAGCACAGGAAGGTGATGCATCAGCAACTTTTTGTGTCTGAAAGTGAGCAATAGAAAATGTCTGTCAGGACCAGGTCATCTAGAGAGGAAAAGAGGTGGAGTCTCTGGATGGCATGGCAATCACAAGCAGCGTGCGCAGCTCAGGAGAGCTACATTTTCCTATAGCCAACAGATGGTTTTATTCAATTGCCTAAACATCAGTGGTTTGTACCCTCTTGGACCAGAAACCAGTCATCAGGAAGGATCCTCCAGGGCAATTCAAATGGATTTAGATGCCTTCAAATAAGCAATCAGATCTTTTCCCAGATTGTCATTGGCTATAATGGCAGATTAATTACTCAAAACACATTTAATCATATAAATTAGGTGCGCTAGTTTACATGTTGGTTTCCGCCCTTAATTTCTCTATGCCACAGAATAAGATCCCATAATCACATATGATCTGATTGTAAATTTTAAGAAATTCTCAGAGCCAGTAATATTTTTTTCCAAAGCTGCTAGATATAAACCTCCAGTTAAAGAGAAGTTACATCTTAAAATTAATAAAGTATATGGCTTCAGTGGCACAAGAAATGGTGTATGGTCATCTAAAACTCTGAGGAGCTTGTACTCTTTTCCCAATCTGTAAACATAGTTTTTCCTCCAAACCTTTGTCTTTTATATTGTAAACACTTTTAGCATTTGATTGATTGCACTATGGGCTAAAAAAAGAGATCTTGTAGTCTTAAAAAAAAAAAAAAAAGAGAAGTAACCTTTTCTTGAAACCCGAGAAAGCTGGAGAGAAAATTAAGCCTTGTTCTTTGGGATATAAAGATGAGAAGTTTCCCTCACTAAGAAGAATCACCTTTTGCTCATTTAAAGACAATTATCATGGAAGAGGCTAAAATTGCAGGTAAAATAATTTCAGTTTTTAGAAGAAACTTCCTAATCGTTGGAGAGAGGAGCCCCAGGATAAAGACCGAGGAATGATGCGGGATGCCTGGGACTGGAGGTTTCTCAGATCAGTTAACACTAGTAGTGATTTAGCTGACTGCCTCTGGAGGCATGCACCCTTATATTGTCAGGGTGTCTCTACACTGAGCAACCGCAATTCCTGCTGTCTTTCCCCATAGGTCATGCTTTCAGATGTGTTAATAATCTTTCCTACTGCTCTGTCACTTTTGGCCCCACATCTGGGGCCATACCCAAAGCTGAGCAGCGTTAAAGGACCCTGGAATGAGTCTTGCAGACTTTTGCCTAAAGCGTGTCTCAGTGCAACGTCAGATTTTGTGGCCTCTGTGACATTGCAGATGTACGGGAAGCCTGTGATCCACTCTCCCCTCCAGACCTTAACCAGCCATTCCCCATCCTGCTCTTGTACAGGTGAAAATCCCTCCAGAAATACAGAACTTGGTGTTTCCACACAAAGAGAAGAAAGAGTGTGGCAGAGAGGGAACAAGTCTGCCCTAAACTGCAATTGCCACCAGCCTAAAATTCTACTCTTCCCTGTAAACACAGCCTCTCTCAAACTCAGATAACAACATTTCGATCAGTTGCTTGATTTTCTTGTTACCAAAAAAATTGACTAAGAGCAAATTTAAACAACTCCTAGCAAAACTTGCAGCTGACACACAGTTCCTTTTCTGGCAGAAGTCTAAGCTTTAATGAGCAATCGTGGGAAATGAAACGGTAGGTTGGTTTTGCAAAGTTTTGCAGTAATAGCAGGCAGCAGTACAAACCCAGTGGCTGGGTATGAAGTGTGAATGAGAAGCAGCATTCAGCAGCACAGGTGTAATTATCCAAAGAGAAAACTGTTGCCATCATTACAGTGACAAAAATAGCGAACTTAAGGGAAAAAAAAAAACCAAACCACCAAACCTCTGCTTATTTTGTTCAGAGTTATAGATGTATAATTAAATTGTGCATCAGGATATTCTTATGGACCTTAAACTTTGACTGTAAAATACCGGTTGCACTGATAAATCACAAACACGTGTACATAGATATTTCAGAGTTTTTCTGTTTGTTTGAGGGTTTTTTTTTTTTCATAAGGATTGTAAAGGTTTCATTGGCATTTAAGAAACTAATCAAAACCACAGAATCTTGAGAACTCATGGCTACAAATATGAGCTAAAATGACCCTAGGAATCATCTCAGCTGTAGGCATCGTGTCTCAGCCAGTAATTTCATCCTAGGGATGCAGTGTGTGATGGATGAGAGGAATCGCTTGCTAGGAACAGTTCTCTCTAACTTAAAATTATGCAAGGAAAGAAGAATTTGCTGATGGCATGATTTTGAAAGAATGGGGAAATAACATGCCAAAATACAGAATACTGTTGCTCTCTTGACTGAAAAAAAAAAAAAGAAAAAAAAAATTTAAAATGCCTGACCCATCTCCTCTTCTGGAGCTCTACCTTCTTTGCACCAACTAGGCATAGCTGGTAATATTTACTAAGAAATATTATCTTGGTTTTACCTTCACCTCTTTATTTTTAAATAAATTTATATAGAATGGCGATGATTAAATTGAGATTAATTTCAGAGTTCCTCCAATCTCCCTCTCTGTTATTTGTAAGAGTTCAGAACTCTACAGTAGCTTTAGAAGACTACCAAGGTTTGGGAGGGGGGACAGGACTGTTTCTATTTTTTGGTTTTTCTTGATATGATTGATCTGGTTATCTAAATTCTCTTCATTGCAGTAGTGGACAGTTAACTGCATGACTTACAGAATATTTCTCATTAAAAAAAAGGAGAAATAATTATCATAGAATCACAGAATCATTAAGGTTGGAAAAGATCCTTAAGATGTTCGAGTCCAACTGTTAACCTATCACTGCCAAGGCCACCACTAAACCATGTCCTCAACACCACGTCTACCTGTCTTTTAAATACCTCCAGGGATGGGGACTCAACCACTTCCCTGGGCAGCCTGGGCCAGGGCCTGACAGCCCTTTCAGTGAAGAAGTTTTTCCTAATATCCAACCTAAACTTCCCCTGGCGCAGCTTGAGGCCGTTTCCGCTCATCCTATCACTCGTTACTAGGGAGAAGAGACCGACCCCCACCTCGCTACAACCTCCTTTCATTGCAGCAGACTGGGATTTCTACCCCCCATTCAGTGTTACTCCTTAATACATTTTTGTTCATGAGTGCCACAGCACGGAGCAAAGCAGGAGATGCATCACACAGGGTCATCAGAGGCACTCCAAAGGTAGGATGGATATTTCTGTTTTCACCCTGAGCAAGGATTTCCTCCAGTGGCATACCTCGGTGGGGATAACTCCCTCAGGCAGAAGAGCTCACAGATGTTGCTACTCTGCGCCTGCCCTATTAAGAGCCAGAGCAAATAGCTTTACAGTCTTTCTTTCAAAGCAAATACGCCTCCAAAAGACCGATTCTCAGGAGGCATAACTGATTGCAGGAGCTTTACGTCTTGTTTTATTACAATTCAGGAAGCTGTAATGCTTGGCACCCACTGAGGATTTATCAATCTCCAGAAGCGTAGCCAAGGGTGAACAAAGGTAAACAAAGTTTATCCTCTTCTAATTTGGGCAACTGGCAGTTTACAGCTCCATGTGGTGGGCCTGGAATACCAAACAAGTGAGTTTATTCACTTGTTTATTGACTCCTGCACAAGAGTCCTGCGCCAAAAGAGAACAAAGATGTTTTTATCGTTCCTAAAGACAAAGCCTGGCTGATCACTGCATGTTAGACAGAGCAGAAAGCTAAACCAAGCAGGGCAGAAACTGATTGCAGCCTCATTTCCTATGGAAGAACATACTTTTATATAACTTTAAGCATTTTCCTGTGTGGGGGTGAATCAGAGTAAGGCAACGACCTCAGAAGAAGACTGGAGGTGGTGTTCAGGTTGACTCACACCTATTACTGTTCGCTTGAATGGGAAATATGCCCAGATCTGGTTTTGCAGCTGACTTTAAACCATAGTCTGGTACCCAAGAATTCCCTCTAATCTTTTTTCCCTCAGGTTTTGTATTTTGCCTGCTGATCAAACCCCGTCTGATGTGCCAGCAGGTTTGGAGTTGATAGCCTTGCTCTGAATCATATCAGCTTTCACATTTTCCGTTGTTCTTGTTGTTATGAGAGACTTTGCTTTAAAACATCTTCTTTCAGGTACTGCATTTGTAAGAAAGAGGCTGAATATTTCTTATGTGGCTTCCTGCTATGCTCACACAAATTGTTTTGATGATTTGTTTCTTTTTGTGGCTTGAGGCTGGTTAGGAATAATCTGCAATCACAACGATGAAAGCCACGCTAAGTGAATTCTCGAGGCAAGAAAAAAGAAGGCAGAAGTGACTAACCATACACAGATCATTAATGTTGTAACGAGATAGCAAAGCTGATTCTGCATCATAATTATAAAGGAAACATTTGTAGTTTTTCCACAAAGAGACTGGGGCATGGCAATTTTGCTAGCATCAGGCATATGCTGTCGGTATATTTATCACAAGAAAACATAGAAAGATCTTTTGAAAGCTCACTGAAATTGAGAGGAAAGTTTTCCCCTGACTTTAATGGAATTTGGATCAAGTACAAAACACTTGTTAATTAGCCAATTTATTACAAAATTTAAAAATTGAGTACAAAGTCTCTGTAAAGAAAGAATGCTTAACGAGCTTTGCTAAGAGCTGGTACAGACCATACACAGCCTGCAGGGTTCCCAGTAACCAGTTCCAGTGTTGAACACATCATCTGCTCACACAGCGAGGGCTTGAAGAAGCAGCAGCTTCAGAAAAGAGGGCTAGAAGGGACCTCAGGGGTCATGCAGTCTATTCCTTGCCCTTCAGCTAGTACCAATTACACCAACAGTATTCCTGACAGCTGTTTTGCTAACGTAGTCGTAAAACACCAGACTTTCCCCACCATCTTACAGAGCTTTGAGCAGGGAATCAGAAGTTTCCAACATTCCCCTAAACAACAGAATTAGGGCCCGCTGACTTCTAGGTCTTCCTCTGAGGTTTGAAATCAATCCACAGTGGTTTTGAAAAGACAGGCAATTCAGGCAGACAGCCTGTTAGCCAAAACTTCCTTGTATTTACAACAAGCAGGACGAAGTCATACAGAATAATTAAAGCTCTGAGCAACATGCGAGATGGGTGTCGTTGCTTGATAGTACTGTATAAAACTGTAACATTAAAAACAAAATCAGCATTGAAATCTGATTCATTATCATCCTTTTTGGTGCTGAAGATGATCTCAGCCACAGTATGGGGGAGGCAGCAGGGAAAATTGCTCCTTTGAGGATAGTAGTCTGTCCAGTCAGTGAATAACTCACAAATCCCCAAGAAGCATTTGTACGCGTGAACTGGGAAATGGAAAAATTTTGCCTGAATATTTGAGAAATCTCTTCAAAGAACCCTAGAAGTAGATTTAATTGGGCACTAATTAGTCTGTCTGAGTATAACTTACCAATATTTTCCTGTTCACAGAATCATAGAATTGTTTAGGTTGGAAAAGATCTTTAAGATCATCAAGTCCAACCGTAAACCTAACACTGCCAAGTCCACCACTAAACCATGTCCCGAGACACCGTATCTACCTATCTTTTAAATACCTCCAGGGATGGAGACACAACCACTGCCCTGGGCAGCCTGTTCCAATGCCTGACAACCCTTTCAGTGAAGAATTTTTTCCTAATATCCGACCTAAACCTCCACTGGCACAACCTGAGGCCATTTCCTCTTGTCCTATCACTTGTTGCGTGGGAGAAAAGACCGACCCCCACCTGGCTACAACCTCCTTTCAGGCAGTTGTAGAGAGTGATAAGGTCTCTCCTCAGCCTCCTCTTCTCCAGCCTGAACAATCCCAGTTCCCTCAGCCGCTCCTCGTAAAACTTGTGCTCTAGACCCTTCACCAGCTTCGTTGCCCTTCTTTGGACACTCAGCACTGTTGCAGCACCACAGCCCAGGAGGCACAGAGCACCCTGGTGCTTGCTTTAGCTGCAAGGGATCTGTACAGCCCTCCAGCTTTTACAGCTGATGGAAAGATTCATCGTGAAGCCTTGTTGCTCTCTCTATGGCCCACTTTCTACAGTTGTTAATCAGTTATCCATTTTTTGGCACAACTGTGCTGTGTACTTGAGAGAGATTAGCAGGATTCACTTGCAAGAAGTAAACAGCAAGAGACATCTAATTTTTGCTTGACAAAATGAATCTTTTAGGTACTGCTCACCAGTTCTGAATGATGCTCTGGATCTTCCACCTCTCCAGCCTTGGAGAGTCATTTGACTTTTCCACAAGCAGATGAGCTTTTTAGTACTGCCTTCGCTCACAAACCTCATGAATAATAATGTGGAGTTAGACAGACTTCCTATGCTCATCAGGCTGCACATGAAGGAGCTGCTGCCTGGCCACTTGGGGTTAAGGGCAATTAGTGAAAAATCATGCCTCTGATTGAAAATGGCAGGGAAGATTGAAAGGGGAAAAGAAAGAAGCTATCTGAGCCTCTTAGTTCAGCCCTGAGGGAAGAACAGCAGATTCCTCGCAGCTGTAAGTCTTGTGGTATCAGGGCTTTCCTTATGGTCCTTGCTCTTGGGTCTGAGTGATGAGGGGGAAAGTCTCCATTTTCTTCCTACTAACAAAAATAGGTGACAGCCCCTCCTGAGGATAAGACAAGCCAGTTAATGAGAACTTTGTCAGCTGTGACAGCAGAAAGTCAGAAATCAAATTGTCTAGATCCTACCCTCTTTTGGAAAGGGAGGCAGGATGTGACCCATGGGTGGACGTTCAGGGATGGAACTACTGGGAAAAGGTATTGAGAAAGCACTGTTCACAGCTGGTGGGCATTTCTTCATGCTTTCCTGGAGATAATCCCACTGATATGGACAATAAGGGCACATGGGAACATAGCAGGAGACAATGTCTTCATTCAGCTCCGGTAGGACTGGGGCATCTTGACAGCATGTTGTAATGGTGACACATGGGGTCTCAGCAGTGGTGAGGGTTGGTGACAGAGCGCCTGAGCTAACAAAATCTTTCAGGGATGTAGGTCCATGTGGGCAGATGCATTTACAATTCCAGGGGCAACACCAGTCCCGGGATCTCTCTTGAGTGAGCAGGGTTCAATGCAGATACTCCATCATCTCTGGCATGTGACGTGTTTCTGATCCCCAGATGAAATCTTTCTGAAGCCTTCGGATGATCAGCCCATTCCAAACAAGTAGCGATGTTTGTCTTCGTTTCCTGCAGCATCTTCCTTGCTCTTTGCTTCCCTCTCCAGTTCTATGTATTTTTCTCTTCCCATACTGTGTTTTCTCCCGCTTGTGTGCTTTTCAAGGCCAGGTGATCACTGTGACTGCAAAACCAGTGGAAATCAATGGCACTGAATCCAGGAACAATGAATATGTAGAGTCGTCTTAAAACACTGGTATGCTTGGTGTGATGACTTCATCAAGATCTTCAGCTTAACCATGGTGTCTCAAGCATATAGTCACAACCAGGCTGCCTCAGTATTCTCTTGTGTGACACAGCGTGTTTTGAAAACCTATCAAACCATTACTTTTTCTTTTGCTTTGTTTTTTCATGTATTATGTCCTGGCTAGTTCAGAAAGATTACTTCCCAGAGAAATAAGTCCCTGGGTTTTTTTTTTGTTAAATACAAGAAGAACAGAGGACAAGTGTTCTAACAGGGAACAAACTTTATATAAGGTAAAAAAAAAACAACAGCTTTACAGCAACCTCCTAGCAAAAGCAATCTTCTCCTTTTCCATTTGCAGTAAGGTTTTGTTCTGTCTCTTCCAAAGAGATCTGAGTATCTAAAACATAAAAATACCCAAACCCTTCTTTCACTTGCTAAAAGTCCTGGCATTAAAATCTCCATAGCAGATGACATTTGTGATTCTTTGTGATTCTTTGTGATTCTTACACTGCTTTTTTCAGGATGATATCATCTCTAGAAACAGTCCTTAAGTAATCTGTTTTGGTGCTTAAAACCTTTTAAATTACTTCCTTTTCCTTATTGGTTTTTGATACCTTGTATCTTCCAGGTCAAGGTAAACCAGCCCATCAATATGCTCCATCCTATGCAAGAAAACAAAGGTCATTAAAAAATGTAATTCTTCCATGCAGTCAAGATTTGGCCAAGCACCTTCAGAGAATGGCTTTGATGCTGAATTGATTTTTGATTTCCAACTTCAGCCGGTTAGCTAGGCCTCCCAAGGAGTGGGATAGCAGACACTGCACCCTGGTTTTGCTCTATCCACAACCACTTAAGGTAATTTTACCCCTATTAGTTCCTTCCTCATAAACTCAGACCTGGTGATCTTGGACTCAGGTGTTTGTTAGGTGATCAGTAGTCATTCTTCACTGAAGGGTGGAGGAGACCTGGTCTACCTTCCAGGAGAACACCTTCCCTCCATTCCACTGTCCTTACATTCTTCAAAGGTGAAAACTGAGTCACTGAATTCAGCATGAGTCAAAAAAACATTGACAGGCAAGATATCTGAAAGTCATTTACATCTGCCAGTTATTTGACTATTGCCTATGCAGTAGCAGTTGATAGACACTATCAAGAAAATCATGCCCCTAGAGAAAATTTATCTCCTCTTTACACCCCTTGCAGTCACCTGGGAAATATGCTGTTTCTGATAATGCTATGCATATATTATGTGGGAAGGAAAATATCCAATCTGTACTTTTGCCTGCAGGCATGATGTATTGATCGTCCTCACCAATATATCATTTATTTATTTCAAGTCATCTCAGCAAGGCCAGTCCTGGGAAATGAGTCAGATGGGTTGCTTCCAAAAAACAATTAACAGGTGGTATTTCTTCTAAGCTGAACTTTAACTCAAGTCTGGACAGGAAAGGTGCATTAAAGAGCATTGGTAAACATCTTTTTTGAGTTAACTGTGGAAAAGTTCCTCTCTACAGCTGTTCAGAGCTCCTTGCTCATTAGAAGCTCAGAAGGACAGGCAACTGGTGTTAGGGTATCTTGTGGGCTTTCTGCAGTGCACCGGAAGGCCTAGAATTGGAAACCCAAGAATTGAGGTGGCCAGGTTCAAAGGTACGGAGTCATTCCCTTTAAGATAATGTGTGGGAGAGGCCCCTGACATCTCCATAATGCCAAGGCCTGATCAAGGGACTCTTCACCATTGCAAGCCCATGGACTGCAGGCTGAGGAGACACCCCAGAGGCTGCAGTCCAACCCACAGCCTTAACCAGCCATGGACCCTTCCCATCATATGGAGAGCAAGCAGACTTCCAATGACCAATGCTAATAGTAAATACTGGACACAAGGTTTTCGGGGGATCCCACGCTGTATCTCAGCTGCCTACTTTGATCATTGTCATCTTTGTATGAAGTATTATCTCCCAGCTGTTATCAGAGACAATATTCAGGGCTCATTGGACCACAGGGGTGATACTCTGTCTTACACGTCCTCCGTTTCTTAAACCCCAGGCAAATCTCTGTCAAATACATTATAAATCTAGCATTGTGAGATTCACACCGCGCTTGCTGTATCAGATGAAGGCTGAACAGAAAAAAACTTGTTTCTTTGCTAAGGGGAGCTGGTAGGCATCAGGGAGACCCCACCGACATGCTGGCCACACCACGTGTGTCTATAGCCGCCTCGTGCAGAGAGCTGCTGGCTTATCAGTGGTGATACAGGATGCCCCAAGCACAGTCTGTAGGTGGTGATTCAGGGAACGGGAAGGATGTGGTCAGCAGCAGAAGCTATATCAGATGTGCTCATCTTAAGATGCTCACGTTTCTGCATGGGAAGGTGGCAAAAGCTCTTCCTCCCACCACCTGTCCCCAGCCTATATGGTGAAACCAAAGGCAGAGCCAGTTTGTCGCATTTTCTAAGTTGCCTCATTTTGCTTCCTGTTTTGAGCAGCTGCAGCCGAAAACAGCTTGTCCTGAGAACATAACAGCTTCCAGCATGACTGTTCAGCACATTTCAAATTAAGGCCTTTTAATGCTGCTACCATACCAAACCCTTCAACTGAAGCCAGCATGCCAACTCCATTGGTTAACAGGAACAGGAGCTTTTTACCCATCTCTTCAGCTGACCACCAGAAAAGCTTTTAATATGAGACACGCACTTGTTTCTTAACTTCATGTTCCCATGCACCTTACTGCTTAAATGTTTAAAAACATTGTCTCGCGTGCTAGCTGCACACATATCCTCTCAATATAGCGTCCGTTCATCCTCTCTGTTCACCTGGTCAGCTTGACCTTTACTTGGTCAGTCCAACTACTTCTCTGGCGTGGGATCAGGAATGAGAGCACAGAGCAGAGCTCGAAGGCAGCTGATGTTCTGTGCTTAATAGAGTTGAACAATGTTCAGCACTGTCAGCATCTGTTCTTGACAACATGTTTTCATTTGTAAAAGAGCTATTTTGAGGAAGCAATGGGTAAGTGGGTAATCCAAATTCATATAAATTAATACCAACAGGGTCACAAAAATACTTTTTAGCTAAAAGAAAGCAAGCCATTAAATTCACTGCACTCTTATTACATCAGTCTTCTGTTCCCTTATTTTCACCCTAGTTAAATTTTGGACTTGTTTTTGTTGAACCATACATAAAAGCAATATTTTTTTGGTATGATATTCATCTATTTAATATTGTGCTACAATTCAAACTTTCTCTTCAATTAGAAAGTTGTTAGAGCCCACTTTTCCATTCAGTACCTAAGCCCCAAACACAAGAGACATTAGCTACAGTCACAGCTGGAAGCTTAGTTTGATTCTGGCTATAATGCGCATTAAGCAATGCAAATGTTATAAAGTGGTGCTATAAAATACACCTGCACACGAAAGCATTTCCCATCAAATGATGAATCCCACTTTTACAAGACAAGTCGCTACCTTCCAGAAGCTCTAATTGAAGAATACCACTCAGGTTGTTAAATATTACAGCATTTTCACACAGGAATAACAACACTGACTGCAGGTGGCAGATAGTCCACCAAGATACACTAACTGGCTGATACATCTGAGCTGCGGGAAGACATGTTGTTACCTGCTGAGCCAGGTAATTGTGTCTGTCTGTCTCCTTCCCTTACAGTGGGTCAGAATAGAAAATACTCAGACTGAAAGGCTGATTTGCATTTAGCACTTGACACAGCAGTCCTGGTGTTAGTGAAGCTGCACAGCCTTTTCCCATGACATGTGGAAGAAGGCATTGCTTGGCACGGGATGGAAAAGGCGCTCCTCCACAAGGACAACTAACCCTGCATTATCCTTGCCAAACGATCAATGGAGAACTGCTCCAGCCATACCTTCATACCCAGTTCATCCCTCTCCTCTCACCTCCCACACTTCCACTTCTTTCTGTAGCCAGTGTCTTTTCTACAGCTAGCCACCTTCTTCCCTTCCCAGAAGTATATATAAGTTATCAGTAGCCTTTTGCTAGTGTTTTCTTGAAGCCACACAGTTACGCAGGCAAGTGGTAAGAAAATATATTCAAACTCAATACAGTACCAGGCCTCCAAGAATTTAGTCTGCTCCCACCATGGTAGAGTTGGTCCAAGTTTCTCAGGCAGGAGTTTTCCATTGGAAAATGCTGTCTGTGCAGTGCTGCAATGTTCTGCAGGAATGTGATGACTTCTTCAAGACCGTCAGTGGAAAGCGGGCGGTCAGGTTAGTCAGCTGGTCTCCTGCCAGCCCACCTTCCCAGGCATTCTGGCATCTCAGCCACCTATGTAACATCCAGCCCAAGATTCAGGCTGCCAACTTTCCAGCTCTCCAGACAGAAGGAATGGTAGGAAACTATCGCCTTGTTTCCACAGTGGACCAAGGTTTGCTGTTGCAGAAATGGCCTGGTACTTTTGCTCCTTGCTTATTCCCTAAGCTGACAGGCTTCATGAGTATCTATCACAGTTCTCGCTGCTTTCTTAGCTTCTTCAGCACCCAAACACCACTGCTGTCTTCTAACCAGTTGTGTGAAGCCAAGAAGAATAAATGATCAGAGATGGAGGTATCTCCAAAACTTAGCAGCTTTAGGGGAAAATAAGAAGAAACTTTAGGAATATAAGAAACTGCCCATTTAAAGGTTTTTTAAGGGGCATGGGAAGATGGCAAAATCAAGTTTATTGCTGCTCAAGAAAATATTTAGTTTTAATTCCCTTCTCTTTCCCCAAAGAATGCAAAGTCTGGCCATATTTTCTATGGGATAGAAGTTGCTATGACATTCACTGGCAATGTCTTTCTACATGTTCTCTACAAAGTTAGTTTTAAGTACAAGACCTACCCCCATGCATCTATCAAACCATTGCTAGAGAACTTTAATGCTAGCAGACTATCATTTTGTGGAAAATATCCCCTTGGATAGTTGGGAAAATGCCACCTCTTTTTTCCCATAGCTGACTTGTGGTAGATTTGACAAACCAACTTTTTTCTTCTGATTCAATCCCAACTGGCTCACCAAACTAGCTGGATCTCAGGCCAGCCTTCCCTGGAGTTTCTTTTATCTAAGGGAAGTGAAGCAGCCTTAAATAAATGAAGATTGATTCAGTGATGACCAAAATCATCATTTTGCCTTACAGTTTAGATTTCAAACTGGAGATACGACAAAATGCATAGACTAAAGAACAAAGACCAGGATCACAACCAAAAGATAGGTCAAAAATCAGGAAACCAGAAACAGAACAGCAGAGTAAGGATGGGAACCTGGAGGACTGGAGCACACCAGAACAAGTTTCACAGCAGACTGAGAAGCAATTGGAAGTTTAACTATGGTTTGTCGCCTTCCTGCTGTCATCCATGCCACAGGACTCCTCTTGGGAGATCTGTATCCTTATAATCTCCACTGCTGTGAGATGGAACATGTGGCTGATTCTTGGGAGTTATTGTGGAAACTATCAAACAGTGAGTTAATAGCACCTCCTGGATAACGTATTACTTTGAGAAAATGGATTGGTTCCCTTTTGTCTGTTTTTTGCATCTTTATTGATTTCACTCAAGGAGGAGGAAATTAAGGAGACAACACTGAACATGTGACATGACACCACTTTTATGAATGAACACTTTTGAGGATGCTTTTGTTGTGGATCTGAAAGACTGAATTGGCTTATGTAAACAGAAATAGTGGCCACAGAGTTACAAATAGACAAGGAATGTTCTAACTTCAGAGAGCAACAGTGAGCTGTGAAATGTTAGCTGGTTTTTGGCATTGCTATTTCTTCCACCGCTGTGAATCTGGATTGGTTCCTCTGAAAACTGAGTGTGGTCTTCCTCTCTGATCATTCTTGATATCCTAAATTTAGGAGAAAAATAAGAATAACTGCAACAAAATTACATATAATCTTCCTTCCAAATGTACCCTATCATTAGACAGATATACAGTGCATGGATTATTATCAAGCCCATAATGACAGATTGCTCAAGAGATCTAAAGCCTACACAAGTCCTGTATTATTCTCCAGGGCCCCTAATGCAGTACAAAATTAGACCCCCTCTCTAAGCCATAGTGCTCTGGGTGAAATAATACAAAGATGCTACATTTATCTACAGATATCAGTGCAGCTCATCAGGCAATGTGACAACATGGCCTCACTGAAAAACTACGGTCTGCCGAGCTGATCTCTAAAATGGGTTTTGTTGGATTCTTGTGGTTTTCAGGGTTTCTGGATGCCTTGTAAAAGAAGTACCTCCAAGGATGTGGATTAACAATATTTTGAGTAAACATGCTCCTTTTTCATGGGAGGCAGGGTAGCATTCTTGTTCTGTAACTTAAGAGTCTAAGGCCATGTTTATACTAGTGAGCGAAACAAGAGCTGGACATAGGCTCAGGCACTGAGCAGTGATTAACCACGCTGTTTAACTGGTAGCACAGCCCACGGGAAAGTTTTGGCCTGGGCCAGCCAGTATCCTCACAGATTCCCAAGCACCATCCAGGGAACAGAGTTAACCTGGGGTAGTTTAAGCACAGTGACGTTCTCTAATGCTCAAATCACTGGTGGTGCCCAACTATTTCTATCCCAGATGAAGTAATGGCTCAGGAGTTCACAAATGTCACTCCTCATCTGGTGCATAGAAACAACGTGAGGATCTATGAGGCTTGCAGAGGCACAGCAGCAGAGGCTCTGTCTTTCCAAAAGCATCGTCTGCCCTTGAAATCTGCCTTGTGCCCATGCAGAGGAGATCTCCAACTCTTTTAACGCAGAATCCAGTGCTTGATTTCCAGTCCTTCAGGAAGGCTGGGCAACCACTTAAAACCAGTCTTGGCATCTTCCTTATGCCATCTGAACAAAAAGGTGACATCTACAACAGTAAACTAAACAAGGCCAGGTCACGTTGTCTTGTCCTGATGCCAAAAGGCAGGACCTGGCCACAACCACACTATTAAACTCTCTTATCCTCCCAGATGAGGCGACTACATCTGAATTGCCTATTGTCCTGCACTGACACCCAAACCAAGCCCAGAAGGGAAGGGAGGGAGGGAGGGGAGGCGACAGGAGGCGAGGCGACGGGAGACGAGGGGACACAGCCCAAATTGTACTTCCCTGGTGGCTACTTTAGACTGCTCTGCTGCTGGGCCTATGGCAGGTGTCAGCTTCATTTTCATTTACTTCAAGACCCTTGTCCACTGTCCAAAAGCTTAGAATAGTCTTAGTATCAAAGAAAATGGCATCTTATGGATACAAGTGAAAGCATAACTTGGCACCAAATATCTAAATCAGCGTCCTATAAATCCACGTGGGGATCCTGATACACACACAAATCAAATGCAGACAGTGCATAAAACACTGCTACTTTTCCAATCTGTTCCTATCTCACTTTGGATATGTGCCCATGGCGCAGCAAAAAAAATCATAGCCAATTATTTTTTGCTATATAGTTTCTCTTGAAACAAAGATAAATCCACCTGGTTTATCTAATCTGCCTCTGGCTGTTTGTGTTGATGATTATGGAAAGCATAACCTTAAAAGGAAATTATCAGAGGCATATTAACGCTTATGCCATCAGACATTGTACTGGTTCAGTGACATGATAAGGGTCTGTTTGCTTCTGTTCTTCTCCATTAAACACTACTAGTGGAGGCAGTTAGAGCAAGACAGCAGGCAGGGGTACAGGTCCTGCTCAGAAGAGGTGTGAAAGCACAATTTCCACTGGATTATTTAGCTAAAAACAGAAACTCTAGCTTCCTTGCTTAGGTACCATTAAGCATTGTGACAGGACAACAGGAAAGAAAAGATAATCAGAAAAACACAGAATGGAAAATGTTTAATAGTGTTCAACAATGTAAAATCAACTGGGCAACCTGGAGGAAAAAACTTGGAGGAAAAAAAAAACAGCTTTCACTTGAATGCAAGATTAGGAAAGGCTTCTGCTGAGTGTCTGAATCCTTGGTAGGTAGTCTGGAGTGTTGGCTTGATATTCAGTGAAGGCCAGAATGCAGGTACTGCCGTGTTTCTGTGTGAATGCACAGATTTGAAGAAACTTTTTGGAGGCCAAAACCTAGCAGGCCATGAATCACTTTCATGTTGTTTGGTAATGCAAAATATTAAAGGTGTAGAAATCTATTCTTTTTGAGTATGTATGTCCCAGAAAGGCTTCTCAAATCTGAAGCATCCATAAGGAGGGTCACACCTCCCACTTCTGACAACCACGTGCAAAGACTCTTCCTTATTGCCCCTGTATCAGTTGTAGCAAATTTGGGATCAGCTGGCCAGCCCTGTCTGCTATGGGGGGAACCCACACGAACACTGCGCCCCCCCGAAATCAGACACCTGCTGCAGCTTCATGCTCCTCTCCATTGTATGACCCAATGTGCATCCACACTCATTTGTTCTGCATATTAAAGGGCAATGACCTTTCCTGCACCTCACAAAATCTTTACTGTTCCACATGGCCAACCTTTCTCTTCTTTTTTCCTTCAAAAGGGGCTTTGACCAACTTTCCCAGAAGAAGGGTAGGAGGGAAAACAGGGACGGCAGGAGACCTGAGGCCAACAAAATGGAAGAGGTCTGATTGATTGGGCAATGATACCCTGTGGTTGCTTTTTCCTTACCAAGCCCCAAAGAGGGGTGTTGAGAAATATAGGCTCACCGTTCAGTGAATACAAAAGCCTTTAACACTGGGGAAAAGGGGATTTCAGAAACAAGATGATTCTGTGATCACCCATTAGGGGGCATCTCTCCCCTTCATGTAGAGTATCTGGAGGCCAGATCTCAGACTAGTTAGACCATCAGCCCCATTCTGCTCATCTGCTCTGAGCCAAGCCTGCTTCTGACAAGTGCTCAAGAAATGATGAAGTTTGCTCTCTGCCTCACTTCACCTCTGAGTATTTACAAATGTCATGGGCAGTGTTTGTTTGTGGAAGCCAGCCGGTTGTGGCGTGTTTTTTTTTTTTTTCTCTCCCTCCTGTTCTTCTTTACAGCCCATTATCAAAACCACAGCAGAGATCAAATTTAGCATGATTTCATCAAAACCCTGCAAGAGCTCAGGAAGCCCATTCCAAGTAAAGGAGGGTTTGCATTTATCCTTGTCCCCAAAGGCTGACTACAAGACTCAAGGTGAGCAGGCAGGTTGCTGCTGTGGCAATTTGTTTTGTTTTCAGGGTTTGTTTGTTTGTTTGTTTTTGGTTTTTTTTATTCTTATTTTTTTTTCATCCAGAAATGCTGATAGCTCAAAATAGAAATTTTTCATTGCACCTTCCCAGCTGCAGTTAAGTCCCTTCTCAGGTAGACGCTGCAATCTCTCGTCAAACCAGAGTGAATAGGTACTACTATAATAGCACGGCGTGGAAGAGCAACTGCCACTGAGAGACTGAGGCTAACTTGTAAGATCATTTCATATATTTTTCTCATATATTTGGCAGTGTTCCTCCAGAAGACTGATCCCTTTCAATCTTCACAATCTCTACTGTTAGATTAAACATTTGTGTTATCCATAAGGTAACTTCCCGGCTGACAGAGGCTAAGGAAAACTGTAGCCAGGACTGCCTGCAAGGATGGGTGACAAGAATGACTAAAGTTATCAGACTTCTTTTACATAAGAAATGCTCAGACATACTTGATCTCTCTTTCCTGGAAAAGAACTGACAGAGGAGGATGTGACAGAAGGCATGAATGGCCCACAGAAAGTGAGTAGGAGTACTATTTCTTTCAACACAAGAATTAGAAATACTAGAAATAGCACAAAAAATAGTGGGTGGCAAATTCAAAACAAAACAAGGATGGACCTTAACAGATGAACTATAGTGCATCTAGGTACAGTATTTGAAGATATTCGTGCCTCCGGCTCTTCGTCCTGGCCTAGTGCCTGCAGTTGCCATCTCTCAAACAGAACTAGGATGATAAAGAAGCTGAGAGAAAAACAGACTGACTCATCCAGGCTACAAAACCTCCTTCCCATCTCTGTTATCCTTGCTAAGAAACAATATGGAGATGAGAATCCATCACATGAAACAATGAACACGCAGATAAATACTTACCATGGGATTAATTTCATTTAAGAATGCCTAACTCCCATGTAGAAAAAAGTGCAAGATAATGCATGTAGGCACTCTTTGTAGTCAGTGGAGTAATGATAAGCACACACTTGAGCTCATCCTGACACGTCTTTGAAAGGGGTGGGATGATCTACGCTGTAGAGGTGAAAGTCACCGTGGTCAAAAGGGAACCAGATTGTCTGAGCAAGTAAATGAGACTCTGATGCCCATGGAGAGATGCTGGTCTCCAAGTGTGACTCTCACTGCCTCTCTTAGACGTCTCCCACTCAGTGAACTGAGTTGCTTTTTGGAGATGTAACTGTTATTGCATTGCTTGAAGAAGGAGCCTGGAAAACTCTCTAAGACTAGAAATATGACTTTAAAATCCCACAAAGAATAGAATTTCAAATTAATTTCAAACTGAAAAATATTTATTGTAATAGGCACAAGCCCAGATTTAACAGGTTCTAGGAAAAATCTAATTGTTTAATTGTGGGTAATATGTGTTCTGATAAAAAATGTAAAAAGAAAAAAAATTACACTGGTCAAAAGACAAAAGGGCAGTTATGACTTCATATGAGTTCTCTGTCCCTTTTTCAGTACAAAATGCAGGGTGTTTTGTTAAGCAGTAAGAAGGCAGAAAAAAATTTCTTGGTGAGAGTATGTGATAAGAGAAGCCAGATAGTATTGGCTGGTTTATTACATATTTCTGTAAACAATATGACCTGATGGATGTGGTTATAAGCCCATTCCCTCATCCAAAAATCTAAATCTGTCTCCACAGCTCAGACCTTGAACAATCTGGGGGTTTTTTCCATGTCTTAAAGTACAGATTGTGGTCCAGAAGATTGGGCATGAGTAAGACTTAATTTTATTATGCGTTTTCACCTTGTCCTAGAGCACAAGGATTGCCTTATGGGAGGGACTGTGGCCTTATCACTTCTTGTGTCTATCTAATTAGGCATATGGTAAGAAGAGAAGGAAAGAGAAGTGCTCCCGTATGCGAGAACAAACATGCCTATCATAATGTCTATGACAATGCCCAGGCTTTTTGGCTGACAAGAAACTAGTTGCTCTTTTAATTGTCCCAATACAAGACATGGCTTAAGGGAACAGTCTGAAAGAATTTGGTTTTTCTTAGTGTGGAGAAGAAAGGCTGCAGAAGGTACAAAACCAGCTTTTGAGTGTCTCAGAAATTGTTTCAGAGTGGAAGAGAACAATCTGTTCTCTGTGTCCATGGTGGCTAGGTCAGGAAGCCTTGGACATAAATTACCAAGAAAAAGTTTCAGACTGGTGATTAGGACAAACCTTATAACAGCAGGGGTAGCGATACAATAAAATCCATTGCTTGGAGCAGCAGTCATCTCCACTGGGCATCTTTAGGGACAGGGTAGGTGTCGGTCAAGGATGGCTTATGCTGTTGTTCCTGCCTAAGGACATAGACATGCACTGCATAACCTTTCAAAATCTTCTGTGATTCCCCATGGCACTCTTTTTAGTCTTATTCTCATGATTGGAGTTCATTATCTACTGTATTAGTTTGACTGTTTCAACTGTATTGATCTACTGAATCATTCTTAATTGTGGCCCTAACAAAAACATTACCTTGTTCCAGCTTTTATTGGTTCACTGAAATGGTAGTAGCTTAGCTCTGTAATATGCCTGCTTAGGCATATTTTTTCCTCAACCAATTGTGAAAATAAGCGTAGGTAGTGCTAGCTAATTGCAATGAAGTCAAAGACTGCCGGGACACAGAGTATTCAAAATGAGCTCTGAGTAAAGCCACTTAGATCTCCTTCTAAATTAATGTTCAGCTCCTGCACACCATTAATAGCATTGCCAAATTTAGATAAATGCTTCACTTTTTCTGAGCCACAGATAGGCAGACATGGAACATCAAGGCAAGAAAAAGCAGAGGTCTGTCAAGCAAACATAGCTTGCCCCTGGCTAGGAAAGCGGCAAGGATGAAAGAATCATCTACGACCATATAAAGTTTAAGTTCCTTACTTCCTCCATCTCTATTCTCTTTTCTTCAATACTCCCAGGTATACAGGAATCTTCTGTTAAGAGGAGTTTGGAGCTAGGTTGATTTTATGACCTTGGCTTCCCTCTTCCTCTGTAGGGCAGAGCGTAAGGAATAAGAAAGTTTCTTTGGACTGGTTTCCTGTGCTTCATTAAAAATCTTATGTTAAGCTCTGTCACGTTCACATTCAGTATATGTAAAATAATCTGTCTGCAACTGAGATCTAGTCATAAGCCAGTCCAGTAAAAGTAAATCCAGAATCAGGAGGCTTAATAATCCCTCCAGGATTCATAGTAGCATTAAATATGATTATGATGAATATTCTTGCGATCCATCTAAATACCCACTTTGAGATTTGTTGTGGTTTCGGCCCTTTTCCAGCACAGAATCATAGCATCACAGAACTGAAGAAAACCCTCCAGAGGACTAGTTAGCCCCTTCTTCCTAGTGACATGATTTCTGACAGATATTTGTCAAACCTACCCTTAAAGATATTTGGTAATGGAGATTCCCCACTCATACCCACACAATTATTTCCAGTGCCTCATTTTTCACTCCATTAGAGATGGGAGGCTTCTTAAAGCCTAATTTTAATCTCTTTACTCCAAGTTAAGAACATGACTTCCTATTCTATTCTCCATGGGTCTTGGGGAACAGATTATTCCTTTCTTCTTCGGACACCCTCTTCTATGTGATCCCCACATGGGTGTTCTCTTTCTCAGTCCAAGCCAGCTCAAAATGCCTACCTCAGCCCCTTTATATACTGCTTGTCTTTTGGAGTCAGGACTAACAAATTAATCCTTTCTATAACAGAGGTCTTCCTTGACATCAGAATTGTAGCACATCATCAGGTAGGCACACGCAAACTGATTTTAACCCACCTGTATCAGGTCCTGTTGTTGATGTAACTGTGGAAGAAAGCAAACCCCATCTGCACAGAGAGGAAAAAACTCAGGGCTGCATGGTTGGCAGGCTTTGTGGTAGCTGTTTTGAAGCTAGCTCAGGTGTGGTTATGTGAGCTCTGATCACAGCAAAACAGCTGGATGTACATAGCAATGGGTGACCTACTGTTACCTAAACGGATTCAGTTGCTTAGTGCCATTTGAGACATTAGAGGGAACTGAGACATCCATACCGGGCTGGAAAATGTGACAGAGGACCTTTCAGCAGCTGGAAGCCAGACCTGTGAGGGTTTCAGCTGATATTTGAAGTGGTACCAAGTGTGCAACCAGGCAACTGAATTTTATTCAAGATGTTCATAGCTTGATTCACCCCATCCAAAATAATATAACTAAAATAGGGCAAATTAATTTTGCCTTGGAAGTGCCTATTTCTCTTCAGTGGTACAAAGGGGGCCCGTGCGACAGCTCAGATGCAAGCATCTGAAGCTGGGTGGGATGAATTCCACCCAGCTACTTCTACAAGACTGGCACATGGTACAGAGATACCCATACCTTCTTACTATAAACTAACTGAGGTTGCAGGAGCCAGCTAGCTCCCATAACATGGAGCTCTGCATGGGCACGTTTACCTAGATTTCTCATCTGTTCTGGGAGCCAAATTAGTCTATACACTGTTCTAATGGGTGACTAATTAATACCTGCTGCTGATCGGTACTTAGATAACTTTCTCCATGAATGGTCTGTGTTGTAAGTAAAGCCATGAGTCCTATGTATTTGAGGAGTCATACAAAATATATGAAAACTGTGTGGTTTGAAAGCCTATGCAGATTAAAGATGCCATAGTTGATCTGTTGTTTCACTCACATTATAGAATCATAGAATCATTAAGGTTGGAAAAGACCCTTGAGATCATCAAGTCCAACCGTTAACCTATCACTGCCAAGTCCACCACTAAACCATGTCCTCGAGCACCACGCTTACCCTTCTTTTAAATACCTCCAGGGATGGAGACAACTACTTTCCTGGGCAGCCTCTTCCAGTGCCTGACCACCCTTTCGGTGAAGAAGTTTCTTCTAATATCCAACCTAAACTTCCCCTGGCGCAGCTTGAGGCCGTTTGGAGCAGTCCTTCCTTTTCCCATGTCCTCTGTTGCTGCAGTAGCACCAGAGAGCAAGGTCATGAGAGCAATTCAGCAGCTATTTTAGTTCCTCCTCATGAAGTCACGGGTTGTGCTGCAGCTCACTGAAAGTTAATTAGCAATGCTGCTTTCCTGGTTTATTCCACTTGCCCTGCTATAAACCACTCTGGTCCTAGAGGCAATATTTCTTTCCTCTTGCCCTGCAAAGTAATTAAAGGGAACAAGTTAGAGGTATGTCTACTCCAGCTGCCTGCCTTGATTAACCCCTTCAGTGCCACTTTTTAGGGGAAGAAGAGAGAGAATTTCAGTGCTCACAAGTCAGTTCCAACTGTTGATACCAGACAAACATCTAGACCCAGTACAATAGCAACACATAAATACAGAAGGTGGTAAAAAACCAGAAATTCTGACCCACTGCACTGCTAACACGCTAGCTAGACTGGCTAATTAACATTGTTTTGAATGAGTGATACTCTTTTTACCATATCTTCCCCTGAAAGTACCCCATTGACAAGTAACATGAGTGAATAGTCTTCAGAACAGGACAGCCAGATACATCTGTCACACAGAGACCTAAACTCACAGCTGAGCCATGATAGAATGGTGAAAATAACTCTTGCACTGTTAGAACCAGCTCACGCTGCAACAAAGAGCAATGAGACATAATCACACAAAATGGAGAGCAGTGGGAGCCAACGATGTGATTTTCCTGCTCAATTCGCAACACTTATCAGGTTGTGAACAGTATTGTCAGCTACCAGTTGGGGATAGGTGGGAAAAAACAGTGCAAAACCCTTTTACCTGAGTATGCCATCCCGGAAAGGTTTGGTCAGGTAGTCAAATGCTGTGGGTTTTGGAGCCCAGGTCAACCCATTGACAGAGAAAGATGTTTTATTGGGAAAATACTGCAGTCCCTGTATCACTTTGTAACAAGGAGTCTCAGGGAAGGCAGTATGACTGAAACTAAGATTTTATTTGGAAAGAAAGGTATGGGATTCACTTTTCTCACATGGGAAAAGTGAGAGAGGTGACGTCTTCCGAGGCCAGATTGAAATTCAACCTGGCTTTAAAAAGCAAAGAGAGTAACAATAAACAGTCTTACTGGAGCTGTGTCCTGTGAAGTTGAAAAATGTAATTAGTCACAGCTGGTCTCTAATAATTTCATGCCACAGGGCTTTGGGAACCTTTATATAGTAATTAAAAAGAGCTTAGGCCAAATTAGTACTGGTTAAAAGATAAGTTGCTTCAAGGGAAATAAAAAAATTGCCATGCAAGTTTATGTCTGCAAAGTGCTTTTCAAAAGGAAGAGGCAATGTGTTGATTTCTGCCTGAATTGCCTCCAGCAATTGCTAAACATATTCACTACAGCCCACCTGGCATGGCACAATGCTAGGGACTGTCTCGTTCCCTTGGTCCTGCCAGAGCTGCCCCCTGGCCGACCAGGAATGTGAACTCAATGGAAACACTGAGAAAAGGGGCAAAATCGTGCTGGTTCACTGGTTCAGGCAATGGGAACATTGACCTGAGTCCTAGGGTCTCGTCCCTGCTTGTGTGACATTTACATCTTTCGTGTTAAACAGCCACTGCAGATCTCACCCTTGTTAATATTATTAACCAGTTGACCCTGTCTTGGGCTTAACACAGGGAAGCAAATCTACAAAGAAAACAGCACCAGCAAGCTCTTGGTGTTGCTTCGAGCTGGTACGCTGGGTGGTTTAAAGGGCAATGTCAGAAAAGGTTACATTTCTGGCATTTCAAAAGTTTGTCCCAGGGAAAAGGAATGAAGTGTGAATGGGCATATGATCAGGTGGTAAGCAAACTGCACAAGGTCTTGTCAAAAGCAAGTGTCATCTCAGCTGGCTTTTGCTGTTGATAATGTAGATATCTCCAGCTGAGTTCATCATCCCCCTCTTTACAATCAATGTTGAGAAACAGACATTTTTGGGGTATCTTGCATCAGCCCTGCTTTAGATGTCTGCTGTAGGAGGAGATGGATCTCACCCTCTGTTCAGTGAATCTTCACTGAACCTCATCAAGGACCCTATGACCAGACCAGACTGACTGGAGCCCCAAGCACCAGACAATTTATTCAGCTATCCCTCAGTCAGAAGGATCCACTGGAAGCAGTCTGTCGGGTTGTGTCAAACCAGGTTAGTACTCTACAAAAAAGAGGTAGAGGTAATAAAAAGATGTTATTTGAATGTTCAGCTGCTCCAGAAATAGCCTAGTGGGAATGCATAGAGGTAGACATTCTCAATGGAGATGTGCAGGTCGGCTCTAGTCAAACCAGCAGAGAATAAGCCACTTTTTTTCACGCTGCTTTGAGCGGTATAAGGTATCTCCAAAAGAAAAGGCAAATCTGCGTAACTACAAGGGGGGATGAGGAGATTAATTCCCCTCTTGAGTATCCATATACCATAAAGGGAGGCCACACATAGATGTCTAATTTGTACATTTGCTTGGATGAATACTCCTCCTAGTAATTTCCCATATCAAAACTCCGGTCTTGATCTGATCTGGTCTTGATCTTGATCTGGCTTTTGATCCCCCTGTTTTGCCTTCCTCCACAGCCTTCCCCTGACACCTTCTCTCCCCTTGACTTTCATCCTCATGTCTGAAGTTTAGTGTTCCTCTCCTCCAGCTCACCTAGGGACCAGCCAGCAGTCACTGAGAATGCAAGAGAGAAAGGCTTTCTTCCCATTCTTCCCAATGCTGGGCATCCTTGTCATCTCAAAGGAGCAAAATGGAGAGAAAGTCCTCTGAAGCTGTGCTCAGTGAATAGCAGCATGGCTAGGATGAATGAAAGAAAGAAGGTTCAGATGTATTTGTTTAGCCTGTAGGCTATAGCATGTGCCAAGTCTCCCAAAGAGTCACCATGAGGCTGCAAACGTGTCTTATGAAGATGGTTCCCACAGATGGTTGACCACAGAAGTGTCTGATAAGGATAAAGTGTGCTCAGTAGAAATGGAGGAGTTACATGATAATTGCAAATCTCTTATGCAAAGGGTGATTTTCAAAGGCTTATATTTCTGCCAAATGTGTGTGAATTTTATTTTAGAAAGAGACATGACTCCAAATTCCAATTTTTCTTCTTTTTAATTTTTTTTTTTTTTTAACTTGAGCAAAGCAAAATATTTTCCCTTACCTTATTTGTGGAAACTGCTGGATCGTGTTCACTTTTTCTATTTAAATAAAGAAGCTAAACCCTTTCATAGGATCTTTCTACGCAGACAATTCAGTGTCAGCACCAGCTTTAAGAGACTGAAATGAATTGTTTGCATTACAAGGGTCATGAAGCCTTATCTATGTTGGCACTATTCATATGCAGGCAAACATTTAATAAAAGAGGAGGACTGATTGCCATGGCAACCATACCTCTATGCTCCTAACCGCCACTGTGCACCTCCTGTTTCCGCTGATGGCAGCCCTCTGTTTTCTTTCATCCAGCCAACAACGGCTTCCTGTACTTCGAGTGACTCAACGCTTCCCTGTCCCAGTCTGTCACCTAGCGAAAGCCAACGAAAAGAAAGGCTTCCCTGAACCTGCCCCAGCAGTGCTGCTTTAGAGTACTTACCTTTTTCTTTCAGGATCTGTAACCAGAAACTTGTACATTTTTCTATGGTTTCTTTGTCTTTCTGTAGCAATGCCTGTGGGACAACCAGTGCCGCTACTCTTTACCGGACCTCACAAGCACCTTCATTCCTATATTGCAAAGCTCCGTGTGACATGGATGCTGCATCCAGGATGTCAGTTGTATGTAAGAGACACATAAATACGCTTAATGGGTCTTTTCAAACCTCTGTTTTGGCAGAAGAATGAACCTGGGGGAAAGATGCCCTGTCTGAGTCCGCTGAGAGCAGGGTCTTCCTAGGTGACTCACTGCTCATTTGCACCACTGTTCTGTGACTTCTTCACCGTATCACTCTCCACCTGTGTAAGACCCACCTAACAGAGGACAACTCAAGCTGACAAGCTGCTTCTGGACCACCCAGTCATTGAGGAGTATCAGCGTTGGTCTCTGCATGTGAGGAAGCAAGATGAAGTTGCAACTGATTGGCTCATTCTTGTGTTAAGTTCACGTAGTTAGGATGTGCAGAGGTCAAATCCTGACCAATGGGGCACCCAACAAGGTAACAACATGAGGAAATTTTGGGATGTTACAGATAACAAAAAAGCAGTCATACATATATAGATGGCTCACCCTGACGTGCAGGACACTATAGATAGATAGAAATAGAAAGGGGGTGGGGGAATACCAGTTTAACAGAATTGATGAAAAAGAGGGAATTTAACAGCAGAAAAATATAATAAATACTAAATAAAGGTATAAAATTAACAAAGCCAGAGACAATGGGGAAGATGTAAACAGAGGAGTGCTGTTCATACTGGAAGGGGGAAAACTTCAGAGGAGACAAGGGGGAAAAAGGGAATACAGAGTGAAGGAAATCACGGGAACAGGGCTGCTTAGCAGTGCCTGTGCAGCAGGAGCTCTGTGCCTGATCAGTGCAGCTTGGAGCAGAGCAATAAACTCACTCTTTCCACCGTATTCTTGCCTGACTTTTTCTGTGGTTAGGAGAGACCCAGAGTATTTTAACCTGCCATCAGCAAGGGAGTATTGAGAGCTGTCTTTTGCCATGGATAAGGGCACATTTGGTGTGTTTTCCACCTAATTACATTGCCTCTTCTTCTCCTTGAACAGCATGAAGACTTAGGATGGCTGCCTTGTCACCCAAAGGGCGAGAGAGCAAACTTCAGCCTGTTTGTATACATTTTAAGAAAGCTAGTGGCCTGACATCTTGTTAGGGAGAAACGTCCTGGAATCAGCCCCGGGGGCATTTGCAGAGAGCAATTACAGTGATGGAGGACATCAGTGTAGACATGTTCTCTTCTGGTCCCCGTGGGCTGCACATACCACTTTGATCTACTCTTTGCCAACTGCAAAACTGTTACAAGTCCTGTTTGAGAAGTCTGCCTCTATATTAAGATGTGGCAGTTCCTAGAGCTAGAATCAGGTAAAAAAGCCACTGTTACCAAATGTCACAGCCTTGGAAAATATTTTCTTCAGTGTAGGTGAGGTCTTGGAGTCTGGAGGTGAAAGAGAAGCTAAAGAAAATTGTCCTTTTTCATCTACTTTTGCTGAAGATAGGACTTTTAAAGCTCCCGTAATAGTCAATAATATTAGTCATTTTTCCATAGGACCCTGTTCAGATATCTTCTGCAGCATACAGGTTCAATGTATTTGCTATAGAATTTGTGAACAGACTGTGTTATTTCTGGAAACAGATGGTCTCAGTAAGTCCTTGCTTCCTTTCCCCAATGGTGCAACCAGATCTTATAGCTCTGGAGTTGGAGGTCTCAATTACTCTTCCCTTTCATAAATCCAGGTGTCCAAGTAGTCTGTCTGAAAGAGTCATTGTACCTACCAGCTCCAGCCATGGGCCAGGGCTTAATTGTGTGAGGGGTGATATGCAAGACTAAAGCATGACTCCTGCCCAAGGACCTCATAATGACAAAGACCTTACTGGTACCTTCTAATTAGAGATTTACAGAGGGAGAGCCCAACAGGCTATGGGCTCAGTACAGCCATCACCTATTCACAGTGAAGAAGATAAATCACTTAAAACTTGATAAAAATAATTCATTAATTTGATAAATCAGACTCTGAATTTATCACATATTCTTCTACCTTCGTTAATGGTGGAAAAAAATCCCAGATCCAAAGATATCTATTGACTTCATGCTGTACTGTAACTTCGTTCAAATTTTGCAACTTTTATCTGTCTCCATGGATTGCATATATAATGCCTGTGCACATCAATATTTTTCCTACAGAAACATCAAGGTCGCATTATGCTAGAGATGTCATCCTGGATGTATTCCATGTTCAACCAAGACATGTGTGTTTGGAGTGCAGTCACCACAGACTCTCTCTCTATCCTTTGGAGAATAACAGGTAGCTCCTGAAGATGGTTCAGCCCATTAGAGATCTGACTTACTCCCTGGATGCCTTTCTCCAATAGCTGGAAAGAGTCTTGACTGTGTAAGGTCCTAATTTAGGCATCTCATTTTAGCGCTCGCAGCCAAATGGATGACTCCAGGCTTTTATGTATGAGCAGTAAAAGAAAGCCCTGCCATGGAGAAGACTCTGTTCTTAATAGGCAAGGCAAGAAAGAGGCTGGGTTTAATAAAAGAGTTAGTGTGTACGTTGTGCAGAACTGGACTCAGTGGTCACTCATGTCAGCTCCTTTCAGCTTTAAGCTATTTGAATCATTGGTATGTTTTCATCACAGAAGTGAAGGGAGGCCCAGAGAGATTAAACCGCTTGCCTGCATTCATGTGGGGAGTCTGTGGACAAACTGAAGAATGAGAACAGATCTCCTGGGGCCTTCTCTAATGGCTTAACCACGAGATCCTCATTCCTTCCATGCTGTGACTGCTTGCCTTCCAGCTGCCTTGCACACTCAGGGTTGAGGAGGGTTGAATACATTTGGATAGCATACGGCACTAGCTGAATCCCTGCCAAGTTTTTAGCCTAAACTTGTAATGTCCTCTTTTGAAGTTTTAAATGAAGTGGAGCTAAAATTTCTCTGCTTTTGAAAGTCATTTTGGTTTTAGTCTCCTCTATGATGCTGGTCTTCCTGGTTCTGATCAGATGGTGGTGTGGAAATTATGGCAATATTCAACACTGTTCTTGTAGGATACCCAGTCAGACCAGAACTAAACCTCCTATCTTTTTTGTCATCCTTCTTGTTTTTCTTTCCTTCTTCCTTTCTTTCTTTCTTCCTTTCTTCCTTCCTTTCTTTCTTTCTTTCTTTCTTTCTTTCTTTTTCTTTTTTCTCTTTCTTTCTTTCTTTTTCTTTCTTCCTTTCTTCCTTTCTTTCTTTCTTCCTTTCTTCCTTTCCTTCTTTCTTTCCTTCTTTTTCTTTCTTTTCTTTCCTTTCTTTTTCTTTTTCTTTCTTTCTTTCTTCCTTTTTCTTTTTTTTCTCTTTCTCTTTCTCTCTTTCTCTCTTTCTCTCTTTCTCTCTTTCTCTCTTTCTTTCTAGCTACCTACCTACCGCTACCTACCTCCCTACCTGCCTCTTTGATAAATATGTCCATCACTTGCATCTCTGAACATGTTCATCTTCCAAATACTAGTCTCTTCCAGTTATGCCCAAAAGAATACATATCAAATGATATGTACGATGACATGCAAATTCATGAGGTGTTCCATATTTCTTTCCCTCAGGGGTCTGCATTGGGACCAGTACTGATTAATATCTTCACCAACAACATATAGTGGGATCAAGTGCCCTCTCAGCAAATTTGCAGATGGCACCAAGCTGAGTGATGTGGTTGACATGCCTGAGGGACAGGATGCCATTCAGAGGGACCTGGACAAGCTTGAGAAGTGGGCCCATGTGAACCTCATGAGATTCAACAAGGCCAAGTGCAAGGTCCTGCACCTGGGCTGGGGCAAGCCCTGGTATGAATACAGGCTGGGGAATGAAGGGATTGAAAGCAGCTCTGTGGAGAAGGACTTGGGGGTATTGGTGGATGAAAAACTGGACATGAGCCGGCAATGTGCTCTCACAGCCCAACTGTATCCTGGTCTTCATCAAAAGAAGCGTGGCCAGCAGGTCAAGGGAGGTGATTCTGCCCCTCTACTCTGCTCTCGTGAGACCCCACCTGGAGTTCTGTGTTCCGCTCTGGGGTACCCAGCATAAGAAAGACATGGACCTGCTGGAGCGGGTCCAGAGGAGGTCCACGAAGATGATCAGATGGCTGGAGGACCTCCCCTATGAGAGCAGGCTGAGAGAGTTGGGTTGTTTAGCCTAGAGGAGAGAAGGCACCGGGGAGACCTTATAGTGGCCTTCCAGTACTTAAAGGGGGCTTTATAAGAAAGATGGAGAGGGACGCTTTATCAGGAAATGTAGTGATAGGACGAGGGGTAATGGTTTTAAACTGAAAGAGGGTAGATTTAGATTAGATATTAGGAAGAAATTCTTTACTGTGAAAGCAGTGAGGCACTGGCACAGGTTGCCCAGGGAAGCTGTGGATGCCCCATGCCTGGAAGTGTTCAAGGTCAGGTTGGATGGGGCTTTGAGCAACCTGATCTAGTGGAAGGTACCCCTGCCCATGTCAGGGCATTTGGAACTAGATGATCTTTAAGGTCCCTTCCAACCCAAACCATTCCATCATTCCATGAACCAGCAATGTGCCATTTTGCCAGAGAAGGCCTAGAGCATCATGGGCTGCATTAGGCAGAGCATTGCCAGCCAGTCAAGGGAGTTGATCCTTCCCCTCTGCTCAGCACTGGTGAGACACATCTCACCAGACAGTCCAGTGTTGGGCTCCTCAGTACAAGAGAGATATGTGAAAGGCTATAAAGTTTGTTTAAGGGACTCGAACATGTCCTCTATGAGGAAAGGCTGAGAGCTGTGACTTCAGCCTGGAGAAGAGAAGGCTCAGGGAGACATTGCCCATTTATAGAAATACCTGATGGGAGGAGTGAAGAAGATTGAGACAGACTCTTCTCAATGGTGCCCAGTGACAGGGCAAGAGGCAATGCGAACAAAAAATGAAATACTGAAAATTATGCTTCAACAGAATAAAAAACTTCTTTACTGTGAGGTAGACAAATACTGGAAGTGGTTGCCAAGCGAAGTTATGGAGTCTCCATCTGTAGAGAAATTCAAAACCCAGCTGGACGTGACCCTGGGCACACTGCCGTAGATGACCCTGCTCTGAGCAGGGGTGTTGGACTAGATGAACAAGAAATTCAAGACCAAAGCACGACAGCCTGTGAGCTGGCTGGAACATTACAGATGCACTATCAGCCCCCCTTTTCCCTAGGGAAGCCTCATGGGCCAAAGGTGTTAGGGTTAGGATTTGCAAGACTAGGACTGTGTCTGTGCTGAGTCAAAGTGGGGAATCTGCTTAGATAGCCAGGGCAGCTTGTCCCAAAAGCAGCTGCTCTTACCTTCCCCTGTCTCCTTTCCCCATAACTCTCCATCCTGGTGGGGCTTCTTCCCATGGCAGGACTGTCCCAGCTTTGGTCTCCTGACAAAGTGAAAGTCCCTTTTCCCCATGCTTTCAGGTAATTCTGGGTGCAGAAGCTCTAAATGAAAGGACATTTAGGTGGAAGGTAATGTCAGCTTTGCTGTCCTACCCCCATCTGGAGTTTCAAAATGATACTTTGGCTTAGCAGTGGGCTGTGGAGGTGAGTCCAAGGGAGAATAAATAAGACCTTGAGAAAAGACAGTGGCATGATTATGCTTCAGCTAAATCCAGTTTTAATTTCCTCAAAGTAGATGTCCTAATTTGCAAATTACTGTTCTGTGATAGAGATCCTATGTCCCATATGCAGTTAAAATATAAACAAGCCTCTTGGGATCAGGTGGGAGCTTATTAAAAGTAGCAAACCACATACGGCCCTTTTCTTGCATTCATACTTTGGGTTGAACTCCTCTGGTTTTGGTTTGTACTAAAAGCCTTTGCCTTTCCAAAAAAAGAGGCTCCCACAGAGTCTGAGCTGGGCTTTTTATTTTTGTATTTTTTTTTCCTATAACTGGAAGGAACATTGCCTTGTGTTTGGGTGGTCAAATATAGTTTGTGCACCTAAGAAGCAACCAAGGGTTGTTATTTTTTCGTCTATCTCTCATAATAGCTGAAATCTCCCAAGAACTCCCCTAGTGCTGAATTCACGGGCTGTCTGGAATTTAATTGTGGGGTCAACATGGAACATTCTTCCTGGAAAAAGAGATGATGAGGTGGAGTAGTAAAGATGGTTAACCAGAAAAGCAAACAAAATCATCCATAGACATTTATTAGCATTTAAAATAGAGTCTTGTCAAAGTAATATGTGTGTGAGCGTGCAAGTGTATGTGTTAGGGGAGGAGGGGATTTTCATAACTGGGTGTTTGAGGGAGGGAATAACAGCCATTCACGCTGGGCAAACAAGGCCAAGATGTACCCTGTAATTTTCATAATGAGAGAATTTGGAGTAGGAGACTTGGGATCTGAGGTAAACTCAATGTGACAGTCTGCCAAGGAAACAAAGTGGCTACATTAAGCATGGCTTAGCATGGCTAAGGCAGCCTTTAGTGGAAAGAAATTTAGATTACACTGTGTGAAAAAACTTGTTCTGCTTTCTCTCCCCACAAGCATTGACAACAATGCTACGGTCACTAATAGCTCTCTACCTGTATCTATCTATTTCCCTGTATAAGCTTTTGGCAAGATAATGAATGCTAAAATCCATGTACACAGGAATATACACACACATACACTAGGAAACTGCGTTTTTCTACAAAACAGAAAATTTAAGTAAAAATTAAATTTTGCATTGAAAAACAATAATATTGGAAAATTTCAGCCAAATAAGAGTTTGATATTGATAACATTTTTTGGTGCATGAGCTTCTTTTCAGAACCAGGTCCCAATGCCATTTTGACTCACTTGGGTTGCTGCAGTGCAAGAAGAGGTGAAGCTACCTGTATCTTCTATGAAGTTGATAAGAAGTAACTTATCCGACCTGGTGCAGGGCTGTAGGAGAAAGACTAAGTGCTGAAGCGCTGAGAAGCAGAAGGGCAGGCAGAGAGCCGAGATGGAGACGGGAGGTGAAGTGAGACAAAGTGGCTGCTTACCCCTAGGAAGACTATCCAAGCAGCCAGGGAAAAGATAATTTTTACATATGTATTCAGGAAGGATTTTGAGAATGTACATCTCTTTCCTAATGCCATAAAAGTCAGGTGTAATGCCCCTCTTTCCCAGATGAAGTTATTGTAGAGAGAGTCCTGAAACTGAACCATGTCTTATGAAGACAGACCCATATTCATGATTTCTGAGCGTGGAGAGCTGGCATTAGTGGCAGTGATTTGGGGTGACTCTGCTTTAGCTCTGCTTGAATTATATTAAAAGAAATCTGATTCTGAAAAAGCTAAAGCTCTGCATTACTAAAAGCTATTTAAGACTGGGCTCCAAAACCTGATTTCCCCCAAAATCACTCATTCCCTTGGAAATGCCTTCCCCCCCTGCCCCAAATCAAAATCTCTACAGAAGCCAGGCCTGGCTCCAATCTTACTTCAAGCCTTGAAAATCTTGAATTTAAAAGCCGAATTTATTCCCGCATCTCAATGCAGTTATTCTTTTGTAGATCTCTCAGACGGGAAACTTTCTGCCTGTCTCTGTCGCCTTTTATTGTTAATACACTTCTGTGCTCATTTGTTTTTTCAGAGCCAAAGGATCAAAGCATGAAGAGCTAGTCTCCATAGACTGCACTATACCAAGGGATAAATATGTTTTCTTTTTAATTTTCCGGCATTACAGTATTGAAAGCCAGCTTTAACAGTTGTCCAGCAAGATTGGCTTTTTATTGTGCTTGTCTAAGCTCGTTAATGAGAACACTGCTTTTAAAAGTCAGTCTAAGAAAATACCAAAATGAGCAATGCCTCACTTCCTCTCTCAATCCACCCCTTATAACCAACTTCTTCCGTCTTTTCTTTCCAGCCCTTTCCCTTCTCCTTAGTTTATTCCTATTACCTTCTGTATATGTGTCAAACTCATTGATTGCCAACTGTAATTCACGAGTTGATAAGTCTGGGAGACTAAGAACTGAACAGTGCACCTTTTTTGCCACTTCTCTACAAGATATTAACACATGGTGAGTTGCCAGGAAACTGGAGGGGGGGACGTGGCCCTTTGGTTGACAAAACCTGGCCTATTTTTTTTATTTTCTTGCCAGCTACTGAGTAACTTCTACTGAGGAGCCATCATCAAGTCCTAAGGGGATTTCATGGAAATTGTAATTATTCTCCCTCACAAAAGGACCTGTTTCTCTGTTAAACCTTCCAGCATGCTGCTTCCTCTTTCTTACCTTCCTCTCACTTTGACGGCAGCTTCCCAGGAGCAATAAATTCAGGAGTCTGTGTATCACTGATCAGAAGTGTCCACTAGCACTTGCCGGAGAGCTTCTGCCTGCAGACAAGGAGAGCGTGACCCCTGTGGCATGCAGACCCATACTTATCCTGTGTGATGGCTGTCAAAGATCTTTCAGACTCTTCTCATCAGGCAGCGCCTCTCTTTTTTTCCTCCCTCCAAACGTGCAACTTATGATGCCTTTACTTCTTATATATTTATGAAACAATTCTCAGTGTTTTACTGATCTTTTGGCATAGAAATCCCTTCTACACACAGTTGCTCAAGGGCTGAACAGACACTAAAGCCATCTTTGTGTCTCCCATATTTATTTAAATTCTACTGATTCTTTTCACTTTTTATGCAGAAATAGATCCACAGAAGTGCTTTTGCTTTTCTTTTCCACTGTACGTAGACTCATAGAATAGAATCATAGAAACATTTAGGTTGGAAAAGACCTTTAAGATCACAGAGTCCAACCATTAACCCAGCACTGCCAAGTCCACCACTAAACCACGTCCCTAAGTGCCACATCTACCTGTCTTTGAAATACCTCCAGGGATGGGGACTCAACCACTTCCCTGGGCAGCTGGTTCCAGTGCCTGACTACCCTTTTAGTGAAGAAATTCTTCCTAATATCCAATCTAAATCTCCCTTGGTGCAACTTGAGGCCATTTCCTCTTGTCCTATGGTTTGTTACTTGGGAGGAGAGACCAACCCCCACCTCGCTACAGCCTCCTTTCAGGCAGTTGCAGAGAGCAATAAGGTCTCCCCTCAGCCTCCTTTTCTCCAGGCTAAACAACCCCAGTTCCCTCAGCCGCTCCTCGTGCGACTTGTGCTCCAGACCCTTCACCAGCTTCGTTGCCCTTCTTGGGACGTGCTCCAGCAACTTAGCTTCATTTAATTTGATCTCCTTTACATCTCTTTTGGCATGGGTAATTCCCAGCGCTCTTTTTCACTGATTATCATTTTGGATTGCTGTTGGCTGCCCATACTGCTTACCTCTTTTGGCCTCTTTCCACAAAGTCCTCATGGATATTCCTGGCACATCCCACTTGAGTAAGATCAGTGAATTTCATTCATGTTTGTGTTCACTTCATTGCCAGATCACGAATGAGGATTTTAACTAACACTGATCCATGTGGATATTCCACTAAGCTGCTTTCCCGCAATGCCATGTAATATTATGCATGATTCATTACCTTCTGTTTTTTGTTTTCAGCGTTTCAGTTAATGATTGGGCTATGCAGCTTCTCACAGGAAGGCTGATTTTAATTTATGTAGGAAGAACGACCATGAGACATTGTATCACATGCTTTGGTACAGACCAGATATTTTATATCTACTGTAATCACTTTAATCTTGTTATTCTATTACAAAAACAAAAAAAAAGATTGAGTCCACGTGTATCTGAACTTAATCTATCCAATATACTCATGCAGAGTCAATAAAAAGCACAACTAACTCAAAACAGTAGCTCTCCCTGACTCCTTGTTGCAAAGAATAGGAGATTGAGACTTTTATTAACACAATAGCTCAAGGTTGCCTTAACAGCTAGGGCAGGGGTCTATGTGGAAAGGGGGTTGCTTTTCCATCACAAGATACAGCAGGGGCTCTGCACCTGCCTAAGATAAACTAGTCAAGTAAACCCCTTTTTAAACTCTTCCCCAGTAAATGCAATCTGATTTTCAAAATAGGACTAAATTCAGTCCAGATGTATTTTTTGTGAGTGGAGAGAATGAAGACTTCTGACCAAAAGATCAGGAAATAAGTAGCAGAAAGCATGGGTTGTGTAGGAAAGGAAGAACATGAACAGTTTCTTTTTGGGCTAGCATGGCCAGATTTCTTTACTTTTTAAAGGGAAACCATTTCTTTCTTGTGTATCCATACTTCTGCCTCTTCTTCTAAGTGCCCAGCTGCCTACTCACTGTGTCAGTGCCTGAATTTGGTTAGGCACCTGCTGCTTTGATGAAGTTGTGCCTTATGATTTCCTGTGTTTCAGTGATAACAGCAAAACCTCTGGAGTTATCCTGAAATTTCTTCTATTTTTTAAAATTATTTTTAAAACTTTGGTTTTTTGAGCAAAAGCCTAAAATCTCTCCTATCAGTAAAGTCTACAAGGTTTCCCTTCTTATAAGCAAAGGCAACATTTACCCTCAAATTACAATGCCATTCAGCAAAGAGGTTCCAGGAAAACTGGCACCTCTACCTCCCTCATATGTCATTGCTTCTTCCCCCAAACCGAGCACTGATGGGATGATCAGCTGGATGCTGTCCTCCATCCTTCATTTCATCACATCTTTTGCCAACTAAACTTCAAGGGGATAGTCTTTAAGAATGGAGATCAAATAAGAAGCAGGAAGTGTGAATAAAAACTTAATTTTCTGATCCCAGGCCAGTGGAAAAGATGTCTGTTAATTTATGAATGAATCAGATTTGTGCTGGAAGCCATTTACAAGGAATGTGTTCTTCGTCTCTTGCTTCACGCTAGTCAAAGCAAAGTCACCTATTGATGCATCTAGGCCACCACTGTTATGCTAACCTTAATGTTAATCCAGGCCCTCAGCACGAATGATTCACAAGTTTCATTACAGTAAAAGGTCTGCTAAAACCTCCAGACAATTCCTCTGGAGAGCTGAGAGCGTATTTAGATACAATAGACATCTGTATTTGGATTCAGATTACATTCTTAGCTATATTTCTCCTCCCACTGCTTTTAAATCTCCAGAAAAGCATAACTTTAGAAAGGAAGGCTACATTCCCTAACAGCCAAGAGGAAGATTTACAAGCCAGATGGTGATACTTAAAATAAACAATGAAAAATGATGCAAGTTAATTTTTCCTCTCTTTCAGTATGAAAACATCACCATCCCTTCCTCCTACTATCTCCATCTCAAGATGACTGAGTGCTCTGCCCTCACTGAATCCTTCTGCAGTAATTAAACACCCTTTCCTACCAGTGCTAGAGACATTGGGAGGTACACTTTCTGTCATTAGAAAGCAAAAGCTTCTGTTCATAGAAATAATAAATGGAATGGATAGAAAAGTTCTCCCTGCTGTCCCCTGCAAATAAGTTTCTGGCTTTCATTAAAAAAAGAATGCAAAAATGCAGGGGGGGGGGGGGGGAAAGAGGATTTTAAAAAAAATCTCTGGCTTCTGGCGGCCAACAGTTTATATTTTCAGTTTATAGCCAATGGATTTTGGCAACTGAAATCCAGAAACATTAGTGGCTTTGAACAAAATAAAACAAAAAATAAACCAGCAAACCACTCAAAAAATCTTTTTCTCAAAATATACCTTTTTCTCTTCAAAAACGGTTTAGGATAAAATGCTTCATTTTGCAACCACAAAATGTTTAGTTTAAAAAACCAGAAAAACTTCATTTCTGGCTACCATACTTTGCTTTCATGAGAGCATCAGGACACATCTGGGACTGGAGAGCTCTGCTTGGGACCAGAGCTTAACACTGTATTTTGTTGTGCATTGCAAAATCAGTCTGTGGCTCATCATGAGGGAAACTGAGTGAAATTATAGGTCTTGTGTAATACAATAAGTCCAACTGTATGGTCTAATAGTCCTTTTTGGCACGAACATCTATGAATTGATAAAACATTGTGAATATTTGCAATGATACTGAGAGGACCATATTTCCTTCCATGTTGTGGTCTCTTTGCATGTCATTCATCTGATGACATGCAGATGTCTAAAATTAAGCCGAAGAATCCTGCTTTAGTGTTGTTCGGAAAACACAAAGTGTTGGAAAGCCATTCTGCATCCAACACAGACTCTCCCTGGTATATCCTATTGCCACTTGCATGTACCCAACTCTGTTTTGGAGATTGGGACTGTGCTGGGGGTAAGAAGAAAACATGCCCTTCAGTTATTCCTATTAATCATAGGAGAGCTTCCTGCTGCAGCTGGAGTAGCAGAATTAGAGGGTTGTAAGATCGTGAGCCAAAGATTTGCTAAAAAAAACCAAAGTGTAAAAATCTGTGTACATTCATCACAGTTCCCTCACCACGAGGTAGTTCCACATCCTCATCACCAGGGGCCCAGACATTGTAAAAGCTTGTCAGTGCCTTTTGAGCAGTCAGAGCATTTTTAGTGGCTGGTCTTCAGCAATTAAATACTCTTTCAGAAGAGCACTCAGAGTTTGGTGCTCAACCACCATTCTGTTTCCAAAACTGAGGCAGAGATTATAGGCGGAAACTAAAACAGTGTTTTGTTTTGCAGCAGAAGTGCAGTTTGGTGCTGAACCCCCCAGTCACCTCATTTATTGTCATTTAGTTATTAGTTCATTTAGTAGGATGGCTTGGAATGTGCAAACTACAATCCTTTGGGAAGAAATCAAAAGGGCAGCTCTACTGCAAGCACCCAACGTATGCTCCCTAAGACTCTCATGGCAACAAGAGGTTTTCAGTCAAAGAATCATAGAATCATAGAATCGTTAAGGTTGGAAAAGACCTTTCAGATCATCGAATCCAACCATTAACCCAGCACTGCCAAGTCCACCACTATACCATGTCCCTAAGCACCACATCTACCTGTCTTTGAAATACCTCGAGGGTTGGTGACTCAACCCCTTCCCTGGGCAGCCTGGTCCAATGCTTGACAACCCTTTCGGTGAATAAATTTTTCCTAATATCTAATCTAAACCTCCCCTGGCTCAACTTGAGGCTGTTTCCTGTCGTCCTATCACTCGTTACTTGGGAGATGAGACCGACCCCCACCTCGCTACAACCTCCTTTCAGGTAGCTGTAGAGAGCGATAAGGTCTCCCGTCAGCCTCCTCTTCTCCAGACTAAACACCCCCAGTTCCCTCAGCCGCTCCTCATCAGACTTGTGCTCCAGACCCTTCACCAGCTTCGTTGCCCTTCTCTGGCCACGCTCCAGCACCTCGATGTCCTTCTTGGAGTGAGGGGCCCAACACTAAACACAGTACTCAAGGTGCGGCCTCACCAGTGCCCTACCAGTGCAGTACCAGTCTTAAGTAGCGAAGCCTAAAGAGAGATCTGATTGCTGTCTTCAACTGCCTGATAGGAGTAAGGGGAAGATGTGGAAGGACCCTTCTTGGGGATACACAGTGATAGGATTAAAGGCAACAGACACCAGAACACTCAGCATGGAAACCTTTCCTTGGAAACCAAAGAAGAAACAAAACAAATAGAAGCTCCCAAAAGACAATTCTACCTGAATATGGAGAAGATGATAGAATAAGCTTTTCTATGAAGCTCTCATTTGATCAGAGCATTTGAAGACAAATGCATGAGTAAACCTGTTAAATATGAAGGATTGTTGGATCATGCCCTTCAATACTATTATTTCTTATCATTGCACCTATGCCATAAATCATTGAATAATACTGCCTTGACACAGATAGTGACACAACTTATTTGATATCATCTGCAGAAACCAAAGATGACTGATGGGCTTAGATTGTTCACCATATTATGTTCATATCAGTGATGTTTCTGTATTATTAGTCCTTTCATAGGGCTCCTTTCATAGTCATAGAATCATAGAATCATTTAGGTTGGAAAAGATCTTTAAGATCAGGTCCAGCCATTAACCTAGCGCTGCCAAGCCCACCACTAAACCATGTCCCTAAGCACCACGTCTACCTGTCTTTTAAATACTTCCAGGGATGGGGACTCAACCACTTCCCTGGGCAGCCTGGGCCAGGGCCTGACTGCCCTTTTAGTGAAAAAATTCTTCCTAATATCCAACCTAAACCTCCCCTGGCACGACTTGAGGCCATTTCCTTTTGTCCTATCACTTGTTACTTGGGAGATGAGACCGACCCCCACCTCGCTACAGCCTCCTTTCAGGTAGTAGTACCTCCTCTTTTAAGATTAATAACAATCAGCCTCAACTTTAGGGGTCTAGTACTGAAATTCTACTTCATTTTTTTTCTTATCCTAATTCTATCCCATTACTCATTTATGTCATCTTTATAAAATGTTTTTTCCAAATTAGACATAGATGAATAGTGGTTTATTTTTTGCCTTGAAACATGAACCAAAACATTAGCAGGGAACTGTGTTCTGGATTGAAACAAAACAAAGTCTTACACAGAGACTTTGGCAAAATAAAAGCAGAAGGTCAAAAAGCTGTTTGGGCCAAACTGATAATAGGTGTTTACAAGGCATAGTTTGTTAACCTTTTAGCTTTTAAAAATAATATCTCTATAAAAAGTCTATTTTAAACAGAAATGTCAAAAAGTGCCATTTCAAAAAAATGTCAAAATTGAAAGCTCCCACTAAAATGCTTTTCTTTCCCTCAGTCAACTGACTATGAGTTAAAATAAAATAATCCAGCTATATCTAAGTTACTTCTATCCAGCTTCTAGCCTTTTTTCTAAATAACACTTATTTTGGCTATTGTAATTTCTTCCTTGCTGTTTTTAGGTCTTCAGGCTGAAATCTCCATGGCAGACTAAAAAAGTGAAACATGGATTTACTGATAATTTTTGGAGAGAGCTGAGGCTCACCTCTCCCCAGAACCCCTGTTTCCCCCCACTTTCCCTCCCTCTCCCATCAAATTCCTGGCTCTCTATGGTCTGCAGTGTCCAATTTGCTGACGATGCCTAATTCTGCCTCACTGGCATAATTTCATCTCTAGCTGCCAAACACGGGCTACGCAAAGAAATAAAACCCAGTCTTGTCCCTTTCGCTCAGCAGGGAGCTCCATAAAGATTCCCTCATTAGCACGCACATAGCTGCCAGCGATGCTCTTTAATAGCTCCCTTTCCCTGAGATGCTTTATGGCTACAAATGAAGACTGATCACAGCCCAAAATCTCCTCGCTAAATAACTCTTACAAATTAAATACCTTGTTTGTCTGACCTTTCCCCAGCAGTAAAGAGACCACAAGCATGCCAATGCCATCTCTCTGATAACTGCACCCCGGGCTGTAGTTACCTGTGCATCTAAATTTAAATTACTGCAATGACAAGCACTGCCCACAAAGTACCGGCACTACTTGTCTTTTGTTTATAACAGAAGGAAAGGACACATCTGCTTCAAGCTGTTCTGTTGGTGAGATGTTCTCGTAAGGTTTAATCTAGTCATTCAGCAGTCTCAAGAGACTGGTGAAACTGTGTGCTGTAGAATGATGTCATGGGGTGAATTTTTGGAATGCAATTTCCATGGCAACATATAAAGCTGAAAGGCAAAACTATATGTTGGTGTCGATCCATCAAAGGCTATGGAAGTAGATCAATGAGCAATGTACACTTTGGATCTTCTGCAGAGAATTTTCCTGAGAAATTCCTTGTGGTGTTCAGCCAACATGCTGACTCCTGGAACTCCAAAATAACATAACGAGCAAAATAGTTCCTACCTGCTACATTTCCAAGAGGCTTCAACTCAAGAGAAAAACTAAGGATAATCTTTTGGGGAACAGAACATTTTTGGTCAAGGGTATGAGCTGAAAGGTTAACGGAGAGATCATCTCAAGCCCTTGTATGCAGATTAATTTTTTCTTTCTTTGTACGCACTTGTAGATAACAGAGATTTCACAAAAAAATTATTTACAGCTCTCTTAAAGAGAGAAGAATATAGAGATGCCCAAGAATACAGAGATGGAGAGGACTTGGATCTTTCTGCAGATTTCCTCTACAATTCTGGCCAAGTGTTTTGGCTTCTTTTATTGCTGCTACTCAATAGTCTCTTTTGTGTATTTAGAGAACACATTCTATGATGGAGACATGAGTTTCTCTGACATTTTTTATGGTATCAACTGCAAGGGGCCTTTGATCTCAAATGGATACTCGGGAAAGTAGGACCACTAATTTGAGAGCTTAGAGATTATGTCCTTCCAGGATTCAGGAAGAAAGAAACCAGAACATGATCTCCCAGGTTTTACTTAACTTTAAGAGAGTCCAAAACATCAACCTAATGAAACTGGGGTCAAGCTGTATTAAGCTCTTAATCAGCATTTTTAATGAGAATGGGAAATTTTACAGGGAACAGGTAATCATAGTGTTTCAAAGATAGGGAAGTTGAAAAAAAAGATGTGACTCAATCAGGGGAAACCATGAATGAAACCCAGGGCTTTCAAGTCTTTAGGGCATGTTTTACTTTCACAGACTACCCTACCTTTTTTTAAGACAGCTCCCACCCTATTTCCTCCTTAGACACTGAACAGCTCAACAGGTCTATGAACTTCAGGCCAAAGTGAGTAGTCAACTGCATGTTTTGTTGCTGGCCTGAGTGGAAATCTTGGCTTTTTGCAGTTAGCCTGGAAAAGAAAAGGACTCCTTTTTGAAAATTGCATTTTGATATGCTTGCATTTGATTGATTGTTGTTCTAAGGATGCTATCTTGCCATGATACATTCATGAAATAGCTCAAAGTTTTACTACCCAACTAATTTTCCAAACAGCAATAAAAAATCCCAGTACTGTACATGTCACCTCAATTTACTTATTTTTCTCAGCCTTGCACCTCGTTAAATTTTGATTTGTGCCCAGAAGCAATCACAGGACATGAAATTGCTCCAGTGAGTCTTAAAGAATACTAAGTAGTCCTTCAACATTGACTTTGCTTTCCACACACATTAGTTTCAGGACTCTGGCCTCTGGATGTGGAACAATACAACAATAATACTATCAAGAAAGATATGATCGTACGGCTCATTCCATATCTTCATTTCATTAGAAGCTCTTCCTTCCATAAGAACATTTCAACATTGAGGGAACTTCTGGACAAAAGATTTTTCTTTTTGGTTTGGTTTTCTCTAGAAGGTGATTTTGTTGAAAATAATTTAATTATTTAATACTTCTAAACTTTCATCGCTAATGATACCTTACTTCTAGATTGCATGATGAGATCAAAGCCTTAGAGAGATGATTGTAAGCTGATGGCAAGAACATTCCTCAAGTTTGTAGGAGAATCGCTTATAAATCCTCACTCAAATAATTTTGTCCTTTCAATAAGATAAAGTGTTTTCAGTAGAAGAGACTGAAAGCAGATCCCATATTTTCTCAAACTGAGGAAAGCAGCTTAGCAAGAACCAGACTCAGCTTGGAGGCTTTTCTATGAAGCTGTTGAGGTATTGGGGCTACTTCTAAGAGACCATAAAAAGCAAGCACATTGTCAATAAATTTAAACTCTCTATGTCAGGGATTGCAACTCTACTGCAAAATGTGTTTGGGTCCATAACTAAGGAAAAGCTTACACACTGCAAAATTATGAAACCTTCTGACTGAGTACTCCAGTCACCGTGGCAACCAGGGAAGTCTCAGCATTTTATTCTGAGTTCCGTTTTCTTTCCATTGAAATACTCGCACAGTTTTTGGTTCATCCCACTTCACAGCAAAGAGTTATTTGTTTAAATGTCAAAATTTTTTTGCAGGACTGAACCAGAAAGCCATTTCCTGCCCAATTCTAAAAATACAAATTGTGAAACAAGCATCTTGCCTTCTCAAAATAAAATAATGTATTTCATTCCAGTCAATAAAAACTCACCTAAAAACATTTCACTGACCTGTGGCCAGATATCACTGGATCAGACAGATCAGTTAAGCCCATCCTATCCAGAAATCATGGCTATTGGAAGCACTTGTGATGGCCTAGGTAGACCTGATACCCAGATGCTAGTAGGAAAAAAAATACTGAAGTCCCCAAGGAAAAAATATTGGAGTGACATAGATCAGTTGTAGTCATGGAAAGTAACAGAGGGAGGAAGAGGGTACAGTCACAAGGAGAAAACATTCAGATTAGCACCATGCCTCCAAAGCACAAGCAACACTGTCATTTTTGCATGTGACAACAGATGTTTGGCTTTCATACATTAGGAGCTTTCCAATGAAGAAAAGAGGGGCTTTTCTTAGCTGGGGTAGACGAGTACATTTCCAGAGTATCAGTGACTCCTTCCTTTTTCTAAAACACTTCTAAATATCCTCTAATTATATGAAGCATTCAGGAAGAAAAAGGTGATGAGATAGGTGGGACAGTTTTCATCCAAAGATTAAACTGACAACAGCATTTTAATCTGGGGAAATATAACTGAAATGGGATATAATAGAGATTTAAAAGATCATAAATTGTACTGAGAAGCTGGATAGGACACATATTGCTTTCTCCTTTCATTAAAAAAGTAGGGTGAGGCAACATCACATCTGTGAAATTATCGAACATTATGTTTACAAACAAGTGAAACACAGAATTCTTTTCATATAAAGAATAATTCAGTCGTTGATCTCGTTAGCATAGGATATTGGGGAATAAAATATAGTACGGTCCTAAAAAAAGAATTGGAAATATTCATAGGAGAAATAGTGTTTGGTGGCTGTTAGACAGGATGGACATGACCTGTATTGGTGGAAGTTTCCAAGCCCTTGATTGTTGGAAGCCCTTGGCCACAAAAAGACTGTCCTGGTTTCAGCTGGGATAGAGTTAATTTTCTTCCTAGTAGCTGGTAGAGTGCTGTGTTTTGGATTTGGGATGAAAATAATGTTGATAACACACTGATGGTTGCTGAGCAGTGCTTATGCAAACTCAAGGACTTTTCAGCGAGGAGGCTGGAGGTGCACAAGAAGCTGGGAGGGGACACAGCCAGGACAGCTGACCCAAGCTAGCCAAAGGGATATTCCGTACCATATGATGTCATGCTGAACCAAGAAATGGGGAGGGAGTTGGATGGGGGGGCTGGACCGCTGCTCAGGAACTGGCTGGGCATCAGTCAACAGGCGGTGAGCAATTGCACTGTGCAACACCTGTTTTGTATATTCTTTTACCATTATTATTACTTGCCCTTCCTTTTCTGTCCGATTAAATTGTCTTTATCTCAACCCATGAGTTTTACCTTTTTTCCGATTCTCTCCCCCATTTCATTGAGGGGGAGTGGGCGAGCGGCTGTGTAGTGTTTAGCTGCCTGCTAGATTAAACCACAACAAAAAGGCATGCTAGGCAAACTCTGTACATACAGAGACTGTCTATACATTGGCTCCAGACCACTGGTAGAGGAGATAAAGATCTAAAGATAAAGGGATCTTGGCTAAGAAAATGGGTGTTTTCATATGGCATAATGAGTGCTGCAATTCAAATGCTGAAGGTCTCCGCAGGAGGTTCAAGTGTCTGTCCCTGGTAATTAAAGGTGAAACTGCTACAAGCACAGCTAAAGGAGACTGTACCATTTGGTTCCAAAATACATTAAAAGGGCAGATTATTTAATTTTATCAGGAAGATATATGACGTTTGTAGAAAGCGAAGGGGTGGGAATTTTAAAACTTTTCAGGTAGCTTTCCTCTTTTATGGTGGCATCTGCAAAACCCAGCTGTGGTCAGACAAAGGAAATACCACAATACCATTCCTGTATTACTTCTGCCTCTGCCAGAAACAAGAAATATCAGAAATCTAGTGAGAAATAAATATAAACCTTGTTCCCATGCGATGCTTTTGATTGGTCTTTTGCATGTATCGCACCAGTTTCTGCTCTTGGTCTCTCTGACATGAATGAAATTATTTAGGTGGAGTTCCTGGGAAGACAGCTGCTCCAAAATCAGTCTCAGGTGATGCAAGCTATCTTCTGCAATCTCACACTGAATGACCTGACCCATCCAAACCTGTACATTTCTCCCATCTCCATAAAGAACCTAGTCAGGCTCCAGAGAAGTTCTTCATATAATGCTCAATCCAGAGATCCACCAAGCTCCAAGTTCTCAGTGTGTGTTTCTGTTAACTTCACTCTGAACTGGGTCATGGCCACAAGATCATCCTGCATCCCAAGCAGAAAAATATTGGTGTAAAACATAATAACAGTGATAATATTTGGACCTACCTTTTTTTTTTTTTTTAACTGTATTTTAAATTTTATTATTTTTGACTGCTTTTAATTAAATGCTCAAATCCTTCCGGTAGCTTTAGAACCTTCCCCCTCCCTTCCAAGCACACACAAATTAAAGAATGCTTCCCCTGTACTTAATTCATTAAAAAACAGGAATACAAACTAGAGGTTTTGGATTGCCTTTTTTTTTTTTTTTCCCCAAGCTGAGACATTCCTCATTTTATTATTTTCCCACATTTTTTAACTACTACATAAAGGGCTCCCATCTGCAGATGCATTTGAAAAACACAGGTCACAAATTCTGGCTAAGAGTCCAGCTTGTAAAATGTTCCCTGACCTTTTAGACAGAGCAGTACAATATAGTTATTTATATAGATCTTTTCTTCTCTTCTCTTTTAGGAAAAAAAAAAAAAAAAGAAAGAAAAAAGGTTTGGTGCAAAATGTGTTTTGCCAACTATGCTGCAACAAGTAGATCTGGCATTTCCTTCACAGAGGTCAGCTGATGCTTTTCCTTCAAAATCAGCAGTATTCTTCTGATTTGCACCATCTGTGGATCCATCTAAAGTAACACTCCAAAAAGCATGTGGAATTCATTTATGTGGGTACGAGTGTTTTGTTTGGCTTGGCACCTTTCTTTTGAAAATGTACGTGTTGGACTATCTTCAGGGCTTTCCAGAAGCTCAGAATGGATCAGGGTGGAAGGGGTGTAGGTGTCCTTTATGACCTTCCCCTGCTCCTGGCTGGTCTGGGTACAAAGCCAATCTTACAGTCTAAGCCTAATGGCTGTATTTGCCAAGAACCACTCAACCTGTGCCACACATCCTGGGGAACAGAAGCGAGGGGAACCACTCATAGTCATTCACAGGTGGGAGATGGCTATGTTTCTCCAGGTCTCCACCAGTATTTTGTAGGGTGGAGCAGGGTGAGGTGGGAAACTAAGCTTCAGGATGGCCCAGTGATGACAGCCTTTGCTGGCTTATTTCCCCCACAACCAGGGATTTGTGTACCCTGTGCCAGCTGGGCTCTAGCTAGTACCGGATTCAAACTTCTTATGCTACTGGTGAAGCTCAAGAGCTGCCAGCTGGCCACCAGTACTCTGATTTTTCCAAATTTCAGTGCCTCTGTCTAGGAACTTCATAATTGCCAGAGTTCAATGGGACAATTATCTCAGGGTGTACATGACGTATTACTACAGTTCATATCATTGTAAGTTTAGGAACTAAAGCAATAGATTTTGGGATGTGGTCCTACCTATACATGGCACCTTACACAGTCTTCAAGCTTTCATAGCATCCCTTAACACTCAGCTGAAGAGTAGAGCCACAATATTGCCCATATTATAAAGAGAGAGCTGAGGCTCAGCAGTTGAATTTATCTGGCCAAATGTAGGCATCATCGTAATGTAGATGGCAAAAACAAGTCGGATGAACCATACTTTAAAAATGTGATTTGTCTCCATTGACCATGGAAGCAGCCAAGTGCGACTAGCGAAGCTGTAGACGTCTGCATTGCAGACATATAAAGCTGGGTGAGATGAATCCCACCCAAAGTGAGTTGGCAGAGTCACATGATGTGTCTGAGAAGAAACTGGAAAGAGGTATGCAGATCTCCCACATGCTAGCGTTATTGCTAACGCATTAGCCGCCTTCCCCACTGCACAAGCGGAGAATAAATTATGTGTGGAGAACACATTTTTGGAAAGCCCAGAAGAGAAAGCTTCACATACAAAGGGGCTGAGTAGTGCCAAGGTTTAATTTCAAGAACAGGTCAGCTTCAGCTGCTGAATGGTCCTCAATGAGCTGGCCTCCAAGGTGGCCTGACCTAGCCTCATGGTCAATTTTATACGGAGATCACCTGAGGACTAGAAACACATCTGTGGTCACTGTTCACTTGTGCCATGGAAAAAGTCTTCAGCTGGCAATGATTTCTGACTACATCTGACCTGAAACAGAGCTAAAGGCTCTTCTTCCTTTTTTCGTCCCCATGTTCTCCACTAGATCCAGCATGCTGAAAAATGGAGGTTCTCTTCTGGTATAAATTCTGGTATAAATTTACCAGGGAGTGACAAAGGAAGCTAACAACTGCAAGATTTAATAACGGACTTGATATACGGTTTTTGTGCTTTGGTTTTGAGTTTTTGGGGGGGTTGTTGTTTGGGGTTTTTGGGGGTTTTTTTTGTAGTTCTTTTTTAGGTGTCAGTATCATTTGTATTGGATAATGGACAAACTATGGGAGGCTCACATTTCCATCACAAAAAGGTGGGTGTCTGTGCCATGCTAAAATTCTCTGGTCCTTATGTGGGTTTTCATTGCAGCAGTAAATGATGGAGAAAACTTCAGCTTATCCTTTACTCTTCCGTTTTGATAA